>NC_091127.1:134099942-134841192 GCF_040183065.1 Periplaneta americana
ACTAAAGGTTATTTAGCGTCGATAGTATTGGTGATAGCGAGATGATATTTGGTGAGATGAGGCAGAAGATTCGCCATAGGTTACTTGACATTTGCCTTATGATTGGGGAAAACCTCGTTAAAAACCCAACCAGGTAATCAGCCCAAGCGGGAATCGAACCCGCGCCCGAACGCAACTCCGGATCGGCAGGCAAGCGCCCTAGCCGACCGAGCTACGCCGGTGGCTAAGTGAATCAAAATCAGTCTTTGTTTACAATGGAAAGTGGCATTATAATGTAAAATCAACTACAAATTTGTTTCAAATTTCGTCAATCACGGTAGTAATCACGAACATATGTGATAAAAACTTTACAAAAGAACTTAAACCAATTGCGTTCATTTCAACCTTTTTAATTATGAGATGCAATAGATGTCCAGGGATCATACTTTCGCGTTAAGAGTGTAAAGAACAAACTGATAATGCCAATGAGGCCTACAAGAAAACTGTAAAAATTTTATTAATTTAGTAAAACTCTCCATTCGAGTGGTTATACCGCAAGATCGTCGAAACGAGGGAAATCATGTGACAGTTACTTAAGGGTACTCTTCTTTAAATTATTTTAAACACTTTTAAAATATTACGTAGACTTTCAATTCCATACAGCAGATATTTTCAGGAAAGACCCCGCAAACCCAGCCACTAGTCTTTACAGAGAGGTCAGCAGAAACGGGTGGAGAAAACCGGGATGTGACATAATCACTCGGACAGAAGTATTTGGTCAAGTATTTTCCCTGAACCTTTGTTTTGAGAAGATAGGTATTTTCAATTGCTGTAAGGTTTTCAATTTTGCGTTTGTATTAAAATCTAATTTAAAAATAAATTTTTTACTAAACAGCACTGGCTCCTTCAAAATGAAACTCTTTGGTACACCAGTTTTTTACGCCACTTCTGCTGCCACGAATGAGTAAACTACATAATCTCTTGCTGTAAAATGGGGAAAAAAGTATACGTATTTTCGCCGTCAACAGGATTGTATGTTTACACTCAAGTATTTGTTTCTGTCCCTTGGTTAAATTAACCTAGGCTGAAGCTAAAGTAAATTCTCAACTAGTAAGGTACACAATTATTTAATTTGCTAATGACTAAAGGACAAACTCGAATTCCTTGCACTTGATAAGCAAGTAGACAAAGGCACAATCGAATTATTTGCCGTTCTTACCTGAAGTGCTCACAGGAAAGTACTTGGGCTAGTGCTATCAACTAAATCTAAAAGTACATAAAATATGTAATTTCATGTTGTATGATTTATCCGATAAGCAGGTTGTATTTCAATTTTAATATTGTATTATAAATAATGTAGCCTAAACGTAATTCTGGAGGACGACCATTTCACAATTTTTTTTTTCAAAAACTAATTTGTGCTCCATTTTTGAAGGGTGATAGGTAGGCTCCGTATTCCAGCTACCTAAACACTGAAGTTGAAGACACATTGGGTATACAGTACGCCGAACACAGGTAATGCAACGGATAAGGATATAAACAAAGTCTTCGTAGAGTACAGTCAACTCCCGACAATCTGAAGCTATACTAGTAAAATATGCTTGAGCCGTGATGTTCATTTTCGTCGTGATCTTTGCAGTCAATAATATCGTGCATTTGTAAGTTACGAAACCTAAACATATGCGGATGTCATTTGAAATGATTTAAAATTGCAAGAAATTATTTTAATAGCACACGATATCATTGGTGTATGATGTACAAGATATTCCTATTGTCTGATATTTTTTTGCGTTTGATTAGGATATTGTATATGTCGCTCATCACTGATAACCCACTAATTTTCTATATACTTTTCTAGAAATTCCCTAAAATGTAGATTATTTAATTTATTAATTGGGATGTTTACACTAAACATCATGGTAGGCACACAAATCCATGCTAAACGTAGAGTTAATATCTTCATAATTTTCAGAGTGTGATTCTTTTGGATTATGTTCAACACACTTCCTGTGCGTTTTGGTATTGCAGTGCCTTTCAGTGCACTGTTTTTGTCACTTCATCTTACACAATTTATATATAATTTTGTCTATATTGACAGTGAAAATATTAGTTCAAATATCCTCAACTATGCCCTGCAATATTACACGCTTGAGCGTCTTACCTAAGGCACTTTACCTCTACAGTGAACCTTCAATCAGCCACAAAGATGTAGTTATTTAAATAATACGACTAGTAAAAGCAGTAATCTCTAAGACTACTCACTATGACTGCGTCCCGATTTTGACTTTCTAGAGCAGCCGTGGCGAAAAGGCCATGGTGCGCCGAGCCACTGTGTAAGCTGCAACGTGCATAGCACCTATGGAGGGAGGCGGACAACCGAAGGGGAAGTTAATGTTTAGGACGTGTAACGAAGAAGGAAATGAACAAGAAAACATAGGACACATTATCACAACCTAAAATTAACTGTCTTCAGAATGTCTCTGCGACAAAGTTTCAAAATCAGGAATTATGTCACTTACTGCCAATCGTAGTTGATCACGAAGGTATTTGTCTGTCAGCCGTGATCTAAATTTGATTTTTACTATTTTCATTATTGAAAATAATTTTTCACAAACGTAAGTTACAGCGAACAGAGCAAACGAAAGAACGAAGCTTCAAATATTTATTTTTTTCCAAAGATTTGAAAAGTTCAGTATCTGTCAAGTCCTTACATCTAGCTTTCATTTAACGTCACATTGTAAATCTGTGAGTTTAAATTGAAAATCTAACAGCATTATTCGTACATCTGCTGTAAAAGAATCGACGTACAGAGATTATAATGATAATGATAATAATAATAATAATAATAATAATAATAATAATAATAATAATAACACTTAACCTTTTAATGTTTTATCAGTAACATGTAGTAACTTAATGCCGTTTTATGTTATATAACCGTTTTCCTAGTAATATTTGTGAACAAATCATACATTTAATATTTTCATCATATTGTCATCATTAGGATATTTGAACTAATATCATCCTACTTGAAACTTTCGTTTTTTATAGAGGTACATGGTTTCGAGAGAGATATTACGACGATACGCCACTCGCAGGTCCGAGACAAGTACAAATGGAACGGAGTTTGACTCCAGTGAGTAAGAGAGTGGGGGTTGTAGTTAGGAAGCGAGAGAAAAGCACTGCGAGCCACAATGTGCTCGTGAGTCGCATTTTCGCCGCGGCTGTTCTAGAGGAAGAGGGCAGAGGGTGCGCAACTATTTTGTATACGAACGTACCTGTACCAGCGCTGTGACGTCACATATACTTCGAATCAGACAGCCTCATTCCAGTTTATAGGTAGCTGGAATACGGAGCCTAGTAATAGGTCTAGAAAACAAATTTCTGAAACACATATTTTCGACTGTAAGCTAACATAACCTATCACAACCTAGCGGTGATCAAAACGCGAAAGGCTGTGATTACACACGAAGGGCTATACTACACGAACGTTAAAAATGTTGCCTTGACAGGCGTTGGTAACGTGTGAAAAATGTATAAACTACACGTTGCGTAGTTGCGTTGACAGGCGTTGGTAACGCATGAAACGTGTATAAAGGCTACGAAATGAATTTCCCCATACGTGTCAGGGCAAAAATGTCATCAATCTCAATGCGCAAAACGAATGTCTGTGAGTCTTTCCATTCATACTTAAATATGTTGTATCATCCTCATCCTAGTATTTTTCAATTCATAGATGTTCTTGAAGGCATGTAAGCAGACACTTACATCAAAATGAAATGACAATAATTACAAACTATGAGGTGCCACACAACGGCAAAGATGATGATGTTGGTGCAGTCAGACATCAGTCAGAATTGTAAGTATCAGATGACGAGATTTAAGTGAATTCTGGATGCTACAGACACTTCCGAAAGCAGTGGGAGTGTAGGAACAATGTTCTAGAAAGCAAGGCACGACATTAATATTTTAATGTTAATTTAAATTCTTGTATAGGCTAAAATAATTTAACGACAATGTAAAAGCGCCAGTGACTATACTTGAAAAGTAACATTTTCACCATATCGGTGATTTTTCATTAGTATACTTCATATCGGGCATTTCCAACTGCTGGCTCTGTAAAGTCACGTCTCTGCTCTAGAGCTCCTTGAGAGGGGAAGCATAGCTAAAGAGCAAACTAGGGAGAGTGGCAGTGGAAGGGATGGCGATGTTTAAATAGCGAAGACACAACATTACCCTCCCTCACATGTTCTACCAGTTCTGCTCCGAGAGGGGAAACGCGCTCCGACGTCGCAAGTTCGCCAGTTGGAAATGGCTGCTTCATATTGTGTTTGATCTTGTTGCTGACAGTACAAAGTCCGCAAAGTGGGAGGGAAAATTAAAGCGTAGCCACCGGCGTGGCTCAGTCGGTTAAGATTCTTGCCTGCCGGTCTGAAGTTGCGTTCGGGCGCGGGTTCGATCCCCGCTTGGGTTGATTACCTGGTTGAGTTTTCACGAGGTTATCCCCAACCGTAAGGTGAATGCCAGGTAATCTATGGCGAATCCTCTGCCTCATCTCGCCAAATATCAGCTCGCCATCACCAATCTCATCGACGCTAAATAACCTCGTAGTTGATACAGCGTCGTTAAATAACAAACTAGAATAATTAAAGAAAAATGTTACTCTCACTACCACAGCAAAGAATTCGAGAGTCTCCCCAATTGATCACGCAGGAATTAGAGTAGTTTTACGTTGTACGCAGGAAAAACTAGTTCTTGATGACGAGCATGCATAAAGTATTTCGTGCAAAAAAGGATTCAAGACCGTCCAGACGTAAATTTCGATAATCTGAATGACATTATGGTATTAAAATGTCTAATTTACGATCTAATCTAAACTAAAATCTGTGCAAATGGCTATCATTGGCATAACAAACGCTATTCTTTATTATTATTAGTATTATTATTATTATTATTATTATTATTATTATTATTATTATTATTATTATTATTATTATTATTTCAATTTAACTCTCTTTCTTCACGTCAATGTTCAAAGCTAAACATTGTTGCAGTGCGGGACGCAACGGCCAAGCCTTCATCCGGTCTGTTCGTCGGTGATCCCGTTTTCTTGGGTAACTTTGACGAGTGTTTATCAGTCCGCGACGCTCGGTACTGCCTCGCCACGCTGCATCTTAGAACCACAGAAACGTCCGATGTATGGAGACAGCAGGAAGGTGTCAGAACATGGGTAAACCAGCATTTCCCTCTCCACTAATAGTTCGAGCAAGTTATTTTTTGTCAGTCACTCTTTATACCACAATTGAAGAGTGGACGGTGAAAAGGGTATGTGCCAAAAAAATAAAAATTTCACTTTTTCCTTGGAAAGTAATATTAGGCCTCATGCCTACAGTGTCGTCAGTAGAGTCCTGCATTTGGTTACTTTGAATACAAGTTAAGGCTGGTTCACAATAAACCGGAAACGAGAATAGAAACGAAAACGAAAATGATAAAATTGTTAAAATGTGTACAATTAAATGTGAGCATTTACAATTAACGAAAAGCTTGCCGGAGCCCGGGATCAGGAACGGAGAGTTGGCCAAGTTTCAACTTTGGCGTTCACGTTTCCAATCACAGCTTCATTCTATTGCTATTTTGTCGTCGTATATTTTGTAGCAAGAAGACCGTGACAAAACCTATGCATTATTTTGTTCTGTGCTGTGCATCATGGAGCAAGTTTTATTTGATGAGATTCTAATATTGCGTGTTGAGGAAAATCCTCACGTTTACGATAAGCGGCGCGCCTCGTATAAAGATGAGAAAATGAAAGAGAATACGTGGCTTTCAATAGCTGCATCTTCGAACACCGATCGTAAGTGAATCTGTGTTTATGTTGGCTGCCTTGTACTCATGAGAGAACGCCATTGGTCAATTATACACAAATGACATCAGAATCCGTAATATCGACTTTACATAGGCTATCGTTATTGACATGCATATCGATATGCATAGTCGTCTACGTTCTCGGTTTATTGTGAATCAAAAATGTTCATACTCACGTCCTCTGCTTCTCGTCTTCATTCTGGTTCTCGTTCCCGGTTTATTGTGAACCAGCCTTTAGGTGTACATCAATCATACTAGCTCCGTACGGAAAGTAAATCAACAGTTTACGCTTCAGTGAACTAGGCAGTCTTTCCTCATGCACTGGTACTGTGTGTCTGCATCTGTTTATTCGTGTACCTGTGTGTGTAAGTCGGTGTACAACAGGTATACCACTTGTATTTAATAACAATAATAAAGAAGTACATAGCCTTAAAATTCCGCAAAAACTAAATTTTCACAAACTTTTTCTTTGGATCGAAAATCGAAACTTATGATAGATAACGGGGTAAACACGCATATTAAACATTTTCTCAAAGAATTGGCACAATCGGTTGGAATTTATAGCTTTTATTAACGTTTATACAAATCGCGTTTTTAGCTCGAGAAACGAAAGATTTTCCCAATTGGAAGTCATACACTAACAAACTTACGTTTTTCTGCATGCAACCATGAAACTTTTGACAGATATGTGTGCAGACACACGAATTTAATATTTCTTTTTTTTTTTATTAGAAGAATCCGATAGTATTTGTAATTTTTATTCATGTTTATATGCCTTAAAATCCCACAAAAACTAAAATGTTACAAACTTTTTCTTTCGGTCGAAAATCGAAACTAATGATAAATAACGGTGTAAACACGCGTAGCATGCTCTTTCAAGCTATGTAAGACAATATCTTGAGATGCGTTACAAATGTACCGGTAAGATGTTAATTTAAAAAGTACATTCGAATTTCTTTCTGCAACCGCGTTTGTTAACATTATGTATTAGTTGTAGTGACACAATATAAATCGAAGTCTTAAAAAATTCTGAACTCTCTAAAAAATTGAGGCGCCACACATAATTTTAGTCGCTAGGGCCACCTGGCCCCGGGAATTTGTCTAACCCTGATTTTTACAATAAGTAAAACGCATCTAGATAATTAGATCTAATTACAGTTTTCAATTAACAAATGAAAAAATTTAAATTTCAGCACAAACTTAAAATAAAACGCATTATGAATGCGTGCCTTACGAGTCTTTATAAATTACAACCATTCATTGTAAACAATTTAAATGTTTAAAATAAAAAAAAATTCCTTGTTTCTGATAAAATAAATTTTCTTCTTTCCTAATGACGTACTTGCAACCAAATTCTTCTATTGTAGCACTCATTTCCAACCGCCTCGCTTTGTTTTGTTTTCGTACGTTCACTGAACAGCAGACCTAAACTAAGTAGCGTTAGATGACGTCAAGCTATACTCGTACTGCATACATACCTACACTGTTGCAGGTTCCTTGGACGCTTAAGGTAACCAAACACAGGACACTAGCGATCGGATAGAAGTGCAAGAATGTGTCTACATAACTGGTACAAAAGTCAGTAAATGTACAAATCCATCAGCCTAGTCCATGGGAAATGATGAAAGTATCAGTTGTTAATGTTAATTTTTTGGCACTTATACCCTATCCTCCGTCCGCTCTTCAATTTCTCTTTCTGGACTTTTCTTGTTACTTATATCTCATGTTATGTCTCTATTTTTTCGTCGATTTTCAATTTCTCTTTGTAATTTACACTTTCCTATTCTTTGTAATATACACTTTCCTATGTTTTAAAGTTCATTTCTTAGTTTTTATTTTGCTTTGTCTTTCTTTCATTCGCTGTTTCTCATTCTTTTCAACTAAAAGCAATTTCCGGTAACGCAATCTCTCAAATATTCTGATAAAGCCACAGTCTATTATATACAGTCGCGAAGCTTGAGGTGTTTTTTTGCAAATCTCGTGATAAAGCGCTCCAAGCGGTTAGCAACTAGAAACAATAGACTGTCCATGGTCGACTTTGGACTGTGTCATAATTCTATCGAGTGCTAGCTCGTTGCGTATTTCACATTGATGCTTGTGAAATGTTCGTTATTGGTTGTAATGAACATGTTAATGGCTAAAATATAATAATATGGGACAAGGAGGAGACGTTCGTAGTGCTATAAATTGTGGCAACAGTAAGAGAAAGAGGCCAGAGTTATCCTTTGTCCGATTTCCGAAAGATTTAGAAAGGTTCCTGGGTTTCCACAAGAATGCTGTGCAGAAACAAAACTCTTAATTTTGAAGTTCTTTGTGACTGTTAGAATACATTATATCCTTAAATTTCACAATGAAATGTTTCAGTCTAACCGAAAGGACATTAGATACCGGTTAAAGTTCTGTCACTTAGGCTGCTAAATTTCCAGAGAAATAAAGGTTAGGTCTACTTTTTTTCAGAGGATATATTTTTAATTGTAGCTATTAATTTTGTTATTATTTTTATGTGTTATTTTACTAAAGACGTAGAAAAATTAAGTTTGTTTTAATGAAATTTATTGATCACGTTTTATTTTTAATTCTGGTGGGATTATTATTGCTTAGGCCTATTTTTTTCAAAGTATATGTTTTTAATTATAGCTGTTAATTTTGTTGTTATTTTTATTTGTTGCTTTACTAGAGACGTAGAAAAAGTCTGTTACAATAAAATTTATTGATCACGTTTTATTTCCAATTCTGGTGTGATTATTATTGCTTAACCTCATCCCACTTTGTTAACTACGTAAGCCTACACTACAAGTACGGTACGCGTAAGTTACTCCATTAATTCATATTTCCATTATTATTGTTGTAAAGGGAAATGCAAATTAATATTTATTGGTTTCATAGTTAATTATCGCTATAATCTTGAATGAGTGAAGCGATTATAGTAAATTTCAGTTCGTTTTGCACAAACAAAAATTATATTACTTATTTCTTGCAGGTATCTTAGAGTTTATGGTGGAATGTAATATACTTCATTAAAATAATAAATTAACTTTATGCATTTAATATTTCAATAATGGAAGGAAGGTGTTAATATTTCCAAAAGAACACAACGAAAGTGTAACATATTTTGTCGTCTGCTAGGAGAGAGATCTGCGATGATGAGGCGATAGTAGCGATCCTAGTGGTGGGCAACTACCCATGTTTGCATTTTTACTACATAATGAGCTTCGCGACTGTATATAGTAGACTGTGATAAATCCGTACGCATTGAAACCAAGACAGTAAAGGTTCTGCTTTCATTTTCTTATTGAACTTTTCTAGCTTGGCGCTGTCGTGTCGAAGGGACTACGCTGGGGTTTCTGCAGTCCTCTTTCGTGTTCGGCCCAGGATGTAAGAGCCGGGTTGTCTGACATTCTGCAACAAAAATTCGATGTGGTGGTTGACATGGACTGCCATCTTGAAGATCCAAAACCCTTCGGAGCTGTGGAATGGATCTCTGCGTAATGTTACACGAGATGTTAATACTTTTGTCCTACGGCATTGCCGAGGATATGATATTAAAATCGTCTATAATTACTTGATAGACGCAAACCAGTTTCCGGTTGTAATTTAATGGGAATTCGCCCTCTCAACAAGACTTATTTTTTTATAATTTTATAATTATTATAGTGAGCTTGGGTAGTCTGTTTGAAATTCTTAATATGTACAATAAAGTCTCGTTTTTGTTTCTATATTCACATCTTTAAATTAAACTTAGACAATTCTGTTTGTATTTTCGATCTGAAAGTGTGAACACAGAGGCTAGATTTTTCTTTGACATTATGTTAATCGTCTTTTTCACATAACGTCACACGCAATTTCAAGATTTTTTTTTTAATTCTTTGTGCGCTTCAATATTACCTGTTACAATATTACTTATATTTTTGTAAACGTTATTTTATATTCGAATCTACGGTAATTCGACAGAAAACATTGGTCAATATGGTGGACATCAAGAGGATCAGCGACATGTTAGGTTTGGTTTGTTTAGGCCTTTGGTATACCTTGCATATGCTTATTTTTTTCGGTAGGCATACCAAGAGCCTATACAAACCAAATCTAAACTATCATTGATCTTCGATAATGTCCTCCATATTGACCAATGTTTTCTACCGAACCTACTTTCTGTAATGTGGAATATAAAAAACAAAGAAAATTTCTATTTTATTGTAGAATTGTTCAAAATTCTTTCACTTCTTGCTTATTTCTAAATTACTTTCCTCGTATTACATAAATGTTCATAACAAAGGAACTGGGTAGTATCGACGATCAAAAATCACATTTCGATTTTTTGCTTTGAAAATTCAGCGTCTTGTTCAGATTTAACATTACAAACTTTTATATATTGTTAGATTGCTTTTTAAAAGTTTGCGTGTCCATTTAAATATTACATAAATTTTACATTGCTTATTTTACTTAATATTTTTACAATTAGCCTATATATCCCGTCTTTTAACAAACTGTTAAAGCTATAGTTCTCAACTGTTGTGCAAATAGAAGTATACTAGAGAGTACATGCATGGATCAGCTT
The DNA here is from genome assembly GCF_040183065.1 of Periplaneta americana. Lineage (NCBI taxonomy): Eukaryota > Metazoa > Arthropoda > Insecta > Blattodea > Blattidae > Periplaneta > Periplaneta americana. The sequence goes on from NC_091127.1 coordinate 134,110,339, forward strand.
CCATTAATATGAAGGAAATGTTTATGCAGATATTATTGAATTAGTAAGTAAACATGAGTTTTATTCTTCGTATGGTAGATATAGGTTGTACGTATGAAACCTACTTAAACTAATAAGGAAATTGTTACCAGTAGAGGCACGAGAGAAGGAAGAATGTGCGTACGAAATTTGGATTCTCAATCTTTGGTAATTTCAATTACATTGCCAATTTTTATTATATATATATATATATTTAATGTTTAAAAAAATTTAAAAAATCAACTATACACTTTTCAAATTAAAATTTTAATTTTGTATCTTATTTCTAGGTTCACCTGAAAGTTTTCACAAAAATCCATTCTGAGGTTAAGATATGATTGTTACAGAATTCATGTAGACTGGTTCAAACTATCCTTAAAATCACATATACACACATATTCTTAGTTAATTATTATCGTATTTGTAATGTAATGCCTTTTTTATTTTCCAGTGCGATACTGTTGCTGCTTCTGTTGCTCGTTGTCCTCAGTTCAGCACGTGAGATGTACAAAGGTATAGCCTTTTATTTAACAGAAATGAGGCGGGGATTTGAAACAATTGTGTTGAATACATTTTGTAATTGATTTAAAACTCTCTAATGATGAGTCCTTTCTTAAACAAGTAATTATCTTAAGAGTTTTCCGGTAATTTAATTATCTAATAACAGCAAACATGAGCTTAAAAAGCGAAATTAAATTACTTGAGGATAACTATTATCATGAATAAATCGGCAAAATAATACCAATGCGATCAACTGTAATTCAGAACTAAACATTTGAGGTTATAGCAATACATATCAAGAAAAACAGTCTAATCAAAGTAGAGATAAGGATAAAAGACTCCTTCGAATAGAAGAAACTGAACATTTGAGGTTATAACAACACTTTACTTTGAAATCTACTTGAAAACTCAAAGCAATTATCTTTTTTTTTTTTTTTTCAGCTGTATAGCGTTTCAATGACTATTACACTCTTACTACGTCATACTACTTTTGACCAATAAAAATGTACGAAAGGACGTATTTCAACCAATCATGGCTGCTTATCGCACAATTTTATCGCGTCCCAAGCATTTGTTTCTTTGTTTGCCAACATTTGAAACTGCGCTGGTCTGGACGTCAATATATATATATATATATATATATATATATATATAAAATTACAAACCACTCCAGTCGATGCACAGCAGTTTCAAATATGACTCGCATTGGCATTCAAGAACAAGAATTAATAAAAATCACTGATCATACCTATGCATCTTCTGAAACCAGATTTACAAATAAATGAAGAGCACCATTCGGAAATCCTGAATAAGTTGAATACACCATGTAGGCCTAAATCAGCAAGTTCCACTTCTATTACGCACACGTCCAATATAACATCAATTGAACCACCAACCACATTCAAATTTGAAAATTGTACATTCAATAATTATTCCTTTTGAAATTATTCATGTTTATTTTTTATGTCACCGTCGTTAATTAAAACTTTTCTAACACTTGTGTACAGTATATTAGTTAGGTTATGTTATATCTTCTGCTATATGATATTATGGATAGTCACGTATCAGAGATTGTTTAATATTAAGATTTATTGAAAATCATCTGTCAAGTGACGTTGATTACTGGGATTCGGATAAATGAAGTGGAATGTTGCATTTTAATAAAAATGAAACTGAATCAACAAAGCCTTCTTGACTAGTAACATTGCCATCGTGTATAATATATCGAGAACTTCTCGACGAGAAGGCATTGCTCACTACTGCCATCTAGCATGCATCTAGCGTAATATTTGTAATGTTGAGATGGTACAATAATACATCTGAAGACAGTTGTATTTTCGTAAGTCAATTAATATTTTATTGTATTGGAGTACTTCGTTACTTCTAATCTTTATATACTTTCTTCAAATCGTGTAATAGTCAATTAAATCCCACTCGAGTTTTGATTTTCTCTACATAAATCAAAACGTCTAGTGAGATTACTGTTGATAAATTAATCAAATATTTGAATTTTTATAAAAGTCTTTTAATATATTTTTAATAAACACATCTATAATATATACTATATATTTCATACTTCCTTTTCAAAAACTATTGACAACTGTTATTTTCAAAAAATAAACTATTCATTCTAGCTTACATATTTTATTGTATGTTGTTAACATGAAAGAATTTTACATGCATACAAAGTTTTATTAACATATCTTAAATACGTTTTGGGTTATCATTCTAACGCTGCCTGGCTAAAAAAAATTCTCAAATATTTTTCATAATTAAGAAAAAGTAACTATTGGGTTTTCAAAAACATTAAATTATTTATTAATGTACAGATGGTGTATATTAAGTATACCAATTTTTGTTTCCAGAAGACCTATAAATTCAGAGGAAAAAATGTTGAAATATAGTAAAATTATACTAATACCTTAATACCCCTTTAATACCTAACCATATGTTACATAGCTCATCTATTTAAATAAAATTAGATGCCTTGGCAACCGTACTAATTATTTCAATGTAACATTTTACAGATCACAAGAATAATGGTGCATCCTTGCGAGACAATAGGCAACCTATAAGAGTTGTAAGAGATCGACATTTGGGCAACGTCACTCAAAGAGGACCTCTGTATGTGTCAGCAGGCCAATCTCTAATAGGATCAGGTTTTGGGACTCCGTGTCTTCTCCCAACAGAAGCTACGACCACGTCCACGACTTTAAGCAATGCAGTGCAAGCCTTAATACGAATCCAGCAAACACCGCAGACAGCCTTAGAAGCACCCGTTACAGAAGGACGACGACAATCTAGAACTCCAATTTCTTCGGACACACCTGAGAAACTATCAGCATTGTTACAAACTAAGAAAGAAACCTCTTTGAATACCTATAACCACGAAGCTAAAATGCCTCGGTCTGGAATCAAACTAAAGATAAATAATCCTCCGTCACTTACGGAACAACCCGCCTTATCGTTGCGAAAGTCTGGTTCAGAATCAAGAGCTGAAGAACCAAGGCGTCTTCTGCCGATCTCTGAAGAAACACAATTGGTACCAGATTTCGGATCAATACATCCACAAAGTGAAAGACCTCAATCGCCTGCTAGAAAGAACACCATGCACTATGAGTTCTCCACCAGCTCTAAAGAAGAGGAATTTAATTCAATTAATATCACAAGAGTTGAAAAAACTGAGTGTCCAACCGAACCACAGAGAGTAGATTCGAAGAGATCACAGTCCCCATTTGAGCTGGATGACGTACTGTTGTCGCAAGACTCTAACAAAGTGGTGAACATAACGGGAAAATTAGAGACAGGTGCTAACGTTCTTATAGAAGCAAAGATTCCATTAGCAATAGCCGAAGAATCACCTTCCTCGGCTCAACAGGAATCAGAACCCAGAAAGAAGAGCTCACAGTCCACAGAATCAAGCAGCACCAATTCTCCTTACAAATCAATGTCCAGCTCTGAAGATTCGTTTTATTCACTTACTGAAACAGAAGCTGACATTGCTCAGTTTGGAATCGAATCTCAGGTTGGAGACTCAGTAAGATCTCAGTTGCCGTCCGAGCTGCACGAAGCATCGGTGCTATTACAAGAATCCAACAAAGGGGCAATCAGAAAGAGAAAATCAAATTCAAATGATAAGTTTCTCTCTGAAGCAAAACTTCCGTCGCCAACATCTGAGGACGGATCAGAATCTGACCTGAGCGCATCACAGCCCATAGAAACATTGCCGACAATGTCGTTATGGAGGGGCGACAGTTCTAACATGCACAAGTTACCGTACGTCTCTGAAGAGGACTTTCATTCAGATAGTGGATTGGAATCTGGAAAGACTACGTCTGAAATCGAGAGCAGAGACTTTGGACTATATGATTCGCCATCCGAGCTAGGCGCTGCATCAATTTCGTTGCAAAAACATATTGCATTAAAGAGAAAAGAACAGACAAACGGCTCAAAGATTTTACATCGCCCAGAACAAAGACCTCCATCGCCAATACAGGAAGACTTCTACCAAATACAGGGGACATCAGATCCCAGATTTGGTGGATCTCAGCCCACTGAACTTCCTGCAAGATTGTTGGCAAGGGAAGAATCGTCTAACACGGAATCTTTGTTGCTTAAAGTATCAAGCGAACTAGAGAAGAGAGAGTGGACATCAGGATCAAATTCTCGTCCAGGTTCAAGTTCCGAACTGTTATCAAATTCAGATCCGGTTAATCAGTCTCAACTTTCGAATGAATCTAATTCAGACGGCGTAACTCCAGTAGCACAAGTAGAAGAAATTACCTCCTTACTCCCACAGCAGTCTTCAAGCAGCAGAACAACTCCGTCCAGATACCCTTCCCCATCAGATTTCGACATAGATGCCGTACCAGAAGGGAATATAAGCACAATCAGGACGGTGGACCCAGACCCATACGAAGCAGACCCATACGACCCAGAGGCGGACATCTGGGCGGCGTTCTCTCTGATCAGCAACTCTAGGAGAATACTCATTGTGGACGAACCCACTTGCCTACCTTCTGTGGACGGTATCAAAGTCCTATCCTTGTTGTGGGTGATGTTGATCCACACTTGTTTTCTAACTGCTAATTTACCGACGGTAAATTACTTGAACATTACGGCAGTAAGTAACTTACTTTCATTTTACTCTTTTCTCCCTCTTCCTTTCTTCCAGCTTTTCTTCTCCTCATCCCTCCTTTGTTCCTCAATTCTCTCGTCCTTTTTATGCTTTCCCCTAATTTCTCTCTTCGTCATTCCATAGTTTCACTTTCTTTACATTCTCCTCTTCCTTTCTGCCATCCTTAATCATTTTTCCCTGATGAAGGGAAAATGAAATAAAGTAATTCGATGACTTCACATTTTTATTTCTATTTCTTTAACTTTTTGCCTAAGTTATTTGTAATGTCCTTTAAAAAGGTATTCAACAGTTCTCTTATTTCTGTAAATATTATTTCACTTGGTACTTCACTCTGCTAATCTGGTAAACCGTCTTATTTATTACTATTTTGTTCAATTCGTTGTAATTGGCGTAGTACTTACGAAGATCATTACGATTTTTTTAGTGTTTAATTATATTTCAGTTTATAGTATACATTGTTTATTAAAATTTAACTTCTATTCTTATGGTCATTAATCATTCCACTCTAAATCATATTTCATAATCTTAACATGAATTCTCCTTTGAAAACCTGGCCAGTCACTGAATTTCGGAAGCTCAGATTGAAAATTTCTTTGTCAACAGCTCTCGCATGTTCCTCTGTGCAATAGCTTCCAAAGCAGTATTTTCAGACGTAATACTCCATACACAACATTCCTACACTAACGAAGCCAGTTTCGGAATTTCAGAAGCCCAAATTGCGTTTACGATTTATTTTTAACCTAAAGAGATATAAATTTTTCCTTCAATTTGTAGTTTGGGAAAAGAATAAAATTTTAAAACGTGCTAAATTCTATGAGTAAGGAGTATGCGGGAGCAGAGGTATGTTTTTGGCTATAAATTAATTCTGATTGTGCATAATGAGCTTAAACATACAGCAATAGCACTTCTGACAAAGAACCCAGTCTCCATATTTTTACTTCTCAAGATATTTCCGCCACGTTTTAACTAGGATATCATAGTAATTTCACCTTTTCTCCATGTCGACGATATCTAACATGTCAGTCGACGAAGGACATCTGAAAGAGTCGTTTTCAGCCAACTTCACAATTGTTTTTAATTTTCTAAAATTTGTTCTTTTTATTATTTCTTACGAAATTTTCTAATATTGTAAGTATACGTAGTTATTTTTTTAATTTTGAAGTCCTATTTGATGCATAGGTATATTTATTTTGATTTTCTTCTAAAGATTTTCTTGTAACAATTCTCAGCGCAAAAAAAATCTTAGCCTAACAACGAAGACACATATAATATTCAGTCTAGAAAATTTCACGTCCGACACTTATTGAATCGGAAATTTTAGTTCTGAAGTAGTTTATTCAACGACATTAAATAATACTTCAGATTGTTAATCATCTGATGAACCTTTCAAAAATTGAAGTATAATGATGTGTTGCAGTTTGCTTCTCATTTGTTCTCCACGATAATCATCAACGCGTCTCTGGCTGCGGATACGTTCATGGTAACGTCTGGGGTGCTGATTTCTTACGCATTCCTGAAGGACATGGCGAATAAAGGCTTCTACCAGCACGAGGGCACGAAGTTGAGCTGGAAGTTTCTTTGCAGATACTTGCCCACGTACTACACCGCTCGCTACATCAGGTCAGTAGTTCACGAAGTTCTAAAATTTCCAATGATATCTGAGCTCTTATAGTTACTCTTGGAAGTTTTGTAGTACTTTATACAGTTACTTTAGCTAAAGTTCTCGCAAGCAAAGAAACAACTTTTACTAGATCGTAACGTACAGACCGATTATTTAGTCCTGACAGCTCGGCGACGCGAAAGAGGGGAAGTAATAGGAGTAGTGGGGAAAGCTCCAGAGTAGAGATAAGAGCGAGCAGTCGGTAAAGAAATGCAGTACAGCTTAACTGTACTGGAAACACGCCGCTCTAACGCACGCGTGACAACGTCGCTCTCTGCCTTTGTACGTTCCACGTGCTTTACTAGAAATGTCAGAAGTCCAATCTTTCTCCGCGACCACCGCCAGTACATCTCAATATGTACAGTGTATAATGAGAAAGTACGAGTCATTAAATATATTTTCTTTTTTTACTTTCCATTATACGATGAAACAGTGTTTATACCAATAATATACTTCGGGACTTTGACAGAACTACACAGTTTAATATCTCCTGACACGAAGAACCTATTGCTTACCGTGTTGTCTACCCTTTCATTCGTTCAGCTGTATCTTCACTGCAAACTTCATTTTAATACCGAAAGGAAGTTTTGTCCGAGAATATCAATGTCAAATGCAACACTTCTTACTTGAAAAACAATCATACTTCCTTATTAAAGTAACACTAACTACTCAAAACTTATCAACGATGTTTTACTGTTTTGGACAGAATGTGCCAATATGTCTAAAAAAGAAATTCCATTGAAGCTGTATAATGTTATTTTCGTAATAGTTGTAAGGCATCCTTTATAATTAGTTTGTCTACTTTATCGTATGATGTATCCCATAAATTTAAATAAAAGTAATAAAAAAATTCCTTGAATCTATATTCAGTTATTTATAGATTATCGTAAAGTTAACTACGACTCCAAAAAAAATATATCACTTCCGTTGCGCGTTGTAGGGTTCTGTACATACCATGCATATAACCAACTCAATTTCATATCTATATAATTAGAGAAGATCATACTGTTCTAGAATACTTTAATAATTATTTTCTGTGTAAGCGTGGATAAGTAATGATCTATTTTAAGTGTTTTTGAAACTTAGTAACATTATATATAATTATCCCCAAATGTTCACGTTTCCATAACCATTAAAATTATTCCTTGTTATTTGTGATATTTTCTACTAAGATTGTTTCTAACTAAGCACATATTCTTTAGGTTATAACATTGGTTTCAACTTCAGAAACCTGAAAATTAAAATTGTAGGTTAACATAATTAATTATAACAATACTCCTATGTTCGTTCCCGTTTATTTTTGTTTGATAATAAACCAAAATAATCTTGTTAATGTAAGACATAAGAATAAAATTGAATTTCTGTTCGTGAATGTTCATACGTGCGTTTTGGGTTAGTGTGGGTGGCATATTGCAGCCTTACTTAAATACTACTATTATTATTCTTAGCTTACAGTTTCATGCAGAATGCTACCAGGCGACTCGATATTGAAAAGAAGTTAAATTTCAGAATTCCCCTGCATGCATGTGTGATATTAAACTATGCGGTCTCTTCTTTTTTTTCGTTTTTTTTAACGACGCTGTATCAGCTACTAGGTTATTTAGTTTAGATTAAATTGGTAATAGCGCGATGGTATTTACCGAGATGAGGCCGAAGATTCCCCATTGATTACATGACATTCACCTTACGGTTGAGTAAAACCTCGGAAAAATCCAACTTGGTAATCATCCCAAGCAAAAATCGAATCTATGCTCGAGTGCAGCTCCGGATGAACAGGTAAACGCCTCTGCCGACTGAACTACGCCTTGCTTTGTATTCTAATGTAGGTTTTAATCTAATAATAATCAGCGTTTTCTGTTCTTATAATGATCGTTGTATCGAAAGCGTACGGCGTGTTAGTTTCTGTGCTTCCTCGCAAGTTCAGTAAATGATGTGATGGTAATTTTTTTCTTAACATTCTTCCGCAGGTATCTACCCACTGTATCCTTGATGGTATTGCTGCAAATCACTTTCGTTTCGTACCTGGGATCTGGACCGCTCTGGGATTATGCTACCGGACACATGACAGAGATCTGTCGTGAAACTTGGTGGAGCACCTTGCTTATGTGTCAGAATTTAATAGATCCCGCCAAAATTGTAAGTACACGACACAATATTTTGTTGTAGAAAAAGACTGAAAAATCTATTCTTAACTTCCATATTTCGTTTTCCTTAGGCTATGTTTGTTACAGAAACCAAAGTGTGATTGAAATCATATATTGAAATCCTCTACTTCTGTGACTCTCATGAAGCGGTAGTTTGAGAACAGTAGAGCGCCGATTATCCGTCATCCTATTAACCGATAGGCGGATTATCCGATTCTTTTCCTCGCCCTATTTTTCTATAAGTCCTTACTATTACACGATATGTCGTAGGAATGCTTCCGCACACTCCGGCAACAGGAGCAGTTACTTGTGGGAGGAGGTGTTTTTCCCAAGCTGTAAAATAGTCACTATCTGCTTTCAAAGAAATGATCTCGGTAACTTTCACACAATTGCAAACCAGTGCACCATTTGGTCTTTGTCGTACTGTTCGAGTGGCCGTACTGTTTAACTTCTATGCAAAATGTCTTTCAAGAGTGTCGAAAGAAAATGTGTTGAGCTTGGGTATCGAAAAAAAGAAGTGCAAGTAATTGAGGGATTTTGGAAAGTAGAATCTATAGCTCGTGTCGAATTACAATACGAAATTGGCGTTACAACTTACAACTGTGCGTTATTTATTATAAAACAAAGATAAAGTGTATAAATTACGAGAATTTAAATCTACAACACGATACCTCTACTCCTATCTTTCCGCAGACAACCATCGCAAGGATTTCCTTGTCGCTTAAAACCTGTCATTGACAACCGAACTTAAATTAGTGAACTTCTGATCCACTAACTAGCACGTTAAACATAAGAGCATGTAGAATATTACGGAACTATAGGTCTAAGTCTTAGGCCTATGCACTTAATTTATTAATAGTACATTATGCAATGAGCTTATAATGGTAGTAATTAAGACGCAAGTATGATTGCTTATGAAACGAGCGCAAGCGAGTTTCATAATTTTCATACGAGCGTCTTAATTACCATTATAGGCAAGTTTCATATGACTTTTTATGCTCGACCATATTTCTAACTTGAAAGTATTCAAAATTATGGTTATGTGCGAACTGACCTGAATTGTGAGATGTGAGCAGACGCGAAAGTATTGATTTTTTCCGAGGCCGAATTTCATTGACCTTGGCACAGAATAAGATGAACATTACTCTGGTATAACCTGAAAATTGATTTAGAATTGAAAAACGAGATGACAAATTGAATTTATTTGAATATTATTTACAATTAGTCTAACTCTAATTATTATAGTAACAGAACATAACCTTCTGCGACAGCATTGGATTTCCAGCCTCCGTGACTTTTCGCTAATTCTCTTTCGATTGCCTATCCGAGAATAATCGATACTTGCGGTTTTATAACGGTACAAAGCTGACTTGTCATTGGATGAACACCTGTAAGCTGACTTGTCATTGGCTGAACACCTGTACTTTAATGAGTAGGTGTACTTTAATGACATGCATTAAAGGACTGCTACCAGGTGTATAATTACTACATTTCGGCATGGTCGAGCATAAAATATATTACAGTACGGATTATTCGATTTTTTTCGATTAACCGTTCAGTCTACCCCCTTCATTACCACGGATAATAGAGGTTCTACTGTAAATATGAAAAGCCGCGTATCCACGAAGCGAGGCTGTCACGCGCGGCCGCCTCTTGCGGCAGCCTCTCTTGTCGTTGCCTCGCCATAGTTAGTGAGCGGCAATGAGGCAGTTAACATCGGGTTGCGTGACGGCATATTTACCAACAAACAGTCCAAACGAAGAGAGTTAAATACTGCGAGCAGTGAGCTCTGCACTAAACTGGAGGCACTACTCAATGCTTTAAAAGCGTGACCGAATGCTGAGCGCCGGAGGGTACTGCTATCTCTTTCTATCACAGCGTTGTCCTTGTCTCTCTTGCAGTGAATACTATCGTACACAATAACAGTATTTTTATTGCTTACTGCTCATGTGCAACATCAACTTCACGAAAGACCCATTGAAACACATTAGTTAGAAAGAGAGAGCATACCCTCGCCTACAGTCACGTTTTCAGCATTGCGGTGGTGCCTCCAGTTTAATATAGAGCTCACTGATTGCGAGGCATCTTCGATTGCATCCAAAAACCGACTGGCATTGGCTCAAGGGTGAGGCCCAGTGTTGCCAACGCATAAATTGTATTCCCGTCAGTATAACGCCTGGAAATACGTCAGAATCCGTCAAATTAAAAAAAAATAATAAGACCAAATAAATAAAGCAAATTTTAACACAACTTACCAATCCTGATTAAAATAAATAATTCGTCAACATCTAACTTGATTACGAGGAAATCTGAACCAGGAGATTCTTAAACATAATATGGAATATGCAGGGCTATTCAAATAAAGTAAAATCTCCCAAAAATTAAACAATTAAAAATGACAGCCAGAAAATCGGTCACCAATCAAAGCCATTTTTTCCCGTCCGTTACGTTGAAATTCCGTCAATTTTGGCGAAATTTCCGTTCAGTTGGCAACACTGGTGAGGCCAGAGAATAGGAAGTAGTAATAATGGACACTGAGCGAAATTCCCGGCTTTTTTTTTTTTTCACATGTGGTATCGTTTGATTTCACTTTCAAACCCTAGAGGTCAGTATAACGAGAAACAGCGAACCGTGTAATAGCAATCCCTATTCGCTGGCAAGTCTGCTAAAAAGTATTTCTGCTGTCGATTGCTGGTGCCATAACAGCGCCAAATGCAATGTCTAAAGTAAAACTATTTTATTGCAGTGTGTGTGGCACAGCTGGTATTTGATGGTGGACATGCAGCTCTACATGTTCTCTCCACTGCTTCTGCTATTTCTCTTAACCTGTTCCAAAGTTCGTGCTCTTGTCCTCATTGTTTACGTGATCATCATGGGCATTGTTTCGTCTTTTCTCTTTAACTTCTCAAAGATGCTACCAGCAGGACTGACTACTGGAAGGTGAGTTTTTCGAGATTTTACTTTCGTTTCGAGTAGAGCATTAGGTCTACTCGAAGTACAAGAAGCAGTAGTAGTAAAACTACGGTAACATTCAAAATCAACTTCTCCACAGAGCACTGCAATATGCAGACACCAGAGATAGATATTACAAGTGTTATGTTTCCCAGGAGTAAATATACGCGTAAATTCACTGAGTAAATTGTTTTATTTATTTATTACTAATTAAATACTTTCTCTAAACGGAAATTTCCTAGAAGACAAAGTAGGCCTATACTACTTACGAACGAAAATCTGACTAGTACGGGTAGTTCTGTTACGAATAGTAAAGCAACGGGAGAGAGAGGGGAGAGGGCGGGGGAGAGGGAGACAGAGAGAGACAAACGCACAAAAAAACACACACAGAAACACATCGAATTACAGGCGAACAACGCAAAGAATATCTTATTTTAAGTGATATCTTAACAATGCAATCGAGCCCTTTAATGCAAGAAGACAGACATTAGTAAATAGCAGAGCTGTTCATAGACTAAAATTTTTGATCGGTTAACCAAATGCCTTTAATCGATCGCTTAATCGAATTTTAAACAGTGTAAGTTTGAATAAAAATACCTAATATAGTTATATAAATGTTAAAATGTTGTGTTTATTTAACGACCCTCGCAACTGCCGATGTTACATCGGCGTCGCCAGTGTGCCGGAATTTTGTCCCGCAGGAGTTCTTTTGCATACCAGTAAATCTAATACATGAGCCTGTCGCATTTAAGCACACTTAAATGCCATCGACCTGGCACGGGATCGAACCCGCAACCTCGGGCATAGAAGGCCAGCGCTATATCAACTCCCCCAACCAGACCAAGGGTTCACAGCCTAGGGGGCCAAGCGCCATTTATTAAAAACGGAGAAAGCAAGGGTTAAAGTTAAGTGAATACCATAGTTTAATGAAGATTGACATATCATTTGGTTTTAATGTGTATATTCTATATTACTTGTTATGTTTCCATTGAATTATGGTAATTACTTCATTTTAACCCTTGTTTTCTATGGTTTTAGTAAATGGCGCTTGGCCCACTATGGCTCTGAACCCTTCATATATGGTATAAAGAAGACACATATTAATAAATATTTTTATTTTTATCGATGTCTATTTCAAATAATTAAGAAGTAATTGACACTGATAATTTAGGTATACAAATAGTTTGAAAAACCAAATTTCCAGTTTACATTTAATTACGATCACATCTCTCTGTTCCAACCAAACACGTCAGTAAGCTGACAAAATTTTACAAGTTTATTCGTTATTTCACTTTGATTGAGAAGATTAGTCTAGGTAAGCACAAAGGTTTACAACAGGGCTGGGCAGCAAGAGCGGATTCTACTCTCTTACGGGGAGCCATATGATTTCTCTTTATCCTCTTTCTTCCCCGCCGAACACCGCGCAGCGTTGATTCAGTGACGGATGAATATTAAGCTTCCCTGTTTAGAGTCTAGTTCCGCTTTCGATGCCCAGCCCTGGTTTAAAATATTGGTCTGTCACAATCATAGCTTAGTTTACCGCACCAAATGATATACAGATTTATGCTACAGAGTTCACAAAGCATTTATATTTCCTTCACCACAAGATAATTTTTAACCGTTCCGACTAATCGATTAAAACACATTTGGTCGCTTAATCCGCTTTTAAAATTAATCGGTTAATAGTTTCGATTCATCGATTAAATCTATTGCTGTAATAATTAGGGATAACTGCAAATGAAAACCTTACAAAAATTTAAAAAAAAATAATTCTGGTGGAAACTTGTGCTCCAACCATCAAGCTGATAACTTCTATCTGTTGTAGCTGACATTCCTATAGATAATCCAGAATTGTTGGCCCATGACTGTTTTTTCTTGTAGACATCTTCAGGTTGGCTCTTGCAAGTCTCGAAACGAATTTTAGGGTCAATTATAAAATCTTTACATATATCTTCAAAAAGATAATCCTTGTATACAATGAGGCTACACTGTTACTAATTTCAGTCCGTCAGAGTGGGTTCTGAAGAACAGATACGATCTGATGATGCCTTTCACACGCCTATCACCATGGACAATCGGGGTCGCGGTAGGATACCTGATCTTCAGCTACAGAAAAGAAAATGTCAGCAGAATCTCTTGGTATCCGGTAAGTCATTAATTTCAGAATACTGTTCTAAGCTTTCACAGTTGTTTTCAGAAACATTTGACAGCGCGTTTATTGAAATGGTTTCAACAGCATAGATTCTATATTAAAATGAGTTAGGTCATTTTATTTTTGTTTGTACAGCATAGGCCAGTATCATACAACCTTCAAGGTGTTGGGGTGCATGAAAGAAGAAACATTATTATTATTATTATTATTATTATTATTATTATTATTACTCAATAGTTAATAAAATGTGTTACATTTAAGACATAAAGTATCATTTTATAGGCCTACATAAATGAAATCAAATAACGAAATTGTAATTTGTGGTATAAGAGAGTAAAGTAGAATTTATTCACTAGTGGAAAGTTTAGCTCCCGAGCAGTAGCCGAGGGTGATAATCTCCACGAGAGAATAAAATCGATTTTCTTTCGCGTTGCAGACAATATTCTTATTCATTACTGGTATCTTAACCAGTGCGTGTACATAAGAAAATATTAATTTTCAATTTGTGAGCATATTCCTGGTCATGTATTAGTAGTAAAGAAGTGATGAATGAATGAGGGAACTTTATTGTTGGTAACATGTTGGTTGTCGAGGAAAGAGTGATTTAAGTTGTGTAATAGTGAATTGAAACGTTTGATAAACGAGATAATAGGTCCACAGGAAAGAGAGACATCGGACGCCCTCAAAGAAGATGAGAAGATGATTTCATATGTGAAAGGAAAGAACCCTACAGATTTAATCCCTGTAATAGGTGACAATGATGAATTAAAATTTTTAATCAACTACTAAGGATAAAGTCATCGTATAGTTTGCTAAAGACAACGCAAACAAACATTAACAATACCAGTAATATATAATATAAAATAATGCATTATAAATCTAGCCTATATAAAGTACTTGAAGTGTTTTAGTCAGATTATGACATTGCATTTTCGTGGCTATTAATATGAAATCTGGTGTGAAGATTGACCAAATGATCTTAATACGTTACTCCAGTTACGTGTACTTATTTCAAATAATTGTACTTTACTTTGTCACCATTTTTGTAGATGGAAACGAAGCTCCACAAAAATAAATATAGTACAAACACTCGTAGATTTTGAGAAGAAAACTAAGAGGCAATGGAAATTCATCCCCGTCCATAAAGTTCCACAATTCGATGTCTGTGAGGAGAACTTCAAAATAGAACTTCTTTAATTGTAATTTTTAAAAACTTAACTTAAACTTTTAGGCTAGTTGTCACAGTTCTCACACAAAGAACTCGTGACTGTACTTTACCAACATAAGTGAACGCTTCTCTTTTACAGTATTGTCACTAATTCTGAAGCACAAAACTGAAAAAAAAACACATACATTTTTTAATTCAGGTTTTCTATAAATGACTTCAAATTAGTGTAGTACGAGAGCAACCACCGTTCGACGTGAACAATTCATAATTATTATTCATTTTGGAAAGTGTAAACTGCACTCATAAATTCTATGCATTAAATTAAACATTTAAGCCGTTTATATTAGGTTGATGCAAAATAGCATCGAGAAAAATAGTCTTCATTTCTTAACGAGAAATGCTGCAGCAAGTGATGCGTTGCTTCTTAAACAGATGCGACAAATATTTGGGAAACGAAGATAGACAGTTTTAGCATCTCCTTTCTTAATTTGGAAGAGTAAATGATGTTCAATTGCTGATATTTATAACTTTTTATATTCAAATATCAATGTCAAATTACCGATACTCGGCAACACATCGACACCATGTAACTGAAATCTGCGAGCGATGCGGCCAAGAGCAGAAGTGTCGCGTTGCGCTTTCTCTAGTCTGTTTAAGCACTATTAACTTTGTAACATACAAAGAAGTTTTGAAGCGACAGTACCGGTACTCTTTGAAAATTGAAATTAAATTTCATTCATTTTTATTACCGTAACATTCTGTTATCTATTGTTATAGATGTTAATGCGAGGCTTGGTTGCTGCTGCTGTTGCTGCGTTTATGTTTTATATACGCATATAAGTAATTATTTATACAAATATAGGGCTATTTGTAATTTCAACAGAACTTCTAAATCGTTGCTGAGCAAAAAATTCAACTTGCATCGTAAAGAGCCCATCATGTGTCCTGTCTACAAGACTGGTAATGTTAATTTCTTCCTTTAGACTAGTTAAATTGTGACTGGCATCTTTCTAGTCCCTCTGGTAAATGGCTCGTATTACACATCTTGGGATAGCGTATAATTCAGTGACATTGTTTCAGATCGTGATGTGTTTTTGCTGGCTGCTGGCAGCCCTATCTTCAGGCTATGCATTGTTTGGCATTAATCCATTCCTGCAGCTCAATCATCAGTCCGGCACTCTCGAGTCTGCCCTGTACAGCAGCGTCAGCCATACCTTGTGGGCGCTCGGAACAGGTTGGATCATCTTCGCCTGCGAACTAGGACATGGAGGTATGGTTTGCCTGTTGGTCTAGAATACTCTATACTCTATAGTATGCGAGCTACTAGATTTAAAAGCGTCGAGTAATCATCCTAAATACTGATTGAAAGAATTTTAGTTTTCTCCTATAAATATGCTGAAATTTGATTCGAACAAATGTGACATTGAAAAATTCCTTTGCAGAATGAAAATTCACATTTGTTCGAATAAAATTTTTGCATATTTAAAGAACAAAACTAAAATTCTTTCAGTCGGTTATTAGTAGGGACCGGATTTTTAGGTTCTTAGGAAGTCCATTTTAGGTTATTGGAGTGGGTGAAATAGGTTTCTTTTACGTTTGTTTTGTCCAAACTGTGAAAGGGGTCATAAAAATTGCCTGATTATTTAAAAAAATGTATACTTACAGTCAATTTTAAATAACATAACTTTTCCCTGGTGGTAAAGATGGAATCAATTCCAATCACTACTTGTTCACAAATGACGTCTAAGGAACCCGCAGGTTCATTGCCGCCCTCACATAAGCCCGCCATTGGTCCCTATCCTGTGCAAGATTAATCCAGTCTCATCAAAACCAATCTCCCTCAAATTAATTTTAATATTATCCTCCCATCTACGTCTCGACCTCCCCAAAGGTCTTCTTCCCTCCGATCTCCCAACTAACACACTATATGCATTTCTGGATTCGCCCATACGTGCTTATTGTAGGGGATTCGTAACAAGCTGTTTTACGGTGATGGGTTGTTCGCCCTTCTCCCAACCCCCAAGCTGGAGGACCACCCCTTATCGGCTGTCCACGACTGCTTATTCAATATATTCGCAGCTACCCTCCATATCTGGAGGCCGTCTCCCCTATCCGCAACCTGAGGACGCGCCATGCCGTGGTGATAGGGACCCACAATTCATGGATACCAATCATACTGTTGTAATAAATGTGATTTCATATTTTGGCATAATTTAACAAAGTACAAACTATAAAAATTCAATGTTAAAACCAGAAGCACCAGAATAAGACAGACTGTACAGATACACATCTTGCTATCAGGTAGTAGCTCCCTGTAAAGCAGGTTTGAATAATTTCAAGGAAAAATTGTTCCTGGGCCGGTTGAGTTCTGGCGCCTTGTCAGCTATTTGAGTCATGTGGATACAAAGGAAAAATTGTGACGGTGTCGTGTATAGTTCCTGGGGTAGTTCAGTCGGAAGAGCGTTCGCGCGCTAAGCGAAGGGTCCCGGGATCGATACCCGGCCCCGGAACAATTTTTCCTTGAAATTATTCAGACTGTACAGAGACTTTAGAAAAGTTCACAGCGCGTACCCGCACACGCTAGATCAGTCTTCTATCAGCGAACATTCAACAACACGACTTTTTCGCAGTTCATTCATCTCAAGAGAAAGTTCAATCATTTTATATCCTTCTACTGGCATGTCATATCTGTGATCAGTGGAAATTTCAAAATACGTATAGCCTCAATCATTGCCTTTGACAGGGTGAAGCTTCTGAAGGACGGCCTACTATACAAAGAAAGACGGAATTCCCTTTTAACCATTTTATCCAAAAACAACAAAAGACTGAAGGGATAAAGACCGCAGATTGGGTCGCTTTCTCCAGTGTAGAAGAGAATAAAAATTATAAGATGTATTGAAATTTCTAAATATATTTATATAAAACAGAGTAAATATAGAAAAATACATACACGGTGTTAAAAAAGTATCCAATATTTTAGGAGGTGCTAGTATGCATCAAAACAAAATAATGTCTAATAAACATGGGTTCTACAACACATACTTTCTGAGATCTGAACACTTGTTCGTAGGAAGTGCTCAATGTGTCGCCCATTCATGGCAATGCATTCCTTTGTCCTTCGGCGTAAGGAATCATGCACTCTTTGAAGTTGACCTGGTTGTTCTTGATAACCAAAAGTCTAGAGGATTTAGGTTTGGGGAACGAACAGGCCAAGGTACAGGGTCTTTCCGATCAATCCAGCAGTCCTGAAATGTCAGCGTCAGGTGTCCACGCACATGCATGAACCACATCTGTAGTCTTTGCTGACACGGCACATACTCCAACAATGTAGGCAATACGTTAATAAGAAAGTCCTGATAACGATCTCCAGTTAATCTCTGTGGTAGCACGTATGGCCCTATTAATCTGTCACCAAGAACGCCTGCCCATACGTTGATTGAGAATCGGTGCTGATGCTTTGTTTTTTTCAACTGCATGGGAATTTTCATCAGCCCACACATGCGGATTACGAAAATTCACTACACCGTCTCTGCTGAAACCCGCTGATATCCGCAACGAAACTTTTGTTTTCAGTATTCCTTGCGACGAATCAGTATTCCATCAACTACGGTATGATTATCTGGTAGTCTGCTGTATTGTAGGACAGAAAACTGCATTGCCACACTCCTATGAACAAGTGTTCAGATCTCAGGAAGTATGTGTTGTAGGACTCATGTTTATTAGACATTTATTTTCTTGTTTTGATGCATACTATCACCTCCTAAAATATTGGATACTTTTTTCTTAACACTTTGTATAATTACGATTTAAGTTTTTTTTTTTTTTAGTTCTTAAGGTCCAATTTAGGTTTTTTAGGTTAACCAGAATTTATATATATATATATATATATATATATATATATATATATATATATATATATATATATATATATATATAACTCTTATGACCATGAGTCGGAAAATTATCTAAGAAATTATGAGTTTAGAAGTAAGGGAAAAAAATAGGTAAAAACCTAGGAATTCGGTCCCTAGTTACTAGTATCTATAGCATACTGCTCTTATAATCTGACTGAGCACATTGAGAATTAAATCAATGACTTTCCCAAAACATGCTATGGAATATTTCATATAAAACAATTTTTATCTCGAAAATGAAGCAAAAAAACGAGGAAAATTGTATTAAAATTTTTTGTTTGAACTATCTCAAAGAATAGCCCCCTGAAATTGACAGTAATAGTTCACTCTGCATATACTCGTATAGGCCTACTCTTGAGTATGGACTTCATCGTCCACAATCTTTGTTAACGTGGCGGTTTAGAATTATTAATCGAAGGCAACTGTTCATCGGTCAATATATTCTCTTCAGACTGTGTATTCACGAATAAACCAAGAAGTTTCCATTGCATAAAATGGCAATAACTTCACGGTGTATGAAACAAAGAACAACGTTTAGAAATGTGTTGCAACCCACAGGTTTGGTGAAGACAGTACTGACATGGAAGGTGTTTCAACATCTGAGCCGTCTCAGCTTCTGTGTGTTCGTGGTGCACCTACCTCTGATGACCACGCGCGCCTCGACTATCAGGACTCCGGTCCACTTCAACGGCATTACTGCGGTAAGTGATTGGAATGACTCTAGCGTCAGAAGGTGTAATATGTGACGAGTCGTTATGTAACATTTAATACGCATTCGTTTTATTATACATTGTATAACTATTTTTTTACTTGGTTATTTAACGACGCTGTATCAACTACGAGGTTATTTAGCGTCGATGGGATTGGTAATCGCGAGATGGTATTTGGCGAGATGAGGCCGAGGATTCGCCATAGATTACCTGACATTTGCCTAACGGTTAGGGAAAACCTCAGAAAAAACCCAACCAGATAATCAGCCCAAGCGGAAATCGAACCCGCGACCGAACGCAACTCCGGATCGGTAGGCGAGCGCCTTAGCCAACAGAGCTAGAAAGGGGAAAGGGGAAAGGGGAAAGGGAAAGGGAAAGGGAAAGGGAAAGGGAAAGGGAAAGGGAAAGGGAAAGGGAAAGGGAAAGGGTAGTGAAAACAATCTAGTATATACAGTCACGAAGCTTGAGTTGTGAGGGTGCTAGGAACAATAGACTGTGCCGGTACTATTTCGCATTGTCTGTAATGAGGCGATAGTAGCGAGCTTAGTGGTTAGCAACTATCTATGGGTGCTTATTTACTACGTATTAAGCTTCGTGAATGTAAATACTAGACTGTGGTGAAAATACAAAGATACCATAGTTATTGATCTAAATTAGGGATTCCCAGACTGATTTTCCAGTGACATTTTGTTCACAGTATTTACGTCCACCATAAATGTTTGTCCAGTTGAGATTTTCGTCCACATTTATTTTATGTTCACAACAATTTTGTCCACCTATTTATGTCAACTTACAAAAACCGTCCACTATTATTTCATCCACCATACTGAAATGTTGTCAGACATTTTTGTCGATTTTACATATTTTAGTCCATATTTCATAGTCCACAATATTTATGGCCCATTGTAGGATTAATAACATATTTACAGAATTATGTTAGGCTATTTTATTTCTGTCATATACAATGGAATTAAGTACAAATTTAATTTTAGAAGGAAATATAAAGAAATTTAAATAACATTAATTAGTTTCTACTTCTTTCTTCATCCCTCTCTTCGGTATTGTACAATTTTAATCTGTATTTGATGGCAGGTACATATAATTCGAGCACATTTTGTGTTCTGTTGACAGTAGGTAATAATGAATTTCTTTTTGGTAAATTCAATAGTATTTCTTGATCTTAAATTGTCTGAATTTCTTTCCTTACTACTGCTGCAGGATGTTCATTTGGGTGTTGTTCGGCTCTTCGTTTGATTCCTGCCACAACGTTTTTCGCACCAACTTTAGCTCTATTCCCAACATGTGTATGCTACCTTCCTTAAATACATGGCTAAGAACATGTGACACTTATTCCTATTGTGACACAACGGGCATTGCATATGTTACACTTATCTCATCGCCAATACAATCGGCCTCTATTTTTGCTGAATGGATGGAACGAATATATGCAGGCCTAAAGGCCTAATTGTTATAAACTATTTTATCCTTGAAATTGTGCTGTATAAATCTCATTAAGAGTTCTGGCACATAGATTAAATTGCAATTCACTATTACGGAAACCATACAAAAGCACAGTAATAATGATGAAATATAACTGCAATTCAACTTTCTTGTATTTAGTTGTATGGACAAAATTTTAAATAAACTTTAGAAAAAATTGTGTACTAAATGAAGATGACTATATGACTGTGGACAATATAAAGAAGACAAACTGACCTGAAATAAAATTAGGGATCCTACTTGTTGGGGTCGTTACAAACTCTAAATCCGCTAATCCAGGACAAATTTTTCAATTTCGAGTGAAGCAGTAAACTGGGAAGCTCCCCGATCTTTTCTTTCTCTGCTACATGACAGCACTATGAGAATATTTGTTTTTATTATTTTAACCGATTTACTATCCCACTCATTTTATTTCCTGTATACAATACTGCTTTTCGTTAATACATACGTTTATTATGTTTGATATTCCTTTTTTTGTTCCATGTACTCTGCATATTCCCTGTCCTAGAATCCCTATAATATTATGATCTTCGTTCTTTAGCTTATACAGAGTGATTCACAAAATATGACCCACGATTTACGAATCAGTTCTATAAGTCATCTTGAGCAGCAAAATAAATGTCATAAGCATAGGTCAGATTATCAATATGTTTGAATCTTAAGAAAGTAGAAGCAGTTGTGAACTGAAGTGAAGGAAATCGATTAAAAATACACCGAAAGATTTTTAAATACTAAATTAAACTGAAAACAAGCATACTTCAGTTTGAAAGCAGATGTCCAAAAATTCCTTTTTCCACTTAAAGGCACTCGGCCGCACGGTTGTGAATCGCGCAAGTAGCAATTCTTAGCTCGTCACGGCTAATAAGCGCAGCAACGATGCTATATGAGCAAGTAAATGTTCTGTCTGTATTTTCGCCTGGTACACAAAGTGAACTGCTAAAGTGAAGGATGAACAATTATGTTAAGTAATATATACGTCGCCTAGTCTCTAAAGGGCATCTTCCAATGTAACATTGCGAATTGCTAACGTTAGGCCTACTCATCGACAGCCGATGTTAGACCTGACCTAACCTATCTCCGTACTTCACATCACAGCAGAAACCCATTCCCCATTTGTGCAGGCACCACTATTGTATTAAGACGCAAACAAATTTCAAGCGTGATTCATAGTTCCACGTATGGATTTTTTTTACAAATAAATGCAACAAATTAATGATAATTGGACCCATGTTCATATGCAATTTCTTGCCAAAAATTACCTACATAAATAGTTCCTAAAGCGCGGACCATACTTTGTGATCACACTCCACTGAGCGTATGTAACTGTTGTAACGACCCCAACAAATAGAATAACTTTCTCATCCCAATTTTCGTTCATGTGAAGATGAAGATAGTCGATTTACTCATTACTAAAATTGCAAAAGTTCAATTTATAAATCTTCTAATTAAATATATACAGAGTGAACCGTAAGTAACGTCATTAGTAATGTAATAATTACTTACAGTTCACCCTGTATAATAGTAATGACAATACTGGAGTTTTTTTTTCATATTATGTACATGGCTTCAAAAAATGTATACAGTAGCGGCAAAAAAACCGGACCGACCCTTGTAGCTGATTTCAGAGCCTTGTTCACTCCAGAGCGTGATAGACTGGTAACTAAGACTTTCGTGGTTCGAATCCTGCCTGGGAAGGAAACTTTTTTTTGTTCTTTATTCAAATTTATTCCCAATACTTTTCGATTGCAGCGATATTTTACTACTTAATTAACTTATTATTCCCAGAACGTGAATTTTACCAGCTATCGAAAAGTATTGGGAATAAATTTGAATAAGGAACAAAAAAAAGTTTCTTCCCAGGGAGGATTCGAACCACGAAAGTCTTAGTTACCTGTCTCGTCGTGCTCTGGAGTGAACAAGGCTCTGAAGTCAGCTACAAGGGTCGGTCCGTTTTTTTTTTGTCACACTGTACAATGTAGTACACAGTTTATGGCTTTTAAGTTTTATTGCTGGAGTTTTATTGTCGGTCATTTTACCTCTTCAAAAACACAAGGAACAAGTCTGCAACATAGAGAGAGGAAATAGTTCTGTTGTTGCTGATATCTTAAGATGGCATGATAGTGCTCTACACGAACGTATCTTCTTTCAGATTTCGTCGATGTTCGAACACATTGCTCTGTCTATTGTGTTAGCGCTGCCGTTTTTCCTGTTTGTGCAGCAACCCTTCATCAGAATTTTTAAGTACTTCACCAGCAAGTGTTAAGGTAATACATATTTCAAAGGCATTCTAGAAATGCATATGTTCAAAATTATAAAAATACTTGTAAAATTTTAAAGAATCTTCATATAGGATTAATTTTAAGTAGACACTGAATCCATCATTAAACATTAATTCTGTTTCTTTAGTGCCATGCAACGATCAAGAATAAGAGACTTTCACCTGATGGAACAACTTTCTCCCATCTCAGAGACTGACTGTCTCTTATACGATACGCGTGCTGTAGCTCCAGAGACGAAGAAGCGCAACAAGAGCGACGTTCCGAGCAGCCGAATCCTGCTGAACTGGGTATTGTCGCCCCCCCCCCTCAGAACCCCAGGCCGTCCTATTCGTTGTCCTTTATACTTTGTTATAAATTAATATTATTGTAATTGCTGAATTGTAACTTTATCTTCAAAAGTTGTTAATGTTGAAATGTGACCGTTTAGTTTAATAATTCTCTGAATGTAATATCGATTATGATAACCCTATAATCAGCATAATAGTATATTTTACGTGTTTTAAGGAGTTTCGATTATTAACTTAAGTTTTTACTGTAAATTATAGTGGTTCACACGATTTGCGATCGTAAAACTTGACAATTTTAAATTTATACTATCAAAAATACATACGTTAGGATCACTGCCTACTGGATCGCATCCTATAGTTGCGTAAACTGCCTGCTCAATCAAAGTTATTTTGCTGCTAGGTGGCAGGCAGTACCCACCGCTATTACAGTGACTGTACATAGTCACTGTAACCGCTATTAAGTATATGCAAAATCACTACCTGCCACCTAGTGGCTACTCGCGCATAAGCATTGATTGGGCAGGCAGTGTAAGCAGCCATAGGGTGTGATTGGAGAAAATAAGTATAAAAGACTGTCATGTAAACACAGTAAAGTGTTGGAAAGGTTAAACTGTTAACTGATATTCTAAGAATGTGATTGTGAAATAATTCAGTAATAATTGTGGTTATTCTGTAGAATTCTGACATAAATAAATAATCTAAAATTTAATATTTATATCTTGTCTATACATCTACCTTATCTTCTTACGAAAATGCATGTAATTAGTATCACGTAAAGTAATGGTAAAAATTTATATCTATTTACATTAGCCTTACATTAATTTTCTGGACTCGAAAACTGAGCGTTACAATGCAGCCGGAAGACTACGGTTCGATATCAGTTTGGGTCCTGAGAGACAATTCTTGAAAATAATTACAGAATACATTTGTCTAATAGAAGATTATATATTAAATTCTTCACATTCTGATAGTTTCAACTGAAATCATATTACAACTGTTTGAATTATATTATTCGTTCTTCTTTCGAGGGAGAGAAATAGCAGCTGAAGACGATACAGGAAGTGGTAAAGGAGCAATATTAGTAAAAATTCCACTTCACGATTTAAAAGACTCTAGCTCAAGAGTATAGCTAGAACTCGATAACATACGAGTACCATTGAAATAATTTAGAAAATAAATTCGTCCTATTTCCAAGGAATTAATATTCGTCGGATCGGTGTCTGGTAGAGTTCCCGGGTAACTCCGTTGGTAGAGCATTGGTACGTTTAACCAAAGGTCACGGGTTCGATACCCGGCCCCGGAACAATTTTTCCCTCGAAATTATTCAAATCAACTTTACAGGGAGTTATACCTGAAAGCTTGATTTGAATTAACATTCGTAGTTCTCCAGATGATCATTTTAAAAATATGTGCTCTGTTTTTACCATCAGTGCAATAATTACACAGTTACGTCATCCCTTTAAACCTTTAAATAAAATGGACATCATGAACAGGACAAATAATTTATCATACGCTCATACAGTTATTTAACTCTAGGACAGCTAATTCGTTATCCTTAGAGTTACAAGCAGAATAAAGTATATTAAACAAAAGTTATATATGCGGATAGTTTTTCGCGTAAAGACAAGTCTAGAATGAAGACGGGAACTGATACTTTATTAATATTTACATCCCTTGATTTATCTTCTATGTAGACAGTGGATGCGGGATGACTTCTCGTTGAATGTAGGTGCACATTTACTATATGTTACATTTTTTTCATTCAGACCATTGGCTCAACAGGTTTTAAACGTAAACAGACGACGTCAACATGCTACTGTATCTCCGTACAGTCAGAAGGAAAAGGAAAAATTAAGTACTGTAGCACATACTTCGTTATCATTGATGCAATTACCAGCGTTGCAGTAAACGACGATATATTCTCGTAAGTTGTCGAAGCTGAATCATCTTCGCCTATCGCTTGAACAGTTTTTGTATCGAGAGAATTTCTGAAGAAAACCTCTAAAATGGGGATCACTCAATATCTTTAAAGGAATATTTGCACTGAGCATCGTGTTGCACATGTCTTTGCAAAGCGTTTCGTTTAGACCAGCACAACTAAATGATGATGATGATGATGATGATGATGATTCCTCAGATTTCATTTCAACGCATTTCCTGTGCAATGTATTGTTGCAATGTTTCTCTATAGCCTGAGTTGTTCTGGTTTTTATTTTAATTTTACATACATTACACACGATGTTGCCTTCGATAATACATAAAATGTCACTCCCATACTTAATTGCACTTCGTATCTCTGAGCGAATTGAACGTTTTGCCGTCGACATTATGAATGGATCAGCACAACACTATTCAACGCGTACCAAATACTTGAGCAGGATAACACAACTGCACACATTGCGTTGCAATATTACTATGAACGGGCCGGGATTCTTTCGTTCTGTACGCTGCTGTACTCGCCAGGTATATAAAAGACGGACGACGCGGCACGTGCCATATACTCTGATACGAAACAACTTCACTTTTCCTTAAGTCAGCCCGTTTATATGGTATCATGTTATTTCCATCTTTTGTTGCTGCACTAAACAAAAAAGTTATATTTTAAAAGACGACATACAAATTACTTTCAGTTCGAAGCATTCAGGATTCCGAGCAAGCTTGCTCGGCAATTCTGAAGGGCCAAAGAAGCGTTCAGAGCAGTGAAGGGGAAAATGATGACATACGCAGTGAACTTTAGTGAGGGTAATGTTTCATGTGCATCCTACTCGGAAAAGTGTTTGCAATGGAGAATGACACAAGTAAGAAGAGACATCAACGCTTATAAATTTCAACCATTCGTGGGAAGAAGCCTATTTAGTTACTGAATATGACAATGCAACAACATATGGAATCTCGTGAAAAAATGTAATTAACCTACAGCGACATTATCCTTTCCTGAGAAGTAGATTAACTAAAATTGTATGTTTCAGGACATAACTACATATTACGTTATTGTATTAGGTTATTTCACGACGTTTTATCAACATCTAGGTTATATAGCGTCTGAATGAGATGAAGGTAATAATGCCGGTGAAGTGAGTTCGGGGGTTCAACACCGAAAGTTACCCAGCATTTGCTCATATTGGGTTGAGGAAAACCCCAGAAAAAACCTCAAGCAGGTATGAGAGGGATTGCCTGCTCGAAAACGAGATGCACAGCGAACGTTAGCCTAGTCAACTAGTAGAGGGCTGGGAATGAGTCCAGTTGGGGGTTAAGACAATATATCAGGTAGGGTTCAAGAGTTGGATCATAATGACTCCCTCCCAATATTAATTTTATTTATTTAATCTAATGCTCATTTTGAATCTCTCTCCCTACCCATATATAAAAATAAGACAAAACGAAGAAAATTCGGTACGACTGAATAAAGCGAAAAATACATAAGTCTGTATTTGAAGGTCCTACACCTTCATTTGATAAACTGTGTAAAATGGTTTCGACGAATATTCCATTAAATAAGTCAATCACCATTTTAAGAAATCTTTAAATAAATATAAGCTACTTGTCACTCCCTCCCAAGCCAATCAAATTAAGACGCAAATATTAATGTGATTGTTATGTGTAGCCGACAATAAAATTTTGGATTTCTACCAGATGTCACAGGTAGTTATGTAGTGAAAATTATTGTCGGCACACATACCTAATCGTCCAAAGAATTAGATCAAGTGAATCGTGCAAAAATCTTCCATTTGTTTCACAATGCCTTAAAACTGCTGTGACCAATGAAAGTAAGGCAAAATTGTTCTACTTCTTATAATAGATGCCATTTCATGAAAATCTCTAGGCTGAAGGTGATGCAAAGACAGCGCATTTCGCGTGTTAGGCACGTGCCATACATGGGGTGAACAGAGAAAATCGAGGTTTCCCAGAGTGTGCAAGAAACTTTGCTTTTAATGGCATTTAATTCACTACCACGGTTGTAGGCATCGTAACATTACTTAAGTTTTATTTCTCTCCTTAATCTTCCATTTCATCAAAAACATTTGCGTAAGGAGGGAGTTTCATTTAACTGTACACTAAATATTAATTAAAGGTGAACCTTACTAGTATTATGATCGACATGATATAGGGCCACCATCGAGACAGTCTAATATACACAGTCACGAAGCTTGAGTTGATGAGGGTACTAGGAACAATAGACTGTGCCGGTGCTGTTTCATATACAGCGTATTCCGAATCTCACCGGACTGGTGGACATCAATGACGTCACGCTGCAGCAGAATAGGAACAAAAATGCTGGAAGGTTCAATGGCTATCATGGCGGCTGTACAAGTTGTTATTGTGCTACGATAGCAAGATTTTGCGAAATTTCCATACTGTCATCTCGCTCAAAGAAAAGAGCATAAACAATTTACTTCTTGAACCAGTAGTAATAACTGGTCCGTTGACATGTTCGTAAGCCATTAACATTTTTTTACGTTAAGTTATGCTAATTATAAACAATACAGCAGAACACACCGCCATGACACAACAATGCAAGATGTCATTCGTCTGCTAATTCCCGCCCTATACAAGAACAAATCAGATTCACTGATGGAGACTGCCACCACCTCTGCAAGCTGATGGCACCGGTGCAACACCGGTGGAGCATCAGTGACGTCATCGTTGATATCTGGAACACTGATTCCACCAGATTGCTCAGCGCTGAGATTCGGAATACGCTCATTGTATGTGATGAGGCGATAATAGCGATCCTAGTGGTTAGCAACTATCTATGGATGCATATTCCTTACATATTGAGATCGTGACTATACTGGAGTAGAATGTGGTATAATCTTGAGACAAGATAAATTTCTTCCCACAAATATAACCTCTAGTAGTTTGGTTGGGAGGCACGCACTATCTACACAGCCACAACAGCGGACGATTTAGTTTCTCACGAGATTAGTAATGCTGTGCTATGACAAAATATCCCGTCAAAGATGATCATTATATAGATCAGCCGTGGCGAAAATGTGATCGTGCGCCGAGCCACTATGTAACCTGCAACGTGCATAGCACCTACGGAGGGAGGCAGACACCCAAAGAGGAAGTGAAGCAACTGTCTGACTTATTAATGGATTTTAATGTTCCTTACGTCAATCGCTTAAATATAATTTTGTACAGTGTAAGGTTACGTAGTGTAGTACGTGTAACGAAGAAAGAATTGAACAAGAAAACACAAGACACATTATCACAACCTAAAATTAACTGTCTTCAGAATGTCTCTGCGACAGAGTTTCAAAATTAGGAATTATATCACTTACTGCCAGTCGTAGTTGATCAGGAAGGTATTTGTCAGTCGTGATCTAAATTTGGTTTTTACTATTTTCATTGTTGAAAATAATTTTTCACAAACATAAGTTAGCGAACATGATTTCAACAGAGCAAGCGACAGAACGAAGCTACGGACATTTATTTTTTGGCAAAAGTTCAACATTTGTCAAGTCCTTACATCTAGCTTTCATTTAACATAACATTGTAAATCTGCGAGTTTAAATATTGAAGAGCTAAATTCGTACATCTGCTGAAAAAGGATCACCGTACAGAGATGATAATGATAATGATAACAACACTTAACCTTTTAAGATTTCATGAGTAACATGTAGTATAATGCCGTTTTATGTTATACAACCGTTTTCCTCGTAACACTCGTGAAAAAATCATACATTTAATATTCTCATATTGGTAGCAAAAAAATGCGTCCTCCCACCCTACTTGAAACTAATTTTTATAGAGGTACATGGTTTCGAGAGAGACATTACGACGATAAGCCACTCGCAGGTCAGAGACAAATACAAATGGAACGGAGTTTGACTCCAGTGAGTGAGAGGGTGGGGGATGGACCAGGTAGGAAGCAAGAGAAATGCATAGCTATCATTGCGAGCCACAATGTGCTTCAGAGTCATATTTTCGCCACAGTTGATACAGATAAATGACAAATTAGTTCAGAATTTAGGAATTGACTAAGGAAAAAAAATTAACCAGCATTTCAGAGAAATTTTACGAAGAGAAGTGAGAAAATACATAAGCGAAACAGGTAAACATTTTAAACTTAATACTGAAAACCAGACTCAATGCACTACGCATATTTCTTTAATACAATAGAATAGAGGTTTGGAATTTAGAACAATGCAATGACCTACAGTGAAACTAGTAGAAATTACTAGATAAACTTTATAGAGCTACACCAATTGACATTAAAAAAATGACCCGACAAGTAATTTTAAGACCTGTACGCATGGTTGGTATGTACAAGACTACATTGGAAATGTGGTAATAAAAAAATTTAACACTATTTTGCCAATTTTCATTTTATTGTGCAAAGAACATGTTAAAATTACAGCAAACTTTTTATCAACAATCAATATTTCATTCAAGTTTAACAAATTTAACATTGTTTTAACAACTGCTATTTCTAGTTTCGTAATTATCAATTACTTGACGTCATCACGAAGATAACATTAGATTTGAACTTCATCCCTTTGTTTAATTTAATTACATTCAATTTCTTTAATTTTTTCAATAAAAGGGGAATATATTAACATTTTACAAACATTCGATAAAATAATTACATGATCTCCATTTCTTCCAGTCTAAGCCTAACTGAAGAAATTTACATTCATGGATATACATTTGCTTTTTCTTTTTAAATCTTATCTGCTTCGAGATCAAAGTCATTTTGAAAACTACATAGAACACCGTCATCTTAAATCTAATCATTTTCCAGTTGAGAGAATTCATCTAAGTTTACTTCTAGGAGGTAAGAAGCCAAGTCTGCATTCTAATTTGAGCTTCAGACAGCTGTCTTCTTGAAGGTTTCAGCCTCTTGCTAGACGCAACAGGTTGTTGCATTTGGCTTACTGTTCCTCATTACCAGGTGGGGTGCCTGTAGCCGGAGATGCAGTGCCTGACGAGGTAGCACGGCCATTGGGTTGTGCTACAGGACTAGCACCAGTTGCTCTTGAAGTAGTAGCTCCATCTGTTCGAGATTCCTTCGGATTAGGTCTGCTGAAGACGACTTCTACTAGAGTCCGGTATCCCTGCTTGATTTCTCCGATTAGGGGCGTGCGTTCGTCCACAGCCAGAGGACGAGTTTTCCTCAAAGGAACTGAAAGAGATTAGTTTCAATTACATTGCGAAATATTTTAGCAAGATAACTTTCTCAAAACAAATTTTATGGTTTCATTAAATACAAGCGAGTAGCCTACCTATTATTCTTAATCTTCACATATACTGTACCCTGCATATTTCAATATCTTGCATTTCGAGGATCATACCAGTGATCAGCATTTTTTGACTCCCGAGTCAACCCATTAGCACACAAACAGGATGGAGAAGTAAGGCATGATTTTCCTTCCCTTAACCATGACTTGTTTATTCAAAGTTACAGTGTTTACTTAAACAGAACGGGATCAGTTGTAAAAATCAAAGAATTTTGCGTATAATAGACAACCATTTCGTAGCTCAGTTAAAATTCGCAACATGCAGCTTTATTCTTAATTATATAAATCTTTATGTTTAAATTGTGTATAAAGTAACGGAAAAAATCAAATCACCCGTAAAAATGTAGATACATTGACAAACTTAATTGAACTTTTTCTTAATTTGGATATGTTCACTCTCCGTCTCTGCGCACGCAAAACTGACAATAGTGAAAGTGTTCCGCAACTTCTCTTAATTCTATCCTTCCACCTTCCCCATTGCTGTGTTTTGCAGGCTGCATTTCATCAGTCATCTTTGCAGATCACCAAATTAGGAGAACCATCAATTTCGAATTCATGGCAAGTTACTTCTCAGCATTTTCGTATTTGGTTTGATACTCTGTTCATATTCCAAAATTGAAGTAATTTATTAGCCTATATCTATTCCATTTGCATTTTTAATTATCTTGTATTTCATAGTTGCGTAACGTTTACTGTCGATACCCATTTCACAGAAATTTACAATTTCACAGCTTTTATATTAAAAATCACGTATAGAAATTTTCCAACATTTTTGATAAGAGTTTTTCTCCTGTACGAAATATTTTAGACTAGTTAATATTATTTCCTTTAATATTAAAACAATGCAATCTAACATTGTGATCAAAAATGATCAATAAAATTGATGGAAATTTCAGTGGCCGTTTCTGGCAGGGTTGCAAGTTTGTGTAACTACTTTAACACCATCTTCATTGAATTGTTTCAATTAAATGGAGATTGAATTGGCATTTCTTCCAAAAAAAATTAAATTTTTACTGAACAAAGATATTTTTAACAGAGAACATTACTAAATCTTAGCAATTGCTGCGTCACCTAGACAAATATCTTAATCCATTTTACTACTACTTTAATGTTTATTTGAACAAAAATTTTTTTATAGTTTCATATTTGCATCTTTGCCCCTTTTCTTCCAATATTTTTTCAATCTAATTTCAATCTTAGATTAGAAATTTAATTGTAAAGTGAATTTAGGTTGTCCTTTACTCGAATTACTCTATTTGTCGTTCTTTGCAAGAAACAGCCTCAGAAAATAAATAATTAGCTTGCTAGCTACTCGAGCATCTTCTGCAGCGAGATCGTATAATAGAAGAATAGAGATGTTGTATAAACATGCTCTCGTAGAATGAGGAGTAATTTTCTGAAATGGAATTCAGACTTATCTAATAAGGTAATTTCGTAATTATTACACATTTGGCATACTTACATCCTGCAGACAACGTGAAGTATCTGAAGAGTCTAATAAACGGCATTTCCACGAAGAGCGACAAGACTATGGCCAGGAGGGTCGAGAAGAGTACGTCTCCAAATACTGAAGAGAGCTGCAAATATTTCAAATACATTTTAGATTTAAATATACCTTTTAATTTTTATAATACAGTGTTTCGAAATAAGCCTTGCCTACAAGTGGTTCCAAGGCAAAAAGTATGTGAATTTCTGGCGAAAATGAGATTTTTCTATAATTGTGTTTTGTATCTTGATGGTAGATAATCTTCATTGCGACAAGATTTTTCTCTCTAACCCGTTATGAAATAAGATTATGATTTTATACAGACATTCGAACTTCAAATTTTCGCCCTTCAAAAATTTGAAAAAATTTGTCTTGGAGCCACAAATTGGAACATTTGTGTTTAATAGAAGGTCATTAATCTACATCTTTCACAGCGAACTAAACTACATAATGCTTACAACTACTTCATTAAATTTTATCGCTAGTTTTATGCATTATACAACGGATCCAGTTTCTTCTTTTAAAAAATGTCTTTAGTTAACCATTTTTCATTCTATTCAGTCTAATCTGTTGCAGAGTCCAAATTCATATTTTGTACATTGCACTATCATTATGTTGACTTCATTTTATTTTATTTGAATGAAATTTGCTCAACGTCTTTGATATACACATTTAAGTCACCTTTTTAACCAATCTGTCCGCTTTCAATCTTAAATGTTTTATATATTTTTTTACTGTTCAAGTTTTGTTTGCACGAAGTCCAAAAAATACCACCACCGATTTGGGAAACTATCTTGCATCTTTTACCATTATCTTTTTAATGCAATACCTGTTACGTAATAGAAAGCAGTCCAAGTTATGAATACGAGTTTCATATTAATATTCAGATCATGCACGCAAAAATCAGATAGACCTTAGAGAATATATGTACTATTTATATTGAGGTCATCGTTGCCTTAGGTTTGAAGATCTCAAGATGTGCAAAAACCTTAGCACTTCGAAGTTTTGCCATAATTTTATTTTTTGCACTTTATTTCGGATTTCTCAGCATCTGAAATATGTAATCGCACGTAACTCAATACACACAAATAGCTGCAAACCAAATTACTAATAATTCAGATATCAAAACTATTTACAAAGTTCAAAGTATTCAAAACGAAAACTTCCCGCAATGAATGTTTTAGATAGAAACCATATCCAGATGGACGTTTTCCCGAGTTTTAATTGTACTTTTGATAAGCAAGACGTTTAGAGAACATCTTCGTCCCTTAAGTCTGAATTCCTATTTTCCAAAGGAAGCCTTAATAATTTTAAAACTAAACGATTAGTTTCATAATCCTGCCTTCGATTTTACATTTTTTCCACGTTTTCTTGTTCTATTTTATACACATACCAGCATTTATTTCATAGCATTTCAGTTTAGTAGCACTGAAATTTTGTAAATTTTATATGTGCACTGTGTGTAAGAGCAAGAGTTAATTACGTTGCCAGAAACTCTGTATTAGTTAAGAACAACAAAATATTACATTGGAAAGCACGACTGCTAATGGCTTCATTGCCAAATGCAAGGCACTAGACAACATTTCTTGTTCATTAATTCAAGCCTTCGAGTACCATAAAATTGATTGTTTTACATTTTTGCAGCTCCAGAAGATAATGTTAGAAACCTCAATCCAACTTTTACGATTTCTTTCATTTCCTTCAATTTTGATCCGACGAAATGGATTCTTTAAAGTCTATAAACAGAGCACTCTTGTACTTATTCAAGTGATCCAGTAAATTAACGTTCAAATTGAACTTACCGCGTGAAATAAACTGAAGTAGACAGGAACCCTGACCGTGAAGGACCTGTACATCATCAGCGGCAGATGGACCAAGTAAAAGCAGAATGTCAGACGGCCGAGTGGTTGAAACATTTTCCACGACAGCACAGTCTGGACAATACCTGAAAATCAATGAATTAATGCAAAGTTGAAATTTATAAACATTGTAAATATTTTCACCTCAGGCTGGTTCCAATCAATGGTTAACTATTTAGTACCCATCAATGGAAATTAATAAAGAAATATGGAATTAAACCTGTAATTTTGTACTTCAACAATAAGCTACATATATATAGAAACTTAAGATTTCATTACGTCTGTATGAATCCGAAATTATAAATTTGATTCGAACAAAACAGGAGTGATTATAGTCTTCTAAAGACACAGCCTGTGAAATTATACAAGGTGTTACGAATATACGTGCAAATATTTTTACATTTAAGAAAAATGTGTGTAAAACGACCACCCCCCCCCATTTACTTTTTCCATTACTCTAACAACGTTTCCATAAATGGTCACGAATTTTACACTCGTAATGTTTTATTAATGATCGTACTATGTAACGCCCATAAGTTTAGACTAGACTATAGTATGTCTTTCGATCACTTTTACTCCAGCATAAACTCTGTCAGTTAAGGGCCATCAACCTTGTAGAAAGTTGAGTCACAAATATTTGACTTAATGAAAGAATTCACAAATGCTGATTTACCAGATATTCACATAATATACAGAACAGCAATAGAACCTGCAAACGAAACAAAGAAGCTCACAAGATTTCCAAAACGTGGGATTCCAAGTGGATTAATCTTCCCCCCCCCCAACTCTCCCCCGTTTACCAAATATTGGGATACAGGATTTCGTCCTCGGATCGTGGAAGAATGAGACTTTCCTCTCGTAATGCGAAGAATAGTCTCAACCTCTGAAGTAATATTACCAAGGAATGACTCCTGAGGCAACTAAGCCAGGCAATAATGAGATAAGGAAGCCAGTTCATTTACCCCTCCATTGCATACATTGCCGATTAGCTACATATTACACTAGTCAGACTTCAGATTTATACAAACAAAATTGTTCTTCCTCCGACACATCGTAAAGTGAGAAAATTCTCTCGTTTAACGAAAGTTAAAAATCATACGTTTCTTTCATTTCAGCAAAAATTTTTAAATTTGAATTTTTCATTCTTTGGTGGTAATTTAGAAGCGAGTACTACGTCGTTCGTAGTCATTTTTATAATTTAGGCAACATTACTTTCAATGCTTTTGTTTTACTGCAGTCATCCTCAAAAAATAGGCCGAGTTCGAAATTTTAACATATTAGAGTACAAAATAAATAAAACCAAATGTTTCGATGTAAAAAGGTATTACAAAACTTGATTGGGTTTGGATACACGTTAAATAACTATCTGTTACAGTACAAAGACTTTCATGATAGACAACCCACAAGCCTGAATCTCCGCGTAACTAGCCAGACGTTCGAAGGGAAAACGAATTGCCTTAAATATCTACGATATCGCATTTTCTCAGGTCTAAAAATAACTTCGAATACTGAGAAAAATTTTACATAATGAAAAATTTCCCCCCCCCCCCCCAGGCCTACCTCTAAAAATGTTGTTTTCTAATGCCAGCATTTGACAATAAAGTCATTTGACCTCTTGCACTCCAATATTTTTCAAAGATATTGTCATGGTTAGCCACTGACGCACAGATTTTGAGATGTTCTGAATCCATTTCTTGATTTGAGTTGCACAATGGACAGTTAGGAGACCGATATATTCCAATTCTATGCAGATGCTTGGCCAAACAGTCATAATTGCAATTTTTTTTTTTCCACCAGATTGTCTTTTCGACATTTCTGGTCTTCTCTCCTGGCCGTGGCTTAGTTGTAAGCCACTTCTGAGGTTGGGGCGCCTGGAAGGCGGGGTTACATTACCCCGATGATGTGATAGGATGATTATGATAATGTGGTGCGGAGGTCTTAAATCTAAACTTAACCTAAATTCCAGACCATGGACGAACACAGGAATAATCCCCTTTAAGGAAAAATTCCTGTGCTCTAACCTCATGAACTATAGCCAGAAGCTCTGACCACTAGACCATGAGGGTGGTCATAATTGCATGTATACACCTAACATCCTGTATACCAGGAAATACTCTACAATTACGAATCTATCTCTAAGCACAAAATGTATCCAGATATTACAAGTCTGGAATGGTTTACAGTTTTAGCTTTTGTAACTTCATACCTTGTTTTATCAATTCACAATTTGGAAACTACATTTACTCAAAGAATTGGCACTTACTATAGATGCTAGTTGAACTGAAAATCATCAACTCACTCGAAAAGTGAACAAGTTGCAATATTTTAAAACTGTCTCCAGAAGGAAAAATTGGCTTGAAGTCTTACACGTTCGTGTTTAATAAAGACTAAATATTTTAAAACTTCTGTAATTAACAGAGTTTTGTTAATCTCTTATTTTCCTGAATACATTTATGTAAACTGAATTTTTTCCATTTATTGCAGACACTGATTCTATTCCTGTTCTAAAAATAGCAATATTTTTAAACAATTGCATTGATATGTATTGCTTTATTAGGAACCTTCAAGCTGTACCCGAGAATTACAAGTAGTTCACGTATAAAGTCGTAAACTCTACTAATATGTTCCTCAAATAATGAAATTAAAGAATCCAAATATGAATATATTACTTCCTATAAGAATATTTTAAACTAAACTAGCGAAATCATGTTTAAGATTAATTTTAAGATTATTACAACTAAGTATGAACAGGCTTTCAGTCAAACTGAACCGAGATGGTAAGAATATCGCTTTTGAACAATTTTCTTCTATACGTACCTCCATTATTGGATTCGGAGACCACAATGATAAAGGCGATGCCGAGGGCCCAAACTGTGTGACATACGCTGCTGTACAAACTCATGAGGATATGGTTAGAATAGCCCAACTGTTGAAATGGGAGCAGCGCGAATACCGAGAAGAACATACATGCACACGTCAGCAGCCAGCCGCAACATTTTCTTCCCTGTGAAAAGAAGTTCATATTTATTATACATTGATATCGTGCGTAATTCTAGTAAAATAGTTCAAGTCGAGACTGCAAAGGAGAATTTACACAATCTTTACATCCTCCTAAGGAACAATCTTCATTGTGTGGTACAACTCGCTTCAAACAGGACAGTCAAACCGAAGTTACTACAACAGAATAACTGACTAAGTCAACTCTTCCGTCCTAAAACTTCTACAGAGATTTTAAGGTGGCATCTCATCATTTAGTTTCAAAGTAGAAACATCGTATGATTATACAAGACATTTCTAGTCACTTTAATTTATTGCATTTTAATTATATTTTTAAGAATTTTAATCTCCAAACATTTAGCTCGAGATAAGCTACAGATATACCAGCTTACTTTCCTAGGGCAGTATGGTTGATATACACATTTTCTCAGACATAACTGCATTGAAACTGCCGAGTGCAAGAATACCGAAAAAAGAATTAGATACGTAGTTATTTAACGGCGCTGTATCAACTACTAGATTATTTAACGTCGATAGGATTAGTGATATTGTATTTGACGAGATGAGGCCGAGGATTACCCGACATTCGCCTTATGGTTGGGGAAAACTTCGAAAAAACCTCAACCAGGTAATCTGTCCAAGCGAGAATCGAACCCATGCCCGAGCATGGGTAACAAATCAGGTCGATTGACAGGAACATTAGAATGACAGGCTGGAACAGTTCATAATGTCCTCAACGAAATAGAGATTTTTATTTTTCTTTACCTTACCTTAGTTCAGTTTAACCTCTCCCTTCTAGGTTCATTTATACGACCCACGCCACATGAGCCTTACAGGGCCGCGACATGTCGGGAGAGGAATTAATCTATTGGATCGCATACATACTTTTTTGACCACAAAGACATGGAGGGCCTCCCCAGATGAGGTATCAGCTCAATACCAGGGCCACCTCCGACACAACACAAACATTTAAGACATTACACAGCATTCACTCACACATATGTAAGGATTAAGGGAAGGATCGCGTCCATGGCCGGAGTGATTTTTATTTTAGTAAAATACCAAGACTAACTTCATTTAATACTTGCCTCAGCAATGTTAAGCCGAATTTTTCCCTCATGCCTGTGATTGTGGAACAAGTAGCCGACAGACATACCGATCATTAGCGGCGGGATTCTGGTATGTAGCGCCATGATGTCGTATCTTATCTTCTGATTCCATGTGGCAAGGCTGCAAAGGAGTTGAAAATAAGATTAAACACATTCTGGTTTTTCCATTAGGCATTGTCACATTACAAGATTCAGACTCTCAAGTTCAGTTCATTAGTTCCAAGTTGCACCAACTGTAGAAATGAAGCAGTTGTGAAAAGATATTGAAAGAAAGCAGCAGCACTCACTATTTATATGCAAGAAATTTAGGAGTTCAAATAGGTACACTTCCATGAATATTGATACACTAATAAGAGTAGCAGTAGACAAGTTATTTCTGTAGCATGAATTTACGTTGCAATTTAACTTCAATTATGAAGTTACACGTGCTGTAATTTCATATTTCCTCTACAGGCTTGCACTAGAGAATATTTTATTCCTATTATATAATATGGCTATTCCATATGAAATCTATCAGTAAAAAATCTCGCATTTTTATATCCTAATTTTTTCCCTATTTATACAAGGTGCTGAGGAGAGTGCATTTGCAAAATTATAGGCTACTGTCGAAAGTCAAACGGTTTTCGTATTGTTGAGCAACAAATTTAGCGTATTTCAGAAAAACAAGCCTCTTTCAGCGCTCAGAACTCTAGAACCATTTACTGCAGAACATTTAACGAGAGCTCATTTTGAAGCTGACATTTGGTAGGTTATGATAAGTAATCCTTATTTTTATTGTATACAGAGAGACATAATCTGATTTTACTTTCAGGCTTTTCGCCCATTTGTAAAAATGTAAAAAAATATTGAGAAAAACCTTTCATTATTAAGAGGAATTCGGCATTGTTTGCTTAGTGTCACGGCAATGAGTTTCGAGGGTATTAAATAAATTATTTTCACACGCCTGGACTTGAACAGCGCAGTACCGCACGCACTGGCCGAGAGATTAAGATAAGCGATCGTCGGACGTTATTTTACTCCTGTGTATGAAAACCTGTAATAAAGCCATCCCAGCTATGCGCTACTAGACGATACACCACATGTTTATGTCTCCTGGCCTTGCTTGCCTCTGTTAGCTCCCGCCTCACAGTCAGCTGGTTAGTTCACGCGCGTACTATTTATTTTCTTATTTGATATTTTCAATACTTTATCAACGTTGCACCAGTAAAAAAATGTATTTGTACTTTCAATGCGGAATCAAACCATATATTTTTAAAATATTGTTTCGTGGGCAAAGGAGTCTTAATGAAGAAAAATCTAAATTTCTCAATTTCCATAAAAATTAAGAAAAACTGTTTACATGTCAATATAAACTAACTTTTCAGCATCAAAGTAAACCATGATTTTGATCATTGGGTGAGAATTTCGGAGCCATAACAGTTTGAAGTTGCTAATTTTATGAAAATACGGTAAATTTAAATGTTTTTAATTTAAACGCTATGAAGTTCTGATGCCTCAGACTTTGCACAAAGCACTGTGTCACAGTTGTCTACGGATAGAAAAAGTTTCATTGTATTTAAAAATTGGAAGGTCAATTTTCTCTATATTTCGGTGATTTGAGATGGAATAGCTCTATACGAGACCTCTAACGAAAATTGGTTGTAATTTTCATCTCAATTATTTGTTGTAAATTTCTCCAAAAATGCTAAACCATTTCCTACACATTTCATCCTTAGGGCCCAATTGCTCGAAATCTGTAATTATCCGTCATGTTTCGCGGCATCCAAGAATTATATCTGTTCAAGTCTAAGAACCTCTGCGGTTTGTGAAAGATCTCATTTCAAAGCGAGTATTATGAATCTAAACTACGAATGAAATTCGTGGTTACAGAGCGTTTGAGAGAGATTTCAACATTGACGCAAAGCCAAAATTCAAACATTTCTAGAACATTCATCTTACTCTCCGGTCATGTATCCTGCTTGGAGTCCCAGAAAGGAGTTCACCAGGAAGGAACAGATCATTGCCAGAAGCACCGTGCTAAAGACCATCTTGTGAGCCTGCTTCCTTTCTAAAGCCACCAGCAGCACCAAAAAAATTGGTGCGATGAGATGCAGTTGCATGTCAACCATCAGATACCAGCTGTGTGTCACGCACTGAAACAATCATTTTATTACACTTCACATTATAATAGCCTACATTTATTTCCTTTCACAAATTCTAACTTCTACATAAATTTATGAAGTGAAACTTTCCCATTTATAATTTACTGAACACGTAAATGCCATTTTTTAAGGATATTAATTATACATATTCCTTTATTTACAAGTTAACAGATTTCTTTGTTAACAGTTAGCAAGTTTGTATCTTCTAATTCTCAATTTCATTAGTGGAATAGCATCGTGTTTAAAATCTGCTTCAGTTCGCGTCTTGCAAGAGAAATCACGACCAGAAGGTTTCAGAAAGTCTGAGTATTATGTTGGACGTGATTTTCTCTTGCAAGACGCGAACTTACGCACACTCAGACTTACGTCTCGACTTCCCCAGCTATCTTATTTTTTGCTACAGAAATCATTAACGAAGATTAAATAAAATCTATTCAAGTCTTCAAATCAAATTTGAAGATTTTTATAGTTTGTTTCATGCCACATTTGAATGAAGGTCACTTAATCGTGGATAGTGCGTATTTTTATTCACTTTAATGCTACAACATTTTAGACTTGCTGAATCTCTAGTTTATTTTACCAGGTAGAGGTGTCTGGTATCTAAGTTTATTCTATAGCCTAGACACCTGCAGTCAATCTTTGTCCCGCAGATACCTACTCATGAAGGGGCAAACCATTTGCGCCAAGAACAACAGTAATATTATAATGCACGTTTTTAACACAAGGTACCCGATTTAACTTAAGTTTTAAAAATTATGGCAAGGGTATTTAATTTGTCAACCACTTTCCAGAATTTGGTCCTGGTCTGTAGTCCCAATTCTTTCAGGTTCTATATCAAAAGTCTTGCAGATAGCTTAACGTACCGCAATCATTTTAGCAACAGCATGGGATACATTCACAACAGACTATGCAAGGGAGAATTTCTACCGTACTGTTGAAGTAGAACCAAGATTTTTTTCGTCAATAGTTTGAACATGTGAACAGGGTCTGAAGAATTATAGTGAAGAGAAGTTACAGTAGATTATAGTGAACCGCAACTAACAAATACTATACTTACAATGTTTTCAGTTTACAGCTTATTTCCACCGAAATCAATTCATTCTATTAAATATATGTATAAAGTACCTTAAATCACTTCACTTTCACAAGAGCAGGATTTCCAATACGTAACAGGCCATTGTGAAGCATTGCACTTACGATTCTTTCAGGGTTGATCCAGTTTTGTATAAGCAACAAAGTGCCCCACCAGGTGTCTTCACAAACTCCACGAATATATCCATGGCCCGAATTCCAGAAAGGTCCAGATCCAAGATAACCCAGAAGAGTAACGTGTAGAAGCATCAACAATGCTAGAGTGGGCAAAATCCTGCGTAAAACAAAGTCTTGCTTTAACGTCTTAATATTTAGAAAAGCCAATTTTTCATTATTCAATTATTCCAACAGTAAGATGCAAACCTACTTCTCAGACGATTGAAAACTAGTCATTTCGAATGAACTCTCTTAGTAGTGTCGAATCAATTTAGACCGTTCTGCGTTAAGATTTAACATCCACCAGATCATAAGATAGTGGAACTGTAGCAGTGAATAAAAAATAAAGTGCTATTACTTTGAAATAATGGATCTTGGCAACTGTTCCTCAATAGACAGCATACTTCGCCTTCCCTTAAGGCTATAGTTCTAAAAACAGTTAACACATTAAATATGTTGAAATAGTAAGGCGTAGGACTGAATCAGAAATTGTATAAAGCCATAGTATCAAATCATTCGCTCTTTTAGCACTACAGCAACAGAAGCTATTACTCCGTGTAAAGTTCTCAACAATTTACAATAGAAGGATCGCCACGTTTAGACATTCAAGGTAGAGTTCAGAATTACATAAATTCTATGAGATATTGAAGTATTTCCAGCATGATAACTCTTGTTCCCAATAGCAACTGTACAAGAGAATGCAGCAAAAGAAATTCTTAACTATGAAGCTCACCATACGTAGTCATTGCCAGATGAGAGTTTCAAGATGACCCATCTAAGTAGCATCAAGTTACTGAAAGTCTAATGACATGTACTAATTTCCTTACGTCGAAAGTAATTCATTAAAAATCCAATAGTTACGTCATTTTAAATACACGCAAACTAACTTCAGAGAAATTTCCGAATTCCTGAAGAATTTCGCAATTAAAACCACTAGAACCAAGAACTGCATATAATTTACAATGCATTACTACTATAAAATCTCATCATTGAAGATTAGCAAATTTGCTCTTCTAATCGAATTTAGATCTCCATATTTAAATCACTAATCTTAAAAGTCGTGTTACATTTTGTCCTGGAAAACACTAAAGAGTAAACTTACCTGACAAGGCGGTGAAGGTAGAACAGCGGAATATACTTCAACAGGAATTTCTTTGTAAATCCATTTCTAAGCACGGTATCACGGCGGTAGATACCCCTTTTCTTCATATCCTTCAGGAAGAGATACGACATCAGGACTCCAGTTATCAGCACGAATGTGTCAACCGCCAGAGATGAGGCGATGATCACAATTCCATATATGTCAGAGGTGTACTGAAATGAAACGGTAAGTCGAAATTTCAGAGTTTCTGCAGATATTCTCATTTCTTAATATTTCTTTTTTACAATTTATTCAAGATTCTCTAATTTTGAGAACAAACCAAGCTAAAATTGATGGAAGAACTACCAACCAACAGGGATAAACTTAATGATTAATAACTTTGCAATTTCTGGCTAGCGCATATTTTGTGTTTTATATCGTTTCTATCCCTAAATCCCCAGTATGCCTATAGATTAAAGTATGTCCTGTGAATTTTGTACACTTTTCTCGATATAAATAGATTCAATAATCCCTCGAACTGTTTGTCCACGACATACACGTGAACTACTGCCGAAAGAATTTTCTGGGCGACTACATCTTTCCATTGCCAATATACTGTTGGCAATGTCTCCTGCCTCCGAAAAGGAGGTTCTAATGTTTCCCCTCAGTATGTGTAGTCCACTGTACTGGTCAACTACAGTGACATGCTCAAGTATTACACTTCTCCCCTATGTACGACAATTGCACATTTCCAGAAGCTGCACAGTACAATTTCACAAATTTCTACGTTAATTTTGCATCAAACTCAGACTTGCCTGCTTAATGCCGACATAGTTCACAGTTGGCAATGACTCCTGGATGAAGACTGTATGACCGACAAGAACCCAGCACACAGACAGGAACCTCAGTGCGTACAGTGAAGGCAGAGATGTATCAGGTGTGTCGAAGCTGAAGAGTTTTCTGAAGTTGCTAACAAGAGAGAAAGCTGCCCAGGGATATCGGTCTGCATCTGCGAGAGTCTGCACAGGAGTTACATCATCTGGCGTCTTCAACACTATTTCCACGTTTTGGCCCTCGGCATCACCTTCCATCTGAGCAGGGGGAGTAGCCGGGGGATCCGCTTCAGGGGCTGGTAAGTCCAGGCTTTGGGGCCGCTTTGCTTTGGACGTGCCAGGTTCTTGAACATTCTCTGGCTGCACGGTTTCAGGAGGCTGCTGCGGAACATCTTCATGCTCTTCACGTCTGGCGTTCTCCCTAAATGCTCGCTCTGAAATATGTACTTTTAACATTAATCAAGTTTATTCAGAGAAAAATAAGTTTCATATTGGCAGACAATGATTGGTCATGGAATATATACCTACTGAAAGAAAGTAAAGTTACACCGTTGTTCGAACTAATAATGTGAACAAATTAGATTTTGTTTAGAATAGGTACTTCAGAGAACACCTCTCCTTAATTAGTGAAATCAATATCTCGATACTTTTATGTGCAATCCTTTAGCCCGAATTAACATAATACGTCTAAGAATAGGATATACATCCTTTGACTGAAATTTGTCACTGTTCACCTCTGAATATCTCTGGAAACC
Organism: Periplaneta americana; assembly: GCF_040183065.1. Classification (NCBI taxonomy): domain Eukaryota; kingdom Metazoa; phylum Arthropoda; class Insecta; order Blattodea; family Blattidae; genus Periplaneta; species Periplaneta americana. The sequence continues at coordinate 134,154,515 of NC_091127.1, forward strand.
TCGTATGTTGTGTGATTACTAGGCTTCGAGACTTTGGACCCGATAGAGCAGTTCAGTGGGAAATCTGCATAACTGCGTACCGAGTATAGTAGTAAAGCGTACAGTGGGTGGGGGGACTGTAGAATGAATGACAAATACGCAAAGAAAAACGCCCTGAATTTGAAGTTCTGATGAATAATTTGGTTTTCATACGAACCTATTTTCAAACTGTCAAACTACTACACGGTTAGAAAAATCAGAGCAAGAGATGCCGGAAGCCCTCAAATTAGTTGAGGAAATGACAGAATTAATGAGACACCAAGTACGCCGGTTACTGAACGTGTAAAACAGAAGTAGAAATCAATTTTATGTAAAAATAACGGATATGCAGCATTGTGTAATATAAACAGCAAACCCGAGAATGAAGGACTGTCTCTTAGAGACTGCAATGATGTTAGGTTTTTCCGTTTTGCTCCTATAAAGTCATGCGACGTAGAGCGCATCTTTTCACAGTACAAACTGTGTTTGGTAGACAACTGAAAAAGATTTACGTTCGAGACAATGAAAATTTATCTTTTAGTACATAGCAATTCGGTATTGTAACTACACTTCCTAAAGACGACCAATAGGATAAATGAATAAATTAAAATTCCTACATGTTTATTTCCACCATTAACACTATAATTAAACAAATACTTATAAAAGACAAGAATAAATGCTTTTCACATTCTTTTGACATTATCATTTTGTAAAGTATATTTACTTTCAGAATGTACATGTGTGTGTTTCCCCATACTACCGTAATCTATTCTAAATAGCAACGTTGTTACCTCAACATATCTCTACCTTTCACTACCTGCAGCGAGTCAACAACCTATAGTAGGCCTACAAGCACAGTAAACTTATTGTATCGGGTCCAAAGTCTCGAAGCCTGGTGATTACACACGTGCATTTTACATAGATTTGAAGCCCGATCTCTAACAAAAGAAACCGCTCCATAAAGGCTTCGTGACGTACAGGTACGTCGCTGCTACGATTCATTCTTGGACCTGGATGCTTAATATTTCCCCATGTGAATCTCGCGTTAACCTGAACGACACTTACGGTCGAATTCATAGTAGTCGCTTATAAAATGAGAAAACACTTAGGCAATGAGTGTTTCCTTAGCACTTATTTTAGATCCCATTCCAGAGACGCTACTCCTTCTATAAGCATCGAACATTCCCTTGACATCGAAATAAATATGGCAACATGGCTAGACGTGAGCGCTTTCGCATATTCAATTGTTTCCAGCACCTTCAAATTTGTTATAGGAAGAAAAATAATGGTTAAACGTGCGAATTCTAAACGAGGCAGTAGGGCAAGTGGACAGCTTTAAATACGTAGGGTGTATTATAAGCAATAACATGAGCTGCTGCCAGGAAGTCAAAATGAGAATAGGAATGGCAAAGGAAGTCGTTAATAGAAAAAAGGAGCATCATCTGCAGACCTCTGGAAAAAGAACTAAGGAAGAGACTGGTAAAATGTGTGGAGTGTGGCAATGTATGGGCAAAAAACATTGACATTACGACGAAGTGAAGAGAAGCGAATATAAGTATTTTAAATATTGATATGGAGAGAAGAATGGAACGTGTGAAGTGGTCAGACAGAATAAGAAATGAAGCTGTGTTGGAAAGAGTTGGTGAAGAAAGAATGGTGTCGAAACTAATCAAAGAAAAAGAAATTGGTTGAGTCACTGACGAGAAGAAACTGCCTATTGAGTGCACTGGTAAGAATGGTGAACGGAAGAAGAGTTCGGGACAGAAGATATCAGACAGACGACATTAAGCTACATGGATCATATGCAGAGACAAAGAGGAAGGCAAAACATGGGAAAGATTGGGGAATGCCGAGTTTGCAGTGAGACCTGTCCTCGGGTAGAACTATATATATCGTTTAAAAATAAAGTTTGTATGAAACCGTATGAAGTTAGATGAATTTATCAAGCGAAATTAACTTCGTGTTCCTCATCTCTTGAAATATATTGAAAATTAATTTATGTGAGGAACACAAAGTTACATTCCGAAAATATATTTATGGAGGCCCACGTCAAAATCTCCCACATTGTTTTTAGAACAATGACTCAAAGTATCGAACAGAAGTGGGAGTAAATTTGAAAGTATCTTCGAAGCCAAGTGTCCGCAGAACGTGCTATTTACGTTCAATACTAATTTCAAAAGCAGAAAAAAAGTGTTTCGCCATCTAATGATCGAGAAATATCAACTATCGCAAAAAAGTCATTTAGGGTAAAATATCAAAGCCATAGAATCCTGGTATACGTCCAACTTTAAATTTATGAAGTTACATGGTATCACATGCTATTTCGTAAATTCGTCAAAACACGAATCATTATGGTAGCCAACATTCTATTAAAACTTAACATTTAAAAGTTGAAAATTTCAGAAATTACAATGGTTTTAATACAATTGGTTCTCAAAGTTCAGAATGTCCCTCTTATTTTCAACCATACCCAACAAATGTGATTTTCTAATATCCTTAGTACATATGAATATGTTATACTGTAGCTAGTAAATTTTAATCGTTTGAATTTTTGTAACCCAGTGATCTAGTGTTAGATTTTGAACTAGGTTTGGCTGTTCTAATTTTGTTACGAATTATTTTTCTTTTCATACAACTGCAATGAAAGAGTACAGAAAAATACCGAGCCAATTTTTACCTTCTAAAAGTATTGAAAAATTGTCTATATTTGAAGTGTGTATCTCAAGATGTGATTCATGATTAGAGATTACTACAGTACATTAATATTTATATTTTACCTTTTAACCATTCGTATCCAGTGCAGAAGAGAACCGTGATAAAGATTATTCCAAAAATCACCCTGAAAAACAAGAGAATTAATGAGAATCTCAAATCAAAATGATACTCACTTCGAACGCAAAGTAAAATTTAATACTTACATGGCAAAGTAGTCCAGGAAACTAAACGACCCGGTCCCTTCGAAGTGACAGTCATTGCCATTTACAATTGCGGTTGCATTTATGTCCTCGCCTAGGTACTGCGTCAGACCTACAGTCACGTCTTCGGCAGTGCACGAAGAAGGCACGCAGTATCCCCAGCGTAGCCCCTTTGACAGCAGAGCGCCAAGCTATCAACGAAAAACAGGAAAATTTTTAAAACTTAGCACAAGTGCCACATCAAAGCCATCTTTTTTTCTCTTTCCCCCCCCCCCCCCCCGAGTGTGAAGGAAAAAAATTCAGTTCACGTTCTTCTGTACTTTCACGTATTTTAATATTTCTGATCGTTCTGCACTTTTGACGAGCTGGCTACTATTGACGGATTCTACCCACGCGTTTTTCCATACGTTTTCCTATGGAAAATGCTCCTATTTACTTTAGAACGATCACATTTTCGTTAATTTAAAATATGATTTAAAGCGTTCAACTCCTTTACTATTAAATGCGTTAGTACAATTACAAGAAAATGACCTGGTTACTCTTCTGAAATGGGAGGTGAAACTTTAAACACTCACTCCAATACAAGCTGGAGCCCTATTTTCTAGAAAGTTTCTTTGTTCAGTGGTCCCAAAAAATAATCGCCTTGAATTTTCTAAATCTCAGAAATGCGAATTTGCGCATACGCGGGAAGGTCTGAGGTGAGTTCATAAGATCATGTCTGAAGGGTTGTCTTAATATTTTAAATCTAGACATACATTAATAAAGGGCAAATCATTTCTTTCCAATATTCTGTATTATAGGAAAGACTAATAGTTGTTTAAAGAAATCAAACTGCTAGTTACAGAAGTTCAAAATACCCCTTGCAGTAGGTATATTTACTTAGTGTCCGCAATACCAAAGAGTAGTTCAAAGTCAGAGTTTCCTGTCTAATATTTTCGTCACGAGTTCGAATCTGTATTGTGCATTTAATTTTATTTTTTGGAATTTCTATGTAGTGTAATCGCATTAATTTAGCGATTATGTTGAACTTACCTAAGAATCCTCCAAGTCTTCAGAAACTATGGAAGTTTTAAGGCAGCAAATGGGTTTTAGTTTTCAAGACAGTTTGTCCGTGAGTTAAGATATTATGTTTTCTAAGTCTTAATATGATTTAAGTCAAACCATGGGATAACACGAGTTTCAGATTATGCTACCATAAGAGCGGCGTATTTTTAAATCTATGTCTAAACTTTAATGGCGGAGTAGTAAGGTTCATAACACCATGATGAAAAGGCGTTCACTATAACAGTGAGCTTAATTCAAGTCATTTGCATCCAAGTTTCTAAGATAAGTTAGGCAATGCATGTTCTAAAATCGAAGTTACACGCTTCAGGCATTGTGCATAGGAAATTAAGAAGGAAAGTTATTTTATAACAAAAACAGTCACTGGAGAAAAATAAAAGCATCATCTTCTATATTTAAATAAATTAATTGAAAATAAAGCCACATGTCTAACAGGAAATTCATCTTTCATGCCACTGGAAGACTTCTCACAATCCCTGGGATAATGACCGTACCATATTTGAAATTAAATTTTACCTTTGACTAGTTGCTATGATTCATCAGCGGTTGCAGGGGATTTATAGGGCCAGTTGTTTCAAGACCTTGAGGAGCAAGCATAACAGACTAACATTTCAGGAGATGGCACAGTCTTTGGGGAAAGAAAAAAAAACTTTACCAGGATAGTTCTAGACTTGTGTTGGTGTGTCATACAACAGAACGGTATAAACTTAGAAACTATAAATCAGAATTAAACATTAGGCTATACAATAAAAAAAAACTGCCAGCAGCGATTGGACCCCAATCTGCTGTATATTAGACCAGCTATCTATCCACAGACTGAGTTTCAAAAAGATCATTCCAATGACGAACATTCAATTAAAGCTCCCTTATGAATTAGGAAGGCACAAATCAGTTTTCCTTTGAAATTAGATGTGAACCACGCGTTGAAACTTATTTTAACCCAAACAAAGCCAGGCCTCTTCTTGAGAACTGTTCATGCTATGCTTTGCCGTGATATTAAACCTGCCATATGCATTTACCTGTATTCCTGCGATTTCAGTTCTGCTGCTGTTAAGCTGTTTCAGCGTCAATATTGTTCTAGAGAAGATTTTTTATTAACCGTTCATGTGGCTCGTTTCTGTACTGTGGAACGTTTTAAGAGATTATGACGTCTGTGACGTGAGAAATTTGTTCCTTTTATTTATACATTTTTTCCTTCAAATTAATTAAAATAGTTGAGCACGCTTAAATGTCGAAGTGTAAACAAAGTTAAAAATAATAGTTTCATACGCAAGCTCTATTGCTTACCCCAACGTTTATCTCCTCTTCCTCCTCAATGACCTGTTTCAACACTTGGCCCATGGCGTCAGCTGTAGACATATCGTTCATATTTATGGTGGCAAGGCAGTACTGCCCATTGAAGAACGAGCCCTTCTCATCCCGAACGTCTGTCACACCCACACATTCGTCGAAGTTTCCTAGTGAGTGGAGATTTCCCGTCAAAAGTCCAGACTGCAGCTTAGCTGCCGAGTCCCACACTGCAACGAAACAATCGAATTATAAATTTGTAAAATTGAGCAAGGAATAACGTTTATCACTTTATACTCTTACAATGTACAGCTGTCAAAAAAAAAGTGGCCGCATTCGAACAGCGAATATTTTCGAAGTCCACTTCTGATCATGGTGATGTTACACGATGCTTGCACTTGTACAAGTAGTTTCGGAACTATGGAGTCATTCGATATTTGTCTCTCGCAGAGTAGCGGTAGAGTGCTCGCTTAATGATTCAAAGGTTGTGAGTTCGAGCCTTGTTAAAGTTATTTTATTTTGTTATTCTTTAGCGATATAAATATTCAAGTTATTTATATTGTTATCGCTTTTAGCAATATAAATAATATTAAAGTTATCATTTATATTCTGTATCGCTCTTTAGCGATATAAATAATGTTCAATTTATTTGTATTCTGCTATCGATATAAATAATCTTCAAGTTATCATTTAGCGTTATAAATATATTCAAGTTACCATTTATATTCTGATATCGTTCTTTAGAGATAAGTAATACTCGAGTTATTTATATTCTGTTATAGTTCTTCAGCGTTATAATTAATATTCAAGTTATTTATATTCTATTCTCTCTATTTAGCTACATAAATTATATTCAAGTTGTCATTTATATTGTTATCGCTCTTTAGCGAAATAGATACCATTCAAGTTGCCATTTATATTGTATTATTGTTCTTTAGCGATATAAAGAATATTAAAGTTATTACTTATATTCTCTTATTCTTTAGCGTTATAAATAATACTCCAGTTATAATTTATATTCTGTTATATTTTTAGCGATATAAATATAAATTTAGTGTTATATTTGGAAAAATACGGTTGCATAATATTAGCGTTAGTTTGTTTCTTCTTATATTACTACATTATATTATCCTGCAACACAATAAAATGAAAACGAACAATGCGGACTTGAGTCTGAAACGTTGACATCTGAATTCCGACATTCTTCCAATTGAGCCACGGGGGCTCAAGTGAAAAAGCATAATATGCGGAAAAATTGTCCCAATCCCCCTCGAAGACGTCCTGATTTGTAGAAGCTCATCCAGGACATGTCCACTCTACTGCAAAATGTGATAGACATTTGGAGGAAGATAGACTAAAGTTAGTTAGTGGGGTTTAAAAAGGGCGCGTCAGCTACTATGGCTATTTGCGCCCTTATCTAAAATCTTTTACTAAACACAAACAATACAATAACCAGAATACTTAAAAGAACTAAAAAGCGTTGTCACGGTTAAAAGTAGGCAAACAAATGCAGTTTCAACAAGGTGATGCATAAAAACCATAAAAGATAAAAGTGAGAAGTTCTCAGACCACAAGTAGTATTTAGAAAGAAACAACAAAACCATAAAAAATGCCACCAGAAATAAGTTGTCTGCACGGATTAAAAGGTCCGAATGTCAAGTTTGTTAAAATCATACTAAAAATGTAACCTCCTGATGTAGAGAGTCCGAAGGATAAGTAAAACGGGTCATTAATAGTACATTATGCAACGAGCCTATAATGATAGTAATTAAAAAGTGAGTATGGATATTTATGAAACGAGCGCAAGCGAGTTTCATAATTTTCATACGAGCTTCTTAATTACCATTATAGGCGACTTTTTATGCTCGACCATATTTCTAACTTTATATTAATTTTTTTAGCAATGTCCCGTATGTTGTGAGATGTGCGCAGACGCGAAAGTATTGATTTTTTTCCGAGGAACAGATGTGCACATTGACCTTGCTAGGCCATAAGAACCTACAGAGAACATTGAAATTAGACATTGAAAAACGAGATGACAAATTGAATTTATTTGAATATTATTTACAATTAACGCAAATTATTATAGTAACAGAACATAACCTTCTGAGATAGTATTGTATTTCCAGCCTCCGTGACTTTTCGCTAATTCTCTTTCGATTGCATATCCGTGAATAATCGATACTTGCGGTTTTATAACGGTAGAAAGCTGACCTGACATTGGCTGAACAGTTGTAACCTGAGTCGTCATTGGCTGAAAGACCCGACCTTTAATGAGTAGGTGTACTTTAATGACATTCATTAAAGGTCTGCTACCAGGTGTATAATTACTACATTTCGGCATGGTCGAGCATAAAAACTATATCACCCTGTCAAGTCCTGTATTCAATAAAAATCTCAGAATTGCATTTGTACAATTAAAATCATTTCCAAGAGCGTCACGTAGAGTGCCGAATTCCATACTGCCGACGGACACGGTCATATTTCCTACACAAGATAGTTGTTAAATCTTGGCTTTTGGTTTGTTTTTTTTTTTTCCCCCAACTTAATTGTTTGAATTTCTAAGGCAGACGCCAGTATGCTTGTTTTGTTTATGCCACGAAAGATTTTTGTAGAGTTTAATTTTTTCTTTCTTTCCATTCGCAGCCATAATGTCAATGATAAAGTCCTGGCATAATTCATTCATGAACCTGACGTTAATTAGGCCTACTAAAATAGTGAGATACAGCAGCAATTATAATCTCCCTCCATCTTAAAAACAAAAAAATAAAATAAAGCACTCGGTGGTGTTCGAACGCACGACCTCACGAATACCAGCCCGGAACGGTACCACTACACTACGAATATAACACGTAGAATACGTTAATTATAATTGTATATGGCAGGCATCGTGGTCCAACAACATGTAACATCGCCTGTCTCCGAATTGTAGCGGAGATACCCGAAGCAAACTTAGTATCTAGAGAACTGCCACTTTTTCTCTCGACAGCTGTACGTCGGTAGCTTAGAGCAAATCGCAAGACAAATTGAAAATTCCAGCAAAAATGTGCAATTTTTACAGATTAAATATCTTTAAGTAGCTAATTAATTATGCACGACGCAGACCACGTCTATGGTCTGGAGCTTTCTCACTGCTACCTGCATTATCAACACTGCATGAATACCGGCCGTTATGTTTCTCACATATGCCAGAATCGTTCAAAAATCTTCCCCATGAAGGATCTTAAATGGGATCACAGACGGCATAATATGGTAAAAAAGTTAAAGATGCGACACTAATCAGAAACTCTGAGCAATCGAAACCAAAAATCACCAACTAAAAGTAGTTTTAGGAAACTAAATTTAACCGGGAGAAAACAGTATGGACACTCATTAACGAACTCCAAAGTCACCATTAGAATTTAATGTACGGAAATGTTTTGGTGAATCTTCGATCTCGCTACGCACATTTACCCACGGTGAGAAAAAATTAAATAGCTGAACCTCAAAATTGTAGCACACCACTCTAGAGAATCAATGCTAATTGCGAAAGCTATAAACCCACACAACCTGCTCCAATTACCTTGGTTTTCTTATATCCAACCGATGATTTAATGGGACATTTTCATATTAAATCGTACCACGATTATATTGCACTATGCGCGAAAGCACTCCTTTCTTCTCTCCAGGAAATGTACTTGTGTTCCTATTTACCCAAAAGCGTAAATGAAAGTCATTAAAAGCCTGAATAAACCAAATTTAGCTTTTCACTGGCCTTAGAACTTATGAAAACTTTTTTTATTTTCCAAATATATGTATATTTGTGAAGTTACACCATCACAGGTTCATTTCATCATGAAATAATGTAAATAAATTAAACGCCAGTCCCGTGTGTGGTGCGTAGAGAGATAGAAGATTCGAATTTTTTTTATTCATAATCAAGACTTTTTATTCGCCTAGAACCTCAAACAATTAGATCTATTGAAATAAAAATTTCATGGTATTTTATTACTTCAGCACATTAACATACTGCTCACAAACCTGAAATGTAATATACGAAGAAACTTGAACGTTAAGAGAGTTAACAGAATATGTAGAATTTCAAATACGAGAAAATTCGACACTAGAAAAAAAAAGTATCGAACCTATAAACTAAATAAAGTTTATAGTTTTATAATATTCTGCAGAATTAAAAATCCTAAAGGCCTACTTAAATTTTACTCAAAATGAGAACCAGAGTCTAATCAAGGATTAAAGAAACTAGAGTACACCCCCAACCGAAAATTTACCAAAATTTTCTATAAAACGTTAGTCAAAATCGATATATAGATTTATTGGAGGATTATTTCAATGAAAAGTTACAGAATGACTAGAGATTTATATTAATAATTAACAATAGGTCTAATAAAATATTCTCGCTCAATTTTATCTAATCTTCAGTTCTCTCATACATAAATAAGACAAAACCAACGTCTAACTCCGTATGTTAGAAATTAATAAATTAAATTTTCTAGAACTTCTTTTATAAGCACGAATAATCTTGGACCAAGTACCATTTTGAATTCAATGAAAAATAGACTTACTCTTCATAGCCCAAGACGTGCCCCACTGCAAGTTTTTTTCGTAGTACATGCTATCATTTCTACAACGTTCTCCAGGAACCGCCGAGAAATGCGGAGAAAGAAATCCATCTAGAAACCCGATGACGCCGTTCGTGCCCATCTTACTTGTTTCCCACGAAAGACGACGGTGGACTGACGCCAAAGTTTGCCTATGTCCGCCCATCGAGGCCTTATTGCAGCGCCATCTTTTTTCAAAAAATATTTCAGGCGCTGTTACATCATTGGTTGAAAGCAAACGAACAAGAATTACTTGTCTTCATTGGCTAAACCAAATAACAGGTTGTCTATAAATTAATACAACGACAAAAATACAGATTGTTTCTAAAATGTATATCTACATCATCCTACGAGATTTTGAAATTATACTGAAGCTCGGAAAATTTACTTTCCTTTTTTCCGCACAAATTCTCTTCCCCATTACATATATGGTATTTTATCCAGAATTCAGAAAGTCATTATATTCTGTCCTATAAGAGTTACGCTTAGTCTGGATGAGTCACAGTATTCGTATAGGAGAAGCACTACTCTTGAGGTTGTTTCACATTATACGCAAAACTTTCTTTCCGTTTCCCTTCTATTCCATATTCCTAAATCATGGAATTGAATGGGACTTGTGGCGGGGGGCACTACTACCCTACTACCCTACACTGCGACCTTTCACGATCTATTTCGCTAAGCGTCAAACTATAGAGGATTCCACGTTAAGAAAAAATCATTGAGCATATGGGGCTATTCCATCAATTAACCAGTTGCCATAGGAACGCCTACTTACCACATAGCTTCTACAATGTACTAGGGAAGGCCCATAAAGCCAATGCTTTTTTCTTAATGTGGAATGCTCTATAGGGGCATTCCCAAACACACACCGGCTGACTACACTAAGGTTTGCTGCGTACCCAGATTTTGAGCAGGCAACCCCACTTTTCTCTGGGCCAACCCTCTCCGTGCGTCGCCTGCCATAGTTCGAGGAATGTTCTGGAAAAATAACGAAATGAACAAATGTTGATGAAATGATATAGATGCCTAATATGGGGAAACCCCGAGAAAATCCCCAACTACGACGTTGTCCGGCACAAGTGTCACTATAGTAAAGATTTTTCAATTAAAAATCCCAGGCCTGACCGGCACTCTTCATAAGTCATAAATCCTAGAGTTTTAAAATGTGTAAATACACACATTACGTTTCGCATACGTTCAGTTACGTAACCCTTCCATTCATTCTGTCAGAACAATTTTTATGGATGCGTACGGAACGTGTATGGACATGTTTTGATAGTGTCCATATTCAGACAAACTCCACAGTCTACTATATACAGTCACGAAGCTTGAGTTTTGAGGCTGCTAGAAACAATAGACTGTGACGATACTATTTTGCATTGCCTATGATGAGGCGATATTAGCGATCCTAGTGGTGAGCAACTACCTAATGTTTGCATATTTATTACGTATTGAGCTTCGCGACTGCATATACTAGACTGTGCAAACCTCTTCCGCGTGTAGTTCCGGTCAATGACATTTCCTCCTCTCTGCGGTACAGATGTGAGATTAGCTTTATCTTTAAAATTATCAAATCTTAATAGTTGTATCTTTTATTTTACTTTGTTCTCATTTGAAAAACGAAAAATTTATTGAACTTGTGAGGCAAAATCCAGGGCTTTACGATTTCGAAAATTGTAAATACAGCGAAAATAATTTTAAAAAATTGCGTTTTAAACGTTCTTCCTTATCCAGAATAATAGCACACAGCATTAAGTTTACTGTAGTCCACTGCTGAAGAGTAACGGTTAGCATGTCAGGCCGTGAAACGAGAGGGCCCGGATTCAAATCCTGGTTGGGACAAGTTACCTGGTTGGGGTTTTTCCGGGGTTTTCCCTCAATCAATTGAAGCAGAATTGCTGGGTAACTTTCGGCGTTGGACCTCAAACTCATTTCGCCATAATTAATTCACATATCATCCTTACAATAGCCCGGGTTAAGTTCATGGTGCTACGTGCTGTACTTTAGAACAGTGCGGCCGTTCGGCTACCCAATCATTCACAGAATAGGAGCGGTAAGCAAAATAAGCCTCAGACTGCAGTGTAAGCCTTCGGGTCCCTCTTCCGTACAAGAGAGAAAAAAATCTGGACTAAGTATTCGATACACACACAGTTCGGGATTTATCGCTTTTGTTTTGATGGAAATCATAGACGAGAAATTTATTTTATATGAATATGAAATTGCAAATGTTACCAAAAATTTAGGACCTTTTTTTTTCAAAACTGAAGTAAGCCTATTCTTTTGATGCAAAACTGGCCAATGCTCTGCGAAGAAAGATCTACTTTCAACATTCCATCAGTAGATACCGTACATATTTTAATGAGTTTTTTCTTCATATTTTTTGGAAGTTCAGCCAATTGAAATCAGTGGATTCAGTATCCATCTATAGGCCTAACTGTTGTAATTGTTTTCAGTTTCTTCCGGAAAATACTCAAAAAGCTGTTGTTTAAATTCGTATTGCGGATACTATCCGCTGATTTTGAGTAAAATTATACTTGTTTGCGATTTTACAGGGATTTGTATTTTTTGAAGAGAGTCAAGAACCGGTACGGTAGCGGAATGCGGGGGTCGCAAAACTGAATTTTTGCCCAAAAGCGGGTCGCACCTTTAAAATTTTTTGGGAAAAACTCCTGTAGACACATATGGAAAAATGATAATTAACTTTTTCGAATATAGTAAATTATATTGATTGAAGATTGAGCTACAGTAAAAACACAATGTTAAACACTACGAGAATATGAGGGAAAGAACATGTTCCTGTGAGAACTCTAGACCAGCGGTCGTCAGCACACTGTATCCTCGGGCTAGCATCTCTTACTCATGAAGAAGACACTGCACTATGGTGCATTCGTAGCTGCTGGCGGGTATGCTCTCTACTTCTTTCTGCTGCACGACGGGGCACAACACGTTGCTCCGCTTACCCTTTACTCATTTCAGCGAATGCTGACGATCACTGCTCTAGACCTACATCTTTCAATGGAAATGACACGGAATGGACAGAGAAAGGGAGAGATATAAAGTGAATGAACCTTAAAGGATTCCATTTACTAACTTGAGATCTGCATTGATACGTACATTGGTTCAAATGACGATTTTTATAAAGTATAAAAAAAAAACATCAGCACAGAGACCAAATCATAAGACTATCACTGAGTTTAAAATGCGAAACCGCAATGTTTCTTTTGTCACCTGCAGTAGCATTTTGGGAATCCTTAAAGAAAAAGAAGCGCAGATAAAGCAATGGTTACACGAGAGAAACAAATATACTATTTTACTTTTAACAATCTTCAATGTATATTTAACAAAAGTTGACTATCACTTTTTCAATAGGCCTATGTCACCAATGTATGTGGTCTACAGTAAGTTAATTTTGGATGAGAAGAAAAATTTTAAATGCAAATTTCTTTGAAATAATAATAATAATAATAATAATAATAATAATAATAATAATCCGTGGCGCTACAGCCCATGGAGGGCCTAGACCGACCAGCCGGCTGCTGGCCTCACGCCCACATGCCGAAGCAGAGGTGGACGATCATCCAACCAGAATGGAGGTATCGTGTGGTTAGTACGATGATCCCCCCAGCCGTTATACTGGCATTCGCAACCGAATTTCGCTACCTATCGTAGCTCCCCCAAGTACATCACGATGCTGGGTGGGCACTGGTCCCAACACTGGCCGAAATTTCATGAGCGCGCATTCCGTAACGCGAGTCCTAGGCAGGATGCCTTAGACCATGACGCCACGGCGCGGGACTCTTTGAAATTATAATCACTTTAATTACTATTTTCGAAATCGTAGAGGACTGGATTTTTCCTCACAAGTCCAATGAGTTCTTGTCGTCATTCAGCTCCCAAATCGTGGGCTTATTGTAAAAAGTCCGTAACTATACAGAAAAGCAACGATTCTTAACAACTTTTTCCAGAAGGCCCACGAAATGAAAACAAAGTAAAATGAAATATGAAACTATTCAAATTTAACAATTTTAAAGATAAAGATAATTGCACATCTCTATTGCGGAAAGCGGAAAAACCAATAGAACAGAAGAGGTTCGTTTAGTATGCACACTATCAAAACATGTTCCACACGCATCTATAAAATTTTTTTAATAGAAAGGATGGAAGAGTTACAGAACGTGTGAGGAACGTAAAACGGGTAGGCCTCTATACTACATATAATTAAAAACTCTAGAAACGCATATGGAATGAAAGGGAAACGGACAGGAAGCAGCATGTAAGACGTGAATCACTTTTTCGAAAACTATTTGCTAATGGATGGCACGCTTTTTAAGACTGTATTAGGAATAGTAAAACCAAAAACTGAAGAACAGAATACTGTTGTGAGAGAGACATTACGCGCTGTAGTAGCCCACCTCTATGGAGTAACGTTTAGCATGTCTGACCGTGAAACGAGCGGGCCCGAGTTCAAATTCTGGTTGGGACAAGTTACCTGATCGAGTTTTTTCCGTGATTTTCCCTCAACCAATTAAACTACAACTGGTGGGTAACTTTCGGCGATGGGCCTCGGACTCATTTACTCATAATTACACTCCCCTTCTATCATCATCATTATCATTATAATCTCCGTTTCTTGCGTCCGACGTAGAGTCGACTGCAAACTTAGACCCCTTGTTAAGTGGTCATTAGTTGCTGGTGGTAGTGCTAAGTACCTTGGACTCTTTCCGGGGGGGGGGGGCTCATGGTAGCTTGTGGAACCTGGGTTGAAGGACTCCAGTGATGCCTACATGAAAAGTAAAAAGGATTTTACATGCTGTATGGGAGTTCGGGGAGCGGCCCGCAGGAGAATATGTAGCACGGGTGGCCTTAGGGCATTCATATCATTCCATTCCGTGTAGTACAATGGACCCACTCAAGCAGCCTATGTGCGAGGGCAGTCCCCAGCCCGTGCTCCTCCCCTTAATCTTTATTTCTTTAAAACTGGCTACCGGAAAAAGTTATGAAGAGTTGAAATCCTCTACAGTAATTTCTATATAATTGGAAGATTGCTACAAGCTTGCTAATACAGAGTGTTTCAAAAGTGATGGTCAATAATAAATTTAAGATGAAAAGTACAAACTGAAACAAGCAAAAAAAGTTCCAATAAACATTGGTCTGCAAATTAACCGTTTATATGATATTACCTTATACCTGTTTTTTGAAAGATGGGACATGACAGTTAAGCGGCCGAGCTTGAAACTACCTGGTGTATTTCGTGGGTTGCTACAGTTCGTGAGTAATCTAAACGAGCCTCTCAAAAATCATTTGGAACATGCCACTGTTTAAAGGTAATTCTAAAACAATTCAAAATGAACTGGTAGATTGCAAGTTGAGTGTCTGCCGATCTGAAATTCAGATTGAAATCGATGGTATTAGTTTTTTTAGCGATGAGCAAATGATGCCACAGACATCTCCCAACTAAGTCAGGAAGTTCTGGTTTTTCGATATGTAGTGCATTTATTTTTGTCCTATACTTATTAGTAATGGTATCAAGAATGAAATTTGCATGTACCAAAATCTACTGCAGCTCTCCCAATCCACAAGTTCACGAGCCGCCACTGAATATATCTATAGTATAATCAGAAACTAGATTAAGACTTAGAAATAAGATTGACGAAGCCACGATTTGTAAAGATCTTTATGGTGAATAAATTACTATTACTATTACTATATGTTGCTAATATGGACTACCACTCTGCCAGCTGATAAAAGCTAGTAATTGACGTTAAGATGGCTGACGTTAAAACATTCATTGAGAAATGACGCGAAGGTAAGAAAACGACACAAAAATCGATAGAGAATGAAAGACGAAACGTACCAATGCTAACATTGTGCACAATAAATGTCGCCAAGAGAGCTATTAAGCACTCACCACGTGGAAACGGTAAGTTTGGCAACTCAACTGTTGTTACCATAGCAACAGGCCTACCACGCTATGTAACATTCAGTTGTTTTTTCTGATGGCAACGCTCCTTTCAAAAAGACAGGTATAGACTGATTACCTGATTTAAATTAAATAAATTTCTGTACCGGTGTTTGGGTCATATAAAAAGCCTGGTTTACACTTTTGAGGTCAACACACTTCAGAAATTACGATTTCAGATTGAACGTGCCTTTCAGCAAATAAGGAATGGAGTATCTATCTTTTCTTGCACTCAATCATCTGATCTGGTGTCATCTTATCTACAGCAGTAGTTTTCTTTCTCATTTTAGGAATTCATTCTAAAAGCAGGTGAGGAAGATAATGAGTTTTAATTATATTAATGGTACCGTAACAGTTGTGTGTGTCACACCTGTCTCAAAAATTACTGTGAAGTTTATTTTATTTATTAATAAGGAACTATAGAAAAATAAAAGTTTACAGAAATAAGGTTGAGTCACTAGTCAATACAATCTGACTATTACTTTTGCTTGATTCAGAATTAAAACATAATAAAGCTCTGGTTAATATCTGTCACATCCGTCCTACAGAGTATGACTGAGGTTATTAAACTTTATTTGCTATTACCTATGGAAAAGTGAATTAAATTGAATTAAGTTGAATTTTATAAGATACTTCTGTGGTTGTATGTGTTCATGTCATATAGGCTCATTCTCACAAATAAGGATAGTTTTTAAAAAACCATTAATGAATTTAATGGATTTATTAATTTGTCCTATAGAATAATCTCTGTAATGTAGACAATTAATATTGGAGGAGAAAAATTCGCCCCAGCGCCAGGGATCGAACCCGGGTCCTTGGTTCTACGTACCAAGAGCTCTGACCACTGAGCTACACCGAAATCAATCTACAGCACCGGATCTATAATGGCAGTTGACACTAGACATATACGTCAACATATATGCCTAACTTGGAGTCAGGCCACAAAGGGAAACACTGAAGGAGGAAGATTCGATCCGGTGCTGTGGATTGATTTCAGCATAGCTCAGTGGTCAGAGCGCTTGGTACGGAGAACCAAGGACTCGGGTTCGATCCCTGGCTCCAGGGCGAATTTTTCTCCTCAAATATTAATTAATGAATTTTGTTCTTGCTCCAAAACATAAGACATTTAAAATGCTTTTATTCTTATTCTTATTCTTCGTATATGAGTACAGAAAAAGAAGAAAAGTGGAGAACATCAAAACAAAATTTGAGAAAGAAACTGAATGAAAATTAAGCCAAAAAAGTTTACCTGTTGAAGGAAAGGGAGAGAGATAGGAAGAGGTGAGCAAATGCAGAGAAATGTTTATCTGCAGACATGAACAAACTGAAAGCCAAAGGGGTAAAGATGCTGAAAGGTAGAAGAAAGCAGCAGGCAAAGGCTGGAAACGGAACTCCTGAGCTTGGTTCTTACAAGTGTGTGCAGTCACTTCGTTTGTAAGGCAGTTAAAAGAGTGAAGGAAGTGCTTCCTACAAGCCCGAGTAAAAAACAGGCAGTTATTGAAAAACGTTTGGAAGAAAATCCAGATGTTCCAAGTACAGTGTTCAAGAAAAGGAAGAAATCTTGGAACGAGATTCTGACAGCTGAAGAAGATGGTGAAGTTAAAATCATGTGCATGAGAGTGTGTAACGGAGAAAACGCTCAGATTTTCAGAATGGATGAAAGTGATGTGTCTTATGTTTCATATGAACAACTGATAGGTATTCTTCCAGAACCAACTATAAAGGATACAGCAAACAAGACTCTATTATGTATTTTCTAGAAGTATTGATGTTCTTGAACAATCTTAGAATCCACTAAGTACTACTTCAGTTGATTTCTATGTTTATGTTTGTTGTAATGTTGTTAAAATATTTTATTACATTTACTACTATTTAATTTAGTGCTCCCTAAGATCATATGAATCATTTTTAGTTTTAAATTTTAATTATTTTGATACCAGTATACAACACATAGGTCAAATATAACTTCATAGTGTCACATCCATCCACCTGAAAAGTGTCACACCCGTCCTGTGCATAATTATTTTTATAATGTTATGATCCAGGTATAAATATGCAATTATTACAGGAAACATTTATAACATTGAATAACTTTTAGTACAAAAATTCTCAAGATATTTGTTTTATTAAATTCACATTGTTTTCTTGTTTTCATTAGAGGTGTTCACTGCAAGTGCATATTTTTGTCACACCTGTTTCGGATATTTACGATGCTGCTATTTTAAATATAGTTAGAATTCTGCGGCAAGGCCAAAAACAGGCAGTTGAAAAACGTTTGGAAGAAAATCCAGATGTTCCAAGTACAGTGGTCAAGAAAAGGAAGAAATCTTGAAATGAGGTTCTGGCACCTGAAGAAGATGGTGAAGTTAAAATTATGTGCTCAGATTTTCAGAATGGATGAAAATGATGTTTTATGTTTAATATGAACGACAGCTAGGTATTCTTCCAGAACCAACTATAAAGTTTACAGGAAACAAGACTCTATTATGTATTTTCTAGAAGTTCTTGAACAGTCTTAGAACCAACTAAGTACTACTTCAGTTGATTTCTATGTTTATGTTTGTTGTAATGTTGTTAAAATATTTTATTACATTTACTACTATTTAATTTAGTGCTCCCTAAGATCGTATGAATCAATTTTAGTTTTAAATTTTAATTATTTTGATATACAACACATAGGTCAAATATAACTTCACAGTGTCACATTCATCCACTTGAAAAGTGTCACACCCGTCCTGTGCATAATTATTTTTATAATTTTATGATCCAGGTATAAATATGCATTTATTACAGGAAACATTTATAACATTAAATAACTTTTAGTACAAAAATTCTCAAGATATTTGTTGTATTAAGTTCACAGAGTTTTCTTGTTTTCATTAGAGGCGTTCACTGCAAGTGCATACTTTTGTCACACCCGTTCTCGGACATTTACGATGCTGCTATCTCAAGTATAGTTAGAATTCTGCGACAATAATTACACAGCAGGTGCAAGGTTTACACTGTGATCCAGGTATGAGAATTGTAGCATGCACTGCAAAAAACCGGGGTCAGTAAACTAGTTAAAAATGTTATGCAAATGTCACACCCGTCTGCATGGAATGGCTGATAAGCGAATGTTATTTGTTGTTTGTACAGTACATTCCCAAATGAATGTGTTACAATGAATGTTATACAGGTATTCGTGCAAATAAGTATTTATTTATGAGAGCATTTTTTCACTTACATTGTCCCCTCTATTTTTTATGTGCCTACCCCAACGCCCCTCTTCCCCAATTTAAAAGTTCTGGCGTCGTCACTATAAATTGAGCCTTATTATATACTTGTACAGCAAATTCACTCTTCGATTTCCCTTCGCAACTGTTCAATTAGATTACATACAGAACACTATTATTAGAAGAAATTAACATACTATGTATATAAATAAATATATCTTGTAACACAAAAGAAAAAATAATAGGAATCCCCGCAAACAAAAAAAAAAACATCTACCAACATAAAACAAAACTTCTACCCAGTGAGAGGAAGCTAACAATACATGACGCAACATTTAAAACCAAGAAGAAACAAAGAGATCTTGCCAATACAGCCAAACACAGCCGAAAGCAGCCAAGACTTGCTTTACACTTGTCAGTGGCTAGTCATAAATTGAGTCATTTTTCTCCAAATATGTCTCCTTTCGTCTGTTCTTAAGTTCAAACACTCCACTAAACAGCTATCTTATTGGTTGAACTGCTGTTGTCATGGTTACCAGGGAAGAGAGTCATATAGTTGCCTCTTCTGTTCTGCTATTGCATAGACACTGCAGGCTGCTCAATGTCAATTGTACAGGTTACAGCGCTATCTGTTTTTTTCGGTACGACTTATTTGTGCTACCTATACAAAGCAGGCATCACCAACTGGATGTAGTCAGCTAGATGTAACTTACAGCTTGGTTCTATTGAATAGTAAAATTAATATAAAGGAAAAATATCCGTCACTTGCTATAACTCGTCTAGGATCTCAATGAATAGGTACTGTCACATTGTATTCTGGTAAAATATTAGGGGAGACACAGCCTCCCTTGCCTGCCCTGAAAATCATCCACTGGACATAGGTGAAGATTGTAACTAACTCAGATCTAATGAATTTGTAATATTAAGTAATAAGTTTAATTCTAAGTAGCAGTACCATTAAAAATTTTTTTTTAAATACGTGTTATTGTTATCAATAATGTTACAATTCATATCAAAATCAAAATAAATTCATATCAAAATAAGTGCTTAAACAAATTTGGCACTAGTTTCTTCAATAAAAGAGTTGTGAGAAAAATCTTGAATTGTGCCAATTTGTGCACCTGTGGGGGATAATGAGTGTATAGGAAGTGCTGTGAAACTGTGGCCTTTGTCATCGATGGGTCCACACCTGTAGAGTAATGGTTAGCACGTCCGGCCGCGAAACCAGGTGGCCCGGGTTCGATTCCTGGTTGGGACAAGATTTTTCCGGGGTTTTCCCTCAACCCAATAAGAGCAAATGTTCGGTAACTTTCGGTGCTGGACCCCGGACTCATTTCACCGGCATTATCACCTTCATCTCATTCAGACGCTAAATAACCTAAGCTGTTGATGAAGCGTCATAAAATAACCTACTAAAATAAAATAAATAAAAAGTCATTGATGGTAGTAAACAAAATAAATATCCATTTTGAATCTTGCGTACACCACTTTTAACACTTGAATATAATTAATTGATGAACTAGTGGACTTACTCGTGTTAAATATGAAATATCTGTCCGGCTTACAGCTGTTTCAGTGCTTCACGCACCATCATCAGAGCCTACTAGATCGCTGCGTCATCTCGAACTTCTCTGCCTGTTAGGAGGGTGTGTTTTGTTGTTGGAAGGTGTTGAATTGTGGGGTCGAATAGTGTGTGTGTACTGAAATTTATCTGTGTGTTGAGGATTTGATCAGGGTGTGTTTTAGTGTGTTTGTATATTTCATATTGTTCCAGTGTGTTGAGTTTTTGGTTCTTGGGTTGTGTGTGTAGGATTTCCATGTCCGTATTTATGTTATTGTATGTATGGTTAGTATTGGTTATGTGATCGGCATATGTAGATGTATTGTGTCCTCTGATTATAGCTTTAATGTGTTCTTTGTAGCATGTTTGGAATGATCTGCCTGAGTTTGTGTACACCTGTGTGGTCGTATTTATTTGTTTGTGTTTTTTGTGTGTTGAGATGTCTTTGTAGTGTGTTTTCTGTTCTGTATGTTATGTTGTATTTCTGAGGAAACAAAAGACAAATACACAAACTACACCAATACATAAACAAATTACACCCAAAACTTCAATACACACTAGAACTTGAAAACAACAACTCCATAAATTTCCTAGACATCACCATAACAAAAATCGACAACAAACACACCTTCAAAATATACAGAAAACCAACCACCAGCACCACACACATACACAACACATCTAACCACCTCATTCAACACAAACATGCTGCATTTAGGACAAGGGTACACAGATTACTCAACATACCCATGAACCAACAACACTGCAATGAAGAAGTGAACACAATCAAATACAAGCACAAGAAAACGGATACAATCCAAATATAATAGACAATATCATAAGGAAGACAAAACAAAAACTTAACAAACACAAAAATACACAAAACATAACACAAACACAAGAACACAAGAAGTACATCACACTAACATATGAAAACAAAAGCACACATAAGATCGCATCTTCATTCAGGAAACAGAAATACAATATAACATACAGAACAGAAAACACACTACAAAGACATCTCAACACACAAAAAACACAAACAAATAAATACGACCACACAGGTGTACCGTATACAAACTCAAATGTATTAGTTGCTAGTTGCGACAAGTTCTACATAGGACAGACAGGCAGATCATTCCAAACACGCTACAAAGAACACATTAAAGCTACAACCAGAGGACACAATACATCTACATACACCGATCACATAACCAATACTAACCATACATACAATAACATAAATACGGACATGGAAATCCTACACACACAACCCAAGAACCAAAAACTCAACACACTGGAACAATATGAAATATACAAACACACTAAAACACACCCTGATCAAATCCTCAACACACAGATCAATTTCAGTACACACACACTATTCGACTCCACAATTCAACACCTTCCAACAACAAAACACACCCTCCTAACAGGCAGAGAAGTTCGAGATGACGCCGCGATCTAGTAGGCTCTGATGATGGTACGTGAAGCACTGAAACAGCTGTAAGCCGGACAGATATTTCATATTTAACACGAGTAAGTCCACTAGTTCATCAATTAAAAATAAATATTGTGGCAGTAGTGCAGTTATTTAATATTTTCGGAGGCAATTCTGAATTTAAGACAATACAGAAGAGAAATCCAGTTAACAGTTCCAACTTCAGAACAGAATACCAATACCACTGGAAATAATTAAAGAACTGCAATGGCTATCAGAGAATCGTTTTTAATCCAATGAATTCCCTACCAAATGGGAATTCCCACGAATGAAAAGGCAGATGAGTGATGACATACGTAGCTAAACATTATGAAAGAACTGTCTGAAGGAACATTAACACGTGACGAAGCATGGTTCCTGATAAAAGAAAACAGAATACATACAGTCCTACTTACAGAAATTCAAAACTCAATCGAAACATAAACGATATTATGTCAGTCGTCATCCTAGAGAGACCACATTACTTTCCACTAACAAGAAAATATCAAATTGCACTAACCAGATTAAAAATGGATCACATCAAATCTATGAAAATAACAACAACAGTAACTGCAATCAGGAAGAAGCCAACGTGTGTACTTTCTACTGCCTAAATCTTACTAAAAATACTTACAGTACTGTTCAACCAACTGAAAACCGTTAAAACGCTGGAAGAACAAATTTCTAAAAGCTAACTAGTTTGATTATTATCTGAGATAAAAAACAAAAAGTTCTTCACATTTTCATGGATGTTACATTTAGAACCACCAAATTAAGTAGCAGTTAGAAATAGTATAAAATGTCATAGTAAAAATGTAAAAATATTGAAGTAAGTGATAGTTCATAATTTAATAAAACAACTCACACTCATCTGTACAAAATAAAATTGAAATTAATATGGAACATTGGAATGATTTTTTTACTACCAGTGAATCCCATGATATATTATAGCGAGAATTTTCATTTCACTCCTAAAGCATAATGCTGTACCAATATAGAGTTTTTGGTCTTAATATCTTAATATCTTCACAGTGAATTAAGAGTGTTTTGCTCTATCTTCATAGTGAATTAAGAGTGTTTTGCTAATTTGTTTCAACTTTAGAAAATGTATTTGTTGTCACTTTCATATTCCAAAATGAGTAACAGCAGTTCTCTTTTCAGGTGGAACATGCCGGAACAGAGTTCCAGCACCTTTTTATTGCATTTTTCATCATGGAACCGAGAAATGTGTTAATAATTATGTTGCTAACGTAATTTTTCTTTGAATTCTGCTTAGGCCTTTCAAGTCATAAAGTTGGATGAATAGGAGGTTAAAAACGACTAACTCCTGTGTGCTGGACAGTAATCACCTTTCCTTCCGATATAATATACTTATATTCTACACAGAGTTCCATCACCTTTTTCTCCAGAAGAAATGCAATGAGTAACAGTATGAACTTAGGAATTTTTGTTAAGCTAAAAACTTCCTGTACTCTATCAAGACATTTTTAAAACTATTGGGTATTGTCAGGTACCAGTTCGATTTAATTTAATTGTAACATACTTCCCCTAAACAGAGTTCCACCACCTTTTTCTCCAGAAGAAAAGCAATGAGTAGCAGTATGAACTTAGGAATTTTTGCTAAGCTAAAAACTTTAGGTACAGTGTACTCTATCAAGACATTTTTAAAAGTACTGGGTATTGGCAGATACCAGTTCGATTTAATTTAATTGTAGCATACTTCCTCTAAACAGAGGCTGCCTGAGAGACAAAGTATATTAGACAATGTACATCAATAAATTAACAGAACTGAACGTTCAGTTCTTCATAAAAATAGTAAAAAAACCTGCCAAAAAATACAATAAATAACAAAAATACATTATAAAACTCCCATAATGGCTAGTTTATGAGTAGCCATTATACAAGTCATGTTTAGTTTAAATTAGTTTTAAGTGAAATATTACAATTCAGAAAATAAATTACTGGAATAAAAATACATGCTTCTTATTTGTGAATTATAAAGATTTCCTTCGTACTTTCTTCACAGAGAAAGCATTGATGATGTCATCAAGTCGATCTGACGAAGCACATCAGACTCGATGCAAAGAAATATTCAAACTTATTCATTGTTGAAACAAGTAAATTAAAATGATCAGTATTAGTTGCAGAAGACACAGCCCTGCAGTATATACTGACTACACCCCAACTCTGGCTACTAGCAACAGGCATCTATAATGAACACCGATCAAAATACCCCTCATTTCTCATGAAAAACAACAACTGAATAGACTACAGTGGACTATAGTGGACTTTATGTTGTCAGCAAACAGTTGGATACATTAAGAAGACTGATTGATTCTTGAAACAAAATTGATTTGTGAAAGGCAGGCTGTGGTTTATTTTTAAGCATTGGTTTTGTTGGTGGTATATTACGAGTATTTCTTACTTAGATAGGAAGTATGCCTCTAACACTTTTAACGGTACAACAATTAGTTTCAAGTTTCAAACAAGTGTTAACATGAACAAGAAACAATCAATGGAAGTATGAAGTAAATTGAAAAATAAACTCCAACTCTTTGCAGAATAAACTTTTAATATCGAATTATAAGCTATAGTGCATATGCTGGAAAGTGATTAAATAGTATTGTTGACGATTATATTATATTGGAAATGTAATTGAGAGTAGTGGGTAATTCATAGCGATAAATAATAAACACACTCAATTTGATTTTCAACAATATAGCCTATTTTTGTTTACACAAGCAGCTAAATTTAAGCAGTTTCATAGTATAGTAATGTGACATTGGCATTACAATATAATTATGCAGCTGCACACTTTTCTTTTACTCTCACCACGACTGCAACAATGCGATAACAAAACAACATCCAACTTCCACAAGATATTCAAGAACAAACTTCAGAAAAGATTTACCAACAAGTGCTTTAAAATCAAATTTCAATGTAAAAGGAAAATAAAAAAAAGCAAAGAAAAAAGGGAGAGAAGGGGGTGAGAAAATAGCATCATCTAAAATATAGAATAAATATCAATAATAAAAATTAAATAAAAAGAAAGATAAGACTACATAATGAGATTACATGAAACAAAGTTATCATCTGAAGTGATTTCTTAGGAAAACGATTGATCCTTTAAGAGCTATTAAAGAGATAAGGCTATTCTTAATTAAATCTTTGAAGAGGTTAAAGTTTATAGTCTAATAAGAAACAAAAGTAGAAGTATCGGGTAGGTTATTACATCCTTAAACCAATTGTCAACATTATAGTGCACAACTTTGTAATAGCTCTGTCAACATAATATCACTGATTGATGAGCCTAATGAAGTTTAAAGGCAACAACTTTCTCACTTTTTCTATGCTGCCATCTAGTGACTGCAAAAGAAGTCATGTTATAACCCTTTCGGAAATCTAGCGATCATTACCAAAAAATGCCCTTTTTCGATGATAGAGGTGTGGTTATTCTCATTTATATCGCGATTTCATAACACACTAATGGAAAATCTTATACATATTTGTAATCAGGAGTAATAGTTTCCAAACTTTGTACTAAGTTATATTAGAATCTAAATTTCTTAAAGTCAGAATTCAAAGAGAGGTTGCATTTAATATGACAATGCAGATAATGAATAAGAATGATATTCTCTGGGAATCAGAAGTATGTGCAAATGAACACAGCGCAAAGGATGTGTGTAAGTAAATGGTTTAGATATCAAACAATATTTCCTTGAATAATTATTGCAAGAAAGAAAATGTGTCACCAAAAATTCATCTATGAGAAATCACTCTATTTTCTGTAACAGGCAATAATATTAATTTCAATTTCTCACAGTCATCACCAATTGATGAATTATCCGTCTCTCTTTCTCTGGTTTTTTTCCCCCTACAGAATTATATGAAGTATACTGTACATTACATTAGTACCTTACGGTATATTTTTTGTCAAAAGAAATATTTTTGTGCTAAGCATCGAAAAAAAAGGGTAAATATTTAGTGGTTTGGGGAAAAAGAAACTGTGGCTCATCTCGCATCAGAATACGAGATTGCAGTATATGAAGTTTTTACATTGACCAAGGGGAAATTGTAAATGCTTAATTAGCTTAATAATGTGCAATTCCACTGATTCTAATACCAACACTAATTGGCAATATGCAGTAGATTAATTTAAAGAAGATTATAGCCACTTATCTTGATAGAAGCGAAGAAAAAGATGAAAATCTGATGTACTTAAAACATTTAAACCTATTGCGACTAGAGACACGAAAAACTTTAGAAGTCAAATTTTTTCAAGCCAGCTACACATGTATTAAAAAATTTGATCATATGGAAGTTTCCTAGTACCCGGTACTCGTTATATAAGCCGTTAAGTCAGCCATTGTTGTATATTCATAAGATATGTGTATTTTCCCTGGACCTAAAATATATTACAAACTGACATCTAGTGACAAATTATTAAAATTCTTTTCAGAAAGGAACCACTGTGCAAACACAAAAACGACTTATGTGATGAATACCGGGTACTAGGAAACTACCGATCATATTTACCTGGATGCGTCTCCATTGTGCTAGTAGATACAAGACACACCTGTAATGCAGGGGCGAATCTAGGTACTTGGCGCCTCTAGGCAGAGAAAAATATTTACGCCCCTTATTTTGTCCTATATGCGTCATTTGGATCAACTGAAATAATTGATTCCGCGTCATTAACTCCTTAGTACTGTTTCTAATATCGGAAACGCTTGACCCAGATAAATCACACGATCCACTATTTTCAGTACTGTTCGCCACATTATTACACTCTGATGTACCCCTATGTCTATTTTATCCTGCCATTCGAGAATTGCTAATTGTGAGTTCCTCTCCCCCACACACGTGAAAATGTTTTAAAATCTTTATTCATTTTGTGGAGAAAACTATTAACTCACACACAGGTTTTTGTTGCTGTATTTGAAGGGGGGGGGGGAGGAAGAAAGAAGCTTGAACTTGAAGCAACAATAATTTCATTTGTGTTTCCCTCCAAAAAGATGTCATTCGAATTAACTCACATAATTGCAGTGTCGCCAACAAGTGTACGGAAAATCGCCAAACAGCGCTAGATTCTTTATTATTAACGGAGAAAGCTTTATTTTTGTCACTAAAGGTGCTGGAAAAGCTTGAGCTGTTGAGGGTACTAGAGGAACAATAGGCTGTGTCGGTCAAAGACGTTTTATAGGTGTCGGTACTATTTCGCAATGTCTGCAATATGAGGCGATAGTAGCGATCCTAGTGGTTAGCAACTATCTGTGGATGCATATTCCCTACGTATTGAATTTCGTGACTGTATATCCTAGAGTACTAGACTGTGGTAAAGCGTAAACCGTGTAAAGTGAGAGCCATAGATTTCAAATCTGTTACTTACTTACTGGCATTTAAGGAACGCGGAGGTTCATTGCCGCCCTCACATAAGCCCGCCATAGGTCATGAATTCAGAGAAATGATATGATTAATGAAAATTATAGCATTATCGAATTTCGCATCAGGGTTAAAAAAATATCGCATTACGCGATAATATATTGTATGGTTGGCGACACTGATATGTACTGAGCATCAATACGTAGTTGCCATGACGACTAAATGATGATCAACGTAATATTTACTTTCATTACAACATTAAGAACATTTGAAGAATATTGGATAACAGTTTTCATATAAATATAAACAAACAAACTATATATTCGTATTTATTTTAATAATTTCTATTTGTTTTATTTTTTAAAACTCTCAATACACAGTGACAGATATCAGCTGTTTAGTGCGTGTTTGTTCCTGCCATTGTTCAAGTGTTGAATAAATTTAAATGACTAGTTTCTTTACACAATGCAGGGTCCTACATAAAATATCAATCAAGTGAATTAGATAAGAGAACGACAGAAATAAATGAAGTCACCTGAAGCAATGGCAAGTGGGAGAGGAGTGATCAGTCTAAGGTTCAATCAAGATCAAGGTTTGTAACATTCGTGGAAGGTTGAGCTTTGAAGTCTATCTTGTGTTACTAAACAAAACACGCCACAATGATTTTGATTTTTAAATAATGTCTTTGTTTTATAATATGCATTGCTTAAGTCATATTTATTAATATATACATATCCTTTCAAGAAAAATGACCCAATCCTGAATTTACCAAATTGTACAGTATAATTAATGTTATTGACCTTGGAATCAGAATTCAGAGAAAGCTTTTGAGTTGAGTTTATGTGTGAACGGATGTCGGAGTACTTGTATAATTCTCTTATTAATTTCGGAAGATCTTAATACCAACATAATTGCATCACATTGAATCCATTTGAGACCAAACTTAGACTTAAATATGACTCTAAAATTCAAAGTATTATCTGGTAGGCCTAAAATGTTTTGCGTTCACTTAGAGTTAGATCTACACATGTAAATGTCTTTGTCTTATTTTCGTTAAAATTTAAGGGTGTGGTTCATTATAATAGTATGTTGGAGATCTTTTAAAAAATTTAATTTAATTTAATATCTCAGACATTAAATGAGAAGAGGTATTGTCAGCATACTTTTATATTTCATGTAATGTATCGTTATAATTTTCGCTAGGTCTACTGATAAGCACGATGTCTTTCCCTGCATTGGTTGAAAAACATAGTTTGGTAATTTCCTAGAAGACTATGCTCACGGAAGGTGAGCCCTCCATTCCTAAAATTGCCCCCAGCTCTCAAGTTCATATTTATACAAGTATAAATCAAATAAATAGGCCTAGCTTGATTTAGAATTAACAGGGGCCTAGGCCTATTGTTGGTATAGAATGTTTATTTTTATATTGAAATGTACGGTAAATTTACATACGCGTATGGAATGGAATTTAAAAAAAAAATCTCTTAATTGAAAATCTGGTTTTGAAGTGATTTATCATCTCTGAAAACAATTTCATTTCTTTAACTTCTCTTCCTGCTCCTTATTGTAGTAAGTTCGTAGACGAGATTGTAGTTGTTAGTGAAATAATTTTAAATATTTTCCTTCCTCCTTTACTCGGAGAAGAGGCCTGAAGGCTAGCACTGCAGCCCAAAGTTTATTCTGTTCTACCACTCCTTTACTTAGGAATGTTTGTTGAAGTCCGAATGGCGGCTATCTTTTAGAAATCGTGATTCGGCTATGTGGTGTTATTTGTCAATTCAGCTATGTAGGCTCAAGGTCCGGTGAAGTCCCGCTAAAGTGTCCTTTCACCTTCCGAGGAGCATACTATGCCTTTTCAGATTGATATCGTCTGTACGCCTGTCACAGTACTACACCCAGCTCCATCATTTTGTTAGATAGGCCTACTACTCAGTTGATGATGAAATGGAGAGTAATAGGCTAGTGGCGTGATGGAGGGAAACTGGATAAAGCAGAGAAAACCTCTCAAGAACCTTGATTTTATTCACCATTAATGTGACTCTACCATAGACATGAATATGAATCCAGATCTACAGGCATCATAAGCCAGTTCTCTACTAACTGAACTACCAATGCAGTGATTAATTATTGTCATTTACTTCAGGCTCTTGGTATTTTGTGCACTCCTGAATATATAACATTATTTTTAATTGTTTATTTTACGACACTTTATCAACTGCTATGGTTATCTAACACCTGAGTGGGATGAAGGTGATTCCAGCAAAATGAGTCAAGGGTCCAGCACCGAAAGTTACCCAGCATTTGCTCTTAATGGGTTGAGAGAAAACCACACAAAAAAACCTCAACTTTGGGTAGGTAATTTGTACCAACCAGGATTTGAATTTAGTCCCACTCATTTCACGGTCAGACATACTAACCGTTACTCCACAACAGTGGACCCTAACATTGTTAACCTAGTTCTGTCTCTCATACAAACTTAGACATTCACTCCGATGTTAGGTCACTCTCCAGGAAAATGGATCCCAAAAAATTTCCAGTCTTTTATTCTCAAAGACCTCACATACCAGAAAAATATCGTAGTCTCTTCTGTAGGTTTACAAATTCGGCAGATAATGTAATGATTATATAAGCCCATTCATAAATCGTGAATGAATATTATCTGAACCCTTCTCACATGTTACTTGCTTGCAAGCAGGTGTCCATTAAGTGAAACCCTGTTCCTCATTTATATAGAGCTCTTTTGATTTTGAAAATATTTGTTTAATATGTAAGTTGCACCAAATATGCCCATACTCAGTGAAGGGAAAGACGTATTGTTTTATGTAAAAAAAATCTGAGAGAGTGAAAATAAACATTTTTGACTTAATCTTATGTCCTCGTTCATCTTTCAAACAAAGCATATTTTCTGTTGTTTGTTGCCAACATAGTGGCACCTGTACTGGAATCGTCAAAAAAGAAAAACAAAGGCAGAATTTCAAATGCTTATTGTAACAACACTGTGAGCCACACCCAAATACTAATGCTATTAGTACAGTATGCAGTATATACATCTTGCAGACATTATGACAGTCATAATGCACGTGTTTAGTGGGAGATCTAGTTGCTCTCTTGCATGGGAGGAAAACGAATCGGCGGTGAATGGCACTGATTTAAGCCTATATGACAAATAATGTGCTTGTAAGAGGTAATAAAAAAAACATATGTTCCTGTTCAAAGCATATGTTGAAAATTATGTCCACATTTCTGGATGCAAGAATCACATTGGTGTATAAAATTCTGATAATTCATCTGCAGCTCTCAAGCTGTAATTTTATTTCACTGTTGAAATGTTTATAATTTTTATCTGAGGAGAATTTAAAACAGAAAGTCTATATGAACAATCTGCACACTCTTGAGGAGCTGGAGAATAAAATCAGGCAAATGTTGAGTGAAATAAATGATAAAGAGTTTTAGAAGGTGTTTCAGGATTTCCTACAACAATGTGATTCTTGCATACAGAAAGGTGGACATGATTTTCAATATACGCTTTGATAAAAGATAAGATGAACATAATGTTTCCTTATTACCTCTTACTGATGTATTATTTGTACAGGATTATTATAGGCCTAAATCACTGTCATACACCATCAATTCATTTTTCCTCCCATGCGAAAGAGCTGCCAGTTCTCCCTACTAAACATGTATGCTACGACCAGTCACAATACTGGTATGTTGTATATGCCACACACTGTAGTCAGGTGATGAACCAATTTCATTTATTGTATTTCATAGATCTTACATTAGCATTGAATCTTAAGATGTGGAATAAGTCAGAATTTTACAAGATTACAATTTTTTGGTGAGATGAAGCGAGGTGAGGCCGAGGAGTGAAGTGACCACGCCCAATGATGCCACTTCCCCTCACGATGGGCATGAGGGCATCAAAGTAAAATTAGCCATCTGTGCGGACTCTCACAGTAATATCTCTTCATCGAGAGTAGCTACAGACCTGTGCTACCACTCATTTGATTTGTAATCGCGAGTTCAATACTGAAATGATAAGACATGTGCGATATACTTTGAGTAAACCATAGTGAAAAATTTGTGAGCTAGGACTGATTTCAGAACGTTGCTTCATATGAAGCGGAGATATTTTGCATTACCTTCGAATTACTTCTCTTATCCTAGACCCATACTCTTCATTTGTAAACCCAAACAAAAATAAAACATTCAAACCAACAAAATTGTACTATTAGTTACTTTCTCGAAACTGGATTATGTATTCTACATGTTGGCTGACCATGATAATATCTTTGAAAAATATTGGAGTGCAAGAGGTCAAATGACTTTATTGTCAAATGCCTGGCATTAGAAAACAACAAACAACA
Source organism: Periplaneta americana (assembly GCF_040183065.1). Lineage (NCBI taxonomy): Eukaryota > Metazoa > Arthropoda > Insecta > Blattodea > Blattidae > Periplaneta > Periplaneta americana. The sequence goes on from NC_091127.1 coordinate 134,186,359, forward strand.
ACAACATGTTGGTGTATTTGTGTATACTTGGTACAGCGCAGAATTTTTTTTAAGGATTTTAAATTCAAGTAAGTACTTTTCGTGAAACCTTTGATAATTATTTAGAAAAGTTCATGTTACAAATTGTCACTGTGCCTCTAAATTCCACTATTTGCAGTCGGCCTCGGTAGTATACTTGGTATAGCACTGGCCTTCTAAGCTCGAGGTTGTGAGTTCGATCCCAGCCCAGGTCAATGGCATTTAAGTGTGTTTAAATCCGACAAGTTCATGTAGATTTACAGGCATGTAAAAGAACGTCTGTGGGACAAAATTCTGGCACACTGGCGACGTTGATATAACCTCTGCAGTTGCAAGCGTCGTTAAATAAATCATAATTTCATTTTTTCCACTAATATGCATGAAACAGATATTTCAGGTGAAGGAAAAAATCATCAATTTTAAATCCCTTTAATTTGATGTTCAAAACTACATTAGGTATAATTCCATCATTTTTCACGTAATGATTGAAATTATACCGAAAGTAGCTTTGAAAATCAAGGTAATTAAAAGTGATAATGCTTTTTTCTTTCTCCTGAAAAATCTGTTTACATGCACATAGCAGATTTTGGAGGCCCAGCAACAAAATTCATCGTTCACTCTGTAAGTGATAATGACTCCTCACTGTAGTTTGGCAGATGTGTATGACAGAGAAAAAAGATATAGGCTTATCATTCATTATATTCGACTTTCCTTATGGCTTATATTCCTCATATCGATTACATGATCTAAATAATTTATAATGGTGTCTTTTGTGTCCATCCTTTTATTTTATTTTCCTTCTTTGTCTGCCAAAGGCCACTCAGGTCTCACAAGACACTATCAGACGTATATATCTGTAGTCTTAATCGAATATTAGTCCTTAGAAGATATTACGTCATCTTGGTAGCACAAAAGGAACTAGTTGGTAATTTATCTAGCTCATAGTTCTGTTACTTGTCTTAATTCTATGGCTAGAGACCTCTGGTTTTACTTCCTTTTAAAAGAAGCCATGCTAATGATTTTATTGGTTTGAACTCACGATCTGCAATCCAATGGCAAGCACTAGACCACTTGTTGTTCCTGTGTATGGCATTAAGAATATAAATTTTTTTTACAGGTTGTTTTTCCTGTTGTATGGAAAGTGGTTTACGTATATACAATGTGGAGCCCCTAGTAGAAAAAGCCCACTTTGGTAAGCTGAATTGATAAACTAAACGTAAATCAACATGGCACATCTAAAGGCCTATTCCACAAAGGTATGGTGTTGTACATTACAAGTAAATTCTCTAGTAAGTAGTAAAAATACTAGAGTTTCTGTTCCTCAAAAGACTTTTCTACAATAGTATTTTACCACTCCATACTTACAAATTACCAATGAAGTTTCATGAGTGTGTTCCACAAAAGTACTAGTACTTATTTGTAACTTACTAATTAGTGAATTGTCAAGTATTCTCTACCAATGAAAAGAGACTAATACATGTACTAATGCAATTTAACTATATTTATTTCATAATATTAAGCTATATTTTGATAAATATGTGTTATAGAATATCTTTTCTTGCTTTTATTTCCTTCAGAGGAAACAATTTCATCTCCTTTGACACCATTTCAATAATTTTGCAGTGTTTATAATTTCGTAACAATTAAGTTCGGTGATGAAGATCGTTATTAGTGGCGTCTGTTGGCTAATATGAGAAACTATCGAGGAGCATTATGTAGGGATCGCAGAAGAACATTATGATAATAATAAGGAAATGAAATTTTCATTATTAAAGAAGTGAACTGAAATAAATAACATTACAGAGTTACGAAATTCATAGAATCTACGAATCTTTGCATATAACCTACCTTAAAATGCATTATGTTTAAAGAGACAAATGTAACTTAATTCGATGAATGAAATACGAAGATAACCAGCTGCTTCATGTTATAACGTAGTATGTTTATTGACATGACGTCACTAGTAGCAATTCATTGGTAATGTACAACACACTTTCTTTTATGGAACAGAAAGATACAACTTCATACTTTACAACATCTTTCATCAATAATTTGTCATTTACAACACCATGCTTTTGTGAAATAGTGTTATTTCTCTTGTCAGACACGTGATTTTGAGGTGGTATGTTAAGAATTTTCTGTTAGTTAATGGTCAAGAATATGTGAGCTTAAGAACTAACATGTAGTTCAAGTAATGTGTAAACAAAGTTGAAATAAAATTTGTATTGCTTTGAAGAGGCAAGATTATAATGTATTTTCACATTTTTCAGATAAACATTGTTACTACTACTACTACTACTACTACTACTACTACTACTACTACTACTACTACTACTACTACTACTGCTGCTGCTACTACTGCATCACTACTACATCACCACCACCACCACCACCACAACTAAATTTACTTCTAGCATGAAATGTGGCAAATGACACAAAAGTTCAGTCTGTAATTTCAATTTATGTTAATTTATTCCAGATACGGAGCTAATGGGAAGTGTTTCACGCTGCGAAATGTTGTACCGTAGTAATTTACTTGCCGTTGTAGCTGGTGGTTCCAGGCCAAAGTTTGCAGAAAACACAGTGTTGGTGTATGACGACGTTTCCAAGAAGTTTGTTCTTGAGTTCACGTTCAGTGATCCCGTCAAAGCTGTTAGGTTACGAAGGGACAGGCAAGTATTGAGAGATTTCTACATGAAGTATTGGCACATGAACTTACATAGGTTGCAAATCTAGTCTTTCAGGTAAAGCTCCCTGTAAAGCAGATTTGAATAATTTCAAGGGAAAAATTGTTCCAGGGCTGGGTATTGATCCCGGGACCTCTGGTTGAACGTACCAACAATCTGCCAACTGAGCTACTGCCGGAACAATTTTTCCTTTGAAATTATTCAAATCTGCTTTACAGGGAGCTTTACCTGAAAGACTAGATTTGCATAATATATACGTCACTGTGCACATTAACAGAAATCCACAACTCCAAGTCACACAGAGATTGTGTGCACTCGATGTGGGTCTCTGGCATTTCGTCAGCCCACGCAAGTTGTGTGGATATGAAGGGAAAGGTTGAGACGGTGTCGGGTGGAGTTCCCGGGTAGCTCAGTTGGCAGAGCTCTGGTACGTTCAACCAGAGGTCCCGGGTTCCATATCCGGCCCCGGAACAATTTTTCCCTTGAAATTATTTACATAGGTTGGTTTCAGGAGTGTATTCAAGATGGAAAGAGTGAAGGAGCAGGAGGTATAACCAAGAATTCAAAACTGAAGGAAGGAAAATATAATTTTTATATGTAGATTACATGTAGGCCCTACTTGTTAATTTTATTTTTCATCCATTTCAGAATTGTGTTTACTTTGAGTGTAATATATAATTTTTTCTTCTTTTAAGTTTCTAAAACAAATTGTATGCATAATTTTAGTGCAAACATTTCTATTGTTCTTTCTTTTATAATTTTCCCGGATATTTAAAAATCTTGCTTACTTTGTATGTTGTTTTGCCAACTGTTTGGAGTTGTGATTAATATGGGTGGTTATTGTAAAATATCGTCACCATGTCTTTTTTTATGATGTTAGTGAATACGTTAATCAGTTGTTTTCTAGTGGCATCATTAGTTCCCCTCTACTGGTCTTGGCTTAATTTGGCACACATTTTCAATTTTTATTTCTTGTCGTTTCAAGATATTAATATTGATAGTTTCTTTTAGATATGAGAATTAAAAAGGTACCTGCATCACCTTAAACATTCTGCAATGTATGACAGTGGGTATTGTTGGACGTAGAATGTTGTATACCAGAGAGATTTGGAAACAACATGTTTGCTTTCACTTCTTTTTTATTATACTTCATTATTTTGATGACAGTGTCCGCCAAGTTAGCTCTATTTTAGTGTGTCTGCCTCCAGGCTAGCTGGCCCGGGTTCGATTCCCAGCGGGGTCAGAAATTTTCTATCTCGAGACTAGAAGAAATGGCGGTGCACAACTTCTAATCACTAAATTGTGCACCAATATGCCTGGGCTAAATCCCAAATCTCTCCACAGTGCATGTGAAGAAAAGGCATATATGTCACTGTTGATAGTGATTCATCTGTTGGATGGGGACGTTAAGCCTGGTGGCCCCTTTGGTGCTATTCAACAGGAGTAGGCTACATGCCGGCACCGGGTTTCCCCTTCTCCCTTCCTCATCTTCATCATCATCACTCGTTCCAGACACTACACTTACACGAACACTTACATAGACACTCACCCTAGTACACGACATAACTCTCCACAAATACACATCATGTACAATGTGGCCAGCCGAAGCAGTGTACAACTAGAAAAATGGGTCACAGTCCTGCCGTCTATCCGCAATATGTGGAACCCGAATCACGTAAAGTGAAGTGAGTAGGCATTGAATAAATAAATAAATGCGTTACATACATACATACATACATACATTATTTTGATGACATGTTTGCAAGAGTTGAAGTGGTGGTCCTGGACATAGAATTTTATCAATATTCATTCTTCCATCAATAAAGTATCTTTTACATGAAGTAAATGTATTACATGAAGCCAACAGATTGATATGCATATAAAATGGAAATTGTATCTAAGATTTTTTTCCACCTTTGCCAGACTTGGAATTCTTGTACTTTCCACCTTTTTAAGTGCTATAAAATTCCTTAGTTTCACTTCGAAAGTAAAGTAGTGCTAACATACCACATCGCATATTTACAGGCAAAAGTTTCCACCACCCACCTATCCTACTTTGCTGACGTATCCTGCAAGACTGTGGGACTGCTGCAGTGTCTGATGCTTGAATCATAAAAATAGAACCAGATTTGAAAACTGCAAGTTCGTTAAAACTTGTGTAAGATGTGGTAGTGAGTTTAATAATAGTGTTAACTATTGGATTGGTTCATAAGTTCGTAGCGTTTTTCTGTACTTTCATTCATCTGCTGACCGTGTTTCCATAGCAACTAAGTATTTACTTATGCTACGAACTTTTGCACCAGTCCATTACATACAGCCAACACACTGATGTGCATAAAGATTCTATGGAACAAATTAATAATCATTGACATTATGCATAAAAAGCCAACCTACACTATATTGAAATTGAGAAAAACAAAGTGCAATTTCGATAAAGAAAAAAGTAACAAATGATTATTTATAGTTAGTTTCATTATCAGATACTTTTTATATAAACTAGTTAAATGTACACAAAGATATGAGCATAGATTAATATAGTAATATGCGTTACAAGAGCGGTATGTTGAAGTTTTCATGTTCGAGGAAAAGTTTGAAAAAGCGAAACGTAGTTGAGCTTTTTTAATTTCCGAGAATTGAAAGAAAACATACCGCTCGTGTATCGTACATTATTTTGTGCGAAGATCATTTGTTACATACCTGAAAGAGGAATTTCTAATTAGTTGCAATGAAATCTCCATCTTGGTTTCTGTTCAATGACGGCAAATTTGCAAAACAAAAATATCTATCTTCAACATTGTTGCTTTAAAATGTTTTCTGTGTTTACTATACTCCAGCAGGCCGTGATATACGTCTGTCTTTTTTTTTCCCCCAGTCTATGATGAGTCTGGAATCTTGTTGATTTTTTCACGGCTTCCTTAATGTTACTTGCATCACGAATGCAGTAACTTTAGTGGAGTTGTAGAGTTTACTTAATTTTTGCAAATATTTAAAAACAATAATTAACAGTGCAATTTAGGTGAAATTGCAGTGGTAAGTTTCCAATTTATAATTATTACTATATTGAACGTCTCTAAAAATAATATGTTAAAAGCCTAAAGCAGTAAAATCAATATGTCACTTAAGCGGTAAGAAGAGGGAAATTGTTATATGTGTTAGGTTGGGAATACTGAATGTGGAATTTTAGACTTTCCGCGGGTTGGTTTTGTGCGGAAACCAAGCAAATACGCATGATCTCGCACAAAAGTTATATAAATGACTCAGTTTTTCAATCATTGTTGGTTGGTTTCTGTCTGTGAAATGTCATTCAAATGTAATCTAAATCTAAAGCACAGATTTAAGATATAGGTTCATTATGTGCTTTTTTCTGCAGGTTGGTAGTGGCCCTGTGCCAGCACATACATGTATTCACTTTCCCAGCTCCAGCGCAGAGGATGTTCTCCATAGAAACACGTGAAAACCCTTTGGGACTGTGCGAGGTCACTCCTTTCCTCACAGCTGAACGTCAATTTCTAATTTTCCCAGGACATAAAGCGGGCAGCGTGCAATTAGTGGTGAGAATATAGGGTACAGATGCATTATAGGGGCCAATCTCCTTATTGGTTGAATGGTATGAATATTACTATCGATATGTATTGTTGTTATAATCGATATAAAATATGTTGCCAACTTCTAAATTAACATCAGTTTTATATTGTTGACTTGTACCTGCTTCAAAATGGAAATAATGGCAGTAACAGTAAAATTTATTTTCCCTGGACCAAAAATATAATACAAACTGACTAAAATCACATCTAGTAACAAACCATTTAAATCATTTTTATTCATTTTTTTAATTTAGTAGTATTTAATGTATGTCTAATATCGAATACTAAAAACGATAATCGAACCATTACTTCCGCCGACCTTTTTTTTTTGCGTATAATGTGTGATGGGTGGCCCCTATAATGCATCTGTTCCGAATATAGTTGGAGAGGGGACATTAGCAGACCTCTTGATGTTCAATGTTGATATCAAAATGAATTGACTTTCCACAGCTTCTGCCTCAACTCTTATAGGCAGCAAATAGCTTCCCACCAAAATAATTAGAGTTCAATTTCTGATATCTTGTTAGAGTATCTCATGAGTATCTTGTCCATTTTCATTTCATCATTGCTCCATTACCACTAAATGATTCATTTATTAATTTGTTTACTTTTTTATTTAAAGACTTTAGTATTGTTGGTTATAAATATTAATCGATTTATTTTATTGGTTCTTATGTTTGTAATATCTATAATATTTTTAATTATTAGACCTAATAGAATTAGAATTTTATTAGGTTAGTTTCAAAAGGTCAGTAAATAAATAACTTAACTAATATTCAGCTATTTATTTAATTTATTTTATTGTTTACTTGCTAACAATTTTAATTTCTTATTTGACATTCAAACTCTGAGGTATGTCCCTTAGATCTTCCTGGCATCTGCTGTTCAGACAGAGTTAAGTTGGATTTCTGAGGAGGATAAAACTGGAAGACGAAATTCAACCCTCCGATGTAATGACAAGTTTGTAACCATGCAACCACTGGAAACTACAGCTAGTAATTTTTTTCTGAAGCTCCTGTCATTTAGGGGTGGTGTTCTGTTGCTTTGTCATAGATCCCTGACACGTGACTTCACTTCTATTTCCATTCTGGATGATGTCATACTAAACATTTTTATAGTCCCTAAAATTTAATCGATGTCTTAGAGCATTAGATAGAATCATAAGAGCCAGATATATCTCAAGAAACGTTAAAATGAGAATTTATAAGACTATCATTAAACCTACGGTTACTTTTGGAAGTGAAACTTGGACCTTACCTGAATGAGCAATAACTATCTTAAACACTTGGGAAAGGAAAATTTTAAGAAAAATTTATGGTCCTATTTATGATAAGGAAGTTTGGAGAATCAGGACTAATTCTGAATTACAAGTATTATATAAGGATACTAATATTGTCATTGACATAAAAATCAGAAGGCTGAAGTGGCTAGGCCACATCATCAGGATGGACAATAATAGAATTCCTAAAATACTACTAGATGTGAAACCAAATGGTAAAAGAAGAGTTGGTAGGCCCAAATTACGATGGCTTGATGATGTCCAAGATGATCTTTTCAAGGTAGGAATTAGGAAATAGAGGCAGAGAGGATTGGGCGAAGATTCTTAAGGAGGTCAAGGCTAAACTAAAAGGGCTGTAGGACCATAGATGATGATGATGATGATGATGATGATGATGATGATGATGATGATGATGATGATGATGATAGTCCCTAAAATTTCCTTTCCCTTCACGGAGTTTGAATACATGAGCTTAAACTTTTTAAGGGAAAGCAATGAAGGAGAGTTTAAATAAAATCACGACGTCTTTAAAATAATGTTAACAGTGTAATGATTGTATTGGGATTATGACTGTTCCATGTCTTCTGCAGTAATCTAGTAGCTACCATTTCTACATTATTGTACAATCGACTCCATTAATGCCGTCACATTTTGAAATTGTGTCTACAGTCAGTACTTCATTCTTCTCTCACTGTTATGGTCATAAGTATATATACAAGACACATGGATAGCCATTATATTTATTACATTGCCTTATTATACTTCATACATAAAAATCACAATAAATTCAAATTGTATCATCATAAATATGGAACTAAAAGAGCCGATTTTATACGACTAGAGAAACTAAAGTGTTTCACAAGCACAGCTCTTAGTCATGGTATCTACTTTGTTCAAGGTTAGGGGAGAGTCGGGTAGTATCGGACATTGGGTAGTATCAGACAGTGCGTTTCTTTCATCTACCACCATATGGTAATACCTGAATGACATGGTTATGTTTCTCTATGCGACATCACAGAAACGTAACCATGTCAATCAGGTACTATCATCATGTGGTAGATGAAAGAAACTCACTGTCCGATATTACCCGATGTCCGATACTACCCGACTCTCCCCTATATAATAAAATAATTGAAAAATATCCAAATTTGGAAAATTTTAATATCAGAAATTTCAAAAATAGCATTAGGAATTTAATTTTTAAGGAATATGTGTTGACTTAATATGTAGGTATATGTATTTGTATGAGTTAAATTGTTAAAATTTAAATTGTATTTGAAATTCAATTTATTCCAATATTTTTTTTTCCTTGATCCACTTTGTGTCAAGTAATTATCTATGTTTGTGTTAAGTACGTGTTTAGATAACTCCCTGAGCACGAGTTTTTCCTCCTTCAGGGAAGAATTAAGACTGTATTTTTGTACATGTTATTTTACTAACAATAAACAATTATGTAGCCACTACTCTAGCGTGAACACCACTGACAACCGAGTGCATTGCATTATTACCTGTTGAATTCGTTTGTAGATACTGAATATGAACAAAAGCCGCCCACTACTTAGAAGAAATCATTGTACAAAGATGGCATATCATAAATTGCTTTCCTAGTATCTGAAATGTTGAAAATGTATATTTCTGTGGAAATCTTGAAGAGATAAAGTATGTGTGCACATGAGCGTCCATACATGTGCACATAACATCACTTTTTCAATATTGTTTAATGGAAAAGTAAAAATGGAATGCAAACATCGTTGAGGTACAGGTCACTCTTCTTGTATCGTGCTGTGTTTGCAGGACTTGGCCAACACAGAGGCTGGAATGTCATGTGCTCCTGTCACAATCAATGCCCACCGAGGAGAGCTGGCATGCCTTGCTGTGAACCAGCAGGGCACTTTGATAGCAACAGCTTCCAGCAAGGGTACCTTGATACGAGTGTGGGACACAGCACGGCGAAACCAGCTGGTGGAGCTTAGAAGGGGCTCTGACCCAGCCACCCTCTATTGGTAAACTATAGCACTGTCAATCATGATTAATATTCTCCACATTCATTCTGCTTCACAGCTTTGATAGAAATATGTACGAATGTTGATAAAATATGCATTATTGTAACCATATATCAAAGATAAGCTTTTATGTTAGAAAGCTGACAGAACTAGTTTATAGTGACAACGTGTTTTGAGCTTATTAGCTGGAAACATACGATAAGAAAAAGAATTATAGGAAGCTGGCGGTGTGGTATAAATACGAGGGGGATCCAGGAAATAACGACCGTTTTGTTGTAATAATTAAAAAAATATATATTTATTTGAAAAAACAAAGTCTGTTACATAATTGAAGCTTCCTTTACTTCTCTACATAATCACCACCTACATTTAAACATTTGTCGTATCTGTTCACTAGCTTTAGAATTCCCGTGTTATACTCCTCTGCCGCCAGTTCATTAAGCCAGGTATTCACAGTCTTCTTCAACTCTTCATCACTTCCAAAACGCGTACCACCCAGAAAGTCTTTCAGCTTAGTGAAAAGGTGAAAATCGCTAGGAGCAAGGTCTGGACTACAGGGCAGATGATCAAAGATTTCCCAACCGAATTGATCCAGCAATTCTCGAGTTGAAGCAGCAGTGTGCGGGCGGGCGTTGTCGTGAAGAAGCACAACTCCTCTCGAAAGCATTCCTTGCCTCTTGTTTTGGATGGCTCGCCGTAATTTTTGTAAAGTCTCACAATAACGATTTGCATTGATCGTAGTGCCTTTTGGCATGAAATCCAGCAAAAGAACTCCTTTGCGATCCCAAAAGACAATAGCCATGACTTTTTGTGTTGAGAGAGTCTGTTTGAATTTTCTCGGTTTCTTGGGTGATGAGGGATGATGCCACTGACGTGATTGGCGCTTGGTCTCTGGGGTGTTGTGAGACACCCAGGTCTCATCACCAGTCACAATTTGATCAAGAAAGGCGTCTCCATCTGTGTGATGTCACATCAAGAATGTCAATGCTGAGGCCATTCTCTGAGTTTTGTGTTGGTCACTCAGTTGCCGTGGAACCCATCGTGCACAAATTTTGTGGTAGCCAAGATGTTGCGACACAATTTCACCAAGCAAAGAACGAGAAATGTCAGGAAAGGCAATATGCAATTCGTCGAGTGATGTGCGCCTGTCTTGCAAGATTCTGTCGTTCACTTTAGTCTTCAGGTCTTCTGTGATGAGTGGTGGGCATCTGGGTCGAGTTTCATCGTGGACATTTGTTCGCCCATTGTTGAACATTTCGCACCATTTTCTCACATTTCTTTCATTCATTACAGTATCACCATACACTTCTTTCAATTGCCGGTAAATTTCTGCAGGTTTCATTGTCGGGCATTCAAAAATCGAATCACACTCCTCACCTCACAGTCGGCGGGATTATCAATCACGTCGTTCATTTTGAAGTAACACAAAATGCACAATGGCGACTTGTTGCAACCAGTACTCACAACATTATGAGAACACATGTTAAGGAAGCCAGTTGACCTTCAAACAAGGAAGGGGAGTCGGCTGCGCTGCGGGTGTGCGCGAACGGTCGTTATTTCCTGGATCCCCCTCATATGTCACATATGTCACTATTCAACTTAGTCTTCTTGACAGTATTGCCATTTGCCACATCATATAATTTGTCCATATTGGACACATACAAGACATCTCTTTGCTATTTTAGCGAGCTTACTGCAGAATATTTAACCTCTTCATCACTTATTAAATGATTCTGTAAAAGAAAGATATTTAAGTTGCTTGATCAAAATTCGGACAGTGTGATGTACAGTAAAACCCCGTTTTTAAGGAATAATCTGTTAAGTCCCAGCCGGATTACCATAAGTATACTTACTTACTGGCTTTCAAGGAACCCGGAGGTTCATTGCTGCTCTCACATAAGCTCGCCATTGGTCTCTATCCTGAGCAAGACTAATCCAGTCTCTACCATCATATCCCACCTCCCTCAAATCCATTTTAATATTATCTTCCCACCTACGTCTCGACCTCCCCAAAGGTCTTTTTCCCTCCGGCCTCCCAACTAACACTCTATATGCATTTCTGGATTCGCCCATACGTGCTACATGTCCTGCCCATCTCAAACGTCTGGTTATAACCTTTTTCCTTTGCTGTGGCCATGCCGGAGAATCAGTCCCATTCCGAGGCTTACTGTTAGGTTTCGTAACAAGCTGTTTTTTTATGGTGATGGGTTGTTAGCCCTTCGCCCAACCCCCAAGCTGGAGGACCACCCCTTATCGGCTGTCCACGACTGCTTATTCAATATATTTGCAGCTACCCTCCATATCTGGAGGCCGTCTCCTCTATCCGCAACCTGAGGACGCGCCATGCCGTGGTGATAGGGACCCACAATACATGTGTACTAGTAGTACACGTAGTACTAAAAATTACCATAAGTATAATGTAATTAATTCCCACTTCTAAGGAAACCGGTTTAAGGAAAATCCCGCTTTTAAGGAATAATTTTCAAGTGGATTTTGTGGTAATGAAGCCCGAAATATCGAATCAACTTTCAATAATCAGTAGTACCAGTATATTCGATAGTGCATCTCAAATGATAATAATGCAGCACTACACAACAGTATTATTCTTTATAGTTCTTTATGTTCTTGCTTTGCTTTGCATTGCTTTCACAGAGTGGTTGGTTGCTTTGCTTGCTTTGTTCTCGCGAGTTGTGTGGATCCTGTTTTCAAGTTTATTTTTTGTTAATTTAAGCTGTTTATGCATCGTTATGTTGTGACTAAATGGAAGAAATTAACTATCGAACGGAAAGTGAAAATAATAAGGAAAGTCGAGATTAATTCTCAAATAACACTATCACATATGGCAAAAAAGCATGATTAGCCAACTGCTTCATTATGGGGAATAATGAAGAAGAAGAAGAAATTTTCAATGCTGAGTTTGTGTGTGGTTTGGGTTCTACCAGATGGAAAAGCATTTGTGCCTCACCATTTGAAGAGTTAGAAACTTTTATTATGCTTTAACCTCCACTCACCCGATAACAATGCGACTTTTATTTTTAACAATTCACCCTACAACAATGGGTATTCCACTCAACACAGCAACACAATAGTCATTATTGCACTCTACACGACGACAATGGCAATACACGACGTGTATTATTGAGAAGAACAATGTACTCCTAATTTAAATTAATGTTCACAATGCACTATATGCAGAACAAAACTGTCAGTTCTCAGTTCACAGTTCGCTTGCCTTGGCTAGTTCTTCTAGCTCACTGTTCAAGTTCACTGCACGTCGAACTCAGGTTTTCCAGACTGCATCACACTCGCCTGGACACTGGCACAGTTATGGACTCGCTCATTCAAGTTCACTCATGTCGAACTCAGGTCTTCCGTCTATGGTCCACTGCACGTCGAACTCAGGTCCCCGTCGCTCTATGCTGTCCAAGACAAGACTCAAGACTGACTTTCGAAGACTGACTGACTGTCGGAAACTCGCGCTTTTATTACTACACCACATACTCTTGAATCTTCAATTCGCATGGCTTTCTGGACCTTCGAGAGAATTCCACTTCTAGATGTTTCCCTTGCTCTCTCTGCTCCGTGCCATCACCATAGCTTTCTCCCCTCGCTCTGTACCGCTCTACAGCTCCTACCGAAGCTCGAGTTTCCGTTTCCCCGTGCCTTCCTTCTCACTAGATGCATCCGCACACTCCTGAGGCAACCAGAACAATCCAGATTGGTGCTACAATATTATAATGAAATATACTGTAAATAATAATTATATGCCTAATTAAATAATTGTAATGTTTGGTATATAACACACATGTTACTACTAGTTCTTTTAGCCTTTCTTCCCATTTTATATGAACCCCCTTTTAAGGAAAAAAAATAATCCCTCAGAGATTCGTTAAAAAGAGTTCTAGTTACTGTATATTATAATTCATCTCAGTACAGATCTTTCAGCAGATTCTTTATTAGTTGTGTAGAGCAAAGTTGCTGTACACGTTTCCCATTACTGTAGCTTACTTAAAATGTAATTCATAACTCTTATTTGCAGCATAAACTTCAGTATGGGTTCAGAGTACCTGTGTTGCTCAAGTGACAAAGGTACAGTGCACATATTTGCGCTCAAGGACACAGAATTGAATAAGAGGTCAACGTAAGTAATAAATGTTCAATACTAATCTATTTGGTATTACAAGATTTTGTTAAATATCGAAATTAGATGAGCATTTTAAAATAACCTATTCCAGCTATATAGTAGATGTAAAATATAAATCTTTGCATGTATAAAGAAACTAAAAAAAATCAAAACTTTCTGCAACTGTTGACTATCTTATTTCAATTTGAACTTAGAAATCAGGAAACAGATTTTGGAACAGGTTTCTGGCTTGTGTCTGTATGAAGGATTGAGCGAGTTAATGAGCTTATGACTCAAACAGAGAAAGGCGTGAGTGATGAAACTAGTGAGTGAATGATTTAATGAGCAAGACCTGTAGCACATTACAGTGAGAAATATGGAAAATGCTTTCCTTTAGCACAGAGTAACACTCGAAATAAGGCATAGCTGACATTAGTCGGTTAGCAATTTTTTGAAAACATACCTACCCCCATCACCTGTATTTCCATCTCCCATAGGTAACCTAACTTAATTGTAGCCTGTAAAATGTATATTGCAGGAATAAAATTGAACAATTAATAGAAAGTCAGCTGTTCAAATTTATGTAACTTTATTTCTGTCAGTGCATATCAAACTGCCTTCTGTATCACGTAATAAAATTTGTGTTTTAATTATCTATACAGAGATGGCTCCACTGTGTAGCAACATATTTCCTGCTATAGTTTGAAGGCATAAGCATTGCTAGCTGTCTCCACACATATTACATAGTTCATAGTTCTCGGTGTAGTGTGTTACAGGCCTAAGAGTGATGAGCTAGTAGTGAGCGAGAGAGCTCATGATCTACTGGGTAAGTGAAAGTGATTTCCTTGTGATCGAGTGAGAGTGATAATTGTGAATGGGTGGAGAATACCAGTAATTGGTTGATCGGTCACTATACTAATTAATTAATCAATTGTTTGATTAAAAGTTAATTTTGAAGGCACATATTGAAAGTTTTAAAATTTGATATGTATTTTGTCTAGGTTGCGTGGAATGGGTCCTTTTTTGGGCGAATATGTGCAGTCCCAGTGGGCCTTTGCCAATTTCACGGTGCCTCCTGAATGTGCCTGTATATGTGCATTTCAGCAAACTAAAAACACAGTCATAGGTAAGTGTGTCATCAGTAAAGTGCTGCGTAACCAAGCGATTCCAGTCTGCTTGTAAATATTACTTAACATTTTGTGAAATAGAGAAATAAGTTACCATTTCCATATGTTAGGCATCAACATTATTCCATCCAATCTCCATTCCGTTATAATTTCATAATATTCCCCAAACGACAGCTAGTGATGCATGGAGGAGTGGTCTAGGGACGAGTGGGATTGTATGCTCGAAACCTGGATACACAGCAAACCTTAGTGTAGCAGCCAGTGTAGGTTAGGAATGCATCTAGCTCAGAAGTAACTGAACAGATCTTTTAGGTCACAGAGCTGTGTAGTAGTGCTCCCCTCCCAAATACAAATAGAACAGTACAATTAGAATAGAGTCTATTGCTGGTGCCACTGTCTGAGCTGCTATGGTCAGTAGTCAGCAATTACATATTATGGAAATCTAATACAGTCTAGAAGGCTGGGAGTGAAGTTAGCTGCCTGTCCATTGATATGAAGATCAGAGAACTTAACAAACAAGTCTGATGACAGATCGTAAGATGACTTAAATGCTATTAATGTTTTTATGCAATCCTTGCATTAAAACACGCTTGTTAGGAGGCTATAAATCGTGCACAATTATTGGCCTAATTCTGGCACTGGTGCCAGAAAAGGTTACCTAGCCACTAGTATTCCATGATGTCATCACCTCCTTCACAACACAATTTTATACAAAGTACCTGTAAGAAAAAACTTCTAAATAACAACAAAATAACATAGTCTTAAAAACGGTTACTTAGCAACCAGGCAATATATCCAGTACTCACGTGGCTAACGAGGAAGACAGGTTAAGACACGAATCGAAGTCACATGGTTATCATGGTGTAGTCATGGCCATCTTTATAATTGTCTAATATAAATACATGTTCAAAGTTTTAAAAAACAAAGGAATTGCTATATTAAACTTATGTTAAACGTGTATGTTTGTAAGTTTTTTTCCCTTAAGGATGTACCAACATATTATTGTGTTTATAATAATCTTATTGGATAATGTTTATACCAGTATAAAAAATATGGTGTGTTACATTTCAAGTGATTCTCATAAAACGAAATTGTATTTCTGTTGATTAAGTGATATATCAAATGCAAAGACTCATCATTGTCTGATGAGCTTTCAAAACAATGTAACTCTCAGTTTATGATTTATAAATAAGCTTTCTTGCATATTTAATGTTTCTGCCCAAAATATGTATTTTGACATTTCTTTGTGGTAATTACGTGTGTATTGCTCTTGATTTATTTATTTCTGTGCATTTCAGCCATATGTTTGGATGGAACCTTCCATAAATATGTGTTCACCAATGAAGGAAACTGCAATCGAGAGTCGTTTGATGTGTACCTTGATGTTTGTGATGATGATGAATACTAGTTTATCAAACAATCCCTGTTTGATGCCTACTGGAGTGAGGTTAATTTTACGAGCAGTAAGTCGGTTTTCTTAATAATATACAGAGTTCCTATGCAGACCAGTCCCACTCCAGCCTCTGTCTAACAAAGTTTGTTGCCGGGCAGTGAGTGGTCGTATGCTGGCATACAAGTCCGTACATGCTGCCCTACACAGACCGATCCCACTCCACTCTTTACCGCTTAGCTTACTCAAGATGGGTGCTCTGCACTACCATCATGAAGTCGATGGAACATTACTACCTGGGACCTGTCTGCATAGAAACTTCCTGTATCCAACAAATTTCAAAGTCACTTACAATACGAAAAAATAATTAAGTTAATACCTATACCTATATATTCAAAGTTGTTACTGGTTTTGTTTACCGACCTACAGCATATGGACTGGCTGGCACTAGTCTATTATCTTCCGCTCACTCTGCTTTCCGATTGCCCTTTACATTGGCCGTGCTCATGCATGTTGTGCAATTGTGAGATTGTTGTGAGTGCCATTTCGTCTGAGATAGTGCATAAAATGACTCTTTGCTTCATTCTAGAAGAAAGAGGTCCATGTGCAAAACATACTAGGTGGTTCAATAAGTAATTCGCATCATTTTTTTCTCATTCAAAGTTTTTTTATTATAAATCCAAATATACCACATTATTCCCCAATTAATTGTGCTACAAATCCCTATTTTTCCACGTAATCTCCATTCAAAGCTACCTATATGTTAAGTCTGTATGCCATCTTGGTACCATTGAACTGGTCTTCCTCTCAGCTACGTCCTGACATCTCTTACGACCTGTTCATCATCGTCATATCGCTTCCTATGGATCGCATCCTTCAGGAAACCGAACAAATGAAAGTCAGATGGTGTGAAATCCGGACTGTAGGATGAGTGAGGAAGAACAGTTCATCCAAGTTTTGTAATTTCTTGAAGAGTGTGCACACTTGTGTGTAGACTCGCATTTTCATGAAGAAGAAGAATTTTGTTGACAACTTTATGAGAACGAACATGACTGTTTACACTGGCGTCCTGAATAAGCCTATCGGTGCGTTCAACTGTCTCCGGTGTTACAACAGCATGTGGTCGTCCCAAGCATGGAAGATCTGACAGTCTCACTTTACCTTGTTCTGTCACTTACACTCTGCTAACCCAATAACTGACAGTACTCCTATCCACTGCTTGATCCCCAAAGACGTGTTTGTAAGCACCTGTGAATGTTTGCAATGGTTTCCTGCTCCACAAAGAGAAATTCAGTCATAGCTCTCTGCTTTGTACGTGTTTCACGTGCAGTCGCCATTTTAAAAGTAAACTACATCACAGCCATCTACTGAATATGGCGAAATGCAGGAAGCTTTAAAGATTATGTGTATAAAATTGTTATTTTCCAATGAAAGGCAGCCAAGAAAAAAAAATGATATGCATTACTTATTGAACCGCCCATGTAATATAAGTATGAATCAGCTTGCCAGGTTTGTATGGAGTTTACTGCAAAATTTCAAAATACTCTACCACACTGACGAGACAGGCATTAGGCTTACATAAGTTAGTGAATAAATTTGAGTACATGGGGTCTATATTAAAAAAGCACCTAAGAGGCTAAATTATATGACACTGGCTCTATTCTCGAATGTTCGCCACAAAAATAGCTAAAAAAAATTAGCTCAGCAGACTGGTGTGTTTGTATCATCTGCAAGAAATTCAACATGTTTATTACATCTTACACCTAATCAGTATAACCCAGTGCATGCTCTAAAATAAAGTGATCCACATTTGCGACTGAATTATTGTAATTGGTTTTTAGACTCTTTGGAAGATGATGTAATTGGCCTACAGTTTGTGTTTTTCTCAGACAAGTCGTGATTTCGTCTAAATGACCGTGTAAACCACTACAATAACAGATAATGGTGTGCAGAAAAACCTGTAGTGTACATTATAATCAGAAAATTGGCGTCTGGTGTGTCATTAGTGGTAGAAGAATAATAGATCCATATTTTACAATCAATCTATTAATGTATCAGTCTAATACATTTACACTTCAGGAACTGAAAGATAACATTGAATTAGGAATTACAAGAATTTGAGTGGAAGAACTGGGGAGAGTGCACGAGAACATTTGCGACACTCCACTTATTTTTGATAAAAGGGTCGACATTTTCAGCATATATTGTAAGATGTTGGAGTTTAATTGCGCTGTTATGGTACTATAGTCCTGTCGCTCTTATTTCCACCAGCCAATCATGTTGCAGGTCGGCTACATTTAAACGTGTGCGTCTTGTCATTGACTATTGATGATGTAATGAATTTCCTAAGGCTCGATAAATACTTAATACACTGACCGGCAAAAAAAACCGATCACTTGAAAAAAATACTAAAAGTCAAGTTTAAATGTAAATTATGAAGTAATCTCAGAAATAACATAACTGTTATCGTACTAAATTTAAAAATTACACTTTTATGGACTTCTGACATGTAAGTTCACGCATTTCACACCAATAAATCTTCGGTTTATCGTCTAACAACGAAGGAGTGTGTTTCTGTGCTGAACATGAGGGGTAGGTCATCATAAACAATTGAAGAGGTTTTATTGCTTTATTTCCTTTTTTAAAATGAATAACAACTGTCGAAAATTGTTTGTTTGCCATTTCGTCAATAAATTTAGTTCAGACAATGCCTCTGTCACTCCAAGACGTTGCCAGAGCTGTCGCTGTCATTGATGACGGACGCAGCCTCCGTTATGCCATTGCTACCATAGGCGCACCATACACCACGGTGCAAGAGGCTATGAAACGGTTCCGGGAAACACAGAGTTACTCCAGAAGACCTGATTCTGGCAGAAAAAGGAAGACTTCAGCCCGAGAAGATCGATTTCTCGTCAGCTAGGTTCTAAGAAACCGCCATACTACAACAATTGAAGCTCGGAATCGACTACAACATGTGCGGGGTGTTAATGTGAGTGAGAGGACTGTTTGACGACGCCTTGGAAAACAAAATCTTCAATCACGACGACCTGCTACGGGACCAGATCTGACCAGACAGCACCGAGCCGACCGTCTTCAGTTCGCTCGTCAGCATGCCTAATGGACTGTGCAGCAGTGGAGCAGTGTGCTGTTCTCTGATGAGTCCAGGTTCTCCCTGAAATCTCCAGATGGTACGGAGAGAGGTACGCACATTGTCTGCAAGGACGCCATTCGGTGGAGGTTCCATGATGGTGTGGGTCGGCATCCCCATGGAGGCCCGAACGTAATGGTGATCGTCGAGAATGGTAGTCTCAATGCTCACCGCTACATCAACGAGATTCTCGTCGATCACGTCATGCCCTTTGCTGCATTTATTGGCGATGATCTCATATTCATGCATGACAATGCTCGTCCACATGCAGCGCGCTGCGTATCACAGTATCTTGATGCACTGGAGATTGTTCGTCTCAACTGGCCAGCTCGGAGTCCCGACCTAAGCTCTATAGAAATCTCTGGGATAGGTTGGGTAAACGTATCCGAGATCGTAATTCTGTTCCAGAGACCTTAGGTGATCTGCGGGCTGCACTCCAAGAGGAATGGGACAATATCGACCAGAGACATCATAATCTTAATTAAGACCATGCCTGAGAGAATGGCAGCTGTTTTTAGGGCCAGCGGGGACACACTGGATACTGAGTGTTTGTTTCAGTTATTGATAGTGTGAATTTAAGTTTTGTGCATCAACATCATTTTCAGTGAAGTTTAATGAACAAATATTCAGCTGAAAGTTAAGTGAAAAATTTTGCAAAATTTCAACAAAAGTGTAGATTTATGAACATATGACGGTCATTGACTCAAAATTGGAGTGAAAGGTGTGAATTTACGTGTCACAAGTTCATAAAAGTGTAATCTTTAAATTGAGTATGATTACAGTTATGTTATTTCTTGGGTTACTTCATAATTTACATTTGAACTTGACTTTTAGTATTTTTTTCAAGTGATCGGTTTTTTTTGCCGGTCAGTGTATAATCGTCCGCCATTTTGGCTCTTTCGTTGGCGTTCACAGAAATCACACGAGGACGTTATTTGCCGCTCAATTATTTGCTCAATTACAGTGCGTTTGATTTATTATCATAGCAGCTACAACATGATAATGTTTAACGGTGAAGCAAATAGATTCCTCGTATGGTAGCTCGGCAACGAAAGAACAAAAATGGCGAACAATACTACCTACCTAGACTTTATAGAGCCTTCACTTCTTAAGGCGTAAGCAAAGGGGAGGAGTCACACCTGAAATGACATGACTATAATTCTGGCAGTTGCAACCTGCGTGCCGGTACATTGGTAAACCAAACTGAGAAAGAACTCTGTGTGTATATATACATAATAGCCTTAACATATTTCGTGTAGGGAGAGCCTTATTATTTTGATATGCCAACTATACAAATGTTGCACTTAAAGTCGTGACCACATGAATCAATATGTATTTTAGTTGAACTTGAAGGTACTGTGAAATTACTGTTGATCCCTTCTATAACCAAGAAAGTATTTACTACAGAAAGATACTTATGGCAGGGAGGGAATGGAGTAATCCATGAAAATTTGCGCAGTATCGTACTTTTTTCATCACAGACTCCCCCTTGGTCTCAACTACATTTCAGTCTGAATCAGGAGCATGGAAATCCAATTCACTGACCATTCAACTGATATAATTTCCCTTCAGGGCAACCGAAAATCACGTCATAACACTTCTATTTATTACTTAGAATCATTTTGTACCCATCTTAATAAAATAAGGGATTGGCTGTAGTCAGGCTAAGGTCATGTATCATGATAAATTATTGAAAGAATTTTAGTTTTGCCCTTTAAATATGCAGAAATTTGATCTAAACAAATGTAACTTTTCGTTCTGAAATTAATTTTTAAATGTTACATCTGTTCAGATCAAATTTCTGCACATTTAAAGGACAAAATTAAAATTCTTTCTAACATTTTTTTAACATATATATTAATCTCCTGAATTAACTGAGCATATTGGGAATTAAATGGCGTTCCCAAAACATGCTATGAAATGTTTCATATAAAACAATTTTTATCTCGAAAAGGAAGCAAAAACTAGCAAAATTGTATTAAACTCTTTTGTTTGAAATATCTCAAAGAATAACCCCCTGAAATAATGACATTACTTACGGTTCACTTTGTATATATACATACACACACGAACAGAATTTAGAAAGATTTTGCCTCATAACATGCAGTCACTCATTTTAGTACCGTACCCTAAATGGACTAATCTAGTAATGTACTAAGACACTTCCTCTAATTTATGTTACAGGTACCTATGGGTATGTGGTTGAAAGAAAAGCAACATTGCAGCCACTGATTTGCAGGGTGAATGCTATATCCTTGCTCATTACAGACATATGAATGTGAACATGGCCTGCCAGATGGATGGGTACTTGAATAATCTCTTTTATACTTTATTTTTTTTAGATCGTATTTCGTATAGCTTGCTACTTTTAATATAATTCCTTTGGAGGATATTTTAAAATTCTGTATATGTCTCTGACATAATAGCCTCATGGAATCAGATTGTTTTTCTTCAGCATTTTGTGATGCAATAAAAGTTCCATAGGCTTAAATTTAATTTCTTTGACACATGAGTAAAAAAAATCTAATCGTGTCACAGGCTCAAGATTTTATATTCATTTCCTTCATTATCAACATGTATACCTTTGGTGTATTTCAGATGTGTAGTTGTGAAGAAAGAAACAAATAAATAAATTTTGCCAATCCATTTCCCGTAGTCTTCCAGTGTTTATCTATCTTATCTTTTATTATTAGCAGCCAAATAACTTCATATTAATTCAGGCTGCTCTCAAGATAACAATAGGAATTGAAGTTTTCCTGACACTGCTATACATCTGAAAGAATTTTGCATCAAAATTCTTTCAGTGACTCATCCTCCATTAGGCCATGTTAAAAATAAGTATCAGAGCTTTTTATCAGTCTTATTTGGAGCAAAGCTGTACATAATATCTTGTGCAGTAGATTGCAATCTCCTTATTTAATGTTTCTTCTAAAATCTATATTGTAGTCACTAATTAAACACAAATGCATCAAGATAAGACATAAATGAAACACTTCATGATTTCAGGAAGATAGACATAGGCCCTTTACTTCTACAGCTCTTACTATTAATGACTAAATCACAAGTCGATAGTCCATTAATAGAAAGAGATATTTATTCAGTCTTCGTGACCTTGAGAAACAGTCCAATTATTCCAGGAAAATACAGAGCTGAGCAGTTTCAAAGTCCCGAACAATTGCTCAGTCAATCGACAGCCAGAGCCCCATGCAATCACTGGCATTCCCCTCCATGAAATCGCAGCACTGTTCCTGCCTTTAGTCAGTCGTGAATGATTTCATTGAAGTAGGACAGTTTTGTTGTGCACTCGTGAGTGAGATTTCATTAGATTGTACAATAATGTTGTGCGGTATGAGATAATCTGTACTTACTTAATGGCTTTTAAGGAACTCAGAGGTTCATTGCCGCCCTCACATAAGCCCCCATTGGTCCCATCCTGAGCAAGATTAATCCATTCTCTATATTCCTTTGCTGTGGTCGTGCCAGAGAATCAGTCCTATTCAGAGGCTTATTTGAAGGATTCGTAACAAGCTGTTTTTACGGTGATGGGTTGTTAGCCCTTCGCCCAACCCCCAAGCTGAAGGACCACCCCTCATCAGCTATCCGCGACTGCTTATTCAATATATTCACAGCTACCCTCCATATCTCGAGGCCGTCTCCTCGATCCGCAATCTGAGGACGTGCCATGCCGTGGTGATAGGGACCCACAATACATGGATGAGATGAGATAATCTGCATCGTCGTATATTCATCTTGAAAACATATATGAGACGACACAGAAAGTTGTGTGGCAGAACAAGACGAGCATTTACATATTTAGATGTAAATTTGCGTACAACAATTGCAGAGAGGTATGTAGAGAACGAGATTAGACGTAAATTTCCTGGTAGCTCATTTCCAATACGAAAAGCAATATTAAAGTTCGTAGGTAAGTTTAATAAAATAGGTTCTGTGATTGACTGGAAAAGAAAGCAAAGACGTCATAGGCTGCCAGGAAATTTACGTCTAAATGCGAAGGCGCTCTCGCCGCAGGCAGCCTGTCAAGAAAGTAAAGAACGACTCCAAATAGAAGTTGGTGTCAGCAGCGGAACTGAGTAGGCCAGAGAACAAGCTGTGCTTGTATGTTCAACTATAGTCCCATCGCTCTAATTTCCGGCAGCCAATCACGTTGCAGGTCGCCTACATTTAAACGTGTGCGTCTTGTGATTCGCTGATTCATTTCTTAAGGCTCGATAAATACTTAATATAATCGCCCGCCATTTTAGCTCTTTTTTTGGCGTTCGCAGAAAACACACGAAGACGTTATTTGCCGCTCAATTATTTGCTGAATTACATTGCATTTGATTTATTATCATAGGAGCTACGACATGATAATGTTTAATGGTGCGGCAAATAGATTCCTTGTATGGTAGCTCGGCAATGTGAGAACAAAAATGGCGAACGATACTACCTACCTAGACTTCATAGAGCCTTTACTTTCTAAGACGTAAGCAAAGGGGCGGAGTCACTCCGGAAATAACAGCGTCGGGACTATAGCACCTTCCTCCTCTGTTGGTTTTGAAAAAAGTTAAACATTTTGTACCAGATTCTACTGATCCAATAAAATCTTATTTCATTAAAAAAAATGCATATCTTGTTTTGTCACACAATTTTCTGTACTTAATATAAGTCTGTTCTCTTTAATCAAATCTTGTTCACGACTGAGTATGTACAGGCAGAAAGACCACGATTTCATGTAGGGGAACGCCAGTCACTGCATGGGGCTCGTGCTGCTGTCCGGCCAAGCAATGTTTTGGATGTTTAAACTGCCTGATCTGTATGTGCATGTCTTCATAGGTCTACTGAAATTAAATCTTATGTGTGCAATAAATATTATGTAACTCTTAGAGAGGGATGCCATTGTATTGCATTTGAAGCAGACCAGAATCACGATTTATAGATTATGCATTATCACATTATGATGAAAACGAGAGTTTCTAGTTGTTAGTCATTTGCTAATTTTCTAAACTTTTTTTATCGTGTGTGTACATATAAACAATTTTTATTTTATTGCCAAAAGATATGGCAAAAACCAGTCATAATTGTTGTGTGGGAAGTACCAGAAGAGCATTATCTTATTTTTTTACTTGTGATCCATATTGTGATTTAGTAAACCATGTAAACATGAAGCTGTATGTTTGGAATAAAACAACGATAATTTGCACAAGATTCTAGCTCTATTGTAATGTATTTGTGTATATCTTTGTTATGTTGTGTGTTTTGTAAGAAACTACATCTGTTTATATTTAAATGTTCTGCAAAAAACATGTATGCAAGTACTTAATGGTTTTTTCTTAACCATCTCAACCTGGACCTTCCACCCTCTTTAGGACCAAAGTAATGATAATTTGTATAAACAAAAGCCGCCCTAAATAAGGGTTCGATAGATCGGCCTACTAATCAATTCATAAAGAATAATATGTAAACAAAACAATTTTGTGACACTTGGCAAGAAAAAAAAAAAACATTAAGATAAGAAAACGTAGGAAATCATTTACAATAAAAATTTTGTTGGGTACAAATGATTACTAATTATAGCTAAGGATGATTTTAACACGTGAGATCCTATGGCATCAATCGTTGCATCAGAAATTTTATATTGTTTAAGTTGATTTAAAGTTTCACGTGGGATCGTGCCACGGGCACCGAACATGAGCCCAAAAACTGTCCAATGTGTAATGTGGTATTGTGCTCCAAGATGTTGACAAGGCTCATAGGTGACTTGTTTTTCACGACACACCTCTTGTGGCTGTTGCTCATGCATCTCAAAACGGATTGTGGGATCAAGAATGACACCCTTATCCTTCTGCCGATCAATTATGATGATATCAGCACGTCTAGTAGAGCCATCAGAAGAGACGCAACCAACCTCCTCATAAACCTCATAGGAAACATTCTGAGCATTGAAGCTGCGATGAGAGAACAAACCGTATTATGTCTGTTGATTCGGAGCAATTCTCCATGATGGCAGAAACCCAAGACGTGAGGAAGCGTTTCTTGCTCGTCGCATTTTCTGCAACGGGTTGAGTCAAGAGTTCTACCAGAGAGAGTACGTACAGGTATTGTATTACAGTTCATCTTAATGGCTTGCGTCCACTGACTGCTCGAAAGTCCCTTTTTGGTTGAGATCCACGAATTACCTTTCTTCCAGTGAGAATAGAAAACAACTCCCAAACCTTTACTTTTCAATTAATTAAGATCATAAGAGGTGGTGTAACTTCATCGTTTATTTCTGTCAATGGATTATAAATCATCAAAGGCAGTACAATTGGGAATACTTCAAGGAAGTCTTCCCAAATATCATATTACTTCATAATAAATTCTGCTAACCTCCCTGTAGAAGATGTGGCCCAAAGAGTTTATACTGATGATTCTGGTCCACACATTGACTTGCAAAGCGCATTTGTTGTCCTCTTTCATGTATGGCATGTGAATTTTAATGAGCTCACACATGGCTATTGCACACACATTACATACGCCCTCACAAATGCCTCATCTGCTCCAGAAAGCCCTGGTGTGTCTGAAGTTCACCAAGGACACAATAATATACCATACAGTGAGGACCATTGTCAGGCAAAAGGTTCTGAACTGAAATGTAGTTGGGGCAGAGCTCGTCGTAGTAGAGGATGTTGAACATGAGTGGTGATACTGGTGCATTATACTTCGCAGCAAATCTCCTGCATACAACCTTACGACTACGACTTGAAGGGGGTGGGTTAAGTTCAACTAGCGTATCGTACGTCCAACTGCACACTAATGCAATGTAAACATTACAACAGCTGATCAGTTGCGAGTACTAGGCGAACTGTCTGCCATCCGGGCAGCAATGCCAACTTGTTAGACCTTGTGTACGTGACCCGACAATCAATGTTTCCAATGTTTCTTCAATCGATTAATTCGAAATCTGTGAATTTTCTAATTAAAATACTGCTGCAACGTCAACATAATAAATGTTCTCTTCGTTGTTATACAAGATATTAAACCGTATTTTAAACAGTATTCGTAAAATTCGCGATCGAAATGTCGGCATAAAAGTATTATTTCTTCAAAAACGAGCAAAATGGTATTATACTTTTTTGTTCGTTATATTTCAAGAAATCACATCCTTCAATTAATGTACCTTACCTTCCACCAGTATATAATAATCCGTGGCGCTACAGCCCATGAAGGGCCTAGACCGACCAGCCTGCTGCTGGCCTCACACCCACATGCCGAAGCAGAGGTGGACGATCATCCAACCAGAATGGAGGTATTGTGTGGTTAGCACGATGATCCCCCAGCCATTATAGCTGGTATTCGCAACCAGATTTCGCTACCTATCATAGCTCCCCAAGTGCATCACGATGCTGAGTGGGCACCGGTCCCATACACTGGCCGAAATTTCATGAGAAAATTTCTTCTCCCATGAGGAATCGAACCAGCGCACATTCCGTAACGCGAGTCCTAGGCAGGATGCCTTAGACCGCGACACTACGGTGCAGGACTGTATACTGTATATTCGAGCTAAAATGTGCAACATCTATGGCATTCGTAAAGAAAGTTGCTTGTGGAAACATTACCTTTCTGAGTGTGATGATGCATTCATTTTACCAAAGAGGAGGAAAAGTCCAAATAATAGTAAAAGAATTTGACCTTTTGTTATTGCAATCCTTACTCTTGCGAGAACTACCAATACTGGACATTCAAACATGGAGGCACTGCCTGGTCATTATAGTCAGCCTTGGAAATAAATTTCCATGACCACACCTCGCCAAAATACTATCTCATTACCACCAATTCCACCGACGCTAAATAAAAACGCAGATTCAACATGGAAAACGCAGTTGTTACAATGTCGTTAAATAATTTATTACAAAGGAAAGAACTCTATCAAAATCTTGGAAAAAGGATGGTAAGATGGGCAGATGCTCTACCTACAGTTATACAAAAAGAAAAATTTATTTGTGTTTGTATGCATACGTACAAAAATTAAACATTTTTAAGAATTATTACATCGTGAGGGAGAGTGCTTATAATGTGAGAAACTTAATTGTGAAAGCAATCAAATTTGTTGTAACGAAATGTTATTACCTCTAAAAATAAAGATAAAATAATAGTTATTGGGAACATAAATTGTATTTAACTGAATTCTTCACAACTTAAATTTCCCTATATTTGCATTTAAATAATCAAAGCCAAAATAACAAGAGAATGGTTTTAGAAAACTGCTCTTTATTTTACACAGGATACATTTAAATCATAATAATATAAAACCATCTGTGACGAGTTTCATAATCACATTTCACAAATTATATTTAAATGAGGAACAAGTCTAGAATACAGGAGTGCTGGCAGGATGTAAGGGTTAATAGATGTACATAGATTTTGTTTTATATATTCTGTTCACAACTATGCACAGTAGTCTCAAATGCGAATTTAGTGGGACGAAAGTAATTTTGGTCACTCTTGAAAAAGTAAGTAAAAATAGGTGATATTGCAAACATATTGCCCTATCATGATTTAACCTGTAAACAAGAATAAAGTTACTGCATAGCAGAACCTCAAAGTTGAATGTTGAGGTGGTTGATTTTCGTCTTAAATAAGTAAAAATTTTTATTGGTGTTGAACATTTTATATATATATATATATATATATATATATATATATATATATATATATATATGATATGTTACTTGTGGACAGTCATGCGAAATTGTTGCCTACATACAGGTGAACTCCCATCAAGACTCTCTCCAAATTTTAATTCTGTATCTGTACATATATTGACAATTGTGTGTCCATGCTATTAACAAATATTCTTATGAAAAAAATATGTCTCATTATTAACTTTTTCAAGGCTCCTATCACACTTAACTTCCTCTCTCCCTCTCACATGAAAACTGCCAAAGTTCGCTAAGCAGATGGACTATAGAATGTTGCAAACAAGGCTGAATTACAGATGGTAAACATATCGGATTATTCCAGAATGAAAATTTTACAAACAACAAATGATTTGTGAAATTACAATATGTACAGAAAAAATTATAATTACAAGACTATAATGATTCTACCATAAGTGAAATAAGGAAAATTGTTTTTTTTTTTTAAGATTTGACTTCGAGACATATTGCAAACAATATGGTAGAAACCATGACACGTTTTGTTAAACACAAATAAAATTCCAGGAAATTGTTATGAGATTAGTACCATCACGGAGGATACTCTCCACATCAAATACCAATGAAGCCAGTATATTATTATCAGTTATCAGTTGTCACTATCATTGCTATCTCTGTTTTTCTTTCTTTTTATTCTTGTATTAGCTCGATGAGAGCTCTATAGTGTTCTTTTGACCCTGTTGACCCTCGATAGGGCTTTAATTTAATTTGTATTATTTTCACCAGTGTCTGTATTTCTTTTTTGTATTTATATGTGCTATCTGGTGGGATGGAAGAGAAGGCCTTATGGCCTTAATCCTGTTAGATTAAATAAATATAAAACATGATGCAGATTAGTTTGGTCCCTGCCAACGAAAAATCCGAAGTAGAATTGTGTTTTGCCAGTCGACTTTTGAGGAGTGCATGTGAAAGGGATGAAAGACATGAAAAGAGCCTTCGAAATTCTAGAGTTCCTCAAAGAACTACATTTACTTGAAAGCAACAAACACGAAGGAGAGAAAAAAATATAGCACTAATAGGAGAAAAGGCATATGATAAATAAAAATTATATCATATTCTGTCATCTTTCAAACATGTATTAGGTCATATGGCTTATTACAGACTTGATCCATCTTTTTGCAGACGTCCTATTGGTTCTGATCCATCCAGAAGTTGTATTTTCGAGCCTTGAAAGCAATTTTATGTCCCAGTTGGTTGCTAGCCATCCGGAAGTAAATCTAGTGGTAGGGTTGCTACCTTTAGGCAGCTTTTGCTCTGTTCCAGATGTAACAGTTATACTGATGTGACTCAGTTCTCAGAGCCTTGTTAGTTAGAACAGGTTGCACCACAGGAAGATGAGGATGAGAGATTTACCATTATTCTACACTACCTATGAAGAAGTCCATGGAATAACGGATACTGGAAGTCATCGGCGTATTGATATTATAACATTTAAAACCTGGAGAGACAAAAGGTTATATTCTGGATCCATCAGATTCGATACGCATCAGAATCAACCTGAAGAGGTTAATCTAGAGAAAAGGAGAATTTATGAACCCATTATCCCTTATTACAAAACATCATATAAACTCAGGGATACAGAAGTCACCGGATTAATGGTGGGCGCTAGAGGGACTATAACAAAATAATTTGTGTCATTCTGTCATAAATTTGGAGTCCCAACAACAACAATTAAGGAAATTTCTATTATACCTTTGAAGGGTTCTCTGCAGATTTTACGGCGACATTTGTATTTCAATTCAAATTACAGTTGAATTTTCTCAGTCCATTTTTTTTATCTGTATTTTTATAAATTTTCATTATGTGAAATATTATCTACTGCAAATTTTAGTTTCTTGTAAGCAAATTTCTTGTAAGACATTTTTAATGTCATTTTGAATGTTGCTGTTTAGCATTCTTTGTCTCTGGCAACCTCACCAAGTTGAGGAAGATTGATTGATTGATTGATTGATTTATTTATTTATATACCTACTATATTAGTTTTGTCTTATAATGTATTACATTTATTCTCAAATTTACTTCAGTATTCTATTAAGTAGGATGAGCAATATTTTTTTCGAATTATTTTTTATGTCTCAATAAAAAAAATCAACATGGAATTTCACAATTTTGGAGATTTTCATTGTTTATGCTAGCATATTTATCAGTTTGAAGCTGCAAATAATTTTGTCCTGCTAGATTCCCATTTGGGACCACAGTAATATCACAGTCTAGTATATACAGTCACGAAGCTCAATATGTAGTAAATATGCAAACATTAGATAGTTGCTCACCACTAGGATCGCTAATATCGCCTCATTACAGGCAATCCAAAATAGTACCATCACAGTCTATTGTTTCTAGCACCCTCAAAACTCAAGCTTCGTGACTGTATGTGGTAGACTATGGTAATATGTATTACTAGATCAGTATGATGGGCGACAGTTGAAATGAAAACAAATTACTGTATTGTTTCTGAGCGACTAGCACATGTCACAGGAATATAAATAGTGTAGCTGCCACATTTGCTCTACACAAGGCATATCACAAGGGATTATAATGTACAATGAGTGAGAAAAGTTGCAACATACAGTATTTTTAAACTTTGAACATTGGAAAACAATGTGATGGATGCAAAAGAACTTCAAGGCTTTCCTTGCGCTAAACTCAAAGCTTACTGTTTGTCATCACTGATAGCAACATATTTTCCATGGCATTGGTTTCGTTACAATATATCGGTAGAATGTTACTCTTAGAAATTAATGCCTTGGGTACTGAGGAAGTGGTAATTCTACAGAAGAACTAGACCGAAGGCGGAACCAGTTTTTCTTTAACAATAATTATGTCTATGACTATTATAATGTACTATGCACGCGAATTTATTTTCTGGCACACAATAGGCCTACTTTCCACAATAGCCTAGAACTATTCACCTGTCCTACATAGTAATGAATGGATGTATTGCAGCCATATTGTCCATATGTCATGAGTGAACAGATCACCATTTAAATGTAAAACAAGATTGTTAATTATGTCGAAATATGACATACTTCGATAGTAATCTGTATTTCCACTGGCACCAAAAATGCTCTCCTGCTGGTGCAGTCCAGGCCCCCATACACCTACTGTCCAGAAATTTGCACCTGGACCTCTAGAGCAAACTTAAGTACCTACTTAAATTACATGTCTCAACACTTGTCATTTTGGTGGCAATACATCCATTCATTATTATGTACAACAGACGAATAATTCTATGAAAGTATTGGGTGCCTGAAAGTAAAGCATATACTCAGTACTCTATATTATTCGTGCGCAAATGTTAAACCATAAGTTTACCAAACCTAAGCTAACCCTAGAATTTTCGGTAATTTCCTAGCATTGGTGATAAGATATATGACGTCATGTATTATTTCCAAACCGAGATATGTCACAAGGTTTAGTGGGTTAGTTGAGGGATTATTTAAGTAATATGATGTGAAGGAATTGTGTAGTTTGAGGAGATACCGAAGTTTCATCAAATTTTTCCAATCACCAATACTAGGAAATTACCAAATTATCTTATTAGGCTTACCGGTATATTCTAATATTACTCTTTCACTATAACTATGAGAAACCAAAATGAAGTACATAATTTATACCATTACCTTCCATTTATATACCTGTATTCTAGACTTTAGCTTTAAAGACTTATTTGTAAACACATTCAAAATAATCGTACATAAAAAAGAAACTATAAATGTTGAGTCATCAGCAAGCATCTTCAGAGGACTTTACTTTTTTCTATCAAATGGATCAGACCACACTTTCATATCTGAAAAAAAGAAGAGAAAACATGTTATAAAAATTATCTTTCAAAGTAAAAGGTACTAGGTCTATACTGAACGAGAAAGACAAAGCAAGTACAGTAGAGACTCAATTATCTGGACTATGCGGGCTGAGGGCAATCTGGATAAGCAAAAATTCGGATAATATGGAGGGTAAGAGCAATATGTGGTTTTTGATCCTGTAATCTTAAAGGAACAAAGGTCGGATCCAGTAATGTAGAAAGCATGTTACTAAAATTTACATAATAAACAAGTTTTTATTCATAATACAGTAAGTATGTAATGGACTTTAAAAACTTTGTTATTGCTCAGTACTTTGTAATTAAAGAAAAAAGTGATCTGGATAACATGAAAGGCCGGATAATCGGAACTCTACTGTGTACTGGTATAACAATCTGAGCTAATGAATTTCATAGCAATATACACATGACAAAAGTGAAGCAAACTTTTCTGAAAGTGTTAAAGAAGCAATTATTCTATTTCTGAAATTGAAATGTAATTAAACAGTATGCAATTTATTCCTAGAAAACAGAATGACATGTGCGGGATGTGATATGAACCTAACCTCCCACATAATACTATACACCTAATCTAACCTCTCTCACATAATACTACACAACTAATCTAACCTAACTTAACCTCTCACATAATACTACACACCTAATGTAACCTAACTTAATCTCTCACATAATACTACACATGTATTCTATTTGTTTGCAAAGTTGCCATCCCTGTTATGTCGAGTCGGAAGCAACCTAGTGGATGAAATGGAACTGTGACAAGGCTAGAGTGAGTTGATGGAATTAATTTGAAGAGGGGATAGCTAAGTGACAGGAGGTAAAAGACTGCGACAAGGTTAGTCTCAGTGAGATATCGCTACTGAAGTAGCAACAGCTATTGCGTAGGCCTATGTATATCTAATATAATTGTCTGAAAGTATAGGCCTACTTATAAATTCGCCTCTATGAAAGTGCAGTGGAGAGGAAAATTTGTATCATTCCTAGCTGCTATAAGAAGTGTTTGAACAGAGGAGGAAGTTATTTTGAAGTAGAGGTAGGGAAAAATAATTTGTATCCTGCAATTAATTATAGTAAAAGTTTTACGCCAAGTTGCCTTCAATATCAACTGGTCTCAATAAAATTAATAATGGACATTTAAAATATCCAGAATGAAAGTATAGGCTTAATGAATCTTACTGCCAGGTTGGATGTCTTCTTGGATTATATTTGCTCGGTTATGTGCTTGAATTTTTTCTGAAATATAAAAATACAATAAATAGACTATATTGTTAAATTAATATGCATTTTTCACAACAAATTCTAGAGCGCTTTAACCTCCATCAACGTATAACCAGTGCTGCCATGGAGGCCATACAGGGCCATACCCAGTACATCGTATAGGAACCTACAATTTTTTTTAATTAATCGCATGGAAAAAATAAAATTTTGTCTATATGGAGCTATACGGCATAGAATGCCTAAGTTTTGTATGCGGAGATCTGTACAGATCTTAGATCATCTTTTGCTGTTCCTAATGTATTTTGTTTTATGTTCATAAACAAAAATTGTCCACCTCTGCACCATTGGAATCCATAATTATATAAAATAATGGCTGAAAAACAAGAAGTGCTGCAAATACACACTCCAAGATTCATCGATACAAGGGTGCATCTACGGTGATGCTACATAGTGTAAGTATTCTTTAAATCAAACATTGCCCAAACTTCTTGTACAATTAAAATGTAAAGAAAAAAATGTCTTACTTCTCTAATATTAAAAAAGAAAAATCATTAAATGACAGTCGGAGAGATAGAGAGAGAGGAGAGTAAAATATATTTCAAGGGAGAAAACAAGAGGTGGGGCGGATTGCCAAGAAAAGAATTACCGTGACAGCACTGTGTACAAACCAAGTCATAATTTTAAAAAATGCAAACTATTCGAGCTCAACGGTTTTCTTACGTACTTAACTACTGTGCTGCAAGATTACAGAACTAAACGTAATAAAATGACAATACCACTTACTGTATGTGTCTATATTCTGCAATGGGTATACTACAATTGGATACAAAGCAGCTCCTATGAAACCTACAATTCCACTTATAAATGCTACATATTTCCATCCTGTTAGACCTGTTGTCATAGTTTATGATCTACCTCAGATCACTCCACATGCCAATTCTAATTTATATACGCAAACCAATATTACGCAGGTTATAATTAGATTATGCTTCCGCCCACATACAGCACAAACGCTATGTTACACGATGATTCATTTGGAGCAATATTATCAATACAGATTCCATATGTTTCACCTTGTGTAACATTGACTAGAAGATCGGCTTGCTTGAAGGCATTGAAGTCGACCGTTAGATGTCAGCAGTATCGTGAGTCTTGTTGATTTTTGTTTAGAAGACAATACGTGAATCTATGGAAATGATCAAGTGTTAAGCATACAATAACATTACAAGAAGAAGTACTGTCATAATTAAATTACATTTGGTATGGACAATTATTTTGAAAAGTAAATTAAGCCTGATGCAGGCTATTTGGAAGTTCATGGGTGTCATTCGTCGTTGTATTTGAGAGTTTTGTGTAAGTTATAAGAGTGAGTGCTCAGTCATGATAATGTAACTGCTTATCACCGGTTTAGGAATTCATTTATTTGCTTTTTATGTTATTGATTATTTAATTAATTTATAAAATCTACGGGATGTGGTTATTAACCATTGCCAACGTTACAGATCATAGTGTCACCATTTGAGAACAAGTTCTTGGGTACCCATTGGTTGGCGAATGAGAAGTACGAATTTAAAAAAATCATTCCGGTCTTCTTTTGAAAGAGGAAATATGGATGTAATATAGGAATTTATTTCTGAATGAAAGTGTAGGTTATCACTTGGGTATTTCTGAAAGTAAAACTCACAAGGTAAAGTTTAGTCTCATTGTTATGAGTGTACATTTTAATAAAGTTCTAGGTTTCAAAGCCTAAACTTAAACACTTCACAAATATGAGTTTTTTTTATAGATTAATAATAATAATAATAATAATAATAATACATTGAAATATTTATTTATGTAAGGATTGGTGTATATTGCATCATCTGCAGAAAAATTGCTTCCAAATTTATAGAAGTTTTACTTTTTCATTTAAGTACATTCTTTGCAAGACGAAGATAGGGACAAAATAGGCTATAGGCTGTATTATGCATGCTAGATAACTTGCGCCCAACATTTCTTCGAAACAGCATTTAGGATGAACAAAATCACATTACAGCCACCGGCATGGCTCAGTCAGTTAAGCCGCATGCCTGCTGGTCTGAAGTTGCGCTCGGTCGCGGGTTCATTCCCTGTGTGGGCTGATTAACCTGGTTGAGTTTTTTCCGAGGTTTTCCTCAACTATAAGGTGAATGCCAGGTAATCTATGGCGAATCCTCGGCCTCATCTCGCCAAATACCATCTCGCTATCACCAATCTCATCAATACTAAATAACCTAGTAAGTAGTTGACACAGCGTCGTTAAATTACCAACTAAAAAAAAATCACATTACAAACATAAGTTCCAGCCACATGGTTGAATTATTAATATTTAAAAATTATTTTTTGTGGTAATCTTTATAAACATCCTGATGTCAATTTCGCTATTTCCATTCATAACTAGCCAATGTTAGGTCACTTGATATAAGAAGTTTCATCAAAATCTGAGAGGTCAAGGGAGATTTTAATTCGAAACTGTGTTGATTTGACATGGATGACTCCTCATTTCATCACATAGAGGTTTCAAAATATGACTGATGTACCTTGCACTGTTAATTGTTTCTTCATAGAAATATGGTCTAATAATTCCATAGTCACTCGTGGCACACCACACCTCTTATTTTTGCATTATACAATGATGCCTCATATGCAGTACCTGGTTTCACTGTTGGCCAATATCTGTTATTCTGTGATGCTGCATGGTCATACAGATGAAACCATGTCTTATCAGAAAATTTGGGATCAATTTCTTCATTAAATTTAGCCTACTTTTTCTAACACTCATTTATAGAAGTTGAACTACGATTGTAGGCCTAACCTTGGAGCTGGAATTCTGTACAGTTTTAGTTTCATTAGATCTAATATTGTTGCCACTCCTGGAGATGCTTTACAAATTCCTATCTCCTGCACTAAATATTTCAGAGACTTAAGGGACTATGCTCCAAAGTTTCTTCAATTTCATCGATATTTTTCTTCCATAAGAACTTTTGTCTTTTTCTGTCATTTAAAGAGTGAACATGTTTCATTGAGCATATCAAATAAACTTAATTAACTCTGTAAAACATGCACTCAAGTTAATCCAGACAGAGCACAAATAAAATCAATTGTGAAGAAACTGTCTGAAGTTGTGTAACTGATAACTAATAATTAGAATTAAATTATAATAATGATTTTTTTTAAATGAACTGAAGAACACTTTTATTAAAGTAACTCTAAGCATGTATATATGAGTACTGTATATACAGTGCAAGATATTATTTACAACAATACTGAAACAAATTTTTCTTCGCAGAATTGAAATAAACATTGCTTTCCTGTTTCAAGAAAGTGTGACCATTAAACATTAATACACCAGATGAGCTGGACTTTTTAATTCTCATTATCATTGAAGACAAGCTTACACTTTCAAAATCTTCTAGCAGATTTGAACATTCTTCTCTGCAGCCATCACAATAACAGTTTTAGCAAAATCTCCGTCAGTAAATGACCTTAGATTTTTCGCTATACATAGAGTATCGTAATTTTGAAGCTCAAGTGAACAGAATATTCGCTAATTTGATGATGAGCAGTCTCCTTTAACTGTTTTATCATCTCATCACGTTCATCTCCCTGATATGTTATATTGACTTATGTGTCATGAAGAATAGTGCCATTGTAGATTAAACTTTTTTAACTCAGTGCATTTCCTTGCCACAAACTAAATATTTTTGCCTCTTCACCACATAATACAAAAAGGAAAAGGTTCTCCCATACTGATAAGAAACTAGGCACCGATTCATTAGAAGCCATCACAAAGATATATTTAAGACTGAACACTCGCAATGCCTTTGTACTGAATTCCCCATACCATACTGCAAGCAGCTACACGTGCACTCAGAGGACGTCACTAGGTGTATGACCCTCACACTCGCTGCACATACGTCACAATTAGGTTGAGTTGTCTAGGCCTGTACTAGTACAACACAAGGGGTTAGTATCAATATTTAATACAAGACAAATATTCATGCAGCATTGTTGAATGTCATATATTCACATACAGAATAGAAGACATGAGAAATTAGCTATACTTCTTTATTATTAATTATTTTATGTCAGAGCTGTCTATGTGCTTATCAAAGTACCAATACTTTGATAAGCGCATAGATGGCTCTTACATAAAATAATTAATAAATTGTTACCTGCTTATCGGGTTGTTACTGACATGATTATAAAAAATGTACTTCTTTAATTTGTCCTTAAATAATCTAATATTTTTAGTTCGATTTTTATATTCATAAGGAGGCTATTAAAATTTTTACTGCCATATAAGGCATCCTTTTTCATAACAGGATAGACTTGCCGATGAAGTATGAAAGTAATTTTTTGACGAGTAACTATTTATACTATGAAGTGTTGAATTAGTTACAAAGTTTTCACAATTACATACGAGGAAGTTTATTAATGAAAAAATATACTGACAAGCCATGAGCATTTTATTTGTAGTTTTTTTTTAAATGATCCTACATGATTCCCTAGATTTGGCACCTACTCTTGTTCTAATTACCGGTACTCTTTTTTTTTTCCCCCCCTCCATTCTCCCCCCTTTCCCCCACGGTATCATAATCCACTGGACATTGGATCATAGAGTGTAGAGTTAGTTGAAGAAATTCAATTTTCTTATGTAATAATAGGCAGCTGCTCTTTTTTTTTTAGGTATTTTTGTATGACCAAAGACTGATACCAGAGTTTCTGAGATGTTGTTTTTCGAGTGAACTTCCTCTTAGGCCTACAAAAATTGTGACAAGAAGGCATTGCTCTTTGACTGGAACAAAAACTCAGTGTTGAATGGATGTTAGTACTTTTTTTTTTTTTTTTTTTTTTTTTTTTTTTTTTGCAACAGGTTTTCCATTTTCATGGCAGTGATTTGTACATTTGAGAAATTTTTAGATCACCATCTTTGACTTCTTTTTGAGTGTCAGCTGTGTTTCTCGCTGGTTACTTCACAAGTCACAAGTATTGTATTCTACATGTATATCTTCTGGTACATTATATACCTAACACACAGTTTTTTAGGTAGTAATATTTCCAGTTTATGTAATTGTTTTGCACATGTCATGCTCAGCTACAAGTTTAAATTTTGCAGTAACTTATTTTGTGGGATAATTCCATTTGAATCAAGTGGAAATTTCTTGCATTTTCAGCAGATTTAATTTTAAAGTTTTTCCTCATATTTTTTATTTATTGCACGTTTTACTGAATAAAATGCTTTCATTTCTGGTTGTTGGGTTTTCTTACCCACATTTTCTTTCTAATTAGGAAACTTGTAGAAGATATTCGGTCATAGCAGGTGAAATTGTTGGACTGATCATATTGAAGCCAGTCAATTGGAGTTTGAGGCTAATAGGCCTATTTTGTGTTGCAGGAAACAGTCACTCTCGTTCATCCAAGTGTGGATTACTTACGAGATATGGTGCATATTACTTTACAGCTTGTTTCTTCTTAGTACTAATGTTAACTTTATTATCGATCGTATTGGAAATGGATGATGTTCTTACTATGACAGTGACTGTGCTTCAATTTGAAATACTTGGAGGTGCTACAATGTCAGTAAAATTACTCTGCATTGAGTCCTTGCAACGGCAAGTGAGATATTCATGTAAGTAGATTGATGTGCTGCTCTGTACCTGGATGACCGAGAGTTTTTGTTACTTCTGCTCTGATTTTTTTTTAACATTTTCATTACTTTATTAACATTTTATTCTGATTTTATTCCACAGCAAATGTGTTCACATTTCAAGCTAGGACGAGATATTGTCATGTACTTGCTTTGTTTGTAATATGGTTATGAATCTTGCTGCAGGTGTTGGTGACTTCATCCACTAATTCTAATCTTAGGTTCATTTACACAAACTTAACATGAAGGGCATATGAGAACCTTATCAAAATTGTCGGTACCAGAATTTAATCAAGATGGTCAACCTTTCTTCCTTTTGTCCCACATTATTGAAATTGTTTGCAGGTAGATTATTACTGTCGAGTAAAATGCTTCTAATACTAAATATTAGTAATAATTGGCATGTAACTCATTCTTCATTTGAGTACCACCTAGACATTGTAATAACAAGAATAAATTCGAGATGAAGATACAATTTAATGAAATTTTACAAATTAAAACATAAACATTGACAGCTTGTGCAGGCTAATGAAAGAAGTTGTGATTTAATTTACAAATAAAACTAATTACATGTATTCATTTAAAATAAGGAGTATAAATATGGTTGCAAGTAGGATTGCCAGGTGTCTCATTTTACAGAATATTCTGCATTTGAGACTGCAAAAGCTTGCCCTGCATTGATCCTTATGGGACATCTGAAATGCCATATTTATGGACTGCCTTATTCTATTTTTTTTTTTTTTTTTTTTTTTTTTTTTTTTTTTTTTTTTGGTAGATATTGTGCTATTGTTCAAATATCGCGTCAAAGATTAAAAAATGCCTAATTGTTCAGCGTGTGTAGTTTAGTTATCATTCACGGTCTTGATTTTATGCACTCTGTGTTTCATTCTTATGTGATAGTGACAGTACAACACAAAATAAGTAAATCAAAACCGTGCAAATACTAATACATGAAAGAAAAAGAAAAATACATATATAGTGAGGGTCACATAAGAACAGTTCCTAAACAGCAAATATTGCCGTCTTGTCAGTGTTGCCAACTGTTACCAGATATCACACGATCCTATGTACTAAATGACTTATTTACTTACCGTAATTTATGTTGAAAGGTTATTCTAAATAATTCAATAATTTATAACATATTTTCGTAGGCAAACTATACGAGAACTTGTCAAGTATTTTGTCTGGCAATACGAAATTCATTGGTTTGGCTAAACAATTGACTCACGAGACCTAATTTAAAAATGTATTTTGTTTGACCACATGAAATTATTAGTACTAACTCCGAAAAC
Organism: Periplaneta americana; assembly: GCF_040183065.1. Classification (NCBI taxonomy): domain Eukaryota; kingdom Metazoa; phylum Arthropoda; class Insecta; order Blattodea; family Blattidae; genus Periplaneta; species Periplaneta americana. Next base: position 134,226,412 of record NC_091127.1, read on the forward strand.
TTACCTGACTATAGTCTTGAATTACAACCACAACGCAACACATAAAATAACTATTATGTATTAATATTAATACTGATATTAATTAATTATTAGTATGTTCATATTTCATTGGCTTCCAGTAACCAGCTCAGAAACCTAGTACAATTTTAATTTCATGGAACTCCAGTACCGACAAATATTGTCGATATTTGTCTCAGCTGCCAACATACCAGTTACAAAATTACTGTAGTATTTGTCAGTATCGAAATTCGAAACGAAGTTGTCGAAAGAAAATTCAACCTGCAAACTAGAAAATCACCACAATCCACTAGCATATGTAGTAATGGGGGAAAAATGGTTAGGTTTCACCCTTAGGGTATGAAGTAAGTTGACCTGGACTGTACAGCACATACAGTAGAACCCCTTTTTAACGAATGTCTGGGGATTACTTTTTTCCTTAAAAGGGGGTTTACATAACATGGGAAGGAAAGGCTAAAATAAGTAGTACTAACATATGTTAGATACCAAACTTTATTATAACCATTTAATTAGACCTGCAATATTATTTACAATACATTTCATTACTGTATTTTCTAACTCTTCCATTGGTGTGGTACGAATGTTTTTCTGTTTGATTAAACCCGAACCACACAACCATGGCATTGAAAATTTCTTTTTTCTTCATTATTCCCTATACTGAAGTAGTTGGCAAACTGTGTTCCCCCCCCCCCCCATATGTGATAGTGTTATTTGAGGACTAGCCTCGACATCCCTTATTGTTTTCTCTTTCTGTCTGATAGTTAATTTCTTCCATTTAATCGCCATTATAATGATGCATAAACAAGATAAACTAACAAAAAAACAGGATCCACATGACTAGCGAGAACAAAACAAGCAAAGCAATCACTCTGTGAAAGCAATGCAAAGCTAGACCATAAAGAATAACGCAGCTACGTGGCACCACATTGCTATCAATTGAAATGCGCTATTGAATATACTGATTATTATTGAAAGTTGAGTTGATATTTCGAACTTCATTATCACAAAATCACTTGAAAAGTACAGTATTGCTTAAAAATGGGATTTTCCCTAAACTGGAATTTATGTAAATGGTTACAATTTAAATGTATTAAACCTCCAATATAGAAATGTATGTTACATTAAATAATGTCAAGTTTGTGTAAATGAACTTTAATTTTTATACCTTTTAGCTTTGATATTTTCTTTATGCCTAACCACGGGTGTTTTTTTACTGCAGTTCCTGTCTGGACAGTTCCAGTTACAAGTTGGGAGGACGTTGCACAGAATAAAGTTCATGCTCTGATTGATGAATAAATAACAAATTTTAGTTTTAGAGAATATTTTTTAAATGTTTAATATGCTTTGTTAAATTTTATTGCAGAACATTGTAATACATAAATTGTGGTAGCATCTTTTAGGATGCAATTTCATTATTCTGGCTTTGTTGAGTTATCTAAACACTACAAGAGCTCTTTCAGGTTCCATAGTTGCACAGAATATAGTAGTAGTAGCCTAATGCCCAGGATCTTGGATGATATACATTCTTCTTAGAATATTGAGGACAAAAACTCGTGTCATTAATATTCTTACGGGATTTTATGATCATTTCTCGTTACTATCTTAATGCTCTAGTTACTGTTCTGCAAATTTATGGAATGCATATACACTTTCGAAACATTGAAGATTTTAAGTTCCAGCAGCAGGTGAAATACTCAAAAGTATTTTTCTGAGTAATTTTCTTGTTACTCTACAAAGAATGTCATTCCTTAGACAACTTTTTACAATACAGATTTTGCGATTTTTAAAAATAGTTTCGTACGTTTTGTTACTATTTTATTATCATAATATGTAATGCGTTTTTTATATTTATTCATGCAAAATCTTTACTTTGGTTCAAGAAAGGAAAATGGGTAATTTTTGTAGGATCAGATATTAGAACGATTTGTGATGCAGAATTTTTAAGAACTAAAAATAAAATAATGATATTGCCGTAAGTCTGATTCTTTAATAGCAGAAAAGTCTTCATGAATTCCACTGGGCATCGCTCACCCAGCTTCTGTCTCCTATAAAAGTGAGCTATAGTGATGCACGTTATGGTTGAAAATATAAAAGAGTATTTACCTGATATTTACAGTAGACACTTGAAGATCATGATCCCGCTGTACACATGAATTACATCTTTAGAGTAGCCTATTTTCCTTGAAGCTCAGTAGAGTTCTTCACATGAAATACTTCGATTGTTCTAAGTCCTTTGTGATTCGATGTGCTAAAAGTTTTTGCATTGCCACTTGTTTTGAAAAATGATACTACTTTCGAGGACCAGCATCTAATTAAGCACAATTTCGTAATAATTTACTTTAGCTTCAAATTTGGTAGCAGAACCAATAGTCATAATTAATAAAGTAAGAGCTTCTTCTTCTTCTTCTTCTTCTTCTTCTTCTTCTTCTTCTTCTTCTTCTTCTTCTTCTTCTTCTTCTTCTTCTTCTTCTTCTTCTTCTTCTATGGTACAACAGCCTTCTTAGGCCAAGACCGCCTTAATGATTCTCCTCCATCTGGCTCTGTCCCGCGCTTCATTTTTCCAGCGGCCTACTCCGATTGACTTCAATGGGTAATTTTTGTAGGATCAAATATTAGAATGATTTGTGATGCAGAATTTTTAAGAACTAAAAATAGAATAATAATGATATTGCCATAAGTCTGATTCTTTAATAGCAGAAAAGTCTTCATGAATTCCACTGGCCATCGCTCACCCAGCTTCTGTCGCCTATAAAAGTAAGCTATAGTGATGCACATTATGGTTGAAAAAATAAAAGAGTACTTACCTGATATTTACAGTAGATATTTCAAGATCACAATCCCGCTGTACACATGGATTACATCTTTAGAGTAGCCTATTTTCCTTGAAGCTCAGTGGAGTTCTTCACATGAAATACTTCGATTGTCCTAAGTCCTTTGTGATTCGATGTGCTAAAAGTTTTTGCATTGCCACTTGTTTTGCAAAATGATACTACTTTCGAGGACTAGCATCTAATTAAGCACAATTTCGTAATAATTTACTTTAGCTTCAAATTTGGTAGCAGAACCAATAGTTATAATTAATAAAGTAAGAGTATCTACATTATCAAATAACAAAAGCCACTTTGTTTTTAATTTAAGGATTCTGCTCAAATACTATGAAAAAAAAAAACTGTAAACAATGTTCATATATAATTGAGTCGTGTTAAATAATTATTTTGAAATGCACATTTGATGTACCGTACATTTTATGTCATACTAGTGACATTTTCAAAATTGAAATTGGACTATTAAAAATAAAGCATTATTCAGAAACTTGGTGTGGTAGTCTCCTTTGATGTGTACAGAATAAACTTTTTTCTCTCCTGTTCATTTTTTTTGATAAAAATATAAACTTGAAATTTTTTGAATAAAACTTTCTAGGACTCAGCTTTAGGAATGTAAAGTCATTCACTTTTACAGTTTATAATTAATTATAAACATGAATTAAGCGCAACTACATCATATCCAGAACTATAGATAGCCCATTTAAAGAAGTAGCAGAACAACTCATTGCAGATCTTCTGTTCATTCTTTTCGAACATCTTGTGTGAAGTGAGAGAATTTGTGTGGCATTCATTTTCAGTCAGTTTGAAGATTAAGAGGATAGGTACGTGAGACAGGGTTGTTCACGAAGAAAGTGGCCTGTGCAACTGGGAAGTGCCTTTTAAATTAAGTTCTTTTGTTGTTTCCGAGCACCGTGCTGGTTGATTCATTGATTGTGCAACCTTGGACCCTAGGGAAAGTCTATATATTGCTGCGTGCCTCCAGTGAGAACTGATTCAGATATGATCTGATGGTTTCTTAATGTTTTCTTTGTGTTAGTGTGTTTTGCATTATTTCTGGTGTTGGACTGTCTTGATGTACTGTGCTGAGGCATTGTTGGATGTTAAGACCTTGCAGTGCAGTGTATAATAAAATTATACATCTTGATTACACAACTTTTAACACTGTATACCTTCGGAATATGTATGATAAGAAATTATCAACACAACTCAATTTCAGAACACACACACTCTTTGACTCCACTTTACACCACACGAACACAGGCGCCAAGACCAGCAATGACCAGTTCTGAGGATGACCCATAATAGGTCGAAACATGTAAACCAGGTACGTTAGATTTAACACAAGAAAGTCTTATCATACATATTCCGAAATAATAAAATTATACAGTACTAACTTAGTTGAAGTTATATATCTGTAGTGCTCGGGAAAAGTGGCACAAGTCAAAAATGTTAATTTTACAGGAGAAGGAAAAAGACTGTCTTTACACTGATTTGTGTCGATTTGATTTTCTTCTATTTGAATTATTGTAATGGGAGAAATACTTATGTCTCTTTTCCGAAGCGAGCAGAGGTTTCGTAATTTGTCAATAAATTAATAAAAAATGTTTGTGGAAACTGACTTATGCCACTTTTCCCAAGCACTGCAGATATTTTTGTCATTAGTTTTTTTTTATTAGGTTATTTTACGCTGCTTTATCAACATCTTAGGTTATTTAGTGCCTGAATGAGATGGTGATAATGCCGGTGAAATGAGTCCAGGGTCCAGCACCGATAGTTACCCAGCATTTGCTCATATTGGGTTGAGGCCAAACGCGCTAACCGTTACTCCACAGGTGTGGACTTGTCATTAGTAGATTCACTGGATGTTCTGTACATAAAATATATACAGTTGAACTTGGTTATAACATCATCGAAGGGGACTAAAGAAATGATGTCACAATAAACTAGTGTCTTTATAAAAAAATACGGTAAATGGAATTCAAAGCAATACATTCACAACCATATTTATTTTGTACATTGCTGTAATTTAATTTGTAATTTTATATAGGCCTACAATGCAACTTTTTAAATAATTTACACAATAATAATAATAATAATAATAATGCTCGATTATGTAATTTTTAACTATAACACTGCATATTTACTATGAGAATGAAATTGAGATGCGCAGTATATTTACTATCTGTGCTATAATAACATAGTCATTTCTTTTTATCCTCTCAGGTCATTTCCAAGTTTTTTCATGTAAAAGTATGAGAAATTGACCTGTACACTGCCATTCTTAAATTTTTTTTCTATATTATCATTATTGTTCTGTAATACTGAAACAGGAAACTTAAAATATGTTTATGTTAAGACTTCTTTTCCATTTGTTTTATTATGAATTCTATTTAAGAAGTTGATTAATGTTACCACTTGTCGCAGGATGATCATTCTAGAGTTCAAATTAGATGACCACTTGTCTGGAAGGTGCTGTCATCAGTAAACTTAGCTGTGAAATGAAACGAAATCGTCGCCGAAAAATTGGTCTGCTTGGCATGAACATTGGGTAGATCAAGTATTTATATCACTTTTATTAACAGCTGTAGTTATCTGTTATTTTTAATACATACGTTTAATTCTTATTTACACAACAGTTAAGATCAGAGTTTATTGTTGCATTATTATTTAATTATCCAAACTATAACAGCTCCCTGTATTAACAGGCTGCCACAAAGACAGAGCATATTGTACAATAAGCAGTACTTACTTACTTACTTACTTACTGGCTTTTAAGGAACCCGGAGGTTCATTGCCGCCCTCACATAAGCCCGCCATTGGTCCCTATCCTGAGCAAGATTATCCATTCTCTATCATATCCCACCTCCCTCAAATCCATTTTAATATTATCTTCCCGTCCATGTCTCAGCCTCCCTAAAGGTCTTTTTCCCTCCGGCCTCCCAACTAACACTCTATATGCATTTCTGGATTCGCCCATACGTGCTACATGCCCTGCCCATCTCAAACGTCTAGATTTAATGTTCCTAATTATGTCAGGTGAAGAATACAATGCGTGCAGTTCTGTGTTGTGTAACTTTCTCTGTTCTCCTGTAACTTCATCCCTCTTAGCCCCAAATATTTTCCTAAGCACCTTATTCTCAAACACCCTTAACCTATGTTCCTGTCTCAAAGTGAGAGTCCAAGTTTCACAACCATACAGAACAACCGGTAATATAACTGTTTTATAAATTCTAACTTTCAGATTTTTCGACAGCAGACTGGATGATAAAAGTTTCTCAACCGAATAATTACAGGCATTTCCCATATTTATTCTGTGTTTAATTTCCTCTCGAGTATCATTTATATTTGTTACTGTTGCTCCCAGATATTTGAACTTCTCCACCTCTTCAAAAGATAAATTTCCAGTACAATAAGCAGTTGAAAGTATAAATAACATACATATGTTTAAGTTTAATGGAGTCACACAACAATGACAAGAAATGATTGAATAAACAATTAGGAACTAATTAATTATTTGAAGATCACTGTTGACTGTAGACATGGTTTCAGAGTAGAAATATGGATCCTCTCAGAGCTGCAAGATGATATTATTTGAGATATGTCTGTTGTGTATACTGAAGTGTCAGATAACTAGTTATTGCAGTTTTTGTTCTTGAAAAGAGTACTTTAAAATTCATAACACATTGTTAAAACGAAATTTAAAATGATGCAGTCAAATAGTTTAAAAAGGACAGTAATTGCTACTGTTTCAAATTTAACTTACCTTATGACGCACAATCACTGTACTGAGAGGTGAGTCATTGAAGATATTTCCTTCCAGATGTTTCTTGATAAAACTACTTGGTTAATATTGTTACAAATATTTTGTTTTATTGGTAATATATGAAACACACATTTCTGAAAAATGTGTAAGAGCCGAAAACTGCTCTCTTCTTGCCACAGTAGTAGTAAAAAATCTGTTTTATGTCTTATGTATTTCACAGCTGTTCAGTTATTTTATAATTTTGCCAATGATATTTCCATTTATGGATTATGTATTATCGGTAGAGACATATTCTAGGTACTTGAAATAATTTATTGCATATCTAAAAGAGAAGATAAATCTTTCGAAAACTGCTCGTAAAAGGAATTTTTTCTATAATCTGAAAAAAGAAAACATACATGATTTTACTTATAAATTGTGTGATTTGAGGGAAGTGCTTATATAATTAATTTTGCATAAATTAACATAAAATAGCTGTTCATATATTGTAATCACGTCTAATATTATTTTGCTATTTATGAATACCAATATCCAAAGATGATGGAAATAAACAGTATCTGAAATTAGTTATTAAATTTATACGAAATCAAATAGTGTTATAAATTAGTTATTCATAAATTTAATCTTCATCGTACGATGTTTGGTGACGTATACACGTCAGTTGATGTGACATATTAATGAATTTAAATACTATTATAGTCACAATCATGCCATGGTATGAAAGACTTGTATGGACGTGTATACGTCACCAAACATCGTAAGATGAAGATTACATTTGTAAAAGTTTCTTTCAACCCATAAGCAGTGCTGATTAGATTAGACTCTATGGACAGTACTCTATAACAGAGTCACCAGTATGAAAGGATAATTCCAAGCCTTTGGCGTGAGACGAACTCGATAGCTCAATGGTAGAGCGCCTGACCGGAGAACAGGAAGTCGCAGGTTCGATTCCCGCTCGAGGTTGTGAAATTTTTCTTTCATACCATGGCATGATTGTGACTATAATAGTATTTAAATTCATTAGTTATTTATAATGAGATCCTGCTTATCAGTTAATCAATAGTATTGTGAAAGCAGATTATTGAAGGGGGGAATGCGAAACTATGATCATTCACGCGTGGATAACAAGAAGCCCTAAAAAAACTGATAGTTATCTCTCTCTGAAAGAGCAATCCCTGAAGAGTTAGATCTCCTTATTTCACTAAGAAATCGTCTGACCTGATTTTGAGTAAATATCTCTCTCTCTCTCTCTGGTTACACCTTTGCACTAGTGCAGCAATGTCAGACAGGGACTAAACAGAGCGGAGCGCTCCACTTGACTGGTTGAGTGCCCTGGTGTTTCCATAGACATAAGCAAGTTCAAGCTCTGATCTAGCTCCACAACCGGTATTGGAGCTTACAACTCTGACACTACTGCACTAGTGTATCAATGTCTTCAACCTATAAAGCTATTTTCCAATTAACCAGCAAAATTGGTTATCCAGCACTGGCTTTGTCCCATAGTTGCCAGATACGAGGTCCTCTACTGTATATATTTTTAGAACAAGTCTGCCCCTTTCAGCACTTGGAGCGTAATGTTCATTATAAAGTGGATAATGTTATATGCAAAAAATTAGGTAGATTTCAAATTACAAACAGAGGATGAAACAGAATATGATAGAATAGGTTCAGATTGTATAAGACAATGGCCACGCCCCACACCAATGCCAACATAATAGTTATGGTAGTGAATCATGGATAATTTCTAAAATAATATGTAGCAGAATCGAAGTTTTAGAAAAATCAATTTGTCAAGTTCAAGAAATTTGAAATAACAAGAATTCATATTGTTCAAAGAAGTCGAAGGAAAAACAAAACCATCTGGATTAGCACTGAATTAAAAGTACATTTCAAAGATAATATCTTCACTCGTAAAATCAGAACAGACAAATGCTCAATTTCCAGATATATATATTTTTCCCTCTCTTCAAAGGAATATTCCTTAATAAAAAAAAATAGAAGTCACAAAGACATGCATTCTGTCATGGATCTGACATATCAATGGCTAAGAAATGATACCTTGTATCTGCAAAAATGGATATATATTCTAGTTACATTATTATCTAGTTTAACTACATTATTATTATTATTATTATTATTATTATTATTATTATTATTATTATTATTATTATTATTATGTTCTCAAAATTGGACAGTTAACTAATATTTTGTCTTTGAGTAGAAGAATTTTAAAGCAGGAATATTTATAAGTATGTGTAGTTTGAGAAAAGTTAATTTTTGAAATAATTTTTTATTCACCTGCAAATTTACAGGTATTAGGTATCATTTCTTACCCATTGATACCTAGGCTTGCTTTTTTGTTACAGGGTTCTGAAAAGCTTTATATTTTCTACTGTATGGGCAATCTGATATAATGTATCCAATTCTTATCAATTCTTAAATATCTTTAGCGCCCACATGCATATTGTTTAAGATCATTAAATTTTTGTGTTTTTTTTTTGTAATGGTGCTTTTTATTTCTATTAACATCTGTGTGTTGTATTAACGTTATTAACATGTTCAACAAATCTTGTGTTACAGAAATTTTGTTTTTATATTACTCTAGAAGACTGGAACAGAGACGAATTTTTTTTTGTTCCTCTTTTTACAGATTCATAATAAACATGTGTATGTTAAAACTGATATTATTTGTAGCATCTTTGTAATGTATAAATGCAATTTTATATATTTATTCAGGAGGATGCTGGAAGAATGAAGATACAGTAAGACAGTCAGGAGTGGCAAATGGATAGATTATTATTCTACTATCTTTATCTTCCTAGTCACTTTCCTTCATTGACTCCACAGCTAGTGAAAGCTATTGTCCCTTCTTCCCATGCAGAATTGTACAATTAGGGACAATGAAAAGTAGACCACTTCCCATATATTGGTCTCATCAGGTGATCTAGGCCAGCATGGGCTGCATGGTGCACTCCTGCTTTCTGTACAGTAGTGGCAAAAAAAACCGGACCGACCCTTGTAGCTGATTTCAGAGCCTTGTTCACTCCAGAGCACGATAGACTGGTAACTAAGATTTTCGTGGTTCTAATCCTGCCTGGGAAAGAAACTTTTTTTTTGTTCCTTATTCAAATTTATTCCCAATACTTCTCAATTGCTGGTAAAATTCATGTTCTGGGAATAATAAGTTAATTAAACATCAAAATATCGCTGCAATCACAAAAGTATAAAGGGAATAAATTTGAATAAGGAACAAAAAAGTTTCCTTCCCAGGCAGGATTCGAACCTCGAAAGTCTTAGTTACCAGTCTATCGTGCTCTGGAGTGAACAAGGCTCTGAAATCAGCTGCAAGGGTCGGTCCGGTTTTTTTTTGCCATTACTGTACATTTTTGTAAAAGATTCTGCCTTTGTGATTACCTCATGGCAAGTAACAGTGCGGGAAAATAAACAGTCATGAGAGAAATGTCTTTTATTCTCATTTGACAAAGAAAAGAAAATGAAAACTTGGAAGTAGAGTTATTCTGCACTGTCTCCTTGTCAGTTCTGGCTATTCTTCTGTGGAATTATTTCTGGGAATGGATCAGTGTTCCACTAGTACTGTTGTTATTACCTTAGACATGTCCCCCCCCCCCCGCAGTATAATTTCATATCACCTGCATTATGTGCCCAAACTGTATTATCTTTGTGTGGACTAAAATATGCCATGCTGAGATAAAATTCAGAAAATACTAGGCTTGATTCCCAGTCCCAGTATAGGTAGTTATTCAGTACTACTCCCATTATATATTATTATCTGTGCTGTTTTCTTCATCTGACAACATGTGAGCCATGTATGCCGGCTTAGTCAGCGAGGTCAGCTCACATCCATCAATGCCACCTTTTTGAGCAGCATATTAATGGGCATTTCTTTTCATATCTGTTATGTCATAGTAGCACGGGTACATAGGTAAGCGAGGAGAGGGGTAAACCTAGTCTTTTTGGATAGCTAAAAAGCTACAGGCACTCAGAAGGTGGACAGCAAGCGGGACAGACTCTTGGAAGCAGGATGGTTATGGAGACGGTAATCCAAAAGGAGTTGGTCAGTTCGAATGTTCTGGATTAGGAACATAAATATGAGATATCGTAACTTGGGATTTGTGCAGTGGTAAAGTATAGATATTAGTACTACAACTTGATAGAAAAGCTCCTCCTCTTGTTCACAGATTCAATATAAAAATTATTGTAATACTGTACAGGGTTATATCTTTCTTGATTGTAGTGGATGCCAGCGATCTAGGCAGATGGATTTTGTTAATGTGAACTCGAGAGCGAGTTACTCACCTCTGCAAGATCGGTTGTTATCTCTGTCGCAGCTGGAATGGGAAGGACATAAGAGTAAACATGCACGCCCAAGTATTCTGTTGGACTCTGGAGAGTCACCTCCAAAAACTAAACAAATATTACACTTATGAGTACTGGGGGACATACTGTAAAATCATTGTGAATGAAAGTCGCTTGCGGCACGCTACAAATTATCCACTCGGACTGTACTGTGATCCATTTGTATGTTTCATAACAATGATACTAGCGGAGGAAAACGTTATCGCCAACTCATTCATGAAGGACAACAAATAGCTCGTCAACTGGCACTGTCAGCAAGGTCATTCCCCAGAATCAGTGGTTCCAACTGTACAAGCCGATAGTAAGATTTTTGTATTGTATTTGTCACAGTTGAATGTACCTTCAGGAAAGCTCTGTGCAGGTCGGCTGTTATTATGTTCTTGTCACTTATATTTATTTTCCTTAATTTATTGTTTATGTTATTATTATTATTATTATTACTATTATTATTATTATGTTATATTTTATTTATACTTTTTGTATTTTCTATTTAATTATATTTTATTATGTACTAATTTATATCCAGCCTTGTTTTATTTCTGCTCATTTCCACAGTACCATATTGGTCAAATCTTTATTCACCTTTAACAGCCGACGTTGTAGATGTGCCCAATATGCTTGTGAGATGATGTAACATTTCACATAACATAAGGAACATTAGAAATTATACTTTTTTTTTTTGCCTTTTACAGCAATGGACCATCGTATGTTATATGTTTGAATTATAATTTGTGATTTTGGAAACAATAATATACGCTATAAGAATCATCAGAGATGCTGATGTATATGCGTTCTGTTCAGGGCCATGGGTCAAACTCTATCAGAGCCAGTAACAGCAAAGGAGTCAGCATGTTGTCAGAACTCGCATTTAAAAGTGGGGTCCAGCTGCATGCAGGGCTGGAGAATCAACATGGAAGACTCCCACACGCACATCCTCTCCCTGCCAGATGATCCAGGCACAGCTTTTTTTGGGGTCTATGATGGTCATGGAGGTATGTAAACAGCAGTATCTTTTTAAGCTTTGCTGTTGTTAAAACTTTACCGCAATATGTAATTACTGGTTTTGTATAGATATTATAAGTAGTAATAAAAGTTTTTCTTGAACATACCCATTTCATGTCTCACAAACGTTTTTTAAGTGATAAACGCCTTTAAGCTTTTCGTGTTATATATGCTATGTGTTTATTCCAAATATGTGTGTGCATGCATGATTCTTCTTTTACTAGATTATGAGTAGTTGCTAATGTTAATTTGTGTTGTACATGTGATGTTCCAGGGGCTAAAATTGCTCAGTATGCTGGAAAGCACCTGCACAAATACATTATCAAACGATCAGAGTACAAGGAAGGGAAAATTGAAGATGCTTTGAGACAGGTATGTCACAATCTGCAATAGCCTGCACTTAAAGTTAGGGAGAGTATATGAGTAGCTTAATATCAAAGGCGGACATCTGACCTTCAGATGATATTTAGATAATGTGGATTATTATACATTTTTTCATGATTTTTTTCAGTTATGGTGAAATATATACAAACTCTAACACTACATTTATAAAAATAAATCGTTTTAAAATACTACAAAGAACATTGTGAAACAAAAAAGTGCCTCTAAATCAAAACTATGGAGACGACAGATGTCCGTCTTTGATATTAAATTACTCATATATTTATATATTTGTGTAAAAATTAATTAATTTTGCCCAATTGTATCACAGCAAGTAATCCTATTTATTATTTTAATGTACCGAAGTACCTACATATGATATTTCCATGCAGATATTCTGCGTCATCAAACGATGAAAGAGTAATGGAACAGAGAAAAATTCTCTCCGGTGCCGGGATTTGAACCCGGGTTTTCAGCTCTACATGCTGATGCTTTATCCACCAAGCCACACCGGATACCACCCCGGCGTTGGACAGAATCGTCTCAGATTAAGCTCCAACTCTTGGGTTCCCTCTAGTGGCCGCCCTCTGCACTATGTCATAGATGTCTATGAACGTAGGACCGAAGTCCACACATGTGCTGAGGTGCACTCATTATGAGTGACTAGTTGGCCGGGATCCGACGAAATAAGCGCCATCTTAAATCACGAAGTGATTTACGCATATCATATATATTATTTTAATGTGCCGAAGTACATATGATATTTCCATGCAGATATTCTGCGTCATCATACGATGAAAGAGTAATGGAACGGAGAAAAATTCTCTAGTCACTCATAACGAGTGCACCTCAGCACATGTGTGGACTTCGGTCCTACGTTCATAGACATCTATGACGTAGTGCAAAGGGCGGCCACTAGAGGGAACCCAAGAGTTGGAGCTTAATCTGAGACGATTCTGTCCGACGCCGGGGTGGTATCCAGTGTGGCTTAGTGGATAAAGCATCAGCACGTAGAGCTGAAAACCCGGGTTCAAATCCTGGCACCAGAGAGAATTTTTCTCTGTTCTATTACTCAAGTAATCCTATTGCTTGATGACAGAAATGATATGTGAAACTATTACAAAAAATGGCTGGAGCAAGGAAGTTTATCTAGGCCAAACAATCTAACTCTTTGTTATGCAAAGGCATTTTTAAGTGCTACATTTGTTTGGATCAGATTTCTGCATATTTAAAGGAGAAGACTAAAATTCTTTCAATCATTCATTATCGTAATATAGTGCTCTCTTAAATTGACTGAACATGTTGGCAATTAAGTCATTGGCTTTCCCAAAACACGCTATGAAATGTTTCATGTGAAACAATTTATCTCCAAAGGATGCAAAAACGAGCAAAATTGTATTAAACCTTTTTTGTTTGAAACATCTCAAAGAATAACCACCTGAAATTAATGACATTACTTACAGTTTACCCTGTACATACACTTCACTACTTACAGTTTTTTAAGTTTTATTTTAATACAAAAGAAATTAGTATCCATTTTCATGGCTATTATTAACGTAAATTTTTCTTTGATCTCGATTATGTAGCAGTTACCATGCTTGTTATTATATTCTGTGTTCGTGAGTTCTAACAAGGCCAAGAAGTATAAGTAATGAATGGGCAGGAAGTATCATTAAGTAAAGCTGGGAATATCCTGTCGTAAATTTGTGGCATATGAAAGATTGTGTTTAACACCTTTCTTCAGGATTCATATGTACAGAAAGTAGCACATTCGACTGTCATTTTTCGTTGATAGGAATGTGTTACTCTGTTTGCATGTTTCGGTTGTACTGTTCTACTTGCTGTTGATACTACAGTGGTGGTGAATTGTTCGGATGTCACAGAAGAGCAGGAGTACCTGAAGAAAATCTCTGTGTTGCCTGGACTATGTGCTTGTCCAACATAAGTTGTAAATTCAGGGTGAAATGGGATTTAGACCCACACCCCCTGGCTTACAAACCCAATGTGCTACCACTGAATCTCCTTGGCAGTTAAAAAAAATTATAGTAAACTTCTCTTTTCGTTGCATCATGGTACGTTGATTATGTGTGGCCGTGGGCGTGAGTTTTTTCTCCATAACAAACGACCCTGACATCACAATTCAAAAGTATACAGAACTGAACTTTGCTGAAAAAGTTGATTTTAATATATAAGCAATAGCATTGTCATTATTTGTAATTATGGGTATTGTGTGACTCTTCAGTGCATTATGTAAATTGTTAATTTAAGCTTTTGTGTCACATTTCCTTACACTTATGAATGTGTATTGCAGGGTTTCCTTGATGTTGATAATGCAATGCTGCAAGAAGAATCTTTGAAAGACGAGTTGGCAGGAACCACTGCAGTGGCGATCGTTTTAAAAGATAACAAGCTTTACTGCGTATGTATATCCAGATGCTGTCACTGTAATTTAATGACCCTTTTGAGATAATGTTTACTACTGTACCGGTAGGCCTATATAGTGATATGGCAGTGCAAAGGAAACGAAAATGCTTGGATGAAGAACTGCCTCCGGTATCTTGACTGGTGAAAGAATCTCATTGGATTTTCTAGATTTAATCCATATCCCTTTTGTGAAAAACTGTCATTCAATTGAGTTTTGGTTGGGTCTTTGGAGTTGAGTGTAGAAGTCACTTTTTTTTATTATTGCTTTTTACAAAACAACAATTACTAGTTGTACAAAATGTAAATCTTTGTTCAAGATTAAGTTTAAGATAATTTATGACTTACGCAGATGTATAATGCTTCAACATAAAAGAATACAGTCGACATATAAATTTGCAAATATTACGTCATTACATTTACTTTTTCAGAAATTGTTCCATCCACTATAGCTAGAGACATGTAAATATGGTTTAACTTCAAGGCAAATTCGTTTTTTAAGTAGGTATAGAATTTTTGTGATACTAATAAAGTGTGGTCATGCAAAGATTTAGATTCAACCATAAAAAAAACAAGTTCGTGAATGAAAGTACATGAAGTTAATTTCAATATATTTCTAATGGATTGTTCATTTTCAGATTCAATTGTTTGTCTTTCTGGAAGACGCAACTGTATTGTCGGGTTTTAAATTTCATCTTCTGTCATTTACAACAGTTTAATAACGAGAGGTTGAATTCTCTAAGTTCATAGTTGATGTTGGTTACCAGACAGCTTCAGGAGAAGTTTTGGAGAATTGTGTAGTTTTGTTTAAGCGAGCAAATGTTCTTGTAGATCTCCTTATGTGTAATTTGTGATTATACTATTATTTTTTTATCAGTTTATGTAATGCAAAATGCGTAAATGATGTTGCAGATCTCCTCATGTGTAATTTATGATTGCACTATTATCTTTTTTATCAGTTTATGTAACGCAAAATAGTCTTAAAAGAATGTGGCAGAACTGATTTTAGTTACATGTGACAAATGTTTTAATTCTGTCATGACACCTTTAACGCCAGGAATATGATTGCACAGCGTCCTAAGATCAAGTAATTTGCTAAGTATTAAGATACTTGTTTAGATCTTCAGCCATCACGTTTCAAAGCTTTATTAGGCTCTTTTGTGCAGTTATCTTCAATCTGTTCACAATTTCCTCCTCCTTAATTGCAGATATGTTCTAGAGAACATCTCTTTGGCCAACAAACCAAACATGTTTTTCAAAACTTTTGTGGGTAGCTATTGCCTTCTAGGAAAGAGGTGAAGTTCACAATGTTGTTACAGTTATTAGTCATGATCTGTACTTGGATTTGTACTGTGGTCAGTAAGTCTTTTAGAAGATGGACACCATTGTTTACTTCAACTAACTACTTCATGAATTTTAGCCAAACAGAGTGTCCCTAAAAATTTCATTCTGTAAGACTTTGGAGACTGTAAGAGTCAAATTACAGTAAAACCCCGACAAGACGCTGTTCAAGGGACCAGGTGTGAACCGCGTATTAACCGGGACCGCATATTAGGCGGGTATACTAATTTTGACTTATATAAATTATCTATTAGCATTTTTCTTTATTGAAATACATGATTCATTGAAGATAATACAGTATTACTCCATTATGTAATTACTGTACTGTACTTAATTCTTTAAAAAAAAAAGTCATTTATAGTTGTTTGCTGTGTGCATGTTTTCCAAGTCCTCATGTTTACTACACTTCAGTTTCTGCGATTACATCCTCCCGACATCGCAGCTGTAGTGATTGAGTCACGATTTTTTATTATTGTTCTTAATGTTGGTGATGGGATTTCTAATGAATCAGAGAGTTGTTTCTGATTAAGAGTACACTGTTCTCATCATACTTTCGTAAGATTTCCAATTTTTTCTACACAAAAAGCGCTTTTTGTTTAACACTTATTGTAATCACATTCACAGACACTTCAATACACTAAAAGACAACAAACTCCCCAGCAAAAAATTCAAGAGTTTTATTACGGCCGAGTGAGGAATGCTGTTTGAGAGAGGATAAGGTACTGTAACTGTATGTAGGCTTTAACCACGCAGGTAAGGAGTCTAATAAGAGATCCTATCAAGAGGGTGGGGTATACTAAGGTATGAAGGTTTAAATGTGCAAGTAAAGGGTCGAATACCAATACTTTTGAGGTTAATGGCACCAGTGAGTTCAATGACCGAGATGTTTCATTGCTGTTACAGTACATTGCTGAAAATCACATCGAAAATATTCCACAAAAACAGCGTATTATGTGGGACTTGAGCGCAGCAAACATGGTATTTTTATATATTAAATGTGCAGGGACTGGACAAAAAAGCGTATTACACGGAATAGCATAATAAGCTATCTTATCGAGGTTTTACTGTAATAGACCTATAACTACTGTATCGATTTTTATCACCTCTTTTTGGAACACAGGAATAGCCTTAACAATCTTAAAAACATTTGGAAAGATTCAACTATTAATACTAGAATTAAAAATATGTGTTAAGGGTTTATTACCTTAGTGAAAGTACTTTCTGTTATGCAAGGCAACAGCAATAGAGTTGAGTTAATTTTCTGTGTTGAGGAATCATTCGTATTTCGCCTCCAGCGTGATGAAGTTTAAAAAAATATATATATTTTTTTTCAGATCTGCTTACATAAAAAGCAAATAGTCCACAGAAAATTCCTTTCTAGTGATAAACCTACACTGTAATGAAGGTGAAATTAATTTATTTGTTGACATTGGAATGTGGGTTTATCTTGTATGTGAACAGGCTAATGTGGGGGATTCTCGCGCTATTGCTAGTGTGGGAGGCAATGTGGACGTGCTGTCATTGGATCATAAACCTGGCAATGACACAGAAATCAAGAGGATCCAAGCTGCAGGAGGTTGGGTCGAGTTCAATCGAGTCAATGGAAATCTTGCTCTGTCCCGCGCTCTTGGAGATTTTGTGTTCAAAAAGAATGAGAAGAAGAAAGCAGAAGAGCAGATTGTTACAGGTAAGCAAGCAATTAGTTGGACATATATAGTCAACTCTGAATATAGTGAACTCGGTTATAGTGAACATTCAGTTATAGTGAACCTAAATCATTGGTCCTGACCCACATACATTAAAAAGTACATTAATATTTCCGTTTATAGTGAACTCTCGCCTTGGTTATAGTGAACCTTGTATCCTGACAAATTCTTATTTGAAGTCAGACCTTCTTGAAAGAATGTGTTGAGAACAATATTCTAAGTTTCTTACTTCTTTAGTCAAAGGACAAAGGATTAGTGATTCCTAGACACTGAGCTGTACTGTAAACCCAGTCAACATGTGACGACCTTGCCTCACTCCACCGTCCAAGGGTTGACATTCTGTTCTCAGGCACTCTACTCTACTGTTATTTCTAATTCTCCACCTTCAAAGGGTTGCCTTTTGTTCTCAGAAATATTTTCATTATGTCAGCATCGAAACAATGGAAAAAGAAATTGCCTTCTTTTATTAAAGGGGACGGACATTATGTCCAGAACATAAATGAAGGTAAGATTTCGATGGCTTTCAAACTCCATCAGCCCTCTTCCAGTTTCCATTAAGTGACCCAGGAAATTCCAAGACTGAGTATGCAGTCACACCATAACAGCATTTGTCATTTCTACCTGATCTATTTTCCAGTAGTGTATAAAAATGTCGAAGCGTAAAGTGTTTTCTTTGGAAGATAAGGTGGATATTATAAGTGACATTGAACATGGTCTTTCGCAAACTGACATGGGTCGACAGCTTAGTTTAAGTAAATCAACTGTAACAGTATACAGTGTAATCCATTCCACAAAAATGAAATATTTTATTTTCTTGTTCACAATTTCATTCATTTCTATCTTTTAAGGTTAGAGGAGAGACACTTCGGATGTAGTGAACGAAATATGCAAGTCTGCAGAGGCTCACTATAACCGGAGTTGACTGTACAAGGTTTCCTGTGCTTGTTTTAATTTCATAAATATTAAATCGTGCAAATCAGTGGTATTCAACCTTTTTTTTTCTCTGCATACCCCTAGAAACACTTTCCCACTCAAACTAGTACCCCCAAAGCTGTTATACTTAATTCAAATTATACAAAACTGTATCTAAACTGAAGTAAACTAAACAATTTATCAATTGTTAAATCACCCAGTTTGTCCATTGCTGTGGAGTGAAGGTTAGCCTTCTTGGCTGTGAAATGAGCAGGCCCGGGTTCAAATCCTGGTTGGGGTTTTTTCTGAGGTTCTTTTTCAACTACTTGAAGCAGAAATGTTGGGTAACTTTCAGTGTTGGACCTCGGAATCATTTCACCTTTATTAGTATCATTCCCATTAATCATCTTAATAGTTTACAGGTTGATCAGGAGAACATGGCGGACATGGTCCCACGATCTACCCATAGGCGGCATCTATCTGCGGGAGCTGCACATATCCAGTGAAGCCGCAGAGGCTTCAGTATAGACTGCGTGCGACCAGGGGTAGTGTAGCTCCCTCGGATAGATAGTGCCTTGGTGAGTCGTGGAATCACTGCAACATGTTCTTCTGGTTGAGGATGCAGCAGATTCAGGCACATGAATTGCGAATAGATGCCATCGATCTGAGGAGCCCGTGGAACATCACAGGCAAGCGGAGGATCAGGTCTCCAGTCAGAACTAGATGCTGTTGTTGAATCAATACAATGACATCATGCAGTGAATCATGCGCCTGAAGAGCGATCCTAATAGACTTCAACAATCATTCTAGCATAAGGAGGTTGCACAATAAGCCTAAGGCTGTGGTGCTTGCCTGCAGGCCCTTCTCCGAAAAAAAAATCACCCAGTTTTAAATTATAAAAAAAGATAATCATGCTATGAAATAAATAATTAAAGGAACAATGTTATAGATACCATAGAAAAGAAAAATTACCTTACATTATTAACTTAAGTAGTTCTGACCTGTTAATGAGATTCCTTAGCTTTATTTTTTCCGTACACCAGTTCCTTGATTCTTGGCCGAATCATTGTGAATGTGAGTGTCAGATTCAAGTGATTTCTGTGTTTCGCTTTGATTGATGTCAGTGCAGAGAAACTCTACTCACACAAATAAGTGGAAATGCCAGAAAGTGTGAGATGGCGTGTCACTAGTTCCATATACTATTTGAGAGCGTAACACCAAAAGTCACAAATTGACAAGTTCTCGAATTTTATTTTCAGTGAACTATCAACGGACATGAGATTTTTTAGGTGTTATTTGATTATTTCCGAAACTCCATCAGCAATACTAACTTCACTTCATCCACTATGTTCAAACAGAGTTGGAAAAACTGCAGTATTCCTTCTATTAACCAATCAATCCAAAATGAAACTTTCATGGAACGTATATGCTTAAAAGAATTTTAGGTACCCCCTAAGAAATCTTCACATACCTTCATTTGAATACCACTAGTGTGAATAGTTATCTTTCAAAGAATTTTCCTGTTTTAATCATTTACTTTGCATTCTTTTTGTAATCACTTCAAATAAAAGTTTACATTTTGGAATGCAGAACTTCCTTCACAAAGTATCATTAAACCTTGAGATTTTTAATATTTTCTACTTAAAATGTAATTACTGTCCAATTCCGAATTCTGCAACCCTGGCCCCTATCATAACTCAGGTAATAGCAAGACAACCATGAAAAGCAGCAGGGATGATAGCTTCTTACAATTATTACTGCAAGAAACACGTATCACGTTGTCTTTTCTTCCATTTGGGCATCAGAATTCCAGCCCTCCTTACATTCGCTTACAGAATCTATGTTACTAATGATTGCTGCCTATTGTGTTCTTTTCTAAGGCTTATTTTTTAGTTTTTCTATGTGTTTGCAAAATCCATTCTTAACATTTTTTTACAAGGAGAAGGAAGTTGGCTGTTTACATTGTTTGTTCAAAAACGTATTTTGTAAGCTTCCCTTTAGACTGCTGTAGTTATCCCCTGCCTCACATAAAAATGTAGAACTCTGCTAGGGCTACAGAATTCGTAATTGTACAGTAAGTTTCCTTTATTTCCTTTTATTTTAAATTAAATATCTGTTGATGTGCCAAGAAATTAATTGGACAGTATTGAAAATCTATTTTGTAGTTTCAGGGATTCAATCAGTGCTGTGGAGACAGCTTACTCAGCAACACAATTTAAATTCAAAACTCAACTGCCATGAAAGCTTTAAGTCTGCTATTAAGTTTTCTTGTCTCAAAAATGTTTGTAACACGCAGTATATTTTCTTGGTAACATTTTTTCTCTTTGGTTTGTATTTCTAAATGAAAAACAGCATACCCAGATGTTGAAGTCCGTGAAGTCACTTCTGACTGGGAGTTCTTGGTCATTGCCTGTGATGGAATCTGGGATGTTATGACAAATGAGGTAAGAGACATGTACTCTCTCTATTCATATTTATCTTGAAAGAAAGGTTATTAATTTTTAGTGCTCAAACTTTTTATATCTTAATATGCTTTTTGGGCATTTAGTTTTCTTGGCTTATAGGTCCACATTACCAAATCATCAAAAAACAACGCAGTTTTCATTCCAGTCCTTTTCAGGACTTTGGGGAGGTCATTGATGTAAACATTCAATGAAGTTGTAGAAAAAACTGATGCCTGTGGTAAACCTCTGTATCACAAGAAGTAACATTATTAAATTTTGTGGCATAAAATCTTTGTGTTACGAATTCCGAAAGCCAATGAAACATATTATTCTTTATGCCTAATTTATGTAACATGTTACGTCTTCAAATAGAGGCATAAGCTGTCTGAAAGTCTATAAAGATAGCCAAAACATCCTCTTATTTGTTGAAAGAATTTTCTGTTTCTTGACTGAGACGAATGACTTGTTCATTAGAAGAATAAAACTTTCTAAATCTAGCTTGGCATGGGGAGATTAGGTTAAACCAGTTAGGTCTGTTTGAAACCATTATTTCCACTATTTTTTACTAGTACACTAGTAAGTTATGTTGGTCTATAACTGGGAATATCTTTAGTGGATTTGTTCTTTCTCAAAACAGGAATAGTCCACACCTGTGGAGTAACAGTCAGCGTGTCTGGCCGCGAAACCAGCTGGCCCGGGTTCGAATCCCGGTCGGGGCAAGTTACCTGGTTGAGGTTTTTTCAGGGGTTTTCCCTCAACCCAATACGAGCAAATGCTGGGTAACTTTCGGTGCTGGACCCCGGACTCATTTCACCGGCATTATCACCTTCATTTCATTCAGACGCTAAATAACCTGAGATGTTGATAAAGCATCGTAAAATAACCCAATAAAATAAAAAATAAATAAAAAACAGGAATAATAACTGTTTTTTTTTGGTTTGTTTTCCAATCAGCTGGTATTATATTCTTCCATATTTAGTTGTAAAATGATAATGTCTCAACCATTCGCCATAGGAACAACATGATAGTAATTTTACCCTCAAAATATTTTGACTGATATTTTTTAAGTCGCTTTCAGTATTTTTTTACTTAAATATTGACAATGCAAGCATGACTTGACACCACTGTGAACATTCTATCGCTTCACATTCTCGAATTACATTGCCTCAGCTGCCATGTGACTCACCAATTTGACATATTAGACAATTTTCAAAGAATGATACCTTAAAAACTAGTCACTAAAAAAATCTAAAAACGATTAAATTTTACACACAATCACATTTTCTGAATGTGGAATAAGTTTTTTTAAAAACAAAAATACGTACAAAAGTTGAGAATTGCACATTTTTGTGATGATTTGATGGAAGACCCTTCTGTATCTAATATTAGAAGCAATAATACTGCATGAACACTCCAATTAGATTCAAAATTCGTGACTTCAAACTAGGCTGAGATCATTGGATTTTTAAGGGCAAAAAAAGTAATCACCATAACTTCTTTTAGGAGGGAAGTGAAGCCAGTGACATCATGTTGTAGATTTACATCAAGTGAAAGAACTCTGTTGATAAAAGGCAAAACTCCATATAATTGTTATTAATACAATTTGAATTATGAATAAGCAATATTCTTAATTGTATACTTTGGATGGAATATAATTTTGTCAATATTACTACTTAATTTACAGGTACCTTAGGTTGATGCATAAGTTTGTAGCGTTTTTTTTCGTCATCACAACACTGCGTTGTTAGGAGATTGTTTTATGCTTGTCATTTGTTATTTGGAATGTTGTGCTTGTAAATATGCCTTGAATTTTGCTGATTTGAAGATAATTTGTGCTATTTGTGGGCTAAAAAAGATGGAGTGTCAAGTGAAAAAAACTAACACTTTCGACAGTCTTTTGTTTGAGTTTAATAGAGGAGCAAAGGCAGCGGAGGTGACTCGAAACATCTATGCTGTGTAGCAAGAAAATAGTTCTGTTGTTTCAACACACAACACCCCATACAAAAGTTAGTGTCCATCCACAGATGATAATGTTACGCATCTGGTGGCATAAAGAAGGCGCCATGTATCACAAATTGCTTTCTAGGAATGTAACCATAACTGCTGACATTTATTACCAACAACTTAGACGCCTTGCTGCCACAGTTGAAGAAAAACTATTGGGAAAACTGCATCAAGTGCTGCTCCAGCATGATAATGTACGCCCACACTAACATGACAAAAGAGCTGTCCAGGAACTTGGTTGGGAGGTGATTTCTAATCCCCCATATTCTCCCATACTTGTGTCCTCCAATTTCCATCTTTTCCATTGTCTATCCAACAGTCTTCAAGGGAACTCCTTTGATAACGAAGATGCTTTACAAACTTGTCTTGACGACTTCTTTAACTACAAACCAGTAAATTTCTTAATAAGTGGAATTGAAAAACTACCCCAGCATTGGCAAAGAGTCATAGATAATGTAGAAGAACATATTATTGTTTAATTTCTGTATTCTATTCATCTCAAAAACTTTTGTCATAACAAAAAAACACTATCAACTTTTGCGTGAACCAAATAAATACAGCAAAATTTGCTAGCTATTTTTCACCCAATATTCCTGCCTTGCAGATATATGTATTGTAGACTGATATTTCTGATGTTATGTGAAGAATCTGAAAATTTGTTGTTGTTTTCTAATGCCAGGCATTTGACAATAAAGTCATTTGACCTCTTGCACTCCAATATTTTTCAAAGATATTGTCATGGTCAACCACTGACGCACAGATTTTGAGGTGTTCTGAATCCATTTCTTGATTTGAGTTGCACAATGGACAGTTAAGGGACTGATATATTCCAATTCAATGCAGATGCTTGGCCAAACAGTCATGGCCTGTTGCCAATTTAAATGCAGCTACAGACGATTTGCGTGGTAAATTGGGAATCAACTGTGGATTATGATGCAGAGTTTTCCACTTTTTCCCTTGAGATTGTGTTATCAAATTTTGTTTGTTGAAGTCTAAGTATGTAGATCTAATAAATCTTTTCACAGAGTAATACGTAGATTTAGTAACAGGTCTGTAAGTAGCAGTGCTGCCCTTCTTTGCTAAAGCATCCGCATTCTCGTTTCCCAGGATTCCACAATGGGATGGTATCCGTTGGAATACAATTCTTTTATTGAGTGTTATTAATGTTGTTGTTATTTTCTAATGCCAGGCGTTTGACAATAAAGTTATTTGACCTCTTGCACTCCAATATTTTTCAAAGATATTATCATGGCCAGCCACTGAAGCACAGATTTTGAGGTGTTCCGAATCCATTTCTTGGTTTGAGTTGCACAATGGGCAGTTAGGGGACTGATATATTCCAATTTTATGCAGGTGTTTGGCCAAACAATCATGGCCTGTTGTCAATCTAAATGCAGCTACAGACGATTTTCGTGGTAAATCGGGAATTAACTGTGGATTTTGATGCAGAGAGTTCCATTTTTTCCCTTGAGATTTTGTTATCAAATTTTGTTTGTTGAAGTCTAAGTATATAGATTTAATAAATCTTTTCACAGAGTAATACGTAGATTTAGTAACAGGTCTGTAAGT
The DNA here is from genome assembly GCF_040183065.1 of Periplaneta americana. Classification (NCBI taxonomy): domain Eukaryota; kingdom Metazoa; phylum Arthropoda; class Insecta; order Blattodea; family Blattidae; genus Periplaneta; species Periplaneta americana. Next base: position 134,251,175 of record NC_091127.1, read on the forward strand.
AGCAGTGCTGCCCTTCTTTGCTAAAGCATCCGCATTCTCGTTTCCCAGGATTCCACAATGGGATTGTATCCATTGGAATACAATTCTTTTATTGAGTGATATTAATTGAGAGAGCATTTTAGTTATTTCTGCTGTTTGAGATTAAGGTGTGTGTTTAAAGACTATTGATAGAATAGCTGCTTTAGAGTCTGACAATATAACTGCATTTTTAAATTTATTGATGTGGCATACAAGATTCCTGAGACTGTCACTTATTGCAATGATTTCTCCATCAAAACTTGTTGTTCCATACCCAAGAGATCTATAAAGTGAGAAGAGACAGCACATAACACCTGCACCGGCACCTTGTTCTCTGGAGATCAAGGATCCGTCAGTGTATAAATGAAGCCAGTTTTGTGGAGGATATCTAATATTGTCTCTAAAGGCAGTTGTTTTAGTATTTCAGTGTTTACTTCTGATTTTAGTATTTCTTCTGTTAAATTTAGATTATATTCTATATTTAATAGAGTTAAAGGGTTTGGTTTAATTTGTAGGTTATTAATTGAGAGAGCATTTTAATTATTTCTGCTGTTTGAGATGGTGTGTGTCTAGAGACTATTGATAGAATAGCTGCTTTGGAGTCTGACAATATAACTGTATTTTTAATTTATTGATGTGGCATAGAAGATTCCTGAGACTGTGAAAATTTGTTCAAGATAATTGAAGTTTGTGGAAGGGCTAGAGTTAGGATAGCAGTGTTAGAGATTCATAGATATGGAAGAAACCAACAACCAGAGTTTTGGATTGGTTAAGATTTTGATGAATGTAGTTTCTTCAGTAAAACTAATTCATTCCAGTAGTTTTTTCAGAAGTATTCTAATAATTTGTGTTTAGAGGTTACAGTTTCAATGTGTTTTGTATGTTGTGCAGGAGGTGGTTGAGTTTGTTCGCTTGCGTATCGGATCTGGGATGGACCCAGAGGACATCTGCGAGGACCTGATGACTCGCTGCCTTGCACCTGACTGCCAGATGGGTGGGCTCGGCTGTGATAACATGACTGTAGTGTTGGTTTGCTTCCTACATGGGAAGCCATATGAGGAACTGTCAGCCCGCTGTGCCTGTTCTGACCCTCCAGATCCCTCTCATTAACTTCACCTAACATGGAATATTTCGTTACTCAGCTACCAAAACAAAAAACAAAAAAAAAAAATTGTGTATATAGTCATTTGATACCAAACTGTGACGTGAGTAATGATAATACAACAAATTCTGTTGGCCACATTGTAAATAATCTGTTTTTATTTTTTGGTAGCACATACAAGCAATCACAAGTGTTCATTTTCATGCAAAACAATTGGGTTGATTTTATTAGATTAGATGAAAACTATCAAAGCAATGTGGTTTAGCTTTTGTAACCAATATTTTAACAGTTGTATTAGTCGTTCCATATTTGCTACATATTTTTATAATACTCGGACGGTCTTTAAAATAAATGAAAAACCTGTTTGATATGTTACGTAGCAAATGGCATTTAACTGTTAGGTATTATTTTTAGCAAGTTCGGCTTAAGGCTTGCTTTGCAATCAGGAGGTACCTTGTTCAAATCTCTGCTGAGACGTTTCTGTCCTGACAGTTTTGTTTTCTTCCGCAGTACTGAAGTTAAAGCTACATGTCAGGATAGTGTGTTCAAATCAGCACGTGACCACATATAAAAACACCTACTCTTACTAATAGTCATCCTGAGTAGTGTTACTAAATTGAAGCTGAAAACCCATTAGTTTCAGTACAGTTATGATACTTTTATGTCATTGACACAGTCAAATATGGGGTTTATGTGTTTACTTTTAGTATGTTAATCAAACATTTAGTTTTGTATATATGCGTGTAATGTTTGGTTGTGTACATTTCTTTGTTAAATGCAGAGAATTCTTGATTTTATTTTATATATTGGTAATTTATGTGTCTAATTTATAGCAGTTTACAGTTAGTAATGGTGATAATCTATCTAAATTTGTTTTCTTGTGTGAATTACATATTTTTACTGTTACTAAGTATAAAATTTGCTTGGTTTAGTTAATTAATTTTAGTAAAAAATTAAATGCAAACTCATATAGACTTCCATTTCTTGTTTTACAAGAATAACATTTCTTATTGTGATTTTTCTGTTATCACTTTCGAACTTAATTTTTATCTTTAACATTAATTGTACAATAGAACAAATATGCATAAATATTTTCTCTGTCGTATGATATTAAAACAAATGGAAATTATTTTAAGTACAAATTCACACGTTTTAAGACGTGTAGTTATGTTTTAAGTAGCGTTCCTCTGTAAAATAAAGAGAGAAGTCTCTATAAAACCCTTACATCAGTTATTTACATAACAATAAATACTATTTTGTCATTCAGACGTGGTGAGTCATAGTCCACACTGCAGCGTGGCTCACCATTTTGCATCTGTTTGCAGTAGTGTAATTAGCATTTAGATAAGTTATTTTCTGGTCTTTTTGTAGATTGTACCTGTGAACTACTATTCATTTATTTGTTTTATTCTAATGTGTTAGGTTTCAGATAAAAACATTTTGTTCCTGCATTATAAGTTTTATTACTGTTCTATAGAACAAATATGTTTTAAAAGAGAATTTCATTATAGCGAGAGAAATTATAGAAACTGTTGCTACTTGAAAAGCACGCAGTTTAAATTTTATAAGGTGCTATTTTAAGAGACCGAAGTGCTTATAAAGACCTGTGTAAGTGAGAATGGGACACAAAATCGAAAGGTAGAAGAAAGTCGAGTCAGCAGACTTCAAGTTCATATGATTCGCTGTGAAATGCATACTTTTATATCAGGAAAGAAGTTGAGCTAATAGGAAGAATAGAAAACAGAAATCTTGTACTTCCGAAAATAATAATACATTATGTACCTACAGAACATTAAACATTAAGATGTTTGATGCCTTCTGGCTAGATGGGAGATTGGATTCTATTAAAATTTGGAACAGGCATACAAACTAAACTGAAGAAATGGGATGGTATCTGTGTGCATCTCAAGGTTATCATGCTCCCCTTTGGAACTAGACTAGACGGCAGTTCGGAAGGCGGCTGGCTGCTATATGCGCCGTAGCATTTCTGGCATGTGACGTCACAAGCTTGTGCAGTAGAACCAATCGGAATTATTCTGTAACAAGTACTTCCTGAGTTTATTTGTTCACGTGTGAGTGTTTCAATACACTGAATAAGTAAAACTGACATTTACTGTGTGTGTGTGTGTGCGTGCGTGCGCGCGCGTTTTTTTTGCACAGGCAGGTGCGGAAAATATTGTTTCAGGTGTATAATTATTTTAAAAACGTTGACGAGCAGAACACTGCCAGCCATCTTGATGCTGGCTGCAATGTTGCCAATGTGCAAGAAATGACTGCAGAAGCATGTGGTGTGGGATTGAGAACCGTGCAAAGAATACTGTTAGTGAAGGAAACAGGGTTTGTTTGGTGTCATGCTTACAGTAATCAACGGCTAAGTTCATTATTGTCTTTTGATAATTTAAATTCTCTCCTGCGCTATTTGTATCACATGTGCGCGTGAAGTATGATGTGACAATGTTGTATGCTGCCTTGCCCTCTCTATCTGTCTCTCTCGACGCAAACGCTAGCAGACTACTGCCTTCTGAATTGCCGTTGACTCTAGGTATCATGGGGTGAGACCAGGTTGAGAATAATGGATTCTTTTACGAAAAATAAATCTGTAGTATGGTTTCCTACAGTCGGAAATAAACCTGGGGACTTAAAACATAAAGACCTTAAGAAGAACTTTTGAAAATTTAATCGAGTGATATCATAAGCTAAATTCTCAAAATAGCCTTTACATTGTTTACATATAGTCTTTTTATATTTCATTTTATTTTATTTTAATATTGATTTATTTTACGATGCTTTGTCAACTGCAATAGTTATCTAGTGTCTGGGTGAAATGAAGCTGATAATGCCAGCAAACTGAGTTCAGGATCCAGCACCTAAAATTGCCCAGCATTGCTCTTGATGGGTTGAGGAAAAAACCCAGAAAAATCTCAACCAGGTAACTTTTCCTAACTGGGCCCGTTCATTTCACAGTGAGACATGCTAACCATTACTCCATGAGAGTGGACTCCTGTTTTTTGGTGTCTGACATGTAATTCTTCATTGGTGCCCTTTGAGGTGTGAAAATTCCTCTGCTATATTAGCGGCGCTGTTATTCCTGGCGTGACTCCTCTTTGCTTACGTCTTAGTAAGTGAAGGCTCTATAAATTCTAGATAGGTAGTATCGTTCGCCATTTTTGTTCTTTCGTTGCCGAGTTACCTTACGAGGAATCTATTTGCCACACTGTTAAACATTATCATGTCGTAGCTCCTATGATAATAAATCAAACGCACTGTAATTTAGCAAATAATTGAGCAGCAGATAACGTCTTCATGTGCTTTCTGCGAACGCCAATGAAAGAGCCAAAATGACGGGCGATTATATTAAGTATTTATCGAGCCTTAAGAAATGAATAACGTCTTCCTCAGCGAATCACAAGACGCACACATTTAAATGTAGCCGACCTGCAACGCGATTGGCTGCCGGAAATTAGAGTGACGGGACTATAGTAATCATCTTTGACTATCATTGTACCATCAGGGTAATAAATTTTGTCTTGCAGATGTCCCACCTCAGAAATGAAATTAAATTCTGCTAGATGAGCAGAATTTATAAAGATCTAGTTGACTACATCAGGAGTGTTGAAAACTAACAAATTATTTAGCAGTATTTGTGTCTAGTACAATTTCTTCTTACTTTCATCAAAATGTATGATTTTTAATAATGAACGTCCATAGCAACATATTCAATATCCTTATCAAAATTAATATTTCATTAAGTTTGGAATGCTATAGCTGCTCGCTATTTATTTGTTAATGGTCAAAACATTAAACAATAATTGGTACAAAGTCAGTAGCAGTTAAGTCCACTGTTGTGGAGTAACAGTTAGTGCATCTGGCCATGAAACGAGTGGGCCCAGGTTCAAATTCTGGTTGGGATTCTTTTCCATTAATTTATTTCTCTGCATCAAAGTGGTTACACTACCGGTACTGAAGTTGTTCATTGTTACTGAGTTGCAAGGTGACAGATGGCTTCATTGGCAAATAGATGGACATTAGATAACAACCATATTGCAGTAATTCATCTTCTGTCTATACAGTAAAGAAAACCTCTTCATATTTTATCAAATTAATTTCTTCCTCGGTATGCCATCATTTCTTCTTCTATTACATTTATAATTTAAAATAAATTTGACAAGAAATGAATTCACTTTATTTATACTCATTCACTTTTTTGTGTTCTTATTTATGTTATTCTTTAATTAAAAGTTATGTAGTCACTGTTTAGTATCGTCATTCGATATTACATTAGCTCTGAAACTCCTACAGCACGAGGAAATTTCGTCTCAGCTATCACAGTGATTCATTTGTTTTTTTATGCGTGACTTCAGAACAATATACCGTAATTACACAAATACACCCAGTTAGAGCCTTATAAAATTTCAGCTGCTTACCTTTATACAATTTATGTTTTAGTAATTTAATGATTATTTCACAGTTTTGTTTCTTTTTCTATTTTGTTTCATATCATATTTAAATAACATCTCATTCTAAATAATTAAAATAATTATTGCTATAAATTTATGTAAAAAGATTTTCGGATATCACGAATAATTATAAAGACGACTTACGTGTATTTCATGTCTCTTGCTATAATGGGATTCAGCTGTACCTTTTTTTTGCCCATGAGAATGAAATTTACTGGAATCCAATAAGTGTTCTGGAACAGCTTTATATGAATAAGATTCCGTGAATTTATCCATGGTGCTTACGTACTTTTGACTGACATTGCTTGATATAAGTGCAATATGTTTTGATATAGAAGATGGATTAATCCTGACATTCTTGTCTGTATCAAAAGCTGTAAGACATGTAGCAAAGGAAAGATCACTGTGTGTTTTAATGCTTAAATGGGAAATTTTGCACTGTGCTACAATGATCCACTTTGCAATAGTGTGAAAAAGTGTCTTTGGAAAGCTGTCCTATGTATGTAGCAGAATTGCCTAGAATTCTTACCGTATTCTATACAGCCAAATTGCATACCTGCTGTATTGTAGAGATACTTTATTTGTGGTAAATATATATGATTATTCTCAAAATTATGCTGGCACTTACGTGAGCTATTCTTGTGCTGTTAGAAAATCATAATGAATGTGGGTTTAATTCTTAATAACTACAGTGCTACAACAATTTGAATCTTAAGAAAAGTAGTATTGTGTTAATTATGAAATAAAAAAAAAATACAAAAACAATAAAACCTTTGCAAACATTCTGCTTCATTAAATCACAAGTACATACTTTCAGTACAAAATGTTCAAAGGTTTTTCTTGAAGTTTGATATCTTTTTTGTGTGATTTGATCTCAAAAAGAACTCTTATTTGATTCACAGGATAAAAAATAATTAATGCTTTATGAAAGTTTCTCTTTATTTTTGCAAAATAAAAAGAGAGAGAGAGAAAAGGTTACACCACATTAAAAGAATTATCTTCTGCTTTAATGCCCCTGGCTGCGTGTTTCTAAATCACGGTCAGTATTATAAGATAAAATGCAGTCATTGAGCTGATCATAAGGCACACCCATGACTGGTCTAACTACATTTCATGAGACACTGAAGATAAACGACTTTAAAATCTGATTTACAGTGTTGTAACTATTTGTCAATATGAGAAATAACTGAGCAATTGTCCATTCATAATGATATCAAGAATAAGATTTGTAAGTGCCAGTATATTAGGATTGCCTCCTTGTTTTGTTCATCAAAAGCATACAAAATTCTTGTTATCATACATTCATTCATTTCATTCCATTTCTGTTATATCTTCCTTAGAGTTCGTCAGTCTCGGGAGTTCATACTTAAAATTTGTGCCAAAACATGTGTTTATAAAAAATAAATTCTTATATTTTATTCTTCCTCATTAGCTGTAAGTTGTATAAACGATTGATGATAGTGGCAGATGATCTATTAGATTTTTAGCAATATAGTTCCCAGTTAAGACAGAAATGTTTCTGTGAAAGCATGTATGTTAAAACATGTTTCAGAGTTACAGTAAAGAAGACGCCATAATCTCATAACTCTTGGGACTTTCGTTCAGAACTCTGTTAAAGTTTTCTGATTGGTGAGGACTGTATATAAAAAAGTATTGTGATGCTATAAAAAGAATCGAGATATTCACGGAAATTACCCTGACACCGAAGAAATGGTTTTTGCATTGCCATCTGTCTGTATAAAGCGATTTCTCCTAAATTATATGTTGTATTTTGTTCATATTTAGTTTCTACAAGTGAATTCGAATAGGAATTATGTACGTAAAATGTAATCATTTTTATCAAAGAATAATTAAAATAGCAATGGCGATTTACTCAAAATCAGCTGGAACGATTTCTCCCCTTCTCCTCCCCCCAAAGTCTGTTTTTACATGAGACAGAGTGGTAAATAGAGGTGTATAGACAGTATGTTCTTAAACCCATTTGTGTGAAAGGAATTACTTTTTAAATAATTAGGACTCCAGTCAGAAACCTCTTTAGAAAATAAAAATAGAGCTTAAAGGTATCCATGCAAATCGATTTGCAAATTTATCTTTTAATACCTCTATAAATTTTGAATATTGATTTTCGTGAATAGCAGAATAGTAGGTATAGGTCTCGCAAGCAGGGAATACCGATGGAAGGAATGCAAATGAAATAATGTGATAAGAAAGAGCGGGCGACAGGAAAGGTCACAAGAGAGCTTGAACGATATTCAAGAGTACAGTCGGAAGAGAAAGGACACTGATAGAATGTCGCGTTGTGATAGTTACATTAAGACTCTAGTTTGTTCCGTTGCATGTGAATATGTCTCTTGTATCGCATGGTATTATTATTTCATTCGTAAACATATATTGCACGTTTAATTAGCTTCGAATTTTTCTCTTGCTACGTTCTTTATTTCTACAGCGATGTCCTCATTTGTTCATCTTGTTGGAAGAAACAGTACTTCCATTGGCCCGCACCTCTCTCCCCCTTGGCGTGCCTACATACACACATCAAAACAGATAGCAACATCACCATTGCTTTTCGGTAATCGTTCCTTGCGCGAGCTATATTAAAAGTGATTCTAATATATAAATAATCATATTATGTCAATATTTACAATAATTACATAGATGCATCTAATTGAATGATATAAATGAAATTAAATATCTTTTCGGAATTATACAAAAATGTATTTGTGTCCAATGCAGAAAACGGAAATTTGATTTGTGTTTACAGTAAATTATTTTTCCGAGTGAGATGACTCGGTGGTTAAGACACTAGACTCATGTCCAGGAGGGTCACATTTTCAAATCTCGGTGTTGGCCAGTCTGATCGTGGTTTTAGTAATTTCCTCGATCATGAAATAATTAACAAATGCCATATTGGTTCCCACTAACTGTACAAAGATATAGACACTCTTTTGCAAGACATATCTGCTCACTGTTCAGGTAGGCGGTAACACATGTCAATGGGCAGATCTATAGATGGCAGCAAAATGGATTTTCAATGAGTCCTTTCCAACAGACAGCCGCTATATAACGTTGAAGTGAGTGGCTATAAATAAAACCGAAAATAAATTTAAAAAATAGTAAATAATAATAATAATAATAATAATCAGGGTGTAACATTATAAAGAACTAAATTTTTGCAAAATGTGTAATTATGTATTATCTTTATGACACAAAGTTCTTTAACTTTGATTCATGGACCAAACACAAGTAATCAGCCTTGATTGCTGTGATATTGGTTATAATCTTTTAATCCAGATGTTTTGTATCTGAAGTGTCCAAAATGTCAGCCTCAGTAATTAACATATTCAGTCCCAGCCAAAGGTAGGTTAGCCAGCTGGGGTAAATAAAATTACCCGCCATTTTATGGTAGATAATTGTGATCTATTGTCATATGAAAAGCTCCAACAGTTTCGCTTTATAGTAGGTCTGGTATTGTATTCTTTTGCAGAAGTTCCGCCCATTTTTATGAGTGCTCAGTTGTCTTAAGAATATAGACCATTAGGATTTGAAGCTGGATTTGATTTTTAGTTTTGCTGAACGGAAGCTGAAACTAGTTTTCTTGGAATTTAATATTATATTTCCTTTTTGTCAAATAGTCCGCTTCTTCTTTACCTTTTATATCAAAATGAAAGAGGATACATTGTAATGTGATTTTTCTCTCCCTTATAATCATCTTTTTAATTTTAAAGACATTGGCTTCTTAAAATTCATTAGTCTGTATTACTGAGTTGAAGTCACTGAATATAATACATTTCTCAATTGAATGAGGATAATAAATAGAGTTTCTATTTCACCATAACATTTCGTCTTAAATTTGCATACTGAAGTGTAGAACTTAAAGAGTTTACTGTAGACACCACCTCCCACATATTTATTATATTCCGTCATGCAGATGTGAAGCTATACGTCATCTGAGTGTGAAGTATGTTAGAATATAGAAGAAAGAATCGTAATTACAGTGTGTTAAAGTCTGAAATATCACATTCATAATTTCCATTAGATTTGCAGTTTCACAGGTTCAAGAATAATAAAGATCTTACCACAGAAGAGGCGTAAAACTGGATATCCAACCTTTTTTTTATCTACACACAAAAAAAATCATGTTTTTAAATAAAAAGGTTTGAGGCACAATTTATCAGCTGTTTCTTGCATTTATTGAAGTTCACTTTGCAATAAAATGGAAAGGATGGGGGGGATAAGTAAATTATTTCTTTTACAGCACAATGAATAGAAAAAATATAGAATTTAATGACCTTCTATAATGAAAAATTTAATTTAAACTGAAACAGTTTTGTATTATTATTATTATTATTATTATTATTATTATTATTATTATTATATCATCGTGTAGGTCTATGTGTAAAAATGTTTTGCGATTCTTTTTCTTAAATTAAGAGAGCGAGTGGCATAACACAGCTGGCCACAACAGAGACTTTTTTAAACTTAGGAAGAATTTTTGATGTCACACTGTATTTCTGAAACACATTTCTGTTATTTTCTCTGATACATTCCGAGTAATGTTTGCTTTCAAAGTGAATTAGTTTGCTTTTTGTGTTGGAAGTGAACTTAATGATGTGATAGTATTCAATTCTAATGCATGCTATCATGTTATGTTTGTGTTCATTTTCTTTGTAGCATAATTAATACCATGTTTCGATTTCTGAAATCAAATTGATTCGTTCATCACTCATACATAATTGTGATACCAAATATAAATATTTTGTTGTGAAAATTCATTTTCATTTCAGTATTTCAAATACAATAAACTTTAATTATAATGAAGAAATTGCTAAGACACCTTTGAAAGGAAAATATTAAGACGTACGTAGGGATTGGTTAAAGAAATCGAGTTTGCAGAACGAAATATAACAAGGAACTATATATGATCTGTAAAAAAAGATATGCTTTTCTATAGCTGCATCTACATGGTTAAATTTTCCATGTGTGTATGCATGCAATCTGGAGAGAATATTAAAAGAATCAAGTTGAAAAACACACATTCAATTAAGATGTATGCAGATTTTGTGTCTACATGGTGTGTCGTGTTGAACGTCATCTTCACTACACATACATTTTAATTAATATATATTAAACGTCAATAAAATACTTTGGCCTACTTCATTGTCAGAATTGTGGTTGAGCACTTCATAGGCACTCATATTTGTGATAATCTTCAATAAAGCTAATCATACTTGCAGCTATTTTCAGCTTAAAAGTCCACAATTACCAAAGAAAACAATTTTAAATTTCTTCATGGTTACCTAGAACAATCAGCTCCCCACTATATGCCATTGTTGAACGAAATGATGCACAAGATACCCATTGGCGATGGTTAGCTTTCAGTTGTTGCATGCGTTCTCATTTTCATGAAAAAAGGCATGCACAATTGAATATGTTTCATTTACTCTTGCATGCATTGCTTCGATGTGGAAAGTCTGCACCTTAAAACAGTTCAATTGAAAAGACAGCAGTGGACAGGACACATCCAACATATGGGAAAGAAATGAATCCCAAAGAGAATTTTGTATAGTTATGTTAAAGGCAAACCAAGGAACAGATGAATTGATGTCATAGAGGAGGATGCTAGGAAGATATTAGGAATAAGGAGTTGATGAAGAATGGCACAATTTGCATAAGACAGACACATATTTTGGAGAGAGGGAGACCAAGTTCCGATATCGAACTGATGCACTATAGAAGAAGAAGAAACTTCGATTATATGGGCTAAAGAAGACCAAAAATGAACCACAAATTTCCAGCTAATTATGAACCATATTTGAAGCTATTTTTAGAAAATACAAATTTTATAAATGACTAGTAGGTCTAATGATATAAGACATATAACAAGCATAATTTATTCAATTATCAAATACCAAAACCTACACTAAAATGTCTTGAAAAACATTTGCAATGTATGATACATTAGTTTTTCGTAATGAGTTCTTTTTTCTATATGCAATGCCCCTTACTTTCTAAGCAGTATGGTATGAAGAGGAGTGGATTCTCTTCTACTGTGTAACCTAGCTTTTATTCTAAAACTATGTTTACTTTGTATTAAACATACCTAGTTTGAAAAATATTGCAACATACATATCAACCTATACTATTTCGAGTTTATTTCCATTATCCATTTAGTTCATCACTCTTGATTTTTCTTTCCAAAGTCAAGAAATCAAGTAAAAAAATGTGAAACTTCGGTATCCTCCCCAGAAAACACAGGGAGAGAAAACGTACTCATAGTATATTACGATACAAGGTTGGAACTGCCTTTTCCTCGATTTTGTAATGCACTTCACAAAGTGTATTGTACAACATTTTTTAAAATGTACTGTAAATACAATATATATTGCATTTAAAATTTAGATCAATATTATTCCAAAGCCTTTGCAAAACTGCACTGTAATGGTAACTAAGTAACAATGGGTCTATTTCAGTATAGTTTTATTATGAAGAATGTTGAATCTTTCATACACTACTTTTAACACTTGAATATAAATAATTGATTAAATGGCGATCTTACTCGTGTTAATTATGTAAACATGTGCGGCTTACACACAACGGGCAGCGAAGTTGAGATGACGCCGAGACACAGAAGGCTCTGAGGATAGTGTCAAGTAGCACTGAAACAGCTGTAAGCCGCACATGCTTACATAACAAGAGTAAGATCGCCATTTAATCAATTATTTATTAAGAATGGTTTCCCTAGCAACAAGTTTGTGTGGGAATTCTAACTTTCAAGGCCTAATAACTGTAAATACAACAAAAAAACACGATCGTGCAACAATATTATGTTGCAAGAAATCAGCTTCAGTTTCATTCCACCATTGCTGCATCCATGTATTATCACATTTATCCTACTTCAATTTGGTACATTGTTAAATGAAGATATAAGTAACACGTATATCATCACCATTGTCGAAATTGTGATTATCATTGTTATCATCATCATCATCACCACCACGAATTAGCACGAACATACATAAATGCAAGATGATCAAAACAAGAAGTCAACAACATTAGAGATAGGGAACATTTTCGTGACTTCAAATTGTAATATTCAAAATAAAACTTGTTTGCTTCAGTTTCAGCTTCGTAAGTTTACCACAGTACTACATAGAAAGTTTGGAATTCAGAATGATAACAGTGTTTGACTGTCCCTGATGTGTTTCCCCCGATATGAATTTTTAGAATGCAATTTTATTGTCTATCCTTCAAAGTGATCTTGCTTTATCGGACTAAACACCAATTCTATCATACAAGAAGAGTATGAGTAAATCCTTGAGAAGTGTTTCTCAAACTGTTTTTCTTTTATTTTAAATTTGTTCTTTATCCACTTGGCTTCACAGTATACCCCTTACATACAAAGTGATTCACAAAGTCACACAGGCGTTTATGGAGCCTGTTTCTGAAATAATTTTGTTAAAATATATACCGTATTTTCTCGAATACCCCCGTGCACTTTTTTTCCCCCCCCCTCGAAATATGCATGTAAAAAGTACGAGTGCGCGGCTTATTCAAAATGAAGTTGGCAGCATTGCCCGATTTTCCTTCCGCGCAATTTCTTACGGAAGTAGTTGATGCCATTATCTTCGCGCGCGGATATTTTAATTGTTAACATTGTTAATGTTAAATGGCGTTTGGATTACATATTGTGTCAGAATCAAGTTCATGTGAGATAAGTGTGTAGTTTGTGCATCGTATATTTTCAATGGATTCGTGATGCATGGGCAAGCATATTGCTTCCTCTAGTTAAAAAGAATTTTGACAAGTGTAGCATTTCCAATCAGCTGGACGGAACAGAGCACGATTGTGTATGATGAAGCTCAATACGTAGTAAATATGCATCCATTTTAGTTGCTAACCACTAGGATCGCTAATATCGCCTCATTACAGACAATGCGAAATAGAACCGGCACAGTCTATTGTTCCTAGCACCCTCACAACTCAAGCTTCGTGACTTTTATGTATTAGACTGTGATATGATGGAGAAGTGAGACTGAAGACGAATGCCCGGGCAAGGGCAGTGATAGTAATGACGAAAACAGCGCAGAATGAAGAAGCTGATAGTGATGACAGGTATTTATTGCAACAAACCATGTACTATAATACAATTAAAGGTAGTTTACTGATGTGTGCTATTAATATTGTAGAATAGCCTATCGTGTAAACGGCCGATTAAGCAAGTAAACTGACTTGCATAAAGTGCTTGCGCATAGTTTCCTGTTCCAGGATAAAATTTATTCATTGTTTGAATTGTTTGGACTTTTTCCATTGCTAATTTTAAAAAATTGTAGCACAATATTTCGAAGAGTGGATCTCTCTTCGTCGTCAGGTGAAAACCTACTGTGGGGATCGTTACGAACAGCTAGACTGTCTGTCTGGCTAGCTGTTTGTAACGATCCCCACAGTAGGTTTTCACCTGACGACGAAGAGAGATCCACTCTTAGGAACGTGCTGCAATTTTTGAAAATTAGCAATGGAAAAAGTCCAAACAACTCAACCATTGAACTACTCACCGTTGCTCTCCCCCCCCCTTTCATTCTGATCGATAAAATTTATTAACTGAACTGTATTTGTGTTCAGTTGTTTTTAATTTGCCGTGAATACATTTGTTGAAATTTTTATTTTATTTAGGCTATTTTTTATTTTCTCACTTTTAAAAGTGGAGTGTGCGGCTTATTCGATGGAGCGGGGTATTCGAGAAAATACGGTATTATGTCAACATGGGTCCAAATCTAAGGAAACAAAGTAATACAAAATGCCAAATCAAACGTTTAGAGCAGTAGGCGGTACCGTTTCATGAAGTTACAAATATATGCTTATATAGTCGCGTCGCTGTTATTTCTAGCGTGGCTCCTCCTCTTTGCTTACGCTTTAGGAAATGTAGGCTCTATAAAGATTAGGTAGGTATTATCGTTCACCATTTTAGTTCTTTCGTTGCCGACATCCAGACGAATCTATTTGTCGCACCGTTAAACATCATGTCGAAGCTCCTATGATAGTAAATCAAACGCACTGTAAATTTTAGGATTCAAAGAGATAATTATAACTAAGGAAAGAATAGAAAAAAAATTCGAAAACAAAATCTTTTTTGAAAAGTGAGAAAAAAAACTAGCAACTTCGAAGTGACCCATTCAGAATAGATATTGACACCATCAAAAGTTGATAAGCGACAAACTTTTTTTATTTTTCACGTTAGATTGGGGGGGGGGGGGTCAAAGCGAGAGAAATGTTTAGAATGAATGGAAATTACTTTTAAAAGTGGTTGCTACTCAAAAACTTTACTAGTTTGCAAGTTAAATGTGGGAGTTTGCCTGGTGGACTTTTGTACCAGTATGCAGAATGACAACTTTATTCTGTTAGAACTGTGGATCCTCATAGAAATCATACTCTGATTTCAGATTTGTTTACAAAATGTTTCCATTGCTTAAGATTTTCGAGTTAATCGTGGGTTTTGTAATGTAATTAAAATATTTCTAATACATAAATAACATCTATGCTATGACATACTTTGAAATTGAGAAAAATGAAAAGAATGTCATAGTAGTCTTTAAATTTATTATTTGTATATAGAATGTTGGAATATTTTGTGAAGTTTCATGATATTTTTGTGGTCTTTTAATCCCAGAAAAGAATTTTTATAATTCCACAGAGCATAAAATAATCATTGTTTATAAATAATAGAATATTTGTTTGTTTTCTGTGAAAAACAGAATTTACAGCATCCTTTCATGACGACTTCTCACTGTAATGGTGGTTGCTTGTGTATGAATCATGAGCTGCAACCTGTTCAGATTTACTGTATAAGACTTCTCAAAACGAGGAATAACAGCTTCATTAGGCCTATTGGGAATTAAACTAAAATTCATATTGACTTCTTACTGAGAAAACTCTCAGAATTAGCAACATAAGTGTCTGTGTAACCCTGTGAATCACTCCTTACATTACATATAAAAAAAATGCATACCCCAGTTTGAGAAATACTCTCTTAAAACATGTATATCCAGTTACACTAGGTTTGATGTTTCTAATTCAGAAAAAAACAATGGCTAGTGTTAAATCGCAGACTAGAAACAAAACAATCACTTACTTCTAAAATTTTGTATAGTTGTATATGAGGGATATATTTTTTATACATGACAAAATTTCCTGTGAATGGAAAATGGGATGTGGAGTTGATGCAGATGTGTGGGAATCAGTCTGACGCGAGGAAGGTTAGAATGTATTCACTAGCGCATTATTAGATATACTTTTCTATACTATGTGTAAAAAAATTATCTTTGTACAGTTTGTGCATAGAACAGGCTTCCTCTGTGTAGTAGAAGCTTTGGATGAAGTAGTAGTTGCTGACTACATCATACATGGAGCAGTCCACTTGCGAGTTTTCAATTCAATTTGTGTTTTATTTTATTTTTTCATTACATCCTGTTTGACTGTAATAAAATCTCAATCCTCGAGTATCTGTGGTCACTTCCTGAATATTAGACATTTAACCCTTTGGCAAAAGAGAACATTTAAATTTATTTATGCTGTGTTATCAGAAAATGTTTAAACACACGCAAAATGATTATAATTCTTGCATGAATCAATATTTATTTTTAAAATACGTTTCATAATATTAATTAAACTACATACTCTGAGTTCCAGCAAATGTTTCCAGTTTTTCTGTCATTCAACCAGCTGCAGGTCCTCTCTGCTGCTACTGCTGTTGCTGCTTGCATCTGCGTACTTACAGTGCTTTGTTAGATTAAAACTTGCATACCTATTATGTTATTAGTAACACTCGATATTCACCCTCCTCACAGTAGCTGCTGGAAGTTTTGTCCATTTTATGTGATATACATAATTCACATCGTCATAATAAACTATCATTCACACACAGCAGTTCTTCTGTATTAAGGGAAGACTCCACTGAAAATCATGAAAATTTTTCCAAATTTTTTTAGCTATTTCACTTATTCAGAATTTATATTTTCATACCGCAAATGGATTCATCTCAATTCTGATTACAAATACTCGTATGTTTACACTTTTTAAATTAAGGCTGGAAGGGGGCGTGGAATTTAAGGAGCTGTCAAAATTGTTTTCATCGAAGAATTCTTTTTTAAAATTTCTGATTACAAATCTAGTAACTTTTTGTTGGCTCCCTGAAGTTACTAGATGAATGTAGTGGAGGAGAATATTAATTTACATAAATATTCATTTTATTTTCAAATCTATTTTTCTGTGTTCATTTTTATTGATTCAACACCAACTTTCTTATGCCAAATATTAATCAATCTGGATGAAATTTTTACTGCAAGTATTTATGAGGTAGCTGCATGTTTCTATGCATTTATTTTATTAATATTTTTCTTGATGCTGCTAGTTTATTTTATTAATATTTTTCTTAAGAAAAATATTAATAAAATAAACTATCAGCATTTCTCACAAAATAAATGCTGGTTGGCTGACAGAAACATTGGGAACATTTGTTGGGACTCACTGTACAATAAGATTATGAATTTCACATTACATTAAATATTAGCTTCTATATGGTAAGACTCAAAACAGTTTCCCACACATTCACTAATTTTATGGATAAACATTGTCCACGTTGAATCTTTTGTACACTACTTTTAACGCTTGAATAAATAATTGATTAAATGGCGATCTTACTCATGTTAATTATGTAAGCATGTGCAGCTTATAGCTGTTTCGGTGCTATTCAACACCATCCTCAGAGCCTACTAGATCTTGGCGCTATCTCAACTATGCTGCCTGTTGTGTGGGTGCGTTCGTGTGAATGAAGAGTTGTGTCAAATAGTGTGTGTGTTGAGAATTTGATTGGGGTGTGTTTTAGTGTGTCTGTATATTTCATATTGTTCTAGTGTATTGTTACAACCCAAACATAATAGACAACATCATAAGGAAGACAAAACAAAATCTCAAGAAACATAAAAACACACAAAACAACACAAACACAAGAGCACAAGAAATGCATCACACTAACATACGAAAACAAAAATGCATACAAGATCGCATCCTCATTCAGAAAACAGAAATGCAACATAGCATACAGAACAGAAAACACACTACAAAGACATCTCAACACACAAACAACACAAACAAATAAATACAACCACACAGGCGTATACAAACTCACATGCAATAGTTGCGACAGTTTCTACATTGGACAGACAGGCAGATCATTCCAAACTCGATACAAAGAACACATTAAAGCAATAACCAGAGGAGACAATACATCTACATATGCCAAACACTAACTAATGCTAACCACACATACAAAAACATAAATACAGACATGGAAATCCTACACATACAACCCAAAAACTCAACACACTAGAACAATATGAAATATACAGACACACTAAAACACACCCCAATCAAATTCTCACCACACAGATCAATTTCAGAATACACACACTATTTGACACAACTCTTCATCACACGAACGCACCCACACAACAGGCAGCGAAGTTGAGATAGCGCCAAGATCTAGTAGGCTCTGAGGATGGTGTCAAATAGCACCGAAACAGCTGTAAGCCGCACATGCTTACATAATTAACACGAGTAAGATCAATTATTGATAAACATTGCTTTACGTTTTTCTCTTTATATCCAGCTGTTTACCCATGCTTGTGGTGTAAACAAATTTAAAGACTCGTATATTAAAAACGCAACAAATTTAAGTATGACTATACTTACTCAGTCAAGCTGAATGGTTCCATTCATATACTAATCGAAAGCATCCAGTTCCATCTTTCATAATCACTGTATGAAGTTTGTTAATATTATGTACATTATACATAAAGAGATACGTTCACAGAATAACTGCTTGTTGGTAGACTACTTTGCCGAAAAACGGTTTTGTTGCCCAGGGTGCACCACGAGGAGGTGAGTCTACCACTGCACCCCACATGCAAAACTCTCTTTCTAATATTTTTTTTTTCTTTTTTATTATTTCAAACCTTTGTTCGTGTACACATTGTATGTACAGTATTGTATGTTTTAAGAGAATGGCCATTGGTCAAGTTCTAAGCTGCATTAGATATAAAAAACATTCACAGAATCTTGAGAGTGAATATAAACAGAGTAGAATGCTGTAGAGCAAGTGTAATTCATGCTGTGACGACATAGTGTATGTATTTGTGTCACAGAAATTTTAGAAATTGTGTTCAAAATTGGATGTAATATTTTGTGTTAATGAGCAAGTTGATATATTGATGTGGTAGCCCATTGTCACCAAGGTCGTGCATCAGCCATCCTCACCACTATGAAAGCCTCATTGTGCTGTTCAGTATGTTTCAATATACACACATATATCACTCTACCAGTTGGAAAACCCAATTAGGCCTACCTACCGTATATGCGACCAGCTGGAATTTATTTTGATTCACTCTAAATTTGCTGAATAAACTACTGTACTCCAACCACGAGAAAGTCTGAAGGGAATGAGACGCAGCAGGTGATGCTGTGAATGAGTGTTGATGTCATAAGGTCACACACGCGGGTACTCGTATCTCTATTAGCTAACTCTCACAGCACAAACCATAACATTGATACACACATATTTATACTACCCTAGTTACAAAATTAGATCACTGTTAATCTCCTGGTCTTTTAATCCCTCCATACAGGAAATAACATATGCAGGAGAGCGCATGGTTTTTAAACTGACGTTATAATGATAATATTATCTATCTACATCGTTCCAATAGATGACGCAATAGTAAGCACATTCCTTTCACGGTTGATCTCCTGGTTGGAGAACAGTATGTAGTAGGGCATTCTGAACAGAACCATCATTTCCTAGACCAGGCCATTTAGTAGCATGTAAATATTTGTAGGAGGCAAAATTTACTGAGACTGGTTCATATAACTACTCAGAGAAGGAAATTTTATCTTTAAAGAGAAACCACTCTCTATTCATTACTTGAAGAAGAAACCTTTAAGTCTGAAGAAAATGATATCCGAGAGCAACGAAATTATAACCTCTATAACAAAATGCCTTCCAGAAATGTAATTGAAAATAAAACATAACAATTACACGAAATATAAAACAAATTGTATCCATATAATTGCTAAATTTTCATTTAAAGAGATACATAATTCAAATATCCATACCTTTTTTTTTTTCATGGATGAAGATTAATTGCATTGTATGAATTACACTGGCATGACGGAAAGTCCTGGGCATGCAGTACACCATTACCTGTGGCAAGGAGTTAATTTGCTGAACTAACCAATTCCTAATCTATATTGGTTCAAAATGAAATGCTTATCGAGTAAGGGAGGCCACAACAGATGCCTTCTATGATTACCATTCACTTCATTGCCACTTTTGTCATGTAGAAGATAAGCATTTAACTGGCTAATACTATTTCCATGATTCAAAGAAATTATAGGCTATCAACGAATAATAAAGAATGTCTCTTAGCAGATTTTAGTATAACCACTAGATCTCATACCTCTGTGTGTTTGAGGGTTGTCACTTGTTTCCAAATGGTCAAAAACAACATGACACAGCAGGGATAAGATAAAAATGTATGTGGCTCATAAGCATTTTAAGTAATATTGAATAAAACTTACATTTTTTTTAAATGAATGCTGTGAGATCTTTAACTATTTTTGCTAAAGCTGTGTGTCAGTAGTAACTTACTGTGTCTTGCAAACCACAGAGATCTGTCGTTAGTAAAATTTTTATTACTACCGGTACTCTTCTAACCGAAGCATAGTGAATGACATCTTAAAGGTTTGAGGTACTGATTTTGAGCGAAAAATGAGAATTTCTTCATTTTTCATTGAATTTCGATGTTTTCTTTGGTTTTGTGGGTGAACTCGAACATTGTTGTTTTCATTATAATTATTATTATTTTATTATAGGAAAAATTTGAGGCACAATCTTTTTTTTATAAATATCCTAATTACTCCAAGAAACTGTTTAAATTATTTTAAAAAACTCAGAAATGACTATTATATTTTGTCTGAGTTGCTGTATTTTGAAATTTTATATGATCTCTACAAGAATGCTGATTGTATTGAATACATAATTTAATAAAGACGTATTTATAATAAGAAGTACTGTACATAACAGCTCTGATGAGTGTAATAATTTTAATGCCATCTTTACTTTCCCTGTGAGCTACAAAGCCCTGCAGTTAGTTCTGACTAATTTTAGCATGCTATTCTAAAGTGACTAAATGTCCTATGTTTAAAAATATCAAAATAATACAGGATATGGTTTGAACAATGCATTTTATTGGCATGTTTTTTTTTTAATGGCACATTTCAAGTGATCCCCTTGGTATCTTATGATTTGTTGCAGTCTTACCCAGAAATTGTTCTTGCACTGAACCCAATGTTTCGTTGATTTCTTGGGTTTCTGCCTCCATCTTGTTCTTCGGATGCTGATATAGAGTAGTCTGCTATGAAACACCATTTCTCAGGTATCCTCACAGATATTGCCAAACCGAGAAATTTAACGTCCAGGGAAAAGATTTCTCAACAACCTCAGTGTGTCTTTGGCAGTATGAGCCATAGTCCTCTCTTGTTGAAATCAAATGCCTATTTAGTACGTCTCTAAATAATGTCTCTAACATTTGCCGATATCTTTCAGCAGTAGATGCCAATTGTAACTCTAGCAGAAACAGCACGCCAGACGGTCACTTTTTCACTGTGTATTGGTCGTTCATGCAATGTCTAGACAACGTTTAACATTTAATTGTTGCTGCTCTTATTTCATATTACATCTCTGCCAAACTCTTCAGAACCCATCTCATGAGCAATTTCCAGGTAACAGTGCAACAAGTTACCAAGGGATCACTTGAAATGTGTAATAACATGCCAGTAAATTTCATTGTTCAGTCATATCTTGTGTTAATTTGATATTTCTAAACCTTATAGTCGCTTTAGAACAGTATACTGAAGTTTGTCAGAACCTGCTGTCGGACCCTGCAGACTGCAAATTTTTCTGTTCAGTTGCTAAGTTCAGATGAACTGTAAAACTGTTAATTGATTCTGAGTACCATCTGTTAGCTAAGCCCAGATGCATTGTAAAACTATTAATGATTCTGAATACCATATGTTGCCAAACATAGATCGAATTTTATTTTTTGGAAGTGACCAAATACCAGGATTTGAGATAAATCTGTTAAAATAGAGTAGTACCAAACCATCATGTCTTGCTTCTTAGACAACGATGCAGGAATCATCCTGGACAATTGAACTAGAAGATTACCTTTTTACATTGCATTTAGTACTGAAACAGTGACTGCTCAAAATGAGATCCATCATAGTTTCCTCCTTCTTCATTTGTTTAAAAGATTAATTTAGATCATTTGTACAATTCATATATGATTCATTAGAATCTAATTAATTTTTAATTGTATAATTTGCAGCGTTCTATGAATATGCAATATTTATTTTACATTTTGATAGTTACTTAAACATGGAATGATCCTAATGTAGGAGACAGACGTTTACAGGACTATTTTAAAAAGTTGTAAATCGTAATATTTAATATTTATTTGTCAGTCAACTTTACAATTCACAGTTATGGTGGACCTTCACAAATCGTAATATGTAATTAAAAGATAAATTTGAAACTAAAACTTATAATTTGTTCATTTCACTACCATATTGTTAGCAGAAAATCATTTACACCCTTTGACAGGGAAATTGGTGGCTGTTCACAGACTAGTCCCACCTCAGAATAACTCGGAAATCATCTTGTGCACTGTGTTTACACGCGTGCATTTTTATATAGAGAGATTCGAAGCCCAGTCTTTGTAAAGAGAAGAAAGAACTCTATCGCTAAGCTATAAAGTCTTCATAGGGAATATGTCGTTTCGTGACATATACAGATACGTCACTGCTACGACTTGACTTCATTCTCGGACCTTGATGCTTAATATTTCCCCATGTGAATCTCACATCTACCCAAATGACACTTGGACAAATTCTACAGAAGAGCGACTATTTTCCGTGTCGAAGGGTGTACATATACCTATAGTAAATTGGTTCGTGAAAATTACAACTACAAAAAATGGCCAGTTAAAAATTCATTTTCTGTACACTAAGACATTGCTGTAGTAAGTGGAATTTGTTAACATGATTGCGTGATGTTGAGCTACACTGTCTTCTCTTCAATAACAGGGGTAACAATCGCATAACATAATTGCAGTTAACTGCAATTCTGATTGTCATAATTGAACAGTAGTCCAGGATGAATTCTCTGTAGTAAATGACGGAAAACAGGACAAGCTTGGAATCATGATGTTTTCGTTGTTATAGTTATGTACTCATGAGTAGTAATTCTCTCCTCGTTTCAACAAAATTTTGAACTTTGTTTATTTTACCTTGTAGATTTAAAGTTAATATGTCCATTGACAAACCTTCATAAGTTGCTCTACATGTATTATTGTATGCATATGGGGAAGATATTTCTGGCAGAATATTCTAAGTACTCTGACTCTGTTGAATGATCATTTACGTCCATGGTCACGGATCATATATTACCATAAAAGGAAGTTTTATTCTGAGTCTTCGCAATATGAGAGAATTAATGACTTTATGTGGAAAGATGTGACTATACTGTAAGGCAGAAAAAGTGGTTTCTTAGATCCCACACTGTTGGGCTCCTGTGCAAATTTTATCTTACATAAAATGACTGTTTTATTGATACTTGGACTTCTGTATTAAGATATGAACCATTTGTCGAACAAGTGAACAATTAACTCTTGGGAAGAAAATGAGTCATTGAAGACTGAATGAACCAGTTG
Organism: Periplaneta americana; assembly: GCF_040183065.1. Lineage (NCBI taxonomy): Eukaryota > Metazoa > Arthropoda > Insecta > Blattodea > Blattidae > Periplaneta > Periplaneta americana. The sequence continues at coordinate 134,274,571 of NC_091127.1, forward strand.
TTAACGGAACTTCGATATTTATCCAATATCTTAATGATATTTTAGTATACTACTAACTACCGACATAATTCAGTCGGCTAAGGACTTGCCTGCTGATCCAGAGTTGCGCTCGGGTGCGGGTTCAATTCCCGTTTGGGCTGATTACCTGGTTGGGTTTTTCTGAGGTTTTCCCCAAATGTAAGGCAAATGTCAGGTAATCTCTGGCGAATCCATGGCGTCATCTCACTATCACCAATCCCATCGATGCTAAATACCCTGTAGTTTATACAGCATCATTAAATAACCAAGTAAGAGAAAAAGTATATTACTTAAAAAATTTGTAAATTTTAAAAACGAATACTAGAGGTAAGAATTAGTGAAGAGAGGGGGATTCCCGTGATTTCTTTACAACATTTCACCTCCCATGAATACTTATGATGATTCAGTACAGTTTTGAAAGTAGGCTAATTTTAGAGTTGTTAGATAATCTGATAAAATGATTTGACCAACTGTGACAAATGAAAAAGAATTGTGCGAGGAACTAAGAATGTTGCCAGAACTGTACTTCCATATTTAGATATATAGTATATGAATTGTTGAAGCTTAAGGGGTTAGATACAGCTTACAGCAGTAAATTTTTTAAAAATATTCAACATTTTTTCCCTCCATTACTGTATCTTGTACAATAATGAAAATTGGTATGTGTAAAACACTGTCTTACTGTTATATAAAAAAATACTTTTACGATTAAAAAAAATTATTTATGTATATTTTTTTCAAAATTCAAAATGGTGGCAGTTAACTGTGCAGTGATGAAGCGTTTCCCTCATAACAAATAAACTTTTTCATGTTCTCTCTCTTTTATTTTATTGCTAAAACTCATGTTTATAATATCGTGCTCTTTCAACTACATTCCTTAATAAATAATATTTATTTTATTTTGTGTTAAAAGAAAATACTGATATTTGACCATTTTTTAAATGAATTTATTTTTTATCAGACAATCTATCAAAAGTAGAGAAGTGATTTTACATCATATTGTAGATATGACATGCATAACTACACACAAAAAATGTCATCGTAGAATGTTGGATGGTTTTTGAGTTATGAGGGAAATGTTTCATCACTGCATAGTGAACTGCCACCATTTTGAATCGTAAAAATATTTTTTTTCACATAGAAGGACAGTGTTTTACACATACTAATTTTCATTATTGTACAAGGTACAGTAATGGAGAAAAAAAATGTTCGAATATTTCCAAAATTTTACTACTGTAAGCTGTACCTAACCCCTTAATGGGAAGTCTTCAACCAGCTTGGTTATCAGCCAAAGCTTTCCATCCTTTCTGATGGAGGATCACTTTTCACTGCTCGGACTGACGTAATAGCTCAGTCAAGGAATTCTCTGTATTATGATACGTAATAATTTAGTTTAATTATTGTACGTAACATTAAGAATCGTATTAAAAATTCCTGTTGCAATAGCGTCAACTAAAAAATTCTCCCCTTCTTTCTAAAAGAACCTTTTGTTATTGGTGATTCTGTTAGTGAACTTGACTCTGCTTCAGAATTATATTTATTTCCCTTCTGTAAATTACAGCTGTTCAGTACGGTCGAATGTGAAAATAAAAAGTAAAAAAATAATGTAATTCACAACCAAGCCAATATTTTGGTCCATCATATGGAAATTGTTTAATTAGATTTTTTTCAAGAACATCTTATGACTTTCATATAAGACCTCGCAAACTTCAGGGTCCCTCTTGTATATATGACGATCTGGTTAACAAACATTGTCAAGATTTTTTGTGAGCTACAAGTGATAATTTTTTTACTTATGTACTACACAAGTAATAGTAAGTATTTTAGTCTAACTTTGGTGGACATTGAGAACCTAAAATGCACACATATAATTTGCTAATCACTCAACTACTTTTTCTCCTTTCTAAGATAAATTTCTATTTATATTCCAAATGTGTGCATATTTGCAAATTTACCAGCATTGTTGCAAGTATTGAACATTTGTCAATAGACTTAGACTTGGCGATGCCAGAATGTATCTGTCTTCATGTTTGAATGTAGTGAGTACCTCAGTGAGAATAATTGAAAATAAAATTAGCTGGGATCAACTTCAGAATCAGATTGTAATATGCTCAATTATATAATATGGGCCAATGTTATATGTAATTCTATACATATATTAAAATAACAATTATATGTACATATATGATGCTGTACTGTGTATGCTTTCAAGTGTGAAAATCAACTTCATAAATTATTAATTCTTGTGTGCATGTGTTTCTTGCTATTGGTAACAGCCTACAATAGTGTTTCTGGAATATCCATTCATAAGTGTTAAATAGCCAATTTTTAGGTAAAATATTTATTCATTCTCGAGTACACCGTTTTAATGCTTGTATATCATTAATGATATTGTTTAACTTGTTAAATTAACAATTTTGTAACTTTACTGTGTCAAATAATGAAACTATTATAATGGTACACACTAGTTTCGGTGGGACTTCACACCATTATCAAACTTCTAGTCAGTAAAATTATTTTATTTGAATGCACACTCCTTTAATTTGTTATCTACTCCACTTTGACAAACTTCATTTCTAGACTAGACATTTGATAATGACATAAAGTCCCACTGAAACTAGTTACTGAAGTAATGTACTATAATATTTTCATTATTTAACACAGTGAAGTTATAAAACTTGATAATCCATGTTGAATCTTTCGTACACTACTTTTAACACTTGAATGTAAATAATTGATTAAATGGCGATCTTACGCGTGTTAATTGTGTAAGCATGTGCGGCTTACAGCTGTTTCGGTGTTTCTTCACACCATCCTCAGAGCCTACTAGATCTCGGCGTCATCTCGAACTTCGCTGCCTGTTGTGTGGGTGCGTTCGATTGTTGAAAAGTGTTGAAATGTGGTGTCAAATAGTGTGTGTGTTCTGAAATTCTCAACACACAGATCACTTTCAGAACACACACACTATTTGACGCCACATTTCAACACTTTTAAACAATCGAACGCACCCACATAACAGGCAGCGAAGTTCGAGATGACGCTGAGATCTAGTAGGGTCCGAGGATGGTGTGAAGAAACACCGAAACGGCTGTAAGCCACACATGCTTACACAATTAACACGAGTAAGATCGCCATTTAATCAATTATTTATAAAACTTGTTAATGTAACAAGTTTAACAATATCATTAGCAAAATATTTATACTGCAATCTGAATAATTACCATTAAAATTTCATCATTCAGTAGTCTACGGTGATTAATTGGTCATTTCACATGTCATTAGTTCATAAATTCAGTATAAAATGAACGGAAGATTTGTATTATATTCCAAATATGCAAAGAAAAAGTATTTTGTTTGACTGTACTGGTACCTCTTTAAATTATCTGCCCCACTTTGCCTAACTTCGTTTCTATACTGGTACCTTTCACAGTTATTATTATGTTTTTTTTTTTCTGTTTTGCATGAACTGTGTTATAAAAGTTATAAAATATTCTGTAATGTTAAATTCCGCAATTTTAGTCATTAGCATTTATGGAATTCAGTCTTTCTATAAATCAGATCCCAGCTGGACTGTGTGCATTTCAACTATGAACTATTTGAAAATATTCTACTGGAGTTCATATTTTATGTACAGTACCCTATATTATAATAGGCTATATTTATTTAGAAGTTATATTTAAAAAGTAGAGACAATGTTCGTCACCATTATCATCCTCGTCGTAAGAAGTTAGTGGACTCTTTTCATTACTGCAGTGAAACTAGCCAATCTCCAATCAATATCTCTCCTCCCATCCCCGGAATCCTTTCTTACTTGCGTCCATCATACTGGTTTTTCGTAAGTACAGATTTGTACAGTCTTAGAAAAAAGTCTTATCGCACAGATACCTTATAAGTCCCAGAAAGGAGGTAATGCGTATGATCAAAAATACAACAAAACAAAAACTATTTTTATTACCTCATCTATTAGTCCTTCTCTTGTGACCCAGGTCGCACGTCCTCTATTCATGCGCACTGCCTCCTTTCTGGGACTTATAAAGTATCTGTGCGACAAAACTTTTTTCTAAGACTGTACTGTAACATGTGAAAGAGAACAACCATCAGGAAGTACAGTTGCTCCATGCAATTCAAATGATAGTTATAACGTGACTTCTTATGCAGTAGCTAGATGGCAGGATAGTGAAATTGATAAAAGTTGTTGCCATCAAAGCCCATAAGGATGAGCAATCTGTTATATGTGATCTGGGCTGAAATGCACAGGAGGCAGGAGCATCATAATGCATAAACCAACTTGTGTACCAAGAGGAACAGTTCGTATTTCAAGGACTAATCCCTTAGATTGAGTCCTGTGGATGGCTACAATATCTGCTCTTCTTTTCGAATCTAAGGATGAAATGCAGTGGATCTCCTCGTATACTTCCCATCCACGACGCTTTAGGACATCAGCAATACCAGTCCTGGCCTTATGGTGTCGATTGTTGCGCAACAGCTCCGTTTTTCGACAGAATCCCAACACAGCAACAATTAGCAGTCAAGTTAAATTGAGGACCGTTTTTGCAAAACTTGCTAACTGCAAAATTTGCAAAATTGAGATTTTGGAGGATTCGTTAACATAAAGCAGGCCTCTACACGATGTTAAAGTTATCTTAGTAAAATTGAATTATTTCTCTTCATTATAGTATGTCAAAATGTGATGGTTGCATCTATAACCTACTTGTCTCCATTCAGTTTTTTCTCTCTCCTGTAAAATTTAGTTTTTTCAGTTAGCAAGTTTTGCAAAAACGGTCCTCAATTGTACAAATTTGCGAGAAGTTGAGTGAAGAGAGAAACTTCACAATGTCGAGGCATATGCAGTGCAAGTGGGAGTGGGCATATAAGCAATAGCTAGCAAACGACAGAGCATGATGTTTACTATAGCAACCGACAAGTTTACTCTCAATGCATAGACGATGACTACTACCAGGAGTCCCAGCATAGTGAAGATATACCAGGTTTTCAGGGTGTCTGGAAAGAAGAGATGTTTGTCATTGCTGACGTCTCCTTAACAGCAATTCTATCAGTGATATATTCACGCATAAAACTTGCAGCTGTCTCTCCGATACAGCCTATCTCGATTTTTCCTTCATATAATTAAAACTCTGGGATTAAGTGTTTCCATAAAAAGTATTATAAAGCATTTTAGTCTCATTTTGACCTCTAAATTGATTTTATACACTTACCAACCATTGTGTGTAAAGGAAAAGGCTATTTCGAATATTTAATTGTTGTAATATTGTCTGTTTAAGAGCAAACAATTGTCCGTGTCCAATAAAACTTTAGAAATAGACTCTGACTGGAATTCGAAAAGGATAGTATTCTCAGACTAAAAGAAAACTCTGAAACGTGGCTAATTTATGTTACAGTGATGAAAGATCCAATATTACTTTGAAGTGAAACGTAACATGACAGAATTATGGGAAATTCTATTGTAAGGTTTGAAACTAAATATCCCTGAGTGAATGAACATAGTTGGATACGCACTGAGATTGTGCTTTTGTACTGTGACTAATATTGGATAACTTATGTTATTCGTATAAATATTGTTTTTGCTGATAAAATGATAAAATCTTAGTGGTGTTTCCTGTATCGGTAGTTTCACACCATAATACTAATTTTCTTCTAAGACGAACATTTTGCTGCACGTACCTACATTATTAACATAAAACAATTTCCTTTAACCTGTTAAATTAATTGTAAATCATTCAAGAAGTACACAAAAACATATCATTAGATCGAAACAGAGAAGGAACTGAAGTCGAGATCAGATTTCAGTGGCTGTAACAATGACGACTGGACTTACCGTAATGTTCTAATAGTTTTTGACGCTGTACTTGTACTAAGATAGCTGAGATCAACAACAAGATGAAAAAGGAAGTTCGGGGGATTTTTGGCGGATATGAAAAAGCCCAACTTTCTGTTTACAGCGAGTCATTTCGGCCATTGAAGAGCAACTTCTTTTACTCTTATACAGTTTTACTGTTTGCATAATGTGTAAGTACATATTTAGAAATATCATGTACTGGTAGGTGATTTTTCTTCATTATTCCCATATCAACTTGGAACTGTGGCATTCAGTCTGTACTTTTGGGTCACTTCATCAAACCTGACACAAGGAAGGTATCTTCTAATATAGTTGCACAGTTGCAGTCTTCGAGTTTATCAGAGATGTACCTGCAATAATCTATCTAGATAATCATCTGAAGTTGCCAGATCACGACTACGATGTGAGTTTGATGGCACTGTACATCTATAAATTTACAATGACATGTAGGCTTAGCAACAAAACATCTTCCATTCGCCAATGTGCTTGATAGAGAGTGTTAATGCTATTTTTTCGGAAGAGGAAGCAATTGAAAAACTTCCTTCAACAGAAAAATTTATTGCGGGGATTTTCTGGAACTCAGAAGAACTTAATCATTTTAACATTGTGTCAAACTGAATCACTATTAATTCTGAGGTTTATGTGGGATGTCTGTCTGGTAAACTCAAAGACTGTATTTACAGACAAAGTTTAAGGATGACGACTCAAAAGAACAGATTCTGATTTCTACCATGTGGATGTACACATTCATGTGTTGAAATATCATACAACTATTTAGAGAAATGAAGAATATACTTATATATAAAAATACAGTATGTATTTTGTTTCCAAATAATGTACATACACATTATGTAAATAGCAAAAATATAGAATAAAAGGTGGGAAAAAAATTAATTGACCCTTGCACAGTTTCATCGCAAGGTTTTGTGATTAATTCCATAATATTAAAATAATTTTCCAATAGTTATTTAAAATTCCTAATTAGGGTGAAATTTGTTTTCACGAATGAAAATTGTCAGTATACTAACAAATCAAATATTGCTGCCGTTATTATGTTAGTATATATGAAGCAGTGAGTTCCAAAACTTGATAAGTGCGAAAATTAAACAAATTGAGATACCAGTACCTATTTCAGTCAATTCATGTGGTGCGCTTGCATCATATTACATCAAGTGTTTGTGTCAAATCTGATTATTTAGGAGTTTTTTTAGGTTCAAAATGTGAATTTTATTCCAAAACTTTATGAGACATTCAGTCATTTTGTCTAAAAACTTCATACGTGAAGAATGACCATTTCGAATCACAACTTCATGCATTATTTATCTAGATGGCCCAAATGCTCTGGTTTGTTCTAAAACTTCATACGTTCATACTCCAGACAACCAGCACAGAAACTGTAAAATATCAGCATGGGATTTTAAAGGAAACACATTTTTGGTATTTTTCCCGTAATTTCAAGATAAACGTACATTTTTCCTTGAAGTCTGAATTGACTAAATTGCTTCCTAAGGGCAAAACTGAACGATGTTGATGCACTACTGAAAAAACACTTCTGTGTTGAGTGGCGTGAAAATGTAGCTCCCATGTTCTACAAGGACATTACCGATGTTGAAATTGACATAATTGAAGAAAGTGTTGTGGAAATTGATCTTGATGAATATGGAGATCAAGACGTTCTTGACTTGAGGGTGTGAAATGATAACAGAAGTTTCAACTACACACATTTTCATTAACACTTAATTTAAAATGTTAAAGAAGGTTAGCCCTTCATTACTACTAATTGTAATAAACATGTAAGAGTAAATAAATTATATATTATTTGAGGTTTGGATCAAATAATAAAACTATAATTTTGTTTCAGTTATTACTTCTGACTGATTAAATTTTTTGTTATTTTTATGTTGCAACAAAACTTCGTATTTGAAATAATTTCGTATCAAATCTTGGTACATTTCGTCTTTTGCATCAAAACTTGATTCATATTTCAGTGTTAAAAGCATGAGGAAATCATGAACTTCTTTTTCTCATAAGGTGTACTTCGGTACACCATAGTAATATTCTTTTTCTCAGCTTGCTCTTATTAACTTTTTTTTCATTTTCATGGTAAACAATTCAAGAGTTGCAGTTTGGTAAAAAAAAAAATAACTTTTTCTTGCTTTCTGAAAGATGATGTCAGGTGTACTTATGAAGTTTTGGAACTCGCCGCTTCATATGTAAATGCAGTAAAATCCCTCATAACCAGCACCCAAATAACCGGCAATACCAAAACAACGGCACTTTTGACAGGGGCAAAAAAACAAAATTGAATCTTCTACATTGTCACAATCTGGGCCGTCAGTTTTGCCACATTAGGAAATTCGCACGAACTTTAATTTTCAGTGAATATTTGAACCTAAAATTAGTGTATTATTTGTGTTGTGTGATGTGTTTTAATATAGAAAATCCATACAGTTTTCATGTTTATTTAATTATGTTCAGGACGTCACTATGCCACATTAGGAAGTTAGCACAAACTTCCGTTTTCAGTGAATATTCGCTTTCGTTTTCAGTGCATATTCGAACCTAAAATTGTGTATTATTTATGTTGTGTGATGTGTTTTAATATAGAAAATCCACACAGTTTTATGTTTATTTAGTTATGTTCGTGCCGTCAGTGTTACACATTAAGAAGTTCACACGAACTTTCATTTTCAGTGAATATTCAAACCTAAAATTAGTGTATTATTTGTGTTGTGTGATGTGTTTTAATAAAGAAAATCCACATAGTTCATTTAGTTATGTTCGGACCGTCAGTGTTGTCACATTAGTAAGATCGCACAAACTTTAATTTTCAGTGAATATTCGAACCTGGAATTAGTGTATTATACTGGGTGTTCAGTTCAAAATGTGTCTTGGCTTGCTGTATGCCGTCATGTGGCTAGCTGACGAGCCTAGAGAATTCAATCTTCCTACACTTCCGCAGCTCAGGTGTATAATCTAAGAGGCAGAGAAGTTGGCTAGCAAGTACGGCGTTCATTCTGAAGAGTACGTGCCGATACGTACGGTAATGCCGGTAGTGGCAGGAATGTGAACTGTTTGGAAATACGTACTGTCGGGATATGGGGAGAGGGTTAAGACGATTACTTACGTATTTGTTGACATTAACTTCGACGGTCAACATGAACACGGAGCATTTGATTTGTGTTGTGGAATGTTACCGTACGCAACCGATGATAACAAATACCCTGCGTACGACTTGCCGGCGCAAAACACAGTTCAAAAGAGGTTATGGTAGCACACAGACCGTACAGACCGCCATCTGTTGCTACGACGTTCAAGTTATACCGTACACGTTCTCAAGTTCAGATTGAAGAACGCCTTAAATAATAGGCAACTTCTCTAACATATAAGCTGAAACTCGCTTCAAATCGGTGACCCAACAACAGTGACGTCATGACACACTTTGAAATGAACACCCAGTATGTGTTGTGTGATGAGTTTTAATAAGGAAAATCCACACAGTTTTTTTATGTTTATTCAGTTATGACCAAGTGATAGAGAAATAAGCTTCACATAGCTGCAGTTTCAACATTTGGCATAATGAAATATGAACTTTTCTTTGTATAAGTTATACCAGTATTTATTCAATTATCTGGCAAAATCTCGTATCCGAAACTAGCCTGACCCCTTTGGTGCTGGATAAGAGGGATTCTCCTGTGTATCAAAGTTAGTTGAAACATATAGATAAAATTGATCAGTAATAGACGATGAGTGATGTAAATGAATTCGATATTGCTATGCAGTTGAAGGAGATCACAGAAATTTTGTGTTGCACACTGCTAGAATCTGTCAGGCATTGGACAAGGGATTATGAGATGCATGAGTAGGATTTCTCCTCTCATTTACAAGTCACAATCTTCAGGAAATATTAATAGTGTCACGTAAGTAATCATTAAATATTTATTCATAATATATATAATGTAGATGCATTAACCTAATATGGGCATGAGCAAAAGATGTGATACACCATACACAAAACATTCTGCCTCTCACTATATGATTATTCTTTCCTTCCATAAAGAAGAGATTAGCGAAAAGAAAATGTGTGTATATAATGGACAGTAAATAATAGAAACAGTTACATTCTCAAAACATCTCCACACAACACAACAGATGCAGGGTAGATAAAATAGTAACAGTGCTTGCCGATGGCATGGGATCGTGACCCTGTCGCAGCTGATGCTAGCCTAATCCTGACTGGCTGGGAGAAAATCGGCACTAGGCTGCAGAGCTTGGTGGCAGGTTCACCACTTAGGTCATCGGCTTCAGACAGGATGTACTATTGTTTGGTATGTAGCCTAAAAGTCAGATGGTGGACATCACATTGTATGCATTGTCGGCTTCAGTTAGAAATTTAATCAGAAACCAATGATACATAACAACCATTCAGAACTTGGTCAAAACATTGGCACTTTTTTATTTTTAGGTGAATTATGCACCAGGTTCTTTTCAAAAACAAAAATTATTTTTTTGTAAAATGAGTGATTATATCTGGAGAAATCACACTGATGTGCACATATATTAACATGATTTTTTTTCTCAATTGTTCCTTGCATGTCTTCATCACGGATTGAGGTTAGCCCTAGAACAGAATGTGAGGTCCCAATTCGCCAGCGCTCAGGAACATTTGACGTGATGACAGACAACCAGTTCTTATCCCGTAACCTGGCATCTGTAACATAAAACACACATTTTTCTCTGTAACTTCTGCAGGTTGTTCAAGATAAGTTTGAAAGTCGTTCTCTCTCTCATAACAATCATAACAATGTTTGCAATACTAATGGCATAAAAGGCAGTATTTAATCGAAATTGGGAGAAATCAATTATTGTGATGTGTTGATATAAACCAGTGGTTCCCAACATTTTCTAGCTGCACCCCCCTTTATGAGCCTGCAAATTCCATGCCCCCACCTAAATTTATTAGGGGAGAGTGGGCCACACTGAGACAAAAAATGTTTTGAGCACGTTTTTTCAGAAATGGATGTAATAAACCAAACTTTTATTTTGCTAATAACAAAACACAATTAAAATTGACTCACTAGTTTATTTGTTGGAAAAATATTTTCTAAGGCACTACAACTGTCTCACCCTGCCCCACCAGTGTTCCACAGTGAGACAGGATTTACATATCTAGTTTTGAGATATATTTGAAGTACAAAAGTGATGATCACGGTAAAGTTGGGTAATCAACAGCATCTTACATGAAAAGCTAACATACAATACAATGAACTTAAAAAACAGAACATAAAAAACGTGACTTTGGGTTAGGTTATGTAGTGATTTCAAAACAACATTTTACTTTTTACATGTTCAAGATAAGTTTGAAAGTCGTTCTCTCTCTCATAACAATCATAACAACGTTTGCAATGCTAATGGCATAAAAGGCAGCATCAGTATTTAATCGAAATGGGGAGAAATCAATTATTGTGATATGTTGATATAAACCAGTGGTTCCCAACCTTTTCTAGCTGCACCCCCCTTTGTAAGCCCTGCAATTCCATGCCCCCATCTAAATTTATTACACATCTTTTCTTCTCAGAAACACTTATATTTGATAATAATATAGAATAAAGTAGAAGGTTTCAAAATTCTCAGTAGTACAGTAACTAATTTAAAAAAAAAAACAATGAACAAAAATTGTGACGGTGTCATATATAGTTCCCGGGGTAGCTCAGTCGGTAGAGCGTTCACGCGCTAAGCGAAGGGTCCCGGGATCGATACCCGGCCCCGGAACAATTTTTCCTTGAAATTATTCAAACCTGCTTTACAGGGAGCTACTACCTGAAAACCAGATTTGCATAATATATTCGTTACTGGAAGTACGTTAACAGAAAGCCACAATTTAAGTCACACAGTATTTGTGTGCACTCATAGTTGAGTTCTGGCGTCTTGTCAGTTCATTTGAGTTGTGTGGATACAAAGGAAAAATTGTGACGAAGTCGTGTATAGTTCCCAGGGTAGCTCAGTCGGTAGAGCGTTCTCGCGCTAAGCGAAGGGTCCCGGGACCGATACCCGGCCCTGGAACAATTTTTCCTTGAAATTATTCAAACCTGCTTTACAGGGAGCTACTACCTGAAAGGCAGATTTGCATAATATGTTCGTTACTGGAAGTACGTTAACAGAAAGCCACAATTTAAGTCACACAGTATTTGTGTGCACTCATAGTTGAGTTCTGGCGTCTTGTCAGCTCATTTGAGTTGTGTGGATACAAAGGAAAAAATGTGACGATGTCGTGTATAGTTCCCGGGGTAGCTTAGTCGGTAGAGTGTTCGCGCGCTAAGCGAAGGGTCCCGGGACCGATACCCGGCCCCGGAACAATTTTTCCTTGAAGTTGTTCAAACCTGCTTTACAGGGAGCTACTACCTGAAAGCCAGATTTGCAAAAAAAAAAAAAAAACAACAGTGTTTGAAAGGATGTGTGACTGAAATAAGAATGTGTTACTGTAATTAAATTATTCCTACTCATCATTAATTCATCTAAAAAATTTAAAAACAATAATTTGAATTCAAATGCATAGGAACAGTAGCACAATAATTTTAACAAAACATGCAGTATTTGAAAGGACTCTCAGCTGAAACAAGGATGTCTCACTCTAATTAAATTATTTCCACTCGCATTGACTTACCTGAGAATTTAAAAAACAATTTGAATTCAACTTCTTTACTGTGTCAACTTTTGTTTTTAATTACCAGTATCGGTATGTGATGGAACTTACAAGAACAAAGAATATCAATGGTACGATTGACACTGTCTTTTTTTTTTTTTTTTTTTTTTTTTTAAGGGATCCCCTAATGTTCGGTGCCAAGTTGGTTAAGGCACATCTGAGATCACTCTTTACATCCAAATGACTGCTGTGATTGGTTTCTTTAATGGTCATTGTTGAAAAATTGCCAACTGTACAAAAAAGAACTCTCACTCGCAAGTACTATATTTAATTTTTCTGCCAGTACTTATTATGTCTACTGCTATGGTTAGCACGTCTGACCGTGAAACTAGAGAGCCCAGGTTCAAATTCTGGTTGGGACAAATTATAGATGAGAAGGCGAGACCTGGCATTTGAGCAGTGCGAGAGAGGAAAGAATGAGCTTCAGAAAGAGAATTTATTTCATGATGGTTAATATTATATGAATCTACCAACACAGGAAGTTCATCTCAGACTAAAATCTATCTTCCCCCTCCATACCCGTTGATGATATAGCCATGGCATATGATAAGGCCACAGGACAGGTCTTGCCTCCTCTACTGTACGTGGTTGATGTTTTTACGGGATTTTCCCTCAACCTATAAGAGCAAATGCTAGGTAACTTTCAGCGCTAGACCCTGAACTCATCTTGCTAGCATTATCAGTCACCTTCATCTCACTCAGACACTAGATAACCATAGTAGTTGATAAATCCAGTGTTTTCGCACAGTCTTTTAACCAAAAGTACCAATATTATATTATACTCTGGCACTTTCTGTGATGATACTGGCTGAAAGAGCGGTTATGAAATAGGTTTTCTTCGCATATTTAAAATTTCCCTACATGTGTCATTTTGATATTGATCTCGTTACTCATCATTCTACACAGATAAAGGTCTTAGGTAAATAAATAAATATAGTATATTGCGATACTAGGTTGGTAAGTGCTCTGTAGCAGAGGTGAAGGAAAGTTTGAAAAAACGAGGTGCTTGCGTCGAGTTTTTTTTAATTCCCGAGACTGTTACGCACTTAACGCCCATGTATTGCATATTATTTTTTGCACAATCATAATTTATATCTTTATTTTATTTATTATGCATTCTATTTATTTATTTATTCATTCTTTTTGCACTGAACGTTTGTCATTTTGTTAATGACAGTGTGTAATTTTCTAGGTGACCGTGTTTTTATATCCTTTTGTTTTATTTGTTGGATACGACTATCTTTTATGTGTATGCAATGTTCCGAATAAATAATAGTATATTACGATACAAGGTTGGGAAGTGCTTTCTACAAAATGGAGGAAAAGTTTGAAAAACGAGCAGAGCAAGTTTTTCAGTTTTCGAGATTTTGTAATACACTTCACAAACATGTATTGTATAACATTTTTTGCACGATCATATTTTTAAAATTGCAAATACAATATATTTTGCATTGAAAATTTGGAGCAGTACTAGTCCAAAGCCTTCACAAAACGGCACTGTAATGGTAACTAAGTAACAATAAGTGCACTGTAATGAGTTTATTTCAGTATAGTTTTATGTTACGAAGAATGGTTTCCGTAGAAACAAGTTTCTGTGTGGGAATTCTAAGGCCTAACAACAATAACTGTAAATACAGCAAAAAACACGATCGTACAAAAAAAAGTTATTGCAATAAGTGTCTGAATCTTTTTCTATAAATAAAGAGAATTACAGTCTTTATACCATAAAATTTAATAATTGTTCAGCACAGCTGTGTTGTCAGTAATTTACTTACTGCACTATTATTTTCAGCGTTTCTGCAGTAAACATTGAACGTGTTGTATCTTCAAGTTACATGGAATGTAACAATGATGATAAGTATACAAAAGAGTATGATTGTGCAAAAAATAAATAAAATGAAGAAATTTATATTAAACAACACACATTAGGCCTATTATGTGTAATTGTTTAATTATTATTGCACTGCTAAATGGTATATTATGAAATTTATATTTCTTATATTAAGTACCTGTTTCATGTTTATTCCTCTTCTTCTTCCTCTTCTTCCTCTTCCTCTTCCTCCTCCTCTTCTTCAGCTTCCTCCTCTGCAGCCTCTTCCTCAGGCTCGGGCTCAGGTTCAGGTTCGAAAGTAGGTTCTTCCAATTCGTCATCAACACCTGCATCAGCCTTCACCTCTTCTTCTTCTGGGCTTTCGGGATCTCCCTTCTTCTTGCCAGGTCGCTCGCCGAACCACTTGGGCAGCTTGGCTATGTATGAGAAGTTCGATTAGGCTAGGTCATAATATGAGTAATATTTACAAATAATAGTTATAGTATAATTAACAGGGCTTTAAAAATTTTATGGTGGCTCACCAGTGAGGCGAAAGTTTCACTATTCAGTATGGTCGAACTACAGAAGTGCAATTAAATATCAACATTTTTTTTCCCCACTCGTCATAGACGAATGGTTTTTTCAAGCCCTGATAATTATCATGGTATATAACATTGTAGTCTTTCAGTTAGGCCACTTAAACTTCTGAAATTTCTGTTAGCGATGTTGATCTTATATTCATGTAGTTATATGTACAGTAAATATAATTATAAGAAATTTTGACAAGTAATTACAAACACTATGATATAATTTTCGAGTAAATCTAAACGTTAAGAAAAGAAACATTAATATTGTTACGCAAAATAATTGTTTAGTAGAGGAGTGTTACTTCCTATTATTTCAACCACTCATTATTTTTAGTTACTTATATGATATGCAATTACAAACATTTAGTCATGCTTGAAAACAATCAGTTAAAAATAAATAAGCTCACATATTGATGGCTCAAAATTTTGTTGCATAATTTTCTCTGCATTGCTTAGAGCTAGTGCAAGGTTAGTTGTGACTTGTAAGAAGTTTTAGATTATATAACTAACGATATTTTAAACAAATAATTAATTGAATACTAGTTTTGCTATAGAATTTTCATAGATAAGTGAAGTTTCTGCGCAAAATTGATCATGCACAGGTAGCCTATTTAATAATCTCGTTGCAGACGACTTTACTATTATGTTAGCGTACCGGCAACTGATGAAAGTTTGAACTTCACAGAGTTCTATAATATTTCACATTATAACATACCAGTAAGTTAGTGTAAGGTGAAATTATATCAGTGTGATACAGTAAAGTAATTAAAAGAAGCGTTCATTAGATATTGCTGTTACTTATTACTTTGAGAAATTGCGTTTTTGAGTGATTATAGCGAGATTCTTTAATAGTGGTTTTAATTTGTTGTGATAAATTAATTTTATAGAATGCAAGCGTGTTTCTTTTGAAGCTTATAAGTAGTACAACAGCCATTTGATGATAAATTATTTGGTTATGAAACTCAGGTGGATATTTTATATTTATTCTTAGATATCAGCTTATTTACTATGTTTTAAAATTTTCTTTTAACTAGTTCATTGCCTAGTCTTGATATTTTATATTGTATTGTGTAAAACAACGTAAAATAACAATATCCTATACAAAACAGATATTCTGTATCACGGAAAAAGAATCCTTGTGCATGTCTATCCAAGAGAAGTTTTTATATATACAGAGTGTTCAAAAAGTATGGAATATTGCTGATAACTTCTTAAATTTTAATTTTACAAAAAAAAAAAGTTTTATACAAAAGCTGTTCGAGATAAATAATAAAATATGGTATCAGTGTTCGAAAAAAAGTTAGTTATTTGGGCATAGCCTACATAGTGTGGCAGCAAACTTTATTTTTTTTTAAATGGTACACTATATTAAAATTTACATATTCCAAATCTCCATTAAATTTTATGTATTAATTGTAGAAATTTTACTCATTCACCCGTTTTATGTCTTTTAACTATTTATTAAACTTTTTTCGTTAACTTCAAACTTGAGAGAAACTAGTGTTTAAAATCATGTTGAGTAGGCCATAAAACTAAACACTATTCCTAACCAAACTTTACCACAGATGTTCAAAATAAGAACCATTCACACCAAGTAATGTCCCAGTCTATCATGAAAACTGTCCATTGTGATATGAGATGGAACAGATCAGTTATGTAACTGTGAGAAAGACAATGATTGTTTTTGTGATAGACTGGGACATTGTTTAGTTGTGAATGGTTCTCATATTGAGCATCTTTTGTAAAGCTTTGTTAGTAATAGTGTTTTACATCACATATTCATTATATGTGAGGTCTCGCCTACCTCATTGACTATTACACGACTACTATGAAGTAGCCAATGTGTATTATCATCATTTAATTCGAGAAAAATTCGTTCCGGCACCGGGAATCGAACCCGGGACCTCTCAGCTCTGCACGCTGAGTGCTCTTTCCAACTGAGCTATGCCGGGACACGATCCACGGTGCCGGCCGAACTCCTTTCGTTGTGGATCGTGTCCCGGCATAGCTCAGTTGGAAAGAGCACTCAGCGTGCAGAGCTGAGAGGTCCCGGGTTCGATTCCCAGTGCCGGAACGAATTTTTCTCGAATTAAATGATGATAATACACATTGGCTACTTCATAGTAGTCGTGTAATATTCAATGAGGTAGGCGAGACCTCATATATAATGAATATGTGATGTATTAACTGTTAGCAGTTGTCAAAAACTGAGGTTGAATATGGCCATAAAGTTTAGACTTACAAGTCTAAAGTGCAGGTAGTAAGGCCGTAAAACATTACAACGAGATGAGTTCGGCCGGCACCGTGGATCGTGTCCTGGCATAGCTCAGTTGGAAAGAGCACTCAGCGCGCAGAGCTGAGAGGTCCCGGGTTCGATTCCCGATGCCGGAACGAATTTTTCTCGAATTAAATGATGATAATAATAGTGTTTTGTTTAGTTTTATGGCCTACGCAACATGATTTACACACTTATTTATCTGAACTTTAATAAATAGTTAAAAGACATCAAACGGGTGAATGGGTAAAATTTCTACAATTCATACGCAATATTTAATTAAGATTCGGGACATGTAATTTTTAATATAGAATGCCATTTAAAAAAAAAGTTTACTGTCACACCCTGTATGCCTGAATAACTAACTTTTTTCGAACACTGGTAACATATGCTTTATCTGATACAACTTTCGTATAAAACTTTTTTTATAAAATTAAAATTTCAGAAGTTGTGAGTAACATTCCATACTTTTTGAACACTCCGTATGAACTACTACATTAATAATAAATTGTATAATATTTTACTTACACAAATGAATTGATATTTCTTAAAATATCGTAATTATATTGTCACTCTTTACTTGAAATGATAATATTACTTGGTTCAGTAAACTTATAGTCAGTAATTAACATAAAATAATGAGTAAATACCGGTATATTTTACTTTCGTTATACATATACGGTACTACTAAATCACTATGATCGTTTCCAGGGCTCTAAATGGACTGAAGCGGACCGGTATGGCATTCCAGTTCATGAATTTCAGAAACATTTCCATTCTGTCTCGTAAAAAATGTCTGTTGTCCATTCCGGATCATTTGAATTTTGTATTAATTATTATTATATGTTATTTAAATACGTTTTTCAATTGAGTGTAAATTAAATGGTTAAAAGTACTGACAACAGTACTGTCGGTACTTCTTCATTTTATTAGGGCCAATAGCTTTCGTATAAGCTCTTGCTAATTTGTAATACCGGGTGTTTCAAAATGAATATCGGGGTTTTAAGGCTTTCTAGTATTTATTACATTTAACGTACAATTATAAATAATACATGAAATGAAAGAGCAACTCAAACAGTTTTGTACGCGCATGCACTGTTTCCTCTGTCTGCCGTTAGAAAGCGCGTTGAACGAGTGAGAGAGTCTTTCACGCGTAGCCCCAAGAAATCTGTTCGGAAGGCTAGTTGTGAATTAGCAACGTCTGTGTGGAGAATTTTAAGGAGTCGCATATGGAAGTACGCGATTGGTTAAACGACGTTGTACCCGATCGCTGGATTGGCCGAAAGAGGCCGAATGACAGAGCTTGTTTCGCATGGCCTCCACGTTCACCAGATCTTACGCCATGAGATTTTTACCATTTTGGGGATTCATAAAGAATCGTGTGTATGTACCTCCCTACCAGCTGACCTACCAGACTTAAGACAGAGGATTGAAGCAGTTGTTGCAACAATTACTCCAGACACACTGATCAAGGTTAGGGAAGAACTCGCTTATCGACTCGATGTGTGCCGTGTGACGAATGGTGCTCACATTGAGCACTTGTAGCAAAACTATTTGAGTTGCTCTTTCATTTGTTGTATTATTTATAATCGTACGTTAAATGTAATAAATACTACAAAGCCTTAAAATCCCGATATTCATTTTGAAACACCCGATACTCTTGCGACATGCCTTTGATACATTTGATTCTGCATTGAATATCGTCGAAGTTCTGAATAATAGCGTGGCAGTAATGAAATTAAAAGGACCGGGGCTCAGCAACACTTTATCACTCCATATCGAGCTAATGATCAGATGTCATAGGCCACTACTAGGCAGCAGCCAGTCGAATTTAAACCGCGACCTGAGTATCTATTTCAAAGACTTCGCAAGTCACAGATGTGGCTCAGGCAGTAGCGTGTTCGCCTGCTGATCCGGAGTTGCGCTCGGGCATGGGTTCGATTACCGCTTGAGCTGATTGCCTGGTTGGGTTTTTTCCGAGGTTTTCCCCAACCGAAAGGTGAATGTCAGGTAATCTATGGCGAATCCTCAGCCTTATCTTCCCAAATACCATCTTACTATCCCCAATTCCATCGATGCTAAATAACCTAGTAGTTCATAAATAACCAAGTAAAAAAAAAAATACTTTGCGAAACAAAGGTTCCAGTTAAAAGTGCAGGTCCAGAAATCAATCTCTGTTGCTGGTGTTAATATATGCATCAAAGTAAATTATTTATTAAAGATGTGTGTATTTTATTCTTTTTTTTTCGGCTGAATGTAGTGACTATTGTTTGTGGTTCCCGTTTGAATAAACATGATAAAGGAATGAAAATTTCCGAAAACATTAATATGTTCGAAATTTTTATATTGATGTCTTTATAAATAGGCTATTTCATGGTAATACTCGGAGTCATCTCACTGGATATTAATTCCATCGTCATCATTAACATCACCTTGTTCACGAAAATAATAGTATTTCGGTTCGTGAAAACGTCCATTTAGAGCCCTGGTCGTTTTTACAATACATTATGTAACTTCTTTAAAGACAAGTTTATTAAAACGAGTAGCTTTCATGCGTAGACAAAAGATTTATATACATCTTGTCTCGCTTAGAGGGATCGAGAAATAAATGCTAAACCATTTAAAATCAGATGAAGATATTGTTTTGATTTACATCTGACAAGATGCAGAAACTGTCCAAGTTTATGCACCAATGGTTTAAAAACAGTTGCATGTTCATGCGCACTAACATTTATCGTGGAAACAAGCCTGGCGCCATTCACTAGAACATTCCGTCATTGGACCATTCTTTTTCATCGAGGCGACAGTCACAGGAAATGTATATGGTATCTGGACATGTTGCAGAACTTTTTTTTGTTGATCAACTCCTCCCATTGACCTTCCTCTGGGACTTTGTGACAAGTGTTGTGTACCAACGTAATACAGTTGACATTTTGGAAAAACTGAGACAACGCATTATAAATGCAGCTGCGCTAATCACTTCACAAATGTTATGGTACACTTGGCAGAAGGTTGAGAACCTTTTAGATGTCTTTAGGGTAGCTCGAGGCGCACATATCGAGTTGCACTGACCATTCGCCGAAACTCGGAGAGTTTTTACATCAAGTTATATAAAAAAGTTATGTTATAAAACCATTATTTATACTTTAAATTAGCACTTATTTCTCGATCCCTCTAAGCGGGACACGGTGTATTTTTTCAAGTTACAACTTTCTTCTCAAGAAAATTAATTTTAAAAACATTTATAATATGAGCTTAAAGAACATTTAATAACGTTCATTCATGTTTAAAAACACTAACTTGCTCTTTATGCCATAGCATTTTATATTGAATTACAATATAATTTAAAGTTACTAGTTAGCTTTCATTGAATTTTATGTAGGCAAAAGTAATCATAAGGTAGAATTTGTTTCGTTCAGTGACAATTTCGCTTGCTAAGATTTATGAATAAGTTATTTGTATGAAATTGTTACAGTAGTGTGGACATTTTTAGAAAAGTACCTATAGCGAAGGAAAAAATTGATTTTGAATTATTTGTTTAAAATTCGTGACAGCTGTGTATCACAGAGACATGCTTGAATAGAGAAACCACTCTTACACGCAGATGTAGCTTACAGTTCTCGTTTTTTATTGAGTCTATAATATCATAGAGTAAATTGCAAGCTGTAAACACAAAATAATTGTTATGAAAATAAACAGTGGTTATAAAAATATTCTCTATCACACATAATAATTTAAAGTATAAAAATTATATTTATGATAACATAAACAAAAACAGCATCAGTATTTTAGCTTGCTTGTCACTGCATGTATGGCTACTTCGCTTACTCAACTTTGGCTTGGCAGTGAGCATGGAGTGTATGCTTATTCTGAGATACTCTATGTACAGACTTACATTTTTGGCGTGAGTCAAATTCATTTGACTTATCGCTCCACTGTCGCTCGATAACCTCTTTGGTTTGAGCCTCTAAACCCTAGAGGAGGAGAGCAAGCAGGCACACAATTTATTAAATCAAACCAAACACTTCGTGATTGGAAATGGAGAAAGTAAAGGGACAAATGACTCTTTTGTTAGTGTTATTAGTTGTTCTAGCTTGTACACATCTCACAACTATCATCTCTTTTAGCAACTGTTCATCAGCGCTTGGAAGTGTGTTAGATCTTTCAGAGAACAAGTTCTTAATTTTATGTCCATAATTTTGTTATCGTGTCTTTGTCATTTGTAATTTGATACACACATGGAAGAACTGCTATGTACAATTGTGATGTATGGTAGCAAAAAATTTAATTATCAAAGAGACGATGAGAATCGCATGCAATGTAGGTTGAAACTGAATGGGAATAGACCACTCTGCTCAGGTTCTGATGTTTTGTGAAGGATTTGAAAAGTAAGGAAAAATAAGTAAGATTTGAGACTTTCACAGTAGTCAACGTGGTGCGAGGTTTTTGTGTCCTTTGTGATAGTTCAAGGTTTCAAAATATATTAATTTTTTATATTAAGAGCTAAAATCTAACACGAGAACTTCCGGCAGAAAATGTATTATTATTAAAATATTTTCTCAAGAAGACCCTCAATTACTAAATGTGTTAGGAAGACAGTATATCGACGTCTTGTGAAAGAAGTTCGTTTTAACTCCTTTGAACCCAGTCTTAATAAGCTAAAGCACAGAGGAATCGAGTTTACTTAACATCTTATTTTTAAGGTGAGAATGTTTGATCCCTTCTCTCTTTTGATTAATTTTAGTAAATCGTAATTAAATCATGAAAATAAGATATTCTCTGACAAACTATTTGGAAGGATGTAACTGTACCGACATTTTCAAATTATAGTGGCGATTTTGAGAAAATGGAAATAGCTGCAAACAAATAACTACCAGTAGTGATCGTGGCTTAAAATTCAGCCTGCAATTAAGGAACCTTTATAATATTTAAGAAAAACTAAAGCGAAATAGTTAAAAGCATTTTGAAATCACTTAGCGTGCAAGTATTTAATTAGTGAATATTCATGTTGCGAACTGTGACGGAGGACACAAGAAAAGATTTTGGGGATTTTTTATGTAATTTATAAACATTTCAACAGTTTTGTGATTTGATAAATTTTGGCATATTTTTGGTCATCAAATCGGGATTTTGATTATTACTTCCTAGAATTACAGTAGCCTGTATCAGAATGCTTTAGATTTAATGGACTTCATTGATAGAGTGATTTAATAAGTAAGCAAAGAAGCTTGTCTTGTGAAAGTACTGTAATTGAATTGATTGATTGATTGATTGATTGATTGATTGATTGATTGATTGTAGGGTAAGAAAGAGCAGAGAGATAGATGCGAGTATTGTACACTATGGTCACACGTGACAATGAATAACACATAAGACGGGGTGTTGCATCCACCACATTGTGTTCTGACGTTGTGGTTGTTGGGCAAGCACATTTGTTCACGGTTTGGGGCAAGGGTTTGGACTCTGTCACCGTCTTACTTACACTTGCTTCTGTTGGCAAACAATTCATACTTGGATTTCCAAACTTTCTCATTACTCTCTGAACTTAATGTGGCCCAACCCTGCGTAAGGACACCAAACACAATTACATACACAAAATAAATCTCATAATGAGCACATAAAGTAGATATGTGGATCTACAGCCTCGTATCACAGTAGTGGACACAAGCAAGTCTTGTATGAATCGCATGCTTCAACTTCTGCTGACTGATTAATATTTTTTATAAAGTACGTTGTTGTCAATTTAAGTATAGACATGCATATTATCTCGCTTAAACTTATGTACGTGGTAGTCAATAAGTTCTGCGACTGGGCGCATAGTGGCGATGTGGTGCACTAGAGCGGATAGGTGGCGTCGTGGTATGGTACCTTGTCAGTTAGTCTCTCGTCCCAGCAAGAGACAGTTGTGTGCATACAGTGTTAGCAGAACTACGGTCTTTGTTGTGACGGTGATTTGAATGCGCGCGTCGGAACTCGAGTATGTCGCAGTTCGAGCAACGGACAAACGTCAAGTTCTGCCAGAAATTAGGAAAAACCGCTACCGAAACGTTTCAAATGATGCAGCAAGTTTACGATGACGACGTATTGAATCGCAGTGCTGTGTTTAGGTGGCACCAACGTTTTTCGCAAGGGAGAGACAGTTTGAAGGATGATGTGCGTACTGATCGGCCACTAACGATTCGAACTGAATGTAAGATCGAAGAAGTTGCAATTTGGTGCGTGCCAACCGCTACCAAGCGGTAGACGATCTCGCAGCAGCAGTAGGAGTCAGCCATGGTACGTGCTACAAAATTCTGTCTCATGACCTGAACATGTCGCGTGTTACTCAGCACAGTGTGCCACGCATCCTGACGCAAGACCAACGTGATGATCTGTGGTGACCTGATTAGTAGTGCTGACGATGATCCGACGTTTCTCGACCGGATCATAACTGGAGACGAAACATGGTGTTTCCTTTACGATCCGCAACCGAAGCGACAATCCGCCACCTGGAAAACGCCATTATCGCCACGAAAGAAAAAACCACGACAAGACAGGTCAAAAGGCAAGGTGATGCTTGAACTGTTTTTTTTATTCAAATGAAGTTGTTCACATGGAATTTATCCCATAAGGTGTAAACAAGACCCGCTACAAGGAGATCCTTGGCCGTTTACGCGATTCAATTCGTCGTAAGTTTCCTAAGCTTACACGACAACGCCTCTGCATATCGCTCTGTTCTTGTCCAAGAAAAACTTGCAAGGCAACAGGTCGCCGTTTTGCCACACCCTCCGTACTCACCTGATTTCGCACCATGCCATTTTTTCTCTTTCCCCGCATGGAAGTAATCCTACGTGGGCGTAGATTTCATTCGGCCTAAGAAGTCATCTGACACAAAAGAAGCCGTACGGGACCTTCCTGCCAACATATTTCAGCGGTGCTTCCAGCACCTATACCAACGTTGGCAGAAGTGCATAGCGGCCAACGGCGACTATTCTGACGGAGGATGTGGATCTGTTTAAGTGTACGCCGTGTTACGCGGCATCTTGTGAGACATCCTGATTTTTGTGGGTGCCTACTCTCCAGGCGTCAGTCTCAGAACTTAATGACTGTACCACGTATACATATAATGTGTATATAGGTATGTGTACATACATGCAGTGTCACAATAAAATGTATATACATTTTGAATGTTCATATCGCACAAAAGAATGAAGACAAAATGATAGAAATAATGCTAGATGGTAGTGCAATACCGGTACCTTTACATTCTTCGCTTGGTAATAGTATACTCCTCCAGAAGGTACTAATAACAATGGAAATGAAAATGTAATAACATTGTGTTGCGATTTGTGTTCAAGAGCAATGATACAGCCATTTTTCTTTGAAGTGACTGTTACAGGTGCCGCTTACTTAATGTTGTGAAACAACGCCATACTATCTCTCATTAATGAACTGGTTTTGAATTGTGAATGAATGAATAATGAGGGAAAAAGGAGGGATTATCAATTAAATGGTACACACTGTTAATCAGGACATCGCAAGAGAGCTTGGACTCATTAATTTTTATGTGAGTTCCTAACCTAAAGGTCATTGGCT
Organism: Periplaneta americana; assembly: GCF_040183065.1. Taxonomy (NCBI): domain Eukaryota; kingdom Metazoa; phylum Arthropoda; class Insecta; order Blattodea; family Blattidae; genus Periplaneta; species Periplaneta americana. The sequence goes on from NC_091127.1 coordinate 134,299,396, forward strand.
TCACTTCGTGCACTGTCCCACGTAAGGGCCTAAATAAATTTTGCTGGGGAAAAGTGTCGAAAAGACCATCAACTAGTAGAATGTTAGAACGTCAGGTGGCTGGGCAGCTAAACCAGCCAGACTTGAGTATCCCTAACAGCACGGACAGCTACTACCACTACATTCCCCGCCCAGTCAGCTGAAAGAGAAAAGTAGCACCTCTAAACTCAATTCTCCGACGCCTGCCAAGACGTTTAAGAAGTTTCTCTAATGCCAAGGCTCTGTTGCCAGTTGAAGATAAGGGACGACGAAGTTTGTACTTTCGAAATGTAGGTATGTTGGTGGGTGATATGTTCGTGGTCCATTTCTTCAAGGGCTCATCCCGACATTTGTCTTAACGCCTTAAGGAAACCACAGGCAGGATGATTGGTCTCAATTTAAGAGACCAGTCAATTGACCCATGAATAGTGACTTAGTAAAAATCGAGGGATTCTCTGAAAAAGAAACATTAATTACAAGAGTAATAAATCTCTTCAAAAACCAGGTTAGACTTGGTAGGATGTTAAGAGTCCTAACTATGTGAAAGAGTTGGGCATGATTGTTATCCTCGTTCTTACGATTGAATACATTGGTCGCTGATAACATCATTCTTAATACTGGATGCTGGGCGAGCCATGCACTGAGTCCATCTCTGTCAGTCTCTCCGGAATAAGTGGGATCCAGGTTACTGTTTTAGGATGAAAAATGTTACTTTCAATAGGATGGTGGGCTCCCATATTACCACACTGATGTGATAAAGTTTCTTGATTTCATTTTCTCTAGTACAGCGTTTCTCAAACTTTTTTGAAGTGGGGACCACTTTTTAAAGTCAGCACAGTTCCGCGGACCACCTTACTCTTGTTCCCGTCGAAAGCAAATTTATCATTTTCGTAGCATATTTTAATACCAGTATATTTATATTTTAAAATTGAATTAAGATTCGGTACTTTGGTCCTCTGTTATGAATTCGGGTGGTCCCTGGCTGGATTACAGGCGCGGCACCAGATGTGCAGGGAAAAGATGTCGAGAAATGCCACGTATATAGTGCTTTAAATCCATCTTTTGTTGCTGAGAGTAGAATGGGAAGTCGATAGACGGTTAGGGTAATAAATTTATAAAATATCTGTACTGGGAGAAAAAGTGAAATTCGATTGTCATGTGTCATTTCCAAACTCTGAAATTTTAAGCTATAGTGTGATACGCAATTCGTTCGAATTTTTTTTTCTTCTGTCTTTTTTGAAGGACCACAAGGGCAGACCACGAGGACCACAGGTGGTCCGCGGACCATAGTTTGAGAAACGCGCTCTGGAATATGGATAGGACGAATAGGAAGCGTGGAGTTATCACCAATAGACTTTAACGTGTAGGTACTCTAAAGAAAATTATACGTCATAAAATCAAGAATAGTGCAGGATCAGAGACACGAAATTGAAATTGCCTATGTTCCTATTCTGTCACAAACAATATAGCGCATTTCTCACTCAGTTGCATGTCGTTAACAATGCATTGACGATGGTGGTACCGGTAGTCATTTTGAACATTTGTATCTTTAAGGCAACCAACATAAGAATGAAGTAACATCTGTTTACTTTACTTGTTAAATATATGCAACGGAACATGTATACTTTTTATTTTGTAATATGCATGTCTACAGTACAATAGTCCTAGGCTTGTAACAGTAATTCGGTCAATAAAAGAAATCTGCACAAGAATTAATTCATCCAATCTAAGACATTGCGACAAGAAGCTGCAGAGAAATTGGAGTGTTAAATAGTTGGCTGAAAATACAGAAAAGGCAAGAAAGAATGTTACAAAAGCATTAAATCGGAAATGTAAACCTAAACAAATTACGTTTACAGTTCTTGTAGGATAAGAACAAAAATCCATATCTGTGTAAGATTTAAATCTAAGAAGAAGTGTGTAGAAATTGACAGGTAGCCATAAGATGGGGATTTGGTAGCATGAAAGTTTGTAATACAAACATAACAATAAGCCCTCAAAAATCTGTTTTGGCTATGTTAGTGATAATGATAGAACTGAATCTGATGAGTTAAGGGGAGAGGATGGTATTTTTTGGTGAAAAATGAGTAAATTTTCAAAAACATTTTTTTTCTTTAAAATACCCTATGATATGTGTGGAATGCATAGCATAACATTTTGTGGGTATTTGTGCCCTTATCGGATGTTGAGTCGCTATTTTTAAACTTCCTGCGTTATGGATTTTTAAATCACTCGCCCACTTTTATAGTTGTTTCCGGTAAATTAAATTTTCAATTTTTTTTCTTTAAAATACTCTTTGATATGTGTGGAATGCCTTGCATAATAATTTATGGGCATTTGTGCCCTTATCGGATGTTGAGACGTCATTTATAAACTTCCTCCGCTATGGATTTTTAAGTCACACGCCCCCTTTTATCGGTTTCCAGTAACCTCATTTTTTTTTCTGCTACATTGCCAGACAAAAATGGATATAATTTCTGAATTATTAAAGATACATGCACGAAATTTAGAACACACATTCTTTAGACTATTAGGAAACTTTTCTCTGTAACAGAATTTTCTTAGTTGATTTCATTTTAAAAATACGTCCGTTAGTTTGCAAGAAAGGAAATCAGAAAATTGTTATTAAATTTTAATTGTTTATTTTACAAACGTAGGGAGCAATATCAAAATTCTGTTGCAGACAGTTTGTAGAACATGCTTTTGCAAATACATTGCAAAAAACTGTTTGAATCTATCTTTAAAAACTGTTTAGATATATCAGATTTAGTACAATCTTGCATTAGGTATATTTTTTTTCAAATTTGGGCTCCCAAATAATTTTTTTTTTTTAATATTTATATCTGTTTCATTTGCTACAGCTATGAGCTCTCTACATACAAAAAATTAATATTTCACACCAAATAGGAAAAAAGTTAAAAAAAATACCATCCTCTCCCCTTAAGTTAATTGTTAAAAAAATAAATAAATGAAAGAAATTTAAAAACTGTGTAATTGAATTGGATAAGATGTTGAAATGTACACTTTGCATAATATGACCAATGTCGACTTTTACAATTTGTTTTCTGCTGCGTCTATGAATAGAATCATATTATTTATAAGACTGATAAGGATAGAACTGAATCCGATGACTGTTATTGTAAAAAAAAATGTTTCTCCTTCAATAAAAATAAGACCACTTGAGAAACTATACAAAATTGAACGGTACGAGAAGTTGGAATATGGACTTTGTATAAAGTGATTAACGTCGATCTTTACTATATTTTCTGCTGCTGCTTTTAATGAATAAAAGCATATAAATATACTTACGCCTTCAAAGAGTTTCTTCTTGTCATCGTACGATCTGGTGTCCACACGACGTTCATATTTGGAGGCTACTTGTATCTTGGGCTGTAAACAGTATCAGTATTAGATTAATGTCATTGCAAAAGATACATGACTCCAATGAAAGTAATTTCGTACTAAATATATACATCTCATTCATGGGTTCATGCCTATTAGACTGTTTTCAACTAACTCTAGGTCTCAAGTTTCGAGTCATCGAGATTCCGAATAGTAGTTGATCAGTTGGGTTCTTGATTTCAATTTTTAAATAAAATTATTTTACATCTCATGTATAATTTTTTAGATTGCATTGGTCTTGCTTAAGCTGATAGTTTCATATTGAAATTGTATGTTACAGTACATGTTATTACTTAGTGCAAACTTTCAGCATACGATTTACTACAGTACAATTTCTTTGGCAACATTTACGGAAGTCAATGCAATATAAAATATAGGCAGAAATTATCGGGAATTCTATCATGTGACAGAACTGTCTGAAGAAGAGTGATATTTAATTTTAATATAAATCTGTACAAAACAACAATTATTGGAGTTGCATTTTCGAAGTGCATAAAGTAATTTAATTGGATCAGAAGGTAAACCCGAAATTTTCTTGCGAGTCATTGTGAAATGTATTTCATACTATACTGGTGGTCCAGTGTGCAGCATATTCAACTTTTAACCGGTCATAGCACATGTGGAATGATGATCCCAGCATTAGTACAGTTGTTGAAAACAGTTATGAAAAATGTTTTTTAGACCAGCCTATGCGTTTACTTAGTAGAGAACCTTGTAATAATTATCATAGCCTATATGTATTAGGTACTATGATGGTTTTGATATTAGTAGTAAGATATTCGTATTTTTATTCTGCTTTCAAAGAGAAGCATTTCCTTCATACCAAATGGCAAAGACCATCGTACTCCACTGAAAGAGTTATTGACGTAACTTCTGCATTGAATTATGTACAGAACGTTTGATTGAGCTGTGCGTTTGAGGCTGTCATGAATTTTACTGATTTGAATTTTGTCTAAGTAAACGTTTAATGAATGTCAGGCATCATCCAATGAATGAATATTCTAATTTTGTATTAGTCTATCAATTTTTTTATTGATCGTTATTACTTGATATAACAAGAAAGGAACATGTAACAATATTTATACTTACTGGGTATTTGCCTGTCAGAGCTCTGTAACAAAGATAAAAAGTGAAAGGAATTAGGCTATTTGTATAACAAAAATTAAGGATTAAAGTGACGGAAGTTACCTGTACTTAAAACAGATAGTGCCATGTAAATCGCATACTGCTATACTTTGTCATTACACTTATTATTTCACGGAAAATTTGTTTGCGAAAAACATTTCGATTTGAAGAATATTTAAATATTTAGTAATTATTGTTCTGAACTACAGAACTTTAAAAAGAAACTCATATATTTTTTTGAGTCCGTCATACCTTATATTTTAGAATATTACAACACCCAAACATTTAATATGTTAGAGGTCTTTTATTTGTTTCTAGGGGAACAATTCTAAATTTTTTTAACTGGAGAAATAAATAAAAAATAGAAAAAAAAAAGCTATAAGATCAAATAGTTGTCACAATTATTAAATACGGCAACATTTGTATGAAATGACTGCTATATAATACAATTTATTGTATATCAATATACAGGGCTTTCATTTCAAAACTTGCCAGTCTAAATAACTAATTATTTAAATTTAATTCAATTTAAACAAAAAAACCTCAATTTAGATATTGAGGGGGAAGTCTGAAACCAGGTTTAATTGCATTTTAGATTTCACCCCCACCACTCAGCCTCCCCCACTTTGAAATTTAAAATGACATCCCTATGTTTTTATACTTAAATATGAAAGAGAATTCAATTGTTTATACACCTCGTTAATTTGTTTTCGCATCTTTTGTTTTCTGTCGTCACCTGGCAACCTGTATTTTCGTTATTATCAGTTGATTGTAGTACGAAAACACAGCTTATTTTGTGTAATTTCCTAAATATAATCAATAAGGATGATTTCTGTTCCCTCTTGTAGGGTATAAACCATTTTAAAATAATTTAATACACGAACACAATTATTACATGAAATGCTCAATAAGTTTTCGTAGCTTTATTCTCTTCAACTCTAATCAACAATAACAACAATCCAAGTTGCCAGGCGACGATAAAAACAAAAGATACGAAAACAAATGAATGATGTTTATAAACAATTGAATACTCTTTCATATTTAAGTATAAAAATATAGGGTGCCATTTGAAATTTCAAAATGGTGATGGCTGGGGTGTGGGGCAATGAAATCTAAAATGCAATTAAGGCTGGTTTCAGACTTACCCCTCAATATCTAAATTGACGTGTTTTTTTTTTTTTTGCTTAAATTGAGTTAAATTTAAGTAATTAGTTATTTAGACTGGGAAGTTTTAAAATGAAAGCCCTGTATATTATTCTTGTTCTTTGTTGTAATTTTTTTTATCACTTTGGATGTTGTTAATTTACAAGGCACGGCACAATAATTTATTTACGTATTACAGAAAATTTATGTTATTATGAAACATTTTTTCTGAACCCATGTAATTATATTCTATAATATAGGCCTATTGTGTAATCAGTATTTTTTTATTCTGTGTATATTTTGTATATTCCAATATGAAATTTAATCTTGTATTACAGCATTTATTTCTAATTAGTTTGTATAATGATTAATGGAATAATGAAGAAGAAAATAATATAACAGCTTATATATTATTTCGTTGGTTTTAATTTATTGTGCTTGAAGAGATATTAATCTTCTATTGACATTTAATTATTTAAAGCATGGTATATTGTTCTTTCTTCTGCAATAATCATTATCACAAATTTTACTCTTTTCTTTTAGTATCATAATTTTGATTTACTCTCTTACCCTTGTTGTTTCCTTTTGGTTCCTAATTACTGTTCCTGATGTTTATGTACAACATTAACTACAGTAATTAAATTGTTATTTACTACATATGTGTCATACATGAGCTAGTTATATGATTATGTTGTTAATAAATTTATAACTAGAGCCCGGAGATGTTTGCAAAAAAATAGACATTAATAATAATGTGCATACAGATATACACAAAAATATAGGCCTACTAAAATGTAGTTACGTCGTTTTCCACGCGGTAAACTGGACTCAGACGCGATGAGTCCAAATGGAATTCGTTTTAAACATGGTCGGTTTTGAGTAGGTTTAATAACTGTAGCATTTAATTTCCACCTGATACCATTCAGCCATTTCTTCATTCATTATTATCCATAAAATGAAATACATGGCAGATTCATACTACTGCTGTAATGTACACCTTTTGACACGGAAAATGGTCGCTGCCTTGCTTATATTTTTCAGTGTCGTTCGGATTAACTAGCGATTCATCGTCAAAATGACGAAAAGTAAGCATTAAGGATGAAATCAAGTCGTAGGGGTGACGTATCTATGTGTCAGGAAATGACATTCCCTACGAATACTTTATTGCTTAGCGGTCGAATCTCTCTAAGTTATGTAAAACGCACGTGTGTAAACATAGCGTACACGATTATCTAGAGCTATTCTGAGGTGGAATTTCGTCTTTGAACAGCGACCAATTTCCGTGTCAAAGAGTTTATTGTACCTACAGATTTTATGCTCGATAATAGACGCAAAAAGTAATCTATGAAAATTATTCGTGAAATTATTCATTTGATCTAGGATATTTATTTTAATGAACATTAATGTAGAAAATAACAGTAGACCTACTGTCTAAATAAATCTGATTTCAAAAGCATGTATTTTTCTGTGGAAAATTACGTAAACAATTCATACAGCATGTTTTCCTACCAGAATGTAGATTTCTGTGTACATTGAAATACGTAAATGTAAAGTCGTCGACCAAAGGGATAATTTTCGAGGATTATCACATTCGCATATGTTTCAGAATTATATAATTACTCAATATGCATTTTGTGTACGTATACATCCGGGCTTTACTTATAATATTTCGCATCAGTGCACTTTTTCACGTATATACGCATGTGGAAGCATACTACAGCATTTAGAAGCACATGGAAAGCGTTATGTATACTAAACTATGCGGAGACAGAGGTGCACTGGTTTTTCATTGTATAACTTGTTTGAAATGTCTCGATAATGTATAGACAGGTAAATTATCATACAGACAATGGGTCCAAGTGTGTCATATTTATTAGGCTAGGGTATTGTATTGTATTGAGGGGATGGCTTTTAGATAAATTGATATTCGTGATATTGGCCAGTGCACATCTGATCACATGATGCCTGCATACTTACTCTGGGTCCAGTCCCTTCTTGAGAGCTTTGTGCCTAAGCTGCTGCTTCTGCCTTTCCTTCAGCTCTTTCAACTGCAATAAGCAAAAATATTATACTACATGCATTTTCGTGTGTACTCACTCTGGGTCCAGACCTCTCTTTTGGGCTTTGTGGCGAAGCTGTTGCTTCTGCCTCTCTTTCAGTTCTTTCAACTAGAACAAATACACACTGTTACTGCACTAGGAGCACTTGATGTGGTTCAGACAGCATTTTGCCGTCACAGCTCCGAACTGTGATAAATCCTGAAAAATCTCTGTAACAGATAATAGGTTTGTTCCAGCACCGTTCAGAATCGATTCTGCTCATGCGCAGTATCTCAGTGTGCGTTCCAACAAGATTGGAACTGATTCCGAGCCGATTCTGAACTTCCAGTTCCCTTTTTCAACATGCTTCAGAACTCGTTAGGAAAGAGGGAATTGGTTCCCGATTAAGAGCAGGAACTGGAAATTCTGGACTGCTGACGCAAGAGCAGATGACTTAATCTGAAGCGTGATTAAAATTCTTCGAAACTAGGTAGGTTAAAATAAAAAAAAAATAATCCATCAAGAGTGATTTGGAAGGTGATAGTGATATACAGGGTGTGAGGTAAGGTAGTACATTTATTGTAGGATGTGATTCCTTAAAATATAACGAACAAATAAGTCTAATACCATTTTGCTCGTTTTTGCTAGGTTTTTGAAGAAATAATACTTCTATGCCGACATTTCGATCGCGAATTTTACGAATACTGTTTAAAATACAGTTTAATTTCTTATATAACAACGGAAAGAACGTTTGTTATGTTCACGTTGCATCAGCATTTTAATTAGAAAATTCACTGATTTCGAATTAATCGATTGAAGAAACATTGATTGTCGAGTCACGTACAGAAGGTTTAAAAATCTGGCATCGCTGTCGAGACGGCAGACGGTTTGCGTAATACTCGCAACTGATCAGCTGGTTGTGATGTTTACATTGCATTAGTGTGCAGTTGGATGTACAGCGATACAGTTTAGCTTATTTCAAAACTACGAGATCCCAGAGTTCACAAACCGCGAGTACTTAGACATGATCCAGGCCGCGGAAGAAATTCGGAACAGTGAAGGACTGGCCAGAGTCCCTCATAATTGGACTAGAAGATGTGAAAGCTGCACGCACGCTGATGGTGGACATTTTGAACAATACCTGTAAGATGTGTGTGGAGTGTGGTTTATACTGTTTATTACTCTTTATTTCATTATTTTCTCCCAGAATTAGTGATTCGTAAAACAACAAACTATAATGTTAATTACATCTTGTTCACAAAGTTACATTAATTGTAACTGAAACTTCAATCCTAAGTGTTTTCACTAATTTGGACATAATTTCCTGATTTTCACGTTATTTCTTGTTATTACTATACGTATTTCTTGCTTACATTAAAATTATTACGCCATACTTAGTATTGAATTGTTAGTGTATTGCATTGTAAGTTGATAATTCTGTATTCATTATTGAACTGCTCTCGAACGCGAGGTATTTTGTTTATTTGGGTTATTAATTTACATTTTCTGACATTAAATTACACAAACTAAACAACTAACAGTTACGTCCCTATACGGAGTTCACGTAGGTCAGTTTTGCAAGGTATTCAGTGAAAGGTAGCTGAGCTTAACCCATCCCCTTCAAGTCGCTGACCGCATAGGGTGTGGAGTACTACTTATGCGGCGTTGAGACATCTTGCAATTGCCGTCAGCGCTTTCGAAACACTTGTAATTATCTCACTATCCGTAAGTCTTATAATTTGTTTTATTTTACAAAACTTACTCTAAATAATGAGATCTATAGCTCCTGTCAATTAATGTACTACCTTACCTTCCACCCTGTATTTTACAAAGAATTAAGTTCGGGAGGTGTATATAATTTATTTTAATATGAGAAGAAACTCCGAAGGCCTTGAAAGAAGTTCAAGAAATGTTTCAACAACGTAAGATCCCAAACTAGTTCTGACACCGTACACATTGGCGCATGCGTCGAAAGAAGTTCGGTATTAGTTCGGAACGCGTTCTGAATTACTTGCTGGAACAAACCTAATGGCGATTTTGTCGCAGTGTGATTTTATGTTAAGTTGATTCTTGATGATTACGAATGTAGCCGAGTTATCCCGAATATGACTGAATTATATGACGATACATGGTTCGCTACTACGAGACCACAGATGTTTATGTTTACTGGTCTAATACTAATTGGTATACCGATGCCATAGATATTATATCAACAATAGAAACAAAAACATAATAATATATGTACTTTATTATACGATTATTAAACATTTATTATTACTATGTTTATAACATGTTTAGTTAGGTTTCACGAAAACGTTTATTTGTAATTGCTGTTAATATTTCAGTATTGTTATGGAAATCTTAAAATATCTTTCTCCAATTGAAGGGCGATTGAGAGAGAGAGAGAGAGAAGTTTCGGTGGCCACTGATCACGTAACTCATTTCCCTTAATTACTGCCCCGTTTAGACAGCTACTAGACGTTTTTGTTGCCTTCAAACAGTCAAATAATAGGTACACTGGTGTATTATTATATTGGTATTGTATCATGTTATAACATATTTCTGTTCATCAAAACGAATAAATGGAGTTCTAACTGAACGACGTGGCTCAGACGGTAACATTTGAGACTCACATTCGAGAGGTCTCGGATTCAAACTCATGGCCGGCCAGTCTGTCGGATTTTTCATGATTTCCCTGAGTCACAAATGACGGATTGGAAATTTGCATACCATGATTCATCACTGCTATAATCACCAATATCATAGACATTAGAACACAATATAAATCAGTTACATGAGCATAAGTCATCTATAACACATAAGAAAAGAAACAGAAACTCAAGAAATTATAGTCAACGGCTTACTAATATAGTTACTATACACACATGATATGACCATAGATGTGAAAGCGTATATAAATAAATGTATAAAAAATGGAGTGTCGATGATAAAATAATTTTCTTGGCATATAGTATATTGCAAATACTAAATTCTGTAGGGTGTAGGCAAAGTACTTATTCTAATAGGAACTTAAGAGAAATACATTTTATAAACATTGACGTTGAAGTGAAATAAACAGGCTTGTTTGTTTCATTTGAATTCTTGTAGAAGAGAATTGAAGTTATGAGATCTGTGTATCAGCAATAACCGATTAATATAGTGAAATTCGAGAAAAGTTGGTGAAGCAATGATAAATAATTGTACAAGCTATGTGCATATTTGTATACTAAATAAATATAACAACATTATTGTATGATTTTCAAGATTTTGTAGCGTTATTTCCAGCTTCATTCTTGAGGAATCTGAATTTCTCTCTACAATATTTAATCTACATAACAGCATTTGCGAATAGCTAATTGAATTTTGGTAATGATAACCATAGTTGAATTTTGTATGATACAAGATCTTCCAATACCAAGTCTTTTAATAAATTTGAAGGTGCACCATGTGCAGTGTGCGGCATATAGCCTATATACATCTTACCGGCATTATAACCTGTCGTAGCATGCGTGTTTTTTGGGGATATTCGAACGCTTTGTCGCTCGGGAGGAAAACTAAACGGCGGTAAATGACAGTGATTTAGGCCTATAGTCCCATACAAATAATGCTGTAGTAAGAGGTAATAGAAAAACATTGTTGATTCTACGTTTTTTCAACGTATACGTTGAAAATGATGTCCACCTTTCTGGATGCAAGAATCTCATCAGAGAAACTTCGAGATATTCAAGCAAGAATATAGATAAGTCCTAGGAGATCTTCACACTTATTAGCACATGTCACAAAGATCAGCATTAAGAGGACTGAAAATGTTGCACTTTTATTCTTATAGAGTGACAGTGGTTCATCCAGGCCTAGGCACTAATACCTCAATCGAGTCACTGCAGACTACCCCGTATCTCCCGACTCAACTTTCCCCGGCTGAGACAGTAATGTTTTGGCCTGATAAGAGTAGACAGGAAGGTTGCCATTGTTCAGTGACGGATGTATAAGGCAGGCTTCATAGCTTTTACGAACTTTTGGTTCTCGCTGGTCGCCTGAAATCCATCACTTATGCACAGTGCCTCACTGTGTGTTTGTTTACAAGGCGGTGTAAGTGAAACGGACATGGGCGAGGATTTCTGAATTCCCTTTCACTTCCCCGTTGTGCCCAGGAGTGAGTTTATCGATTACAGCAAGTGGATCCAGTCACTCACGTGAATGTGTAAGTGGATTTTGCAGTCTCTTTATGACGGTACTGTTGATCCATCTTAATTAATAATGATGAACGAAGCTTGGATCATTTAAGCGATTATATACACTTTCAGAAAACATGGCACTAGGACACTGAAAATTCTCATTTAGTGCATGAAGTACCTTTTCACGCTCAGAAAGTGGGTGTGTGGTGTGTCATTACTGTACGCAGAGTAATTGGCCCTATTTTCTTTTACGATACAGTCATCTTACTAAGTTATGTGCTTTTTTAATATTGACTGAAAATTAAAAACAATATGCTTACTTTCAGAAGAATAACTCCATAGAACATACAGCCGCTATATCATTAGAAGCATTAGAAAAAGTGTTTGATGATCCCGTAATGATTGGAAAACATTCAAGAGCTGTTTCCCTGGATTTAAATGTTTGTTATATTTTTCTGTGGGAGAATTTACAACCGACAGTTATGGAAACAATCCACACACGCTTGACGTTTTGTTATTACCTCTTACCGGCGCATTATTTGTGCGGGACTAAATGCTTAAATCACTGTCATCCACTGCCGATTCGTTTTCCTCCTGTGCGAGAGAGCGGTCGGATCTCCTCACTAAACACGCGCGTTACAACCGTTACAATGCCGGTAAATTATACATGCCACGCACTGTATTTCCATTCAAATGATTCGAGATTTCATTTCTGAGATCTCTGTTTTTATTCTATCATTCCATACTGGGTTAGTTAAAAGTCCGCACCACCTAATTAACTTTTGAAGCGTACGGTTCAGTGATATGAAACTTCGTATGTGAGGATAACCATATACTTAGAACTCAATAATGGTATTACCGAGTTTTTTCTACTTCCGGTTAAACCGGAAGTAACTCCAACTCTCTTATTTTAAATGGAACACCCAATATATATTATTTATTTTTTAATAGTGCTCATTAAGAGCTTTTCAAAAAGTACCCACACTCGATACTTCTGTACAAATTCAGTGTTGCTAAGTCAAGAAAACAGAAAAGTGTATCGAATATTAAAATAATAAACGCACCACCTAAATAACTTTTGAAGCATACGGTTCAGTGATATGAAACTTGGTATGTGAGGATAACCATATGCTAAGAACATAATGATATTACCGAGTTTTTTCTACTTCCGGTTTAAGCGGAAGTAACTCCAAGTCTCTTATTTTAAATGGAACACCCAATATATATTTTTTATTTTTGAATAGTGCTCATTAAGAGCTTTTCAAAAAGTACCCACACTCGATACTTCTGTACAAATTCAGTGTTGCTAAGTCAAGAAAACAGAAAAGTGTATCGAATATTAAAATAATAAAATACTCCTTCCTTAACAAAAACTCACCTTCTAAATTATGTGTTCAAATTGGTAGCCCTCAGCTGCTTTACAATGTGTCACTCGATCATAGAAACCATTTAAGGAATAATTCAACCAGGCTTTAGGAATATCTTGCACCACTTCCATTTTTATTTAGCAACACTGAATTTGTACAGAAGTATCAAGTGTGGGTACTTTTTGAAAAGCTCTTAATGAGCACTATTCAAAAATAAAAAATATATATTGGGTGTTCCATTTAAAATAAGAGAGTTCGAGCTATTTCCGGTTAAACCGGAAGTAGAAAAAACTTGGTAATACCATTATTGAAGTCTTAGTATATGGTTATCCTCACATACCAAGTTTCATGTCACTGAACCACATCCTTCAAAAGTTATTTAGGTGGTGCGGGACTTTTAACTCACCCTGTATATACCATTAAGTACGAGAAAAATTCGTACCGGCACCGGGAATCGAACCCAGGACCTCTCAGCTGTGCGCGCTGAGTGCTCTCTAACCAACTGAGCTATGCCGGGACCCGATTCACGACGCCGGCCGAACTCCTCTCGATTCCCGGTGCCGGTACGAATTTTTCTCGTACTTAATGGTATAAAAACAAACTGACTAGTCATACTAGTCGAGTAAAATATAATGAGGTGGGCGAGACCTCATTCATATTTGATACATAACCCTGTATATCTTTGCATAATGAATTTAATATTCATATAATTCCAGCAAGACTAGCCTGCAGCAATGCAGATACTGTATTCTTAATTCAAATTTAATGAAAGTCACGTTCACAGGCTCAATTCTTTACGTACGTCGTAGTCCTGGCGCTTCTGCCTCTCCTCCAAGTCGTACTTCTCTGTCTCCAGCTTCACGATAGCGTCCCACAGTTCAGTGGCCTTGACTTTCAGCTTGTCCACGTTCAGATTTTCGATCTCCAGGGGCTTGATACGGAAGCTGAGAGAGATCTTCTTCTCTTCTTCAAGCTGCTCCTTGGTCTTGTTCCTTTCAATCTGGGCTGATGACATGTTGAACTGCAAAAGAGATCACACTTCTTAGTTTAGTATCGTCTTCAACATAGCCTATAGTCACAAAATGGAGTGAAAGAGTTGAGAGCACATGTTAGGATTGATTGAACTCTCTTGTCTGCTTCGAAACATTTATTTAATCCTCAAATGCGTTATACTTGCGTTAATTTCGTAACAGTGTTTGAAAGAGATGACAGGAATAAAGTATGTTTCATAATGGGAAGATTAAGACAATGAACTTTCTGAAAATTATATACCAAAATTATTCTAAAACAATGAATATGGAACAACCTTCCTCAAAAATAAATTTAAAAAGTGAATTACGAAAAAAAAGATGCAGCATTTCACTTATATTTTTTAATATGTTTATTAATGACTGCAACCGCAAATGAGAAATACCGATAAATGTTAGTCCCAGGATACAATTAAGTACAAAATAGAACGAATTTAATTATTTATTACCGGTATATGCCTATGTTACTGTACTTTGCAAAAAATATGTTTTACAATCTTTCTAACACAAACTATATCAATCATATAGCTAAAAATATATGTTCGATTATAAAATATAATAATAATAATAATAATAATAATAATAATAGTAATAATAATGATTTTTATAATAATTACCGTGTATACATTTATTTACTTTCATTACGACTAAATTCCTGTCATTCTTAGTTATTATAACACTTATTTAGCAATCAGTGCCTTCATAACTGTCTACTTTTTCCACTGCAGTAGGGTAAAGGTTGGTAGTACTGTGATACGAGTAATATTCTGATAGTTCTTTTTGAGAATTTCTTACAATTTTACTGAGCGAGAGAAAGATCGGTTTTTTTGCGTCAACGTATTAAGGGGATGTTCGTGGTCCTTCTCTCGCTTAGTAAAATTGTAATACATTTTCAAAAAGAACTATCACAATATTATTCGTATCACAGTATTACCAACCTTTACCCTATATTGTTATGTTTCTGTTTTCTCCCTTAAATTTATGCATCAATTTACTTGCTAATTAGAATTACTATGTGCTAATGAAGGCAGGACATTACAATTTTCATTTAAATTTAAGAAAGTATTTCGAAGTCTTAAAATATTTAAGACTGTTCTAAGAAATAAATTTATGAAAATGGATATCCCCAGTTTTCTCCTGCATTCCTGGAATACGGAAGAATAAATATATAATTTTTTTTTTTTTGGTACCAAGTATGTATATACTGTGCTTTCATTTTACGAGGAAACTAGATTACAGTGGAACCTCGGCGTACACTTTCCTGCGCGTCATGCTTGCTCCCACCGCGGCGGGGAGCGTGTTCCGTTACTACCGACGAACCGACTGCTGAGATGTTTTGTGGAAGTGGCTTCCCACGCTGCGATCGGGAGAGCAGGAAGTCGGCCGGCGGCGGAATGATGCGAAGTTTCTTCGTAAAATGAGAGCACTGTAGAAGCTACACATGGCTACTTACTGATGGATCCTTCTTCTGGATGGTGAAGTTGGGGCCCTTCTGTTGTTTCTGTTCCTGTAAACATATAAGCACACATTAGTATATTCATAGACATGGTAACATATGCATCGACATACGAGTATAACGAGGTCTGTACCTTCAGGGCTTGCATCATGGCTTGACGCTTCTTCTCTGCTTCTTCTAGACGACGTCTCTTCTCCTCGATGTCTCTCTGTTTCTTCTCCTCAATCTCCCGAACTCTCCTCTCCTCCTCTTGCTTCTTGCGCTCGGCCATGCGCTTCTCCTCATCAGCTCGCATTACCTGTTGATTTCAATGTAATATTGAAGTTTTTGCAGAACAAGAATATGAACAGAAATTACATTCTAAAGGAAAATTAATAGTTACACAATATCCAAAAATCTTCTTTAAAAGAAGAATGTTACAATCTGAAAGAATAAATACGAAATAATTTACATACATTATTTTTATAAGATGATGAGATAAAAATATGGAACATTACGAATATGTCACTAAAGTATAATGAATAATGGAAGAGTACCGATATTTATATATATACAGAGTGTTTCAGAAATACTTTGACAAATCTTGGGGACATGTTCCTCACAGCAAAACAAGAAAAAAAAAGTTCATATAAACATATGCCCGAAAATCCTTAGTTTTTTTAGTTATTAATGAAAGAACATAATGAAACATCTGTTAAATATTGTCAGCTTGGCAGGAAGTATTGCAACTTCAATTCAGAAAATCATAACAATGGAAGTGGAAGCAAGAGGAGAACATTTTGAACATTTGTTATGAGTTTCTGAATTGATTAAAGTTGCAACACTTGCTGTCAAGCTGACAATATCTAACAGATGTTTCATTATATTCTTTTAATTAATAACTTAAAAAACTAAGGATTTTCGGACATATGTTTATATGAACTTTTTTTCTTGTTTTGGTGTGAGGAACATGCCCCCAAGGTTTGTCAAAGTATTTCTGAAACACTCTATATATTTAATGTGTAAATAGGAGAATGTTTTCAGAACATGGGAGGAGTGATAGTAGGAGAAAGATGAACAAAGTGCATAAGATTTGTTAATGATATGGCGTTGTTAGGAGAAGAGGAGACGATACTAGGAGATATGCTACTGGCGATAAATGACAGCTGTGAGCAGTATAGGATGAAGATAAATGAAAAATAAAGAAGGTAAATGTGGGAATTCTAAATGAAGAAATAGATCAAGTATATGACTAAGTACGAGTACTTGGGGTGAACTATAAGTAGTAACATGAGCTGCTGTCAAGAAGTCGAAAAGAGGATAGCTTTTAATAGAAAAAAGAGCACCTTCTGCGGATCTCTGGAAAAAGAACTAAGGAAGATACTAGTGGAATGCTTTGTGTGGAGTGTGGCATTTTATGGGGTAGAAACATGAGCATTACGACGAAGTGAAGAGAAGCGACTAGAAGTATTTGAAATGTGGATATGAAGAAGGATGGAACGTGTGAAATGGCCAGACAGAATAAGAAATGAAGCTGAGTTGGAAAGAGTGGGTGAAGAAAAAATAACGCTGAAACTGATCAGGAAAATAAAAAGGAATTGGTTGGATCACTGGCTGAGAAGAAACTGTCTACTTAAGGATGCACTTGAAGGAATGTTGAACGGGAGAAGGGTTCGGGGCGGAATAAAATATAAGATGATAGGCGACATTAAGATATATGGATCATAAGCGGAAATTAAGAGTAAGACAGAAATAGATTTTGTTACGAATCAGTAGTTTTTCTAAGCCTTGAATTGATAATGGTGGCGGTGGTAATGATTTTGATAATAATGATGATAGTTACGGTAGTGGTGGTGGTGGTGATGGTGGTGAGAGAAGTCTAATACGCTTTTAGTTACAGTAGCTGTCCTTTGTTACTCGTTTTCATTGTGTTTGTGATTGCTTTATACCTTGCGCTTGGATTGTTTGTCCTTGAGTTTCTTTAGATCTTCCTCTTCCTTTGCGCGTTGTTTGCGCCATTCTGCAATATATTCTTTTAGTTGTTCGTCTAGGGCAGATGATTTTTGTTCTTGACGCTGTGAAAAACAATAGTATGGCATTAGTTACATTTAAAAAATCACGAATCCACTGATACGTATAACACTTTATAATAATATAATATTCAATTGTATAAAACGTCAACTCAAAAGAACAATAACATGCATTTTCTCATTTCGTTTTTTTATTGTTATTTCTCTCTTAGTACTGAAAAGCTGAACTACTAATTTTATTACATAAATAGTGGATAATACAAATAAGACGGCTTGAGACATTTGACTTGTTTATGTGAAGGTAAAGGAAAGTCAACCCCATGGTAGACAAAATCAGCTCAGAGGGTGGCGAGAGGTTAAGACTCCCAACTTTACAGACAATTGGCATTTAATGGCAGTAGGGATGTCAATCCTACGTGGGTGCCGCCTTTACCCCCCAAGGAAATTCCCCTGGTACTCATTTCTATTAAAGGCTGTGTAGACCCTAGGACCATAATGCGGTCGGAAGGTTTACATCAATGTAAAAATCCATAACACCATCGAGAATCGAACCCGGACCTTGCGATTTGCAGCTTTACGTCTTAACCGCTTCGCTACCGCGCACCCCTGACTTGTTATGCATCCATCAAAATTATTGCAACAGCAGGCAGTGCAGGCATTAATTATTTGTACAAATTAAATAAGAAAAATAACATATACTGAAAATGTTCAATGATCAGGTCATTTACAGTGTTCGTGATTTCACAAATTTGATATGTAATCTGTAAATGATTTTATAGATCTTAATAAATTTATTTGTAGATATTTTTCTGAAAGTTAGCAGAACTCTGAATTATGTTGAGTAACTCACCTTGACGAATTCTGGGTCTCCTTTCTCCTCCACCCTACAGAAAAATATACAAAATAAAATAATGAGGCTTAAGTCAGCCATTTTATCCAGAATTTTAATTCACCATCTAAAGTTGTATTATGCGAATCTGAGCGAAAAGTTAAGTTACTGAGTATTGTGAAGAAATAAATTTTTGTATTACAATTTAAAGCTACATTTAAAAATTTCATACTATATATTTTTTAAAAACAACAAAGATAGAAAAATTGAAATCTATTATAATTTGAAATTTGAAACCAGGATAACTAATAGGCCTACTCTTATTACTGATATAAATAAAGACAAATTTCCACATTGAGTTTAGAACAAACACAAAAGCACAAACTTCAGCCCAAATTAAAATAACTGTGCATAAGTGTGTTAATAGCGTGAGGAATAATAGGATGAAAAAGAAAATAAAACGTTGTCTCACTGAGAACATGCACAGTGGTTCCGAAAATCCTTTCACAGAACACACCACAACAGAAATATGTGAAACACAGCACTAGATTGCCGCAGAAGAGTTCACACTAGAACTCCAGACACAAACAGACTTGTCGGGTTGCACACAACATAACATCAAGTCTCTCAATCGGCATATATCCATATTTATTGTTAATTTTATGATTCCATCATAGTGAACCCATTGCCAGACCTTACACATGTGCAGAGCGATTGTGATGTCAAACACATTGTTGCCTAAACTTGGTAGCCCTCACGATTCGTTTATTATGGCGAGCTTAGCATACCGGCAATTATTCTGTGCGGAGGGAATTTAACTTTTCGTGAACTTCAGTAGCGGTATTTTATAAAATAATGAGTTCATGTAAAATAACATTCCAACGATTAATCATAATTAAAGCTTCAGTGACGTGGCAATATTAAAGTTATTGTTCATTTGGTGATACAGACTTTGCTGATTTTGTGGTACCATTTCATGATGCATCTTTCAAGAAAAAGGGACAATGCAGTCATTTCAGTGAAAAGATACAAAATTGCAGTTCCGGTTAACATAGAAGTATTTGTGCCATTGATATATAAAGCGCGTCACTTAAATATATATAATACATTTCTGGCTAATATTGACAAATTTCTTCCGTTTCTGGCAGAAGAAAAGCATTGTATGCGCAGTCAAATGTTCCATTAGGTTCCCAGCAAATAAACTCTATACTTCGTTCCGTAATGTCTGACAGGAAAAGTAAACATTGTCAGCAGAGGAGGAGAGAAGTATAATTGCTATTCAACCAGTGGCAAAGATCTCATTCCACGCTTGACTTGAATTTGGGCGGTGTGAAGTGTTCTACACTCGCCCAACTTCAAAACAACCAAGGAATGAGACCTCTGCCATTGGTTGAAAAGCTTTTATACTTCTCTCCTCCTCTGCCGGCAATGTTTACTCCTCCTGTCAGACATTATGGAAAGAAGTATAGTTCTGACACGCTCCCTTCCACTATGCATAGTAAGGAAGGTACTGACCTCGTACTCAAGTGCACTGTTGAGCGCTCCAAAAATAGATTGAACATTTTTCTGAAATCACTTTTGTTTACACGAGTCAACGGCTAGTCAAGTAAATTTCCTTGGCAAATGTATATGTGTCTTACGACAGATTAATAAAATAATACAAGACTGAAAATATGAAACAGTGTCTTACAGATACGACACATTTAATAAAATAGTATAAATGTGAATTCGACAATTCTCTCCTGAACCTATAGAGCATTAATTTATCGGGTTCCACAGAATCCAGAAACTGTTCTCAGTACTGATAATTAACATGGGCCTCAGACTGAATTGGAGGGAATACACAGTGCTAAATATTTAGCCATTACTTCAGTTCTACTGCTGTTTGAACTGTAGAAGAGATAATTTTGAATTGAAAATGCCTCCTGGAATGGTACCCAAATGTAGCTTCACCGAAAAGAAACAATAACTTTAAATGTCGTATGTCATTGAAAGCATTTGGAAACTGAATTAACTTACCTAACAGCTGTGTACAAAAAAATGTCTTGTTACTTATGGGTGCAGACCGATGTGTGTGTTTTGACCATTAGCACACTTGTACTAGAAGCAGACCCCAAGCTCCAGACCCATAGGACAACCCCCCACTGCAGCTCAATGTATGATCGTAGTGTAGAAAGTAGGGATCTCCCTCAGTGTTGTCAAGTTCGTTTCTTTTTTCTTAGAGGAGTTATCAGTATTAGCTCTCAGCTAAGTAGTTTGACACTTTGACAAGTCCCGATTGTTTTCTTTCCTGTTCTTCCTCGAAATAGTTTTGTTTTACAGGTATATTAAGGTATATACCATAATAAACATTCATAAATCTGCCATGAAGTTACTTACAACGATACTACATAGCTCGCAACACTACAATCATACTGTGAACCAGGCTATGGACTGCTTGCAGGCAGTGCCGTCACTGGGAGACTGTGGCTTGGAGTCGACTTGTGTATCATGCCATTCTGAAATAGGTATTATTTCATAACACGCAGCACCTCAGGAATTGGTCAGGGGGAAAAACAATTCATTATGAGACTTATTATACAAGGGGTTGAAGGTAGGGGTTGAAGAACTGTGCGAGATACCAGCACACAGTCTTCAACGAGGGCAAAAAAGAAAAGAAATGCTGTCTCAGTTGCTTTCAAACTGTCTGTAACAGCAAAGAGGCTATGATATAGATACTCAAATAAAGACACTGATATTGCATAAGCATTAGCAGCTTAATTTATTTAGTTCCCTTCATAAACAGTTTACTCAAAAGGATCATTGTGTCCCATGCTCGTACATTTATGTTAATGTGATGAAAAAATATAGGATTGCCAGATCTCCGATCACCTACCGGTGTGCCAGGTTTTTTAATAATCTCCTTCAGAAAGAAATCTAGTTGTAAGACGGAATTTTAATGTATTTTTACATCCGTTGTTAACAATCCTTTATTGTGTAGATAATTTATAACTTGTTAATCCTAGTGATCACAGACTAGCTCTACGAGGTTTATGCTTTAATTGTCGATTATTTTTTAATTATTTTTTATGAAATAGAAGGGAGTACCGTAATTTGAGGTGATTAGAGATGCAGGGGTGAATAGGGACGAATTTTTTACTATTTTTCTTTTCTTTATGCCAAAGAATAAATGGAATGAGAATATATTTGTTCACTCATTACGAATAAAAACAGAAACTCTCTTATTATTATATTTAGTCTTTGACACAAAGAAATAAAAAATAGTAAACATGTTTCCTATTCACCCCTCTCTGCCGTGGCTGAATGGTCAGACAGGCTGCCCGAGTTCGATTCCCGGTCATAGCGTCATAGAGACACTTGTAGCAGGCAAGTTCGCAGTTGAGGTTTTTCCCGGGGTTCTCCCGTTTTCCACCAAATTAAGCAATAACATCAGTCCGCCACCATTTCTCCATTTCGTTATCATTCCGTAGCATTCCCCGAACGCCGCTGGCGACTCATGGAGGGTGCTGGCCTAGAGACGAGTGAGGTTGCCTGCTTGAAACCTGGGCACACAGAGAACCTTAGTGTGGTCAGCCGGTGTTGGTTTGGGAATGCGTCACCAG
Organism: Periplaneta americana; assembly: GCF_040183065.1. NCBI lineage: Eukaryota > Metazoa > Arthropoda > Insecta > Blattodea > Blattidae > Periplaneta > Periplaneta americana. The sequence goes on from NC_091127.1 coordinate 134,321,589, forward strand.
AGGTCAGCGCAATAGATCTTAACAGGTCGCAGTGCTGGGCCATAGGCCCCCCTCCGTTAAATTCAATTCAATTCCTATTCACACCGTATTACGGTAAATGGGCTGTATATTAAAACTTACGCATGCTTGATATCTCTATTCCTTCATAATATTTATTATTATTATTATTATTATTATTATTATTATTATTATTGCTTTATTATTGTTGTTATTACTCTGGATCTCCGGAATGGCCTCAGTCTAATCTGGCAAACCTAATTGTCGATAATGGTGATTTAGAATGTACAGTTTTTCATAACAGCCAATAAAAATTAAGCATAGATACATTTTTTTAAATCCCTCTTAACACAGATAATGCTATGATGTAAAGTGAAATGCCTCCTTTGTTAATAACGCAGTTTGACACAACTGAGCAACAGTCTTTCTGTGCACAGACATGCCAACGTATGTGTTGTTCCAAGACATGTAACACATAGTGCTGCTGTACAGACTTACACAATAACAGAATGCCTGGGCCTATAAAAGAAAAAAAGAGATAACGAGGCGATTACATACGGTTAATATTAACACCAAGAGTGTTAGCAAATTGTAAACAATGAAACAGTGTTTTGATTTTATAATTGTAAAACCTGCGAAAGGTAATAAGCCTAAGGTTCATTAAACTACAGATTATGTAACTTATTTTAGTCACTACACTGAAACGAGTTCTTGAATATTGAATTTAAACAGTACGACAAACTTTTTTTGAAATACTTCTCTGTAAACACCTTCTGAAATACTTTCATTCTTTTCATTCTCAAAATAATGCTTAGGATTTTAAATGTGGCGAAAACATGACTTCCTTTCACAATATGTTTTCGGTGGAGCTAGCCAGCTCAGTTTTTAAACCAGTTATATTTTTTAGGCTACTCGGAATGATTAAATATAATTACTTAATGAAGTGGGTAGTAACAGTCATGAGATACGACTGAAATTCAGTAAAGTTTGCTCCCATTTCAGAATTCTTTCCAGGACGTAATTCCTATTTGAAGGATTTAAAGGCAGGCATGACTATCTCACAATATCGCAAGAATTATGTCTGTCTTAATCACAACTTCTTATCTTAATCTACCTTGTGATAAATATAATTAACTGTTTCCTTAACTGATGAAGGCTGCAAATTGTGAGGTTAAGTTTGGCAGCATATGGATCTAACTGTTCGTAAATCTTGAATATCCCCGAAACTATTTCATGTGGATTAATCATGTCCAAAGACGTTTTATAGTTTGTCATGTCTAGTTTGAAATCCTTCATTTGATAAATATATTGAACAATAAATTCATATTAAATTTAAATGAATGTTGTTATTAAGAACTTTATTTTGTAACGTTTCATAGAATTTTGTTAACTTACGACGTAGGTACGACGTATATTCAATCTATTTTCTTTTCCCATCCCGATACGATAAAAGAAACTCGACTTTAGCATGAAGGTATACATCGACTCCTAGGACAAAAATCCAATTTTTTCCTTATGTCTTTCAAACTTTGGTGACGTGATTCTTGGGAGTAAACTAATAATTTATATAATTAGAACTTGAAAATCGAATTTGGGAGCCCAAAGAAAAAATAAAAAAATAATAACATTTTGGACCGACCAAACTCCATTATGAATTGACTCAGGGTAAACCTTCTTTCATGAAAATGATCCCCTACATATGTTACATACCAAAATTATTTATTTATATTGAACCATTCATCAGATATAGGTACCACATTATATAAACACTTTAGAAAAAATATATACATAATTATAGGTATTAGTATATACTTATGGGATAAAATAATTATAATCGATTGAAAATACTAATTTTAGTTTACAACATAGCCACATATTTAAGCATCAATTTGGTATCTCAGTGAAGTCTTTTGCCCAAATAGTAGTCTACGTTTTGTCCGTCAGAAGGATAACAAATGTCGGAAAATGTGAAATAGGAGAAAACAAACACTGAAAATGGCGTAGGTTATAGAAAGTATAGTGCGCTTATATTATAAATCCCCAAATAATTATAAAATTATTGAGATAATAGGTACAAGTTATATATTTTTGAAAACTAGTAAAAATGAGCTTCCAGATGAGACAAAACCATTATTTACCAAACTTTTTAAGAAATCTGATATTAATAGAGTCGATGAATACCTTGAAATAAAGCCTAAAATAACACATAAGAATAGCACATGTGAAAATAGAAAAATATAAAACATTAAAACGAATACTTCGTGGGTTCCTGTCGACTGCAAGGAGGATATCCCAAGTTTACGTATAATTTGAAATTGTACGATTGCATAAGCATTTAAAAATAAATCAATTTTATTCTGCAAGAAACAAAAATTAATTGTAGAATGAATGGAGCTTACGAGATTGTCTCATAACATAATAGCCCGTACAATAAAAAATCTATTTGCACAAGTTTCACGTGATCAATAAAATTATTCATAAAAGACTGGAATACGATACATTTAAATATGTGGAGTTCATGTTTTGTATTGTCCCCTAATGTGTCCATTCAATTTTGGAATTTTATTGAAATTATATCCACATAACTTGGCTCCAGTTGACTACTGTAGTAGATACTCGAAAAATAAAAAAGTAGAAAATCTGAATAACATAAAATTATGTGTAATCCCTTTTTTAGTTTTATAAATAGCATTTTTAATTTAGAAAATTGACATTATAAATTTCTTTAGGAAAATATATATGAAACTGGCGACATCAAATACGTTCATATATAGCTGAAGTATACTAAAATATAAAGAAAGTCAGTATGGTTCACATTGATGAACTGAAAAAACGTATTGCAAGAACTCGTTTCCACAACTTGAAGCTCAAAGAGGGAATATCTACAATGTACAGTAATGTATAGGTACTACAATATATGGACTCAACATTTCTCAACCTTCTTACTGGAATATTGGAACGTTACTAGTTTCAGAATGTTTAAAAATACTAAATGATTGAAACATTTCAATGCATTTTTAGGATGCTACTTGTTTTCGTCTTTGACTTATTTCTTGGCTGTATAGCTAGCATGCTATATGCCAGGACATTGTTACTTATAGCAGCGAAAATCTTGAGTACTTGCTAATTTATAACGTACATATGTAAGTGCTGATTTAATTTAAATCAAATATCAAAATTACAATTTATCGAGCCAAACATAAATTGTAGAAGATATTGAATCATCAGACTAAGATTTTATTTCCTAAACAGATTACAAATATTCTCTAGAAAAAGAGAATTTGCATTTTCATCAAGACCTCGAATGATTTTTATAATTAACTGTCTCAAAATTATTCTGTTTTCATCTATAATTATGATTCTTACTAAAATGAATTAATTTTACGAAATAAGAGTATTCTAACTGAAATATTTATCTTCCTAATGTCTCTTAATTCCTGAAGACTAGGAAAAATTGAAAAAGTAATAGGCATATATCAATATACTACACTAAAATAAATTGGTACTGTTGAAACTGCAAACTTACAACATTCGCAAAACGTTTTACTTCACTTAGTTTATTCCGATTCGCTGCAAAACGCAACTTCTGTAGTAGAAAAAGAGGTTTTAATATTTTCTAACTCTTTATAATGACACAGTTTAGTAATGAGACTTTAAATATTAATTAATTTGATCGAAATACCTTCATCTCTTCATAGCAAGATTGCAGTTTTTAAAAATCGTTTTTAGTTTCTATTGTTAAAATTAAAAAAAAACAGGAACTTAACATTTAATTTAACCCTTAAATTAACAATTATCATATAGGACACAACAGGTTAATAATAGGCTATATGCTATAATTTTAATAGAACAATAATAGTACATTATGCAACGAGCCTATAATGGTAGTACTTAAGACGCGAGTATGCTTGTTTATGAAACGAGCGCAAGCGAGTTTCATAATTTTCATATGAGCGTCTTAATTACCATTATAGGCAAGTTTCATACAACTGTTTATGCTCGACCATATTTCTAACTTGAAATTATTCATAAGTATTCATGTTATGATTATGTAAGTGAGGAGCGGAACTGACCATCTAAATTGTGAGATGTGCGCAGACGCGAAAGTATTGATTTTTTCCGAGGAACGAATGTCATTGACCTTGATATAATCTAGAGAATAACATGAACATTAATCTTGATATAACCTGGAAATTTATTTAGAATAGAAAAACGAGATGACAAATTGAATTTATTTGAATATTATTTACAATTAACGATAATTATTATAGTAACAACATAACCTTCTGCGACAGTATTGGATTTCCAGTCTCCGTGACGTTTCACTAGTTGTCTTTCGATTGCATATCCGAGAATAATCGATACTTGCGCTTTTATAATGCTACAATGGTGATTTCTGATTGGCTGAACAACTGAACTATAATGAATAGGTGTACTTTAATGAGGTGCATTAAAGGGCTACTGCCAGGTGTATAATTACTACATTTCGGCATGGTATAAGATTGTACAAGATATAAAAATATGGACATTGCGATAGTTGTTTTCTTTACGGTCCGACAAGGTTTAATAAACTAGTGTGAGAAATGAAGCTTTGCCAAGTTGAGGGTTAAATGAAATTCTAACACAAAAACAAACAAAAATTCTTTTAAAGGAAATGTAGTTTCACTACATAAAGAGATTCCCACGAACTGAGGGCAGTCTAATGCATAAAAGGTTGAGAAATGTTGCAAAACTACATCTCGTTTCATACTGGGTACTGCTGTCACTCTGCAGTAGGGCTATACTACCATGCCAAATTGACTACTCTACACTACTAAGGATACTAGTATCTGTACAGTGAGTTCTCTGTCGTGTGAGTTTAAAGCAAAAGCTTTCTTCCAATTCTAGCTTGAATTCCGTCTACATATGAAATTACATGAAGCAGGGATTCCAAAAACTGTCTTTATTTGAGAGCACTTCACTGGTATGCGTAAGTTTTCCAGTGTTTTCTTAATGTCATTAACCCAAACTCTTCGATACTAAAGGACCTTTGAGCTTATAAATGTTGATAAAATATGCTGAAAAATATCGACACGAGTGTTATTATTTATTACTCAATACGACATTTTGATCATTTTCAAAATAGTGTACTGACAAAATGATTTTGTAGACGGGGCTTTTAATTTAATGTAATAAATTAAAACCTAAGTATGGTATTTTTTACCGGTGCCATATGTTCAAGGCTTCCTATAAATTAACTCAAAAATAAAGACAGCTTCTCGTTTATAACTTAAAATCTTATATTTAATTAAATATATTTCGAAAGAAACGAGAAGAATGAAATCCTGCTATTATACAGTTGAGAAAAGAGGAATCTCTTAAAAAGGGAAGTCTAAAAGAAAACTGACTTGAGAAATTTCTCGTGTAAATAATATAGTTTATTATAATCTATTGCTTGACCAAATGCCAGATGAATCTCACTATTAGTATAAATATTATATAAGTATGGTGTTTCGTGTCAGTTTTCTTTTTGACCACTATAATACTACTCTCATTTAATGTACAGCCACTTGTAACTCAGGTTGGGTTACATTTAGTTAAATGTTATCTCTTTCGAATATCACACAGTAAAAGAACTGACTTATTTATAGACATCACTAATGAAAGATCTATCATCGGTTTCTCTCGTAATTATTATGTTATTGTATTATATGTAGAGTAGTTTAAAAGGTTTTGCATTGGTGCTCTGGTGTCCAGATAGCTTTGATTAAATAGTTTAATTAAGTAGGCAATAAATATATGTTTAGTGTAATTTATGATGCAATATCTTAGACATAACGAAGCTCAACGGCTCATATTTGGTTACAAACATCTAAAGGATGAGTGCGATGGAATTAGTTTAAAATTGTAAAATACTCTGTAGTAGGATGTGTAAAAATTTCTATATTTGGATGTTATGTGCATCTTTTAATCTTGTTTATAACATCGGTTTGTTGTGTTGGTCAAACTCTCACATATTTTATATTTAAATTTGATAATTGATTTACTTTCACAAACAATATCCTCGTTCAGAAATTCTATATACTGTATAGTGAGAAGATGATACAAGTAAGATAATTGCGTGAAACGAAGTGTGAATATACCTTACGATTTATTTTATTAAGAGTTAAACATTCTTATGCCTCTGTCTGAAGAGATCATTTGTTTATTTTAAGTAGGCCTTCCGTAAGTGGGTCGATAAAAAATAGTTCAGCATGACTTGAAGAAACATGTGAACAATAAGAAATAAATAATATTGTGTTTATTGCTTTGATATTAACGTTCAGTCTGAAGCAAGAAAAAGACTTTTCCATAATGATCTACATTATGTATAGTATGTTTTCCTAAGAACTTGTATATTTATAATATTTTCTGTATTTTAAAACATTCTTGTTTTTTATTAGAAGTAAATAGTAAAGATATTAAAATATTGAAGGAAACACAATTCTGCATAAAAATGAACACATTCGGAAAAAACTTAAAATTTTAAAATTAACAAGCAGAAAGTATATTAAAGAAACAAAAGAAAAGAAAAACGTTGAATGAATGACCGATCAAACTTTCAACTTCACTTAACAATAACTGATAGAAGAGGCCTAATATTTATGGATAAAGATTAATCTAATGGTGAAGACAATATATTAACGATGTTGATAATTATGACACCAGTAATAATAATAATAAAGATGAGAAGATAATCATGATGATCATGACGAAATTATTACACAAATATCTAGCAACTTAATGTTACAGCATATGGACTGTTATTAAATGTACTGTATTTTTTTCAACAATTCATTCATGTGCTCAGAGAATAAATTAAATTAATTCGGTGATGTTTCCTTTCTTTTAAAGTAAAGGTTAGAGGAACGAACTGTAGCTACTGCTTGAACCTTTAAACAAAATTTAAAGATACCGGTTATTCATTTTTCTCTGGTATAACTTTCTTTTAGTTTTGCCATACGCATTTCATATTATTTAAATAAATTATTATTTGAATGCTGCGCTTGTATACAGTAAATTAACGGGCAATTGGCTACTTCAACTTACTGTACCTGATGAGATGTAAAGCGTATAGTATATGAATCAGGTGCAAAAGTCAGCTGTAACGTAACGCGGACGAGATAGCTGCAAGGGATTTGTGCCTTTTACAATCATATGCAAATGCGCAAATTTTATGGTTCTTATGTAAAAGTCTATATTTTTCAGTATAACTTGCAAAATGTCAGTTCTGAAAATACTTGAACGAAGAAAATTTATAGTTAAAAACGATAACTTTTGTAAGTTCTTGTGATTATTTTACACCATTTTATCACTAATGATAATGTTCAGTAGTATATAGCTTTACAAACAATTGCAAGGGCTATCGCTACCGGTACTTACACAGTTCGATAATGATTTTTTTTCAATTCTGACATAAATAATAAGAATAGTTTGTGTAACTAAAGAAGTGAATGCCCAAAATATGTAATAGATAGGCCTACCGATAATAATTTTGTTATATGGTATCCTAATGTGTACATAGGATTAAAAATAAAAGTAACCATAACAGTTTCTGTCATGCTAGTATCAACATAAATGATTTCTTTCAATTCTAAACCTATTAACATGTAATTTATGATCAAAAGATATAGTCATTGACGTTAATGAGGTATCCACTGCAAGAGGAAGCTATGTCACAAAATTCTGATCAGTGAAATTGCATGTGTTTTAGGCAGTTCCTAACATATGTTGTCCTTTCCCTAAACTACAGAGTGTTCCATAAGTCTTGAATCATAGACGAATTACTGAATATGTTTTTCTTTGTCCACAGGGCAACTGAGTAATGTCTTTAAGTAAAGAGGAACGTATTCAACTGATCCTGCTTATTGGCGGTCATAGTTACAGGGAGGTTGCCTACGAATTTATTGCTTTGCAATCAGGACAAGCACCAATTACACATAGTTGTGTGGGAAAAATAATTTAAAAAATCGCCATCCCTCTCACATTGTTGCACTGTCCATTCATAGAATTCCTGTCTCCGATGCGGATCGTCCTCTGTTAATTTCTGTAGCAGTTGCAGTTTGTATAAGTGTCATTTATTGGTGTGTAATATGAGCTGGATGCTGTTTTTCGAGATGTCCGTCTCTGTGGACATTCTGTTGATCGACTTGTTAAAGCTTTTCGAAAACGATGCCAGGACATTGCACGTTGTCTGCTCATCAGATACTGTCCTCGGTGATCCGCTACGCAGTTTGTCTGCGATGAATCCCGTCTCAATGAATTTTTTTAAATGATTTTTCCCACACAACTGTGTATAATTGGCGCTCGTTCTGGGTGCAAAGCATTCAATTTATGGGGCAACCTCACTGTGACTACAAGCAGGATCAGTTGAATACGTCCCTCTTTACTTAAAGATATCACTCATTGTCCTGTGGACAAAGAAAAAACATTTTCAGTAATTTCGCCTATGGTTCTAGACTTATGGGACACTTTGTATATAGATGTGGCATTGCTCGAGCCAATGATAGACTCTTGCAGTGGACCCCTCATTTATGCCTCATGAACACGACTTGGCATAAAAAATGAATACATTTCTCTGATGAATGTAGTACCGCCAAATGCAGAAAAATGAGATATTTCTATAACTTCAGACTGTGTACACAATTATATTCTATTTCAATGCTTAAATTAGATCAGTGTTCCTTCTTCTCTAGCTTCATGTGTAACTTTCTCGTGTAAGTTAACATATTTCTTTAACTCCTATGATAAGATAGGAATGACAGAAAAAGTTACAATAATTTATATTTTGTTCATATCATATTTAAACTAGCAAGAATGCAACGAAGGATCTCTTAGATAGGAATAACTGCTTATGCATTGTTAAATCCATTGTACGACTACTAAGCCAGAAGCATTATTTGATATTTCACCAGTTAGCGCAGGCAAGCATTCAGTCTTATCTAAGGAACACTATATTTACATCAAGTGTTATACCTACTATATGTAAATTAAATGTACCTAACTTTATAATATTCTACGAGACAAGTAAAAACATTAACAAATCTAAGAACTACGTAACAGCGGTAATGTTTTTTTCAGTTTTGTGTAGCTAAGTTTGTTTTGTCTCATAGAATACTTTCTGTTGAGTTCACAGTTTATGTTTATGAAATTTTTGCTTTCTTGTATGCAAAGTTATTCTGATATGCAGAAAGTTCAATTATTGTATTTGGACTTCGAATAAGTTGCCTGTTTCATGAAATCTGCGCATTGTATCGATATCTAAACTTTGTGGTAGACATCTTGAATATGGTGGGTACCTAAACACCATCTTTATATCTATAACAAATTCCAGTGGAAAAATTCGAAATTTAAACCCCGTTCTCCATCGAGTAAAGCTAACATTTTTGCATTAGACTAACAGTATGCTACGATGATTATTATTATTGGTATATGTCGGTAAATGTTTTATTAAAATATATATATATATATATATATATATATATATATATATGATATCATAAAGTAACTTTGTCTTACTAATGTCGAAAAAATTGCAGAACACTAATTTCATTATGTATACAGACTTCAAATCCTTGCTGTGAAAGCTTAGAAGAAATAACTGTAGTCACTTAGTAAGCAATTAACCTATAGTGTCTTGCCATCCTGTCACCAAGTGAGAAAAATAAAAAAAAAAACATTTTGAATAACTCTGAAAAATGGCAGAGCGACATCTCTGTCTCTCAAAGTTAAAAGTTATTTTGCTGATTTTGTCATTTTGGTTCAATTAAATCTGACCATGGAAACTAATAGCTGCATAAACTATGGTTCGGATTATTAGATTTTAACATATGTATTTTCTTCGTTTGTTTCTTATTTCGAAAATCTCATCATATTGTTCAGTTTTATATCCACAGGAGTCACATGTGTGAACTCTATTGAATTTAAGGTTATGAATTGGTCATTGCCTCTAAAATATGGTAAATTAGGGTCCGTTGGACAGTCGGGCATGTTGGACACTTTGTACTTTAACGTGTTACCTCGCCACTTGTGGGCACACATTCTGCTAGAAGTCAATGATGGAAGTAGTCATTGACCTCTAGCAGAATGTGGTGCCCACAAGTGGCGAGGTAACACGTTAAAGTACAAAGTGTCCAACATGCCCGACTGTCCAACAGACCCTAATTTACCCTATGGCATTTTTTGGAATTATATTGAATTGTTACATACTATAAAACAATAAAACTATACAGTTTATTCAAATTGTAAAGTTTCTTCAGCTTTCGATCAAGCCTTAAAATCTCTCGCTTTTATATTGCAGGCATATTGTCTAACTTCCTTTAATTTTAAGCATGTAACATTCTTGAATTGTTTACATACACACAAGCACACAGACATACATGTATATTTAAGCTGTTACATAGACTAATTTCATTGTATATACCAGCGTTTTTCAACCTTTAATAACATATGACACACTAAAGGTGTAATTTAAAATCCCACGGCACACTTATATAATCTATAACAGTGGTTTCCAACCAGGGGGGAATTTTGAAGGTTTTAAGGGAAATGTGTTTACTGAATGTTGACTTTTGTGGAATCACTTTTTTACCACTCTTTTCAGTTTTATTTTTACAATTTACGACAATCTTTACTATTTTTATTTTCGCGGCACACCGGTTGAAAATGGCTGGTATATACAGTTCTCTTCAGCTTATATATTTTTTTCTACGGGCAATGAATGTGACGGGCTCTGCCAAATATTGTACATTGACGACTAACAGTTTCAATTATATTAACTGTATCACTATGTTTCTTTTATACCGAATAAAATAGGTATTGTAAAAGGCTAGTTCAGTGATTGGAAAGGCCTGAATTGGAGTTTATAAAAACTGAAAATTTGGAACCTACTTATAACAACATAAACATGTATGCAGAACGTGACAGAATAGTTAGCACATCAGAGTGGAACCTCAACCTTGCCAAGTCTGTCAATTTGTTAACAGAATGGAACATGAATGAAGAAAAGAAAAGATGGAGAGAGAGATGGTAGACTAAGAGAAGAAATAAGAAGAATGTATACAAGGAAAATAAAGCAGGCAGCACAGACAACACAGAAACAAATGTAACAAAAACAAAGCGCTTCACTTTGACTGCGGCGAATCTTCACACTCACAAATACTGAGTTAACCTGCTGGCTAGTCCCTTGCCGCCTCGACAAAAATACAAAACAAAAACTCTCGTGATAAAATTGATGTACAGTACTACACAAAAACATATCAAATCATTAATGAAAACACGGTTTGAACTTAAATTTTTAATAATCAAGGCCAGTCCACATTCATATTAGTACCAGCTATTATGTTACAAGATAAAATTAATGTATATGTATTTCCAAAGCCAAACTCAGAAGAGCAACATTTAAAACAATTTTAAAACACTTTGAGCATCTGTGCAGGTTGAAACATTAATTTAAAGGCTCTGCCCTGGCACGAGCACAAAAAGAGAATTTAAAAAATTTAAAAAAGCGGTTGCTAACATAGATGAAAAGCAAAATGTCAAAACATTAAGGTGTCTCACCACAGAGAAGCAATGTTCTGCTGCCAATTCGAGTGATTCGATTGTGCTCCACAGAAAATGTGTGTATGGAACGATTTTGATTGTTGGTTCTTTGTGGTAAAACATTGCACATTGAATTGGTTGGACTGGCCTTAGAAGACTGCCAGCAGAGAAAAAAAACAAGTAGTGTTGCAAATACGGCGATTCACTTACTCTTTCTTCGTTTCCGGTTGCTTTCTGTGTTATAGATGGCAGCCCAGGGAGGGAGAGAAAAGGAAAACAAAAACTGTATGAAATCTATTTTTTTGAACTGGGACATGAAAATCATGACTGACAAGGGAAGAATGCGATCTGGAACACTATATTTTACTGAAGCATGTTCTAAATTATAGGGCTTGAAAAATAAATTCCAAAATATCTGAATTATAAGCTTGAACGGTCAACTATTTTTCTGAAAAAAAAAATAGTTTTTATAAAGGCACCGTCATTAGATTCGTAGATTATGCATAAATTTTGGACTTCGTACGTTAACTAGTACCATGATGTAATAGTTAATAATACAGGATGACACGTGTGATATACTTGTTTCTATTTCTTTTATTCAAACTTTTTTCCTTGGCTTATTAACGCTTTCGTTGTTCAGTAATTTATATTTTAATCCATTTTATTAAACTCCATGTACGGTATGTTTAAAATAAATCTCTGGCATTATATTGAATTACCAGACTCTGCAATACTGCATAAGACCGATTCTTTACTATGATTTTGCATTTTAATGTGATTTTAATAATTTATATTTTAATTTACCTCATCAATATATTCCATGCATTTAAATACATTTTTCTCAGTATGTCGCACAAAGCCAAAAGACTAGGATTTTATTTTAGTTTTCAAAATATTATATTTTCACTTCTCGCAATAGTTGGACCATCATTCATTGCAAATAAAATGGAAAACTAAATAAGTACTTGATAATCATAGGAACCGAACTCAATAACAACATTAGTCTGAGGAAGGTGTATACCTTTCTCTTACGCATAAAGAGGATATAAGGTAGCACTGGCACTCAAAGAGCTCTGTATGAATCTAAGAAAGCAACCATTTGCTTGACGGTTGAAGTTCATAAAATGTACTTCGATAACAATGTCCCGGTACAGTAAATTCGTTCAAAAGAGTAAAAAGCTTTTCATAGCTTGGTCTGTGCGAGAAATGTATATGCGAAATGAAATAAAAGAGTATTAATAAGAGTATAATACTAAAAAAAAGGAAACATAGAAACAGAATTATTTGAACCTAGGGAATCACGCCTACCAGCCTGTAATCTTCACACCACAGCGCGTTTTTGCGTACAAATTGCAATATTTTATATTCAAGGAACCTAATTAGTCATTTTTATAAAACTTCTATAAAAATAGTTTCCACCTACGCTATAACCTAGGTGTTTTGAAATGTACTTATCAATCCCTGTAATTATGTACAAGCTTCGTTAATATATTGCGTTTCTAGATCACATGCTCTCCTAGAATTGAAAGGTTCGGTTTCTGGTCTAATGAAAAATTGTGCTATGTGTCAGTTTATAAACTATGTAATGCTACTACCTGAAACATAGAGTCTTGTGAGATAATTAGTCTTCCATATTCCACACACTCACCCTTTCTCTTATGTCGTAACCAACAAGAAGCCTCTCAACAGTCAATTACTGGAAAGCAGAGCGTTCTAATAGGAAGAGTTAAAAGCTACATGATTCACCAGTATCTTTCCTTACATCAGCAGCGATTAATGCATTATTAGAGCAGTAATTGTTTAGTCTTATGCTTGGTTAAACACCAGCAGGACGTCCGTTTCGATAGTAGCTGCATCGACTTGCTTGTTTCCAGTGAGCATGGGCGAAGAGTTTCTTCACAGAATTGAGCTGTACACATGTGATCTGTTATCTAATAATTAAACATTAATTATCTAAGCGATGTATGCATGGATGCCTTCTTAAATTACGGATCAGTGATTGAGCGCTTTTCTAGTTAATAATTAACTCCTGTTAGCGCTTAACAATATGTTAAGTTCAGCGTGTTTACTTTGAGTGCCTTATGTATCACTTATACTATGCAGAGTGCATTATTACTAATTTCCAGCAGTAATTAGTGGAAGTTGCATAGCCTCTACTTAGAGTGAGAATGCTGGTCTACTGTCTCTGTAGTTTCGTGTAGACTATGAGAAGTTCCATGTGACTTTCTTGTACTTACTTCCTGCAAAGATAGAGAACACATAATCAATAACAGCTTCATGAGAGTCACACCTTATACTGTTCTCCAACCAGGAGATTAACCGTGAAAGGAATGTGCTTACTATTGCGTCATCTATTGGAGCGAAGTATATGAATGATATTACCATTATAACGTCAGTTTAAAACACATGCGCTCTCCTGCATATGTTATTTCCTGTATGGAGGGATTAAAAGACCAGGAGATTAACAGTGATCTAATTTTGTAACTAGGTTAGTATAAGTATGTGTGTATCAGTGTTATCGTTTGTGCTGTGAGAGATAACCAATGGAGATGCGTGTATCCACGTGTGTGACCTTATGACATCTTATGACATCCACATTCTTTCACAGCATTGCCCCGCTGCGTCTCATTCCTCTGAGACTTTCTCGTGGTTGGAGTACAGTACTAGACTAGTCAAAAGTGGCGGTGGATGGATAGGAATAGTTTTCTTTCTACATTTATCCTTATATTTTTGTCTTTGTCTATCGAGACACCCATCACCTGGAACGTATGCAAGGCTTTTTACTTCTAACCTAGCGGATTGCGATAAATAGAAAGAATAGTTTGGACGCGGAGGTGATAAGAAGGTAGTGGAGTATTAGATGAACAAAACTAACTGCCGCTCTCGCTCGCTGTGTTAGCTGCATTTGTCTTTCGAGTCTCGTCTCGTCATTCTCGTGCACTTCGAGTCTCGCTCATCTTTCTCGAAATAGCATTTGGAGGGCGTGGAAAGATTTCGTAACTTTGAATAACATACATCAGTGAAATAAATAACATTATAAGTGTTTAAATGAGAAAAAAAGACAAAACAGAACAGTAGGTCTATCTTAGTTATCAAAATGTTCTGGTTCTGTTATATGATATTACCTAGATTATGGAAATAGGAAAAAAAAAATTCTCAAATAAATTTGCATTTCTAAGAAACATAAAACATAACATTAATAATCTTTTTTACTTGAGATTGCACACTTGATCTCAAACATATGAAAAGAAAATTCCTAGCCTTTTAATAAGGGCCTAGTAATTAAATAAAGACTGGGGAACGAATTATTATACACTGAAAAGTAGAGATAATTTTCAAATAGGCTACTTGATTGTTTATACATATATAACAGTTGCCAAAGTAGATAAAAGTTCAGTCAGGTGTAAACAACTGTGGCGATTCAAGGCTGCTTGACTTCGGGACTTCGGAAGTGAACAATCTCGAGTCTCGGAACACTCACAGCCAGTCTTTACGTCAAGGACGCGACGTAATGCAACATTGTCGTCCGGGTTTTCGGCTTTGCGGGCGCTGTTAGTCTCGCTTTCTCGATCGTTGTTCATCTCTACGGAGTATCCCTCCATCCAGCCGCCACTTCTAACCATTATAATGAGTATGTTTAGCTACTAATAGGCTGTGTCTAATAAGTTTTCTTGTAATTAATTATGTAAGGTTTTAAAATGACAATGTGATAAAATGTATTTCCTTTCCATGTACGACTATTCTATACATAATCAGAGAAAAACCTAACATGTAGAAAACGTATATCCTGATAGCAGAAAGGGAAATTTCCTCCCCTAGCTACTGGCTGTTAAGTAGTAAATAAATACCAACAAGTAGGGTAGATGGAACCTTTGAACTGTTGTGATAGCGACCCATTTTGGAAAAGAAAAACCTCCTGGTAAAAGCAGGTTGAAGTTATACATCGAAACATTTTCTCGGTACTTGGAAAAACACATATTATTATTATAAAAGCTTCGGAATAAGTCGGTCCGAATGAAATAAAGTAAAAAAAGAAAAAGAGATGACTGTTGATATACAGATCAAAGCCTATAAAAGCCAATAAGAAGAAGGAAATGAGAAACAAGAAGGACATAGAAATAAGTGAAGGGAAGAAATCAAGAAAATATGCCTCCGAAGTTCTATGAAAATACAGAAACCAGTGGAGATTGAAACTCGGAAACTGTTATAAAACATTGACGTAATTCCTAAGACTTCTAAGTACATATTACGATTCACAAGATTGGGCAACAAAGCCTGTGACATGATTTAAGCATAGTAGGCCTACTGGTATTCTTAAAGATAGTATGTTTTACGGCAAATGGAGTACACTAAGACAAGAAAATTATAAATATACTTACGTATCAACTGGGACTTCCTCCTCCTCCTCACTGGAAGCAAGAAGACTCAGTATAAGAACAAAACCAGGCAAATATAGAGCAATTACTGTAATAACTGTATTTTGTATTCCAGATTCTGGTTGTGGACGAGATAAGTATTACTTACGAATATTCCTCCTCGTCGGACATGGTTGTGGATGGTTAAAAGGGCTGAAACAGAATGACAAGCTCATGTAAGTAAGAGTACTGGTATAGCATTGATTATGTTGAAATAAGTACAGTAGAACTTCTATTATCCGTGGTAAAGAAAGGGGTGAACTGAACGGTTAATAAAAAAATCGGATAATCTGTACCGATACCATAATAGTACATTATGCAACGAGCCTATAATGGTAGTAATTAAGACGCAAGTATGATTGTTTATGAAACGAGCGCAAGCGATTTGCATAAAAGATTTTCATAAATTAAATGCATAACACATAGGCCTAATTTCTTCCATGGTCTTGTGTTTAACAAACTAGTTAGAGGATCAGAAGGTAACTAATTTAAGTCCGGTTTTAAGGACCAAGGGAACTCCTTGTGATGGTTGTCTACTGTAAGAATATGTAGGAATAGAGGTTTCGTGTTGTAGATTTACATAGGTACTCGTACTTTATACACTGTACTCTCGTCTTTTTTTTTTATTAAATCGCGCACAGCTGTAACGCCAATCTTATATTCTGATTCGACATGAAATAAAGTTTCTGCTTTCCCAACCTCTAAATTATTTGCGCTTTTTTTCGTTTCTTTCGACACCCATGGAAGACATTTTACGTAATATAAGTTATACAGTACGGCCACTTCAACAGTAGGACAAGGACTGAATGGTACACGGATTTTACTATTGTGTGGAAATTCTTGGGTTCATTACATTGAAAGCAGGTAATGACTAATTTACAAGTTGGAAAAAACACCCCCTCCAACAAATAGGACTTCATATTTTGTTCTGCAGTAAAAAAGAGAGAGAGTCAGTCGGATAATTCGCAGATCGGTTAATAGGGTGTCGGATAATCGGGGTTTTACTGTAGTAACTTTCACAAACACAGTACCTATCTATCACTGTGCATACTATACCTGTTTTGTTTTAAAGATGGGACATGACAGTTAAGCGGCCGAGCTTGGAACTACAGCGCTATGTTGCCAATATAGACTGTCACGCTGTCAGCTGATGGAAGCTATATAGCAATTGACGTTAAATGGCTGACGTTGAAAGATTGACAATTGACGCGAAAAAAAAAAAACAATACAAAAATCGACAGGGAATCAAAAACGAAACGTACCCCAATGCTAACATTGTGTGCACAATAAATGTCGCCAAGAGAGCTATAAGGACTTGCCACGTGGGAACTGTAACTTTGGCAACTCACCTTTGTTACCATAGCAACAGGCCTACCACGCTATGTGACATTCAGTTGTTTTTCCGATCGCAACGCTATTGTCATGTCCCATCTTTGAAAAAAAAACAGGTATAGACTTTTGAGGTTATGAAAATGAAAGTCCGAATATATTAATAAGTAGAACCAACATTTAGGCCTATATGCATAATAGATGTTACATTTAACGTTCTGAAATAAACGAAAACAATATTTTTTGGAACCATGCCTTCTTCGGAATTTTACATGCATTTCGTTCTGCTGTAATTGTAGGCCTATATTTCTCCATATAATATTTTGAATGTATATTTTTATTGCTACAAAAATATGCGCATTCTCTCATTTAGCTACAAAGTTCCTATTTTGAAGCTCAGATTGATTCAGAAGTAATATTTTACGGCTGTGATTACCATATAAAATCTTAATCATTTTATACTTGAGTAATCTTAATTGTGGCTACTCTGCTCTATTCTTGTTTTGTGGTGTGTGGGTACCGAGAAAAGTATTTTTTTTTTTTACGTGAAACGTTTAAGCGGAACCCTATACGGATAAACTTGTTCCATTTTCTTGTAATACTATGACGTCACTTGTCCTATGGAAACAGACACGTAAGTGGTTTTCCACGCGGTCCGTCTCACTTTATTCTCTATTTAATATGTTAAGATGTTTTCCACACAATAATAATAGAAATATTGGAAATACGAGTTATATCTATATACATGATTATCAAGTAAGTAAAATACACCACAGTACAGTGGTAAAGGAAGTACATATTTTATTTTATTACTTTAGGAGTGAGACAAAACAAGTAGGGCCTATGACACAATGCTTCCCTCCCTCTCCACGAAAATGTTCTGATCCGACTCTGCCTATCATGTTATATTTATATTAATTGTAATAGCATACGTACAGTGCATAATTAAGTATAGTAAATATTTGTGTGTTTTTCCATGCATATTACGACATCAATATTTGTGTTACGAGGAATACACATATTATTTTAAGTTATCAAAACTTTTAGGCACGACTATTTCGTTTATATGACGTCATTCCATTTTCGACCAATGAAGTGTAATGAAATTTTGAATTCCAACCCATCACAGTCACACTTTGCGATAATTTTGCAGCTAGATTTATCGCTATCAATTTATCGCATGGTCGTTCTTTTGTTTAGTCGTTGTCGCCAACTATTTCCCCGTAAATTGATGATCATGAATACATTAAGATGCAACTACACGGTTAAACTTTTCTTTTAACTTTAAAGTAATGAATGCAAGATTGATATTTAATATTAATAATTAATATATTTACGCAGTGAAGACGACGATCAAAACGGCGCACTATGTAGACACAAAATCTTCATACATCTTCATTGAACGTACCTTTTAAACTTGATTCTTTTAATATTCTTTCCAGATTGCACGCAAACGCGATTGGAATATTGAACTGTGTAGATGCAGCTTTAGTTCCGTTACACACTACAGCGAGAATGCGTTTGTCGAGCTATAAAAAAATGCTTTCGTGTAGCACTGATTGTAACGGTCGAAATAAGGCACAGCTGACAATGGTCCTGCTTCCACAGGTAACTTAACCTATAATAATTGTAGCCTATAAAATTTGTATTTTGTGAATGAAATTAAATAATTAATAGAAAGTCAGATGTTCAAATTTATATAAGGTCATCGCATATCAAACCTTGCATAGTAATAATGTCTTTGATCAAACTGCCTTCCGTATGCGTAATAAAATTCGTGTTTTAATTAGCCCTATCAACACAGAGATGGCTTCACTGTGTAGCAACATGTATCGCTGTGAATACATAAGCATTGGTATATAGCTGTCCCCACTGTTATTGTTAAATTAAATTATGATTTCAGAAGGTAATGAAAATGTATTTTGTTATAATAATAAGAGAAAAGTGCAGTACATGTAATTGGCATTGTTAAACCTGTATTTCGCTTTTCGCAATAGATATTACTGAATAATAACATCGAATTTCTTTATTGCAGTAATCGATATTCATATACGAGTATTTCAACTTCACAATGTCTGAATAGGTTAAGTATTCGTTAATATACTTCCTATCTCGAGTTTGCGCATGACGTCATTGTTCTACACGATTTAATCCTCACTCCAGTCTGACCGGTAGGAGCATTTAGTTTCTGCGCACTTAGAAATGTATGTTGCTTGGCTATTACAATTATTTCACTTAGGTTCTAAAATTTGTGTACTCTAATTATGTCATAATATAGAGTAAAGTTTGGTAATATTGTGATAGTTCTTTTTGAGAATTTATTACAATTTTACTGAGCGAGGGAAGGACTGGTTTTGTGCAGAAACTAGTCCACGAATGTTTCCTTAATACGTTGACACGAAAAACCGATCTTCCTCTCGCTCAGTAAAATTGTAATGAATTCTCAAAAATAACTATCACAATATTACTCATATCACAATATTATCAGAAAGTTTTACAATAATCATATTAACTTTTTTTTTCGTCGACAACTAACTTTTCGCTACCTATAAAAAGCAAAATGGAACAAATTCGCCATAAGACTTATTTTTATAGCTTTTGGGAGAAAAAAAAATTGTCGGCAACTAGCTTTTAACAAAAAAAATGTTAAAGGTTAATTAGCTGAGAAAATATGTGCAAAACCTCAGTTTAAGGATGCAATATTTCATTTATTACATAGCATCTTATAATAATTCACTTCAAATATATTTCAGGTTCAGTTGGAGATATTTCTTAATAGTAAAATTATGTAGAGATTTTATAATACTACTTACGGGCGTGTTTAGGTTGTTAATTTCTAGAGTCTAATACAGGTATTCAACAATTGTTCGGTGAATGCTGTATTAAGGCATATTTGTCAGCATTATTTGAATCTTGTCCTTCAGTCTTAATAAGCAAACTGAAAATACCGGTAGTCGCATCTTCCCTGTGTTATGAAGTTGTGAGTTACTTTCCGTGATGATTAATTTTCAGAAATATGAAATTAGTTTGAGAGTCTATATGTGATATATAAAAAAAATATGAAATTATGTGAGACAATTCAGATTTTTATATGACATTTCTATTTAAAAATATATTGAATGACCTCTTTTTTTTCTTATGCTTCTCCGCTTTTCAGCAATTGAACTAGGGGAACATACTCAGCCAATTGTGATACTTTTCGGACAGGTGGCCGACATGTTTCGAAAGGTAAAAAGATTAGGTCTACATACGAAAGTATGTTATGAAGGCTTGTAGGAATGGAAATTAAATGGGTTATGATCGTTGAAATTAGTATTATCAGTGCCTGGGAAACACAAAAAGACTCTTTCAGGATAGCTGACTCCTGGATCGAACACCGGACCTCTCGTATACAATGCTGACATATTAACCACTACACAATTGAATACTATTTAATGAATGTATCTTGTCCATTATTCAATGTAGACCTATTGTAAATTTACTAAATAATATTTACTTATTTTTGTTGACGAATTTGTTCCTGGGTATCAGGGAACTTTGAAAGTTGCAGCACATTAAAAGAAACATTATGGGAACCTAATTAAATAGCATATTTAGAATATAAATATTTTAATTGAGAGCCAATACAACGAACGTTAATTTCATCAAATTACTTTTTTCTTCATAAACGATTAGGTATTTTTTTCGACACGTGTCGGACTTGCCTCCCCTTCCCCTACAGTAGATGTAAAGGGAAATTTTCTCTTTGATTAAGATCTTTTGTCAACATTTCAATAATATTGCTGTAGAGCTGCGCACGCGGACTGCGCACAACAGACGCGTAAATTGAGACCTAATTATAGATCTCGAGGACATGGGCGCTGCCTATTTTAGGTCTCGCCGCCTGTAACCCACGCCACTGTAATCCAATACATCCCATGTCGAACGTTCCTTTCGCCACTCGGAGTTGCCGGCTGCTAACTCGTCCCCCCGGAATTTTCTATTCAGCATAACTCCGGTTTCTTCTAGACATGCAAAATAGGTTTCTTTCTGTTAATAACGAAAATATATTTATATCCCTACCTACGAGGTATGTTAACGCATGAGAGCATTGGAGATGGAACTCAGGAGAATAACTAAGTAATCTGCGTATCGTTTCAGCAACATTTTCTTCGGAAGAAAAGTATTCTGTTACTTGACAGACGACTGGATGGGGTGTGAAAGAAATTAATTTATTTTACTTCCTCATAGTACCAGGTATAGAGAAAATATTGCGATAAAAAAAATAGATACTTTAAAATATAAACACATCTTTTCAGCAATCGTAGTGACTAAGTTAATTGGAATTTTGTACGCTTCATGATTATTTGAAGCGTCAGTGGCGTAACTAGAGTTTGGAGACGCCTAGAAAATATTTTAGGTGGGCCCCCCACCTCGTTTGAGTTCTACATACTGTTTTGTAATATCTTAAGTATTTCTGTATCACGCATATTAGAAGTACGTAGCTCTAAATACAGTTTATATACAGAATAGATATCCAGAATTTATTTACAGATAAATTTCATAAATGTAGGCCTACGTATAATATTTCCATGCATTGTGGGTCCCTATCACCACGGCATGGCGCGTCCTCAGGTTGCGGATCGAGGAGACGGCCTCCAGATATGGAGGGTAGCTGTGAATATATTGAATAAGCAGTCGCGGACAGCCGATGAGGGGTGGTCCTCCAGCTTGGGGGTTGGGCGAAGGGCTAACAACCCATCACCGTAAAAAAACAGCTTGTTACGAATCCTTCAAATAAGAGAATGGATTAATCTTTCTCAGGACAGGGACCAATGGCGGGCTTATGTGAGGGCGGCAGTGAACCTCCGGGTTCCTTAAAAGCCAGTAAGTAAGTACGTATAATATTTTTCATATATTAAAATTCGTTCATTCTTGCTTTGACCTCGAAAAAATTATCTGTTACTTCTTCGAAGTCCAGTTTCCTAGTCACAGAGTGATCGATGTATAGAAATGCTAAGTCTTTCAGTTTTTTCCTGATGCATGGTGCTTCTCAGGTAACATTTTATTATTTTAAATTTAAAAATGAACGCCCCGCACTGGCAGTTATAAAAGGAATGGTTAGAAACAACATCAAAGCTGTACAAACTTCCGGAAAATTGGGTGAAAGAAAATGATTTTTCACTTAAAAACAGGGGGGGGGGCTAGTTAAATTATTGTTGTCCTTTTTGGATTGTCATTACTAAGTGCCGAGTCCTTAATTAAAATTTCCCGCAAAAATTATATACAGTATGTGTCTGCGAACTCCTGCAGGAGATCAAGTCACTAAAATTTTGTTTAATATTAATATTTCATGTCAGAAATCTTAGAGTCAGCCTATTTATTACTTGCATTGTGTACAGTAGTGGCAAAAAAAAAAAAACCGGACCGACGGAATAATCAAAGTCCCCGAAATGAGCCACTGCGCATGCCACGCCCGCATTCACGAAATAGCGAGTAATCTATTGAAATTGTTGTAGTTTCGACTGCTGACGTAGCCCATTTCGAAAGCCATTAGAAAATAAGCTGGTAAAATTCATGTTCTGGGAATAATAAGTTAATTAAGTAATAAAATATCGCTGCAATCGAAAAGTATTGGGAATAAATTTGAATAAGAAACAAAAAAACGTTTCCTTCCCAGGCAGGATGCATTTCCAACAGTAAACTACAGATAGTCGCGATATGATCCAGGAGCTAAAGCGGCAATAAATGAATAGAACCAAAATATAATAATAATAATAATAATAATAATAATAATAATAATAATATCGGTAACGGTAACGGTTGGGCTCCCTTCACCTTGTAGGCTCCTGGATATTTGCCTGTCCAGTGACCCTGTAGTTGCGCCCCTGTGAAGTGTTCCGTGTCGTTGCAGCGTAATCTAAGGCGTCATGCCTTGTATGTACTATCCCTGACCTGGTTCGTCTCTTCATGGAGGAAGTAAATTGTCTCATGAACTTTCATCCAGTGTATGGGATTCGTGCCCACCAGCATCGCGAGGTACTGGGAACTACATTGGGTATCATAATCCGGTTTCGTACGTCAGCTGTAACGGCTCGGGAGATCATACTGCTGACCACGCGTTACTCCTGTACAGGTTGGATGATCTTTCACCTCTGCTTCCCATATAATTCTAACATATAAACAGATTTTTCAAGAGTGAATGGTACGTACTACGTACTGGACGCTTATAAAATAATAAATTGCGGGGAACATGGCTACATATGAAGTAACGGTTAGCGCGTCTGACCGCGAAACCAGGTTGTCGGGGTTCGAATCCCGGTCGGGACAAGTTAGTTGGTTGAGATTTATTCCGGGTTTTTCTCTCAACTCAATACGAGCAAATGCTGGATAACTGTCGATGCTGGACCCCGGACTCATTTCACCAGCAATATCGCCCTCATTTCATTCAGACGTTAAATAACCTTGAGATGTTGATACAGCGTCGTAAAATAACCCAATAAAAATTAAAAAAAAACATAGCTTCAAATTTATATGTCACATTCCAGTTGCTGTTTTTAATAAATATACTTATTTGGCTTGAAAAGAATTTGTATCTTTGTTGGCCTTTTATGTTTGTCTGTATAGGAACTATAGTTTATTTCTTTCTTTGAGGACCCATCTCCTCTGCAACCCGGATGTACTGAAGTCTGTTAGTTCATTAATCATTATATCCGACCTCACATTTTTCCCACTCTGTTTGTTAAATGCCTCTGTAATCTCACGAAACGTTTTTCTGCAGAACAAGTAGCAATTTTAATTAAGATGTTGATTTGCAGATATATGTATTCTCAAAGCAGATACATACTGATCAGTGAATTTTGTTTGGTGTTCTTTCATTCAGAGATTGTTTTTTCTCATGCCGCTAAAATACTATACGGGATCCTCGTTTTCACTTATCTTTCGAAGGAAGTCATGCTATAAACTTTGATCGCTCTATATGTGGGTATGATAAACACTCGACATTCACGGACGACTTTCGAGATCGAACGCAAGCTTTGCAATGCTTAGCGAGTCGTTTAATTGAGCTAACTATACTTGTTTCTAGTTTCTGAAACAGTTTAAGTTTACATCTACAGCCGATATTGTTTGACCCAGGTTCAAAGTTTGGTAAGGTCGTCACCAATTTAAGCACGGGTATTACGAAAGGTTTGTGTATAATTTAACTGTAATATGAGTCAAATTTAATAATGTATGAATTATTGATTAATTACCTGCAAGGCAAAATAGCTCACATGGTCTGGCAAGGTAAGTTTTGTCTCCGAGATCATGTTGCCAATTTGTCGCTAGCAGACGACATTTTGCACGACAAATCTCAATAAGTTGTTTCTGTTTCCTTCAATACGTCTACACTGTACTCACTACCCATTTATCTTGTACTTTCCTCTCGTCTATAGAACTACTTCCTGTTTCGTTTGTTAAAAAAAAGTGAAAACTATAATAAACATCACGCATAGAATTGCGATTGAAAGTTCGTCATTTTTAGGACAGTTTACTTTTCGATGACATGCGAATTACAAATTGGCTAAAATCTCCACCTCATGCAATGGTAAACGGAAAGAACGTGATTTTTCGTTTGTATAAGTACAGTTTTATTCTTTGAGGTCCCATTAAATTCCGTATGGTCGTTTTACTACAAATATGTAGAACATATTTGTAAGCAAAACGGTTTCTTTGGAAAAGCTGTTTGAAAATAGAAAAGTATAGCTATGTATCTGTGGTGAAGTGTTACTGCATAGGCCTACTGAAACTGTTTGTTATAGACTGGATGCATCATCATCATCATCACCATCATCAACTTCAACTTCAAGGATGTCTTTTTAGACTGTTCCGTCTTCAAGGATTCCTTTCAGAATTAGTCTTTCCATCTTGTCTGTGGTCGTCCTCGTCTCTCTTCCCTATTGCTCTATATTTGTATAGTTGTTTAGGAAGTCTATTATTATCCATTCTTTCTACGTGGTGCAACCATTTCTGTTGATGCTTTCGAATTTATCCACAAGGCTATTTACATTCAATCTTTGTCTAATATCATTATTGTTTATTTGATCTGCTCTTGTAAATCCTAAAATTGATCTTAAAAATTTCATTTCTGCAGTCTGTATTATCTGTTTTTTGTTGTTTTGTCAGGGTCCAGCATTTTGGTCCATAAAGAATTGTGGAAACTCCATAACTTTATAAAATTGTTTCAATACTCGCTTTGCCATATAGAGTTTTTCTTACTGTGCCACTTAACCCTTGGAATGTTTCAATTTTAAAATCTACATCTTACTAACGCATCTAACTAAAAATAATACATTAAAGATTTTATTAATTTGTCCTACAGAATAATATCTGTAATATTGACAATTAATATTTGAGCAAAAAAATTCGCTTCAGCGCCGGGGATCGAACCCGGGTCCTTGGTTCTCCATACCAAGCGCTCTGACCACTGAGCTACGCCGAATTCAGTCCGCAGCCCCGGATCGAACTCTCCTCCTTCAGTGTTTCCCTTTGTGGCCTGACTCCAAGTTAGGCATATACGTTGACATTTTATGTCAAAATAATACAGTCGAACGTCGATTATACGAACGTCAGTCATCCGAGACATCAAATAATCTAACCAACATCCTCTCAGTTTGAATTTTTAATCCATTATTTTTTAAATGTGCCATTTAGCAGAAAAAGAAAGTGGATCTTCTCTAGCAAGAATGTATAACGTTGGAAAATTCACTAGTCTACCTCTGATATCAAATTAAATCGAGAAAACATTTAGAATTTGCGTCCAAAAGTTGGTTAAAAAAATTAAATATAATGAACGATGGAAATGATTCCACTCTTGAGCAGGCAGTTTATAATAAAATTAATGAAGCGTGTTACTTTCTAATTGTTAGCGTTTTCATACTATATTCTGTGATCTACTGGCAGTTAATTTTTTAGAGTTTAGAAATTCGCTCTAAAATGTACGAATGCTTTCTTGGATTAATTGCAACAACATTTTGCCTATGAAAATCTGTTGCTATGAACGGAACAAATAAACTGTTTGAACTGAGTTTTCGTGTGACTTAAGATTAAATAAACTCTTCTACATATTAAGTTGTCTGATTTTAATTAATATTCAGTCGATAAATCGTCAACTTTCTATTCTAGAGACCCGAGTTCAATTCCCAGAGATCTACAGTTTGTGATATATTTTCTGTGTCAATGGGATGTAATTTCTTCATAGTTTATATCAATCCTTATCACTGGGAAGGTAACAACAGAAACTGCTGTATCCTGCAACCTTCTTGAGGACCCGTACGGCGAATGTTCTGAGGAACAAGTTTCGGTAAACACGGACTAGCTGGCGTTCACGCTGACATCGGTTACGTTACGACACCAAAGGAACAAGCAGACCTTTTCTAGAAAAAGATAAAAGATATCTCTGCAAATGACAGTTTGTCCTGATTTGATGTGAAGTTGAATTGATCTCACAGTCTTCTAGCGTGTAGCATGCTTTTCAGCTCTTACAGAGTCGCTGTAACAACTTCTCTAATTCGGCACCAAAATTCTCGAACATCAAATGTGATTGAAATACATTCACACATAGTTGAATTGTTCCTACGTGAACACGTACAGATGGGTATAAGAGCACGTTCACTATTTGTTTTTATGTTCCCACACGTGAATTGTCCTCATTACGCAGTTCACTCATGAGAATATTTCACAATTAGGAGATGTGAACATTACTTACCCCTGTAATAGGTTATAGCAATCTTGTATGTATCTGAGTGCCGATCACTCTATTGTCTACAGACAGTAAAGGAAGCTTTTCCTATTTAATGTGTCCGGAGAGGGAGTGGGGGAACCTATCGGCAGGACTAGCCTTGACCGGGCAGCTAGGTGACATTGAAAAGTTACAATAAAATCAGTGATCTACGAAAAAGTATTCAATACCAACACAGTTAAAAATTAAATGGATTCTGAAAACTCCAATTACACAATATTCTTACAAAGTGTTATGTTTTGGGTATTTGCACCGTGCCATAGATGCAGATACATCCAATCTTCTAAGTTCCATATCGGCTTCATCATCGGGGAAGGTAGGGAAGGGAAAACCTATCTGTTGGGTCCGTTACAAGAACTGTTACCTAGGATTGGATCAGTTAGTAGCTCTTGCTAATGGATCCAATATACAGATTCTGCCTTTCTCTGCCTTATCTGATGGAAACAATATGTAGCTTGGATGTCTTTTTATCTATAACACGGTGAAAATACCTAAGAATCTCGCACCAGGTTAAACAGCGTGGAAGTCTCAAGTCGTGCTTAACATTCCTCCTGTTCATATCACTAAGATCCACTTCTTTTAGTGAAAATACAAAGAGCGCAGAGGATGCATTACGTGGTGGCTGGTGATTGTGTGATTTCAAAATAATTGTAGGACATCGTTTGATGGGAATCATCTTAGCACAGTCATAAGACAAAGAGCTTGAAGTTTTAATGAATATGGTAACCAGTAGGTACAAGAAAATAAATGGAGATAATATTTCAACAGCCGAGAAAATATTTCGTCTATTGATGGAGTGGCATTGCATTAACTTTCGTAGGAAGAAGAAACTCAAATCTCCGTCTTGTGTAGGGAACGTCAAGCGATTTTCTGGGACTCAGAAGAGTTCTTGAATATCGTGCCAAAAGAAACTAACATTAATTCCGATGCCTATGTGGGGAACTGTTTGGTAGTCTCAAAACCTGCATTCGTTTGGCGATGCTTTCCTTGTGACGTTGGTGAATACGTGATTCACAGGCAGTGATTGCGAGTTTCAGCATGGCTCTGTTCCGAAGTGGCGTAATACCGGTGATATAGAGATACGGTTATGTAAAACACTTAAAGGTTATAACTACATATTATTAAACAACAGAAATATAAGTAGAATAAGACGTGGTTATTTCAAAGAACATATACGATATTCTCCGTAGTAAATTTTAATATCCTTAAACATGTAGAATGTCTGTCTCGTGTTTTAAAATTCAGCGCAGATAATTTATTTTCTTGAATAAATGTCCTTTCCATTCATCATTAGCTTTTACACTCTTTTCAGAGTTTATTGTTAAGTCTCTCTGTTTTCAAAATCGGATAGAGGCTACATGTAGTGAGATTTATGTAGCGTAGAGTCGGTGCAGTGAGAACCTTCAGTCTTTGAGAGAGAGACAAGGCTTCACACTCATATCATTTTTCTTTAAATTTGGGTTATTTTACGTCGCTTTATCAACTGCGTTGGCTATCTAGCGTCTGATAGCGGCTGAGTGAAATGAAAGTGATAATGCCAGGGAAATGAAATCAGGGTTCAGCGCCGAAAGTTACCCAGCATTTGCTCTTAATGGGTTGAGGGAAAACCCCGGAAAAACCTTACCTAATTAACTTGTTCCAACTAAATAACTTTTGCTATGTTGTTAGGCAATTTAATGTTACTAATAAAGAATTTCGTGAAATGTGTAGTCGTGAACATATTAGGCTGCTAGTTCGCCGCTTCACCTGGGCTTAATTCCGATCCCTGTTTGGACTGATTCTCTGGTTGGTTTCTCTCCGAGGTTTTCCCTAATTAAAAGGCGAATATCAGGAAATCCCATGGCCAATCCTCAGACTCATCTCATCAGATATCTCTCTATTACCAATTTTTATCGACGCTAAATAACCTAGGAGCTGATGTAGTTCTAGACATACTTTATCTGCGTAACTTCCCTTGTGCCTGTATATAGACTTTCTTCTTGTCCAGTATTTGCCACTTTCCTGGGAATTAAAAGCTTGAAAAGTAAGACCTTCGCATATTATAAATAAACTTACTTATAGAAAAATTGTGTAAAGTTACGATTTGATAAAAAGAACTTAACATTTCTTGTTCTTGATTATTTTAAATGGAAATGCTAAAGAATAGAACAGTGTAGTCTCTTCCCAAAATCATTTATAATTATAAAATGCTAACAATAAATATATATATATATATGCCCCCGTAGCGTAGTTGGTATAGCTTGGCCTTCTGTATTCGAGGTTGCGGGTTCGATTCCGGCCGAGGTCGATGGCATTTAAGTGTGTTTAAATGCGACAGGCACATGTCAGTAGATTTACTGGCATGTAAAAGAACTTTTGCGGGACAAAAATTCCGGCACATGGCGACGCTGATATAACCTCTGCAGTTGCGAGCGTCTTTAAATAAACCATAATTTTTAAGCAATAAATATTTCAAATAAGCACACATTATTATAAAATTCGTTATTATTTCAACACAATCCTATTTAAGTATGTGTCCGTTTTAGCCTATCTTGAGTACAGATTAAAAAAAATCATCTGTGTCCATCCAGCAATATAAAAATTCTTTTCACTAAGCTAGGAACTTGCAAAACAGAAAAAGTAATATCTACAGAGCCTAATATTATCACAAACCGAACACCCAGGTAATATACATCAACTTCTCATTGTCATTGAAAAGAAACTTTTTTCTTTAATGAATCGCCTGCTGTTTTTTTTTTGTCCGGTCCTTTTCATTTTTTATGGATCTTTCATTTCCTTTTGTTTAGTTTGAAAGAGACATTAATTTATAAGCTTATTTTACCAATTTTTGCACGTTAAAAAAACTACAAAGTTGTTCCGTTGAAAAACTAATAGTGATTTTCAAGACTGCGGTAAGATAAATATCAATTCCTAAATATGTTTCATTATAGCCTATAATTTTCTGTTATTAATTCAAGTTATTTCTAAAAAGAACTCTGGAATGACTCCTCATAAGTGCCTTGTGCCAGCAGAGATGTGTTCATCCCAGGTAAAAAAAAAAACACTGATCTAACGGGTAGAGGAAGAGTGGTGTAAGTGATATTGGTTCGTCAATCGTCCATCCTTACTAACACTCACACCAACGTGTATCAAAAGTTTTTAAATAAAAACAAGTTTAAACAATTTTTAAAAATTTACAAACCACCGAAACTAAGTTATAATACACTTTTATAAATTAAAAAATCCTAATAATTCCTCACACAGGCATATATAGGATAAAGGTTGGTAATAATGTGATAGTACTTTTTGAGAATTTATTACAATTTTACTGAGCGAGAGAAGGACCGGTTTTGTGCAGAAACTTGTCCACGAACATTGCCTTAATACGTTGACGCTAAAAACCGATCTTCCTCTCGCTCAGTAAAATTGTAATAAATTCTCAAAGATAACTATCACAGTAACACTCATACCATAATATTACCAACCTTTACTCTACTTTGAGTTACTTGTTTCATTGAGAAGTTACATCTTAAGTTAATTAATTACAATATATCTTCCAATTAATGTTTTGATAAATAGTAGTTTTATATTACGGCCCACATGCTACGTTTCGAGGATCAGTAGTGGTCTGCGGACCATAGTTTGAGGAACGCTGACTTCACATTTCGTTTGAAGCATAAGGTATCTATAATATAAAATAACTATACACGACGAGGAAGTGTTATTTCTCTTCTGTCATTACGTCTCTCAGAAAAATTAGACGTTATGTAACTATGAGAGGAAATAAATAGCATAGAGATTATCCTGTTCTTTCCACTGTCTGTAAGGAACACTTTTCGCGTCTTGCGATTTAGGGTGCGAAGGGATTGAGGATCGCAGAATTTCAGTCGCGTAATCCGCGTGCAGCACTCACTCGCACTTACTTGCTTGCGTCACCCACCACACGGTCACTATACTCACACTGTCTCGTGTAAGAAACGGGCCGAAGCGCCTGGTGCTTGTAGGTTGGAATGTGGAGTCCGCGGAGGCTACGGCGACTCTGAGCCACTCCAGAAGACTCTCGCCGTCGTCTAACCCTCCGCCCTCCCCCTCCCGACCTCTCGAATTATCCGGACACCAAAATAGTTCCTCCCCCTCGATATCCCTGCTCACACTACACTAAAATGGTGCTCCCTGCCAACGAACCGATTCTGCCGCCGTTCGAGAGATGATTATGGCACATTGTCACAATTCTGACATGTTTCGGGAGAGAACGGCATTTTCACTTATGAATAAGCCGTGGCTGACACTTCTGAAATAAAATTCTTCTTAGTTTAGGTTTCCTATACGATTTGGATTTTCCGGAATCGTACTGGATTCCAGCTATGAGTTTCCATACCCCGAATGAAGTATATCAGGGCTGAAAATGATGTTGGTTTTAGCGTTAATAAATAATAATAATAATAATAATAATAATAATAATAATAATAATAATAATTCTTTATTTATACTTGCAGAGTTAAGGCCATAGGGCCTTCTCTTACACTCTACCAGGTCACAAAGTATATAAGCAGTTAAAATTTAACAAAAGGTTAAAGAACAGAATACTAACATATTACAAAATAATAATAATAATAATAATAATAATAATAATAATAATAATAATAATAGCATAATAAAATCGACAGTAAACAACACGAAAATAATATCATAATAGAAAAAAGAAAGTAAAATACATTGGAATATAGTAAAAGCAACTCATTTAGTACAAATGGTTAATATGGAAAACGTAAGGTAGAATATAACAAAATGGAAAATAAAGTATTTACGCCAGGATTTAAGCTAGAAAATAAGTAATTGTCGCAAAAATGTACAAATGAAAAATTGTATTTTTGCAAATTCCGAAAATCTTGTGCCATATTATAAGCTAAATAATTATACAGAAAGATAAAATTAATAAAAGTATGCAGAAATAAAAAATTACGTAATTTGTTTCTTGGAGTTGTATTATTTTCAATCCATCTTACCATACTCTAGATAATATGCTTACGGAAGTAAATCATTAGATGTAGGTATGTTTAGAATCAATTACTGCTGAATTTACATCACATTAAAATTAATGCTGTTGATCGATTAAAATATTTAATCGATTAACTATTTGAATTTAATCGATTAATCAATAAATTAATCGATTTTTAATCGAGTTGAAAATTTTTAAATATACTGTACTACACAATTATTATTAAATTTAACTTGTGTTCATTGATAAGCATAAGTATTATATGTTGTATATCTGTATATATTGTATCGTTATATTACAAAACAACTATTTTAATTACGAAATAGTTCCTCCCCTTCGATATCCCTGCTCACACTACACTAAAATGGTGTTCCCTGCCAACGAACCGATTCTCCCGCCGTTCGGAGAGATGATTATGGCACATTGTCACAATTCTGACATGTTTCGGGAGAGAACGGCATTTTCACTTATGAAAACGGCTTCAAATAAGCCGTGGTTGATACTTGTGAAATAAAATTTTTCTCAGTTTAGGTTTCCTATACGATTTAGGTTTTCCGGAATCGTACTGGATTCCAGCTATGAGTTCCATACACCGAAAGAAGTATGTCAGGGCTGAAAATTATGTTGGTTTTAGCGTGAACAAAGTATTTACATCAGGGTTTAAGCTAGAAAATAAGTAATTGTCGCAAAAATGCACAAATGAAAAATTATATTTGTGCAAATTCCGAAAATCTTGTGCTATATTATAAGCTAAATAATTATACAGAAAGATAAAATTAATAAAGTATGCAGAAATAAAAAGTTACGTAATTTGTTTCTTGAAGTTGTATTATTTTCAATCCATCTTACCATACTCTAGATCAGCGTTTCTCAAACTATGGTCCGCGGACCACCTGTGGTCCTCGAGGTCTGCCCTTGTGGTCCTCCAAAAGAGACAGAAGACAAAATAAAATTCAAACGAACTGCGTATCACACTATAGCTTAAAATCTCAGAGTTTGGAAATGACACCGACAATCGAATTTCACTTTTTCTCCCAGTACTGATATTTTATGAAATTTATTATCCTACCCATCTATCGACTCCCCACTCTACTCTCAGCAACAAAAGAGGGATTTAAAGCACTATACACGTGGTGTTTCTCGACATCTTTTCCCTACACATCTGGCACCGCGCCTGTAACCCAGCCAGGCGCCACCCGAATTCATAACAGAGGATCGAAGTACCGAACCTTAATTCGATTTTAAAATGTAGCTATACTGGTATTAAAATATGCTACGAAAATGATAAATTTTCTTTCGGAGTTTAATCGAGTAATCGATAGATTAATCGAGTTGAAAAATGTTTTAATATACTGTAATACACAATTATTGTTAAATTTAACTTGTGTTCAGTGATAAGCATAAGTATTAAATCTTGTAGACTATATCTGTATATATTCTATCGTTATATTACAAAACAACTATTTTAATTACTTACTAACATTTATTATGGGGCTTATAATTTATTGTGTCAATTTCTCCGGGAATTTTTTAGACAAACATAAATAACAGAAAGTATGAAGACTCACCTAGTTAATACTGTTTCATCCATGATTTTAAAAATGCGAGTGCATTCACGTGCTCCGAATTAAGTACCGCTCTACGTTTAGTAACAATGTTTCTTCCATCACTAAACACGAAAAAACTTTTTTTCTGTCAAGCACTTCTCCACGATCGTTCAATTTAAATCCAAACGTTTCACCGAGTTTACCTCTCAAATTCTCATATGACATAATGGAGTTTACACTTTTCACAAACCACAGAAAAGTGATGTTTTTCTTTATCAAACTAAACACACAACTTTCATATACAAACTCAGTACAGAAACTGCAACTGCAGAACTAAAGCGGTCGAAACAGAAGACTGGCCCCTATTGTAATCGAATTACCAGATTTTAGAAAGAGAATAAGGTAGTTACGCTCTCACTTGCACACAGAGTATACATGGCTATTTTAAAAGGGATGAGGGGGCCGAATCCCAGAAAAGTATGTATTTCATATCCGAGGAAGATGAACTGACAACAACGTGGAAGTTTTCTTGGAAAACCATAAAACTTAATAAGGGTTTCGCATTGTTTTTCAACTTTCAATAGAGGTAGACTAAGTCACTGTCCTCAGATCTCCATCTCTTTCTGAAGTGTTTGTGCAAAGATTTTCCTATTATAGTTTCCATTGAATTATGGTAATAACTTCATTTTAACCCTTGTTTTATACGATTTTAGAAATGGTGCTTGGCCCACTATGGTTCTGAACCCTTCAGTTCTCTCCGGCTGAGAACCCAGATTCGGAGAGAATTTTTCTCTGTTCTTCCATTCTTCTTCATAATACTTGTAAGCCTTTATTAGGTATTATCAGAAGCTCAATGGCTAGTTGTTAATATAATATAATGATTATAACGATGATTTTAGTAGTTCATTTTAAGGACAAGGAATATTAAATAATTGTAACGAGAATAGAACTTACATGTTCTATATATGATGACGATGATTATATATGATTTAAATTATAACTTAAAATTATGTTTAATTCAAAAGGAATATTAACTATTTGAAACCGGAACATCGTAAACTTGATCTGTGGCGTGGATTATTTATTCATTCACGGTGTTCTGCCCAAGGCAGGTCTTTCACTGCAAGTCCAGCATTCTCCAGTCTGTCCTATTTTCGCCTTACATTTTATCTCCGCATATGATCCATATATCTTAATATCGTCTATCATCTGGTATCTTCTTCTGCCCCGAGCTCTTCTCTCGTTAACCATTCCGTCTAGTGCATTCTTCAGTAGGTTTCTTCTCAGCCAGACCCAGCCAATTCCTTTCCCTCTTTCTGATCAGTTTCAGCATCATTCTTTCTTCATCCACTCCTTACAACATAGTTTCGTTTCTTACTCTGTCCACTTCACAAGCTCCATCCTTTTCGCGTGGATTATGATAAGTGGAAATTAAAATTCGCCAAAATCCATTCAGTCGAAATCGAGTTATATATGCGCAAACGAACAACCTAAGCTCACGTGTTCCTAACAAACCATCACGAGATCCAGATATGCTGATATTGACAGTACGTCGTGTTTTCAAGATGAGTCAACGCGTGCCGCCAGACTCCGCTGATAACATGCCAAGTGAAGCCGTGAATAAAATCAGTCGAGAACCGAAAGTGAGTCGGAATGAGATAATTTCTTTAGGCTTAATCAATATAGGCGAAGCCTGACGCACATAATTATTAAATACATAGGAAAATCTCAGGGATTCAGTTTCTTAAATCTTACGACAGAATGTCACCTCAGCAGTAAGGACTGAGAGCAAGACAGCTAGTTCTGATTAAATATGCAGTAAAAATTCGTCGCATTTTGTGCATGCGTGATACAGTGAAAATAGTTACTTTTACCAATTATTTGGAGAAATTTATACGCAGCATAATAGAGAAGTTGGGTGCAATAAGAGCATTAGGCGGTTCAGGGGTTAGGTACAGCTTAAAGGAGAAAATTTTGGAAATATTCAACTTTTTTTTTCCTCCATTACTGTATCTTGTACAATAATGAAAATTTAGTATGTGTAAAACACTATCCTTCTGCTATATGATAAACATATTTTTACGATTTAAAAAAAAATATATATATATTTTTTTTTTTTTCAAAATTCAAAGTTCACTGTGTAGTGATGAAGCGTTTCCCTCATAACTCAAAAAGTATCCAATATTCAATGATGAATTTTTTTGTGTGTATTTATGCATGTCATATCTACAATATGATGCAAAATCACTTCTCTACCTTTGATAGATTGTCTTATAAAAATAAATTCATCTTAAAAATGGTCAAATATCTAATACAAATTTTAGATATTGTTTATTAAGGAATGTTGTTGAAAGAGCATGATATTGTAAACATGAGTTTCAGCAATAAAATAAAAGAGAGAGAACATGAAAAAGTTAACAAGTTTATGAGTTATGAGGGAAACGCTTCATCACTGCACAGTGAACTTTGAATTTAAAAAAAAATATATAAATACTTTTTTTAATCGTAAAAATGTTTTTTTTTTCATATAGCAGAAGGATAGTGTTTTACACGTACCAATTTTCATTATTGTACAAGATACAGTAATGGAGGGAAAAAAATTTGAATATTTAAAAAAAAAATTTACTGCTGTGAGCTGTACCTAACCCCTTAAGACTTCTTGCATAGATAGCTCTTCTTAAATATTATGCGTTATGAAGTCCTGAGTCTGATCAGTATATAACCCCTTAACATAACATTAATTATTAACAAATGTAAAAATTTCGCTCCAAACAATTTAAATTTTTCTATACAATTTTTATCAAGAGCGATTTTTCGCATTGACGCTGTTATTCCACCCATCTCCTCAGTTACTTGTAATACAGGTGCTGTAAACACTACTTATGTAATTGTGGAAGCTTATACTTATCCAGTTTTATCTCATTGAGCTTCGATGCATTTCTGTCAGAGTTGGTGTAGTCCGAGCGCCCAATTAATACCCAGGCAGAAGGCTATGCGTCGGATATAATATAGTTTTTGCACGCATCAAGCGGTGTTGTCATATTTTCGTTGAAAAAGATTATCCCTGGTTACAATTATAGCTATACCGACTACCCAGTTGTAGTGTTAATACATACATACATACATACATATATACGTTTCTACCACCACCATCCACAGTTAATAAATTTTGAAGTATAAGATTAGGCTACTTTTAATTAAAACTAAAGTTGCTAACCATTTTTGTCGTCTTCAATCAACTTCAGATACGATAACATTGGTTTTTACTCCATGTGGAGAAGATATGAGAACGTCAACTACATTACTAACTCATCATTGGTAGACATATGTTACCGCTCCTTGTGATTGGATCGGCATTAGAGAAGTTCTAATTGAAGAGTTCAGAGCAATAGTGGGCCAAGCGCCATTTATTAAAAACGGAGAAAGCAAGGGTTAAAGTTAAGTGAATACCATAGTTTAATGAAGATTGACATATAATTTGGTTTGAATGTGTATACTTTATATTACTTGCTATATGTTTTCATTGAATTATGGTGATAACTTCATTTTGACCCTTGTTTTCTACGGTTTTAGTAAATGGCGCTTGGCCCACTATGGTTCTGAACCCTTCAATTAATAAACAAACTTTTATCTTATGTCTTCAAATGAAAGTGTCCTCTTTGACACCGTCTGGGTATTAAATGAATGCTGCGACTATATAATTACTGCAGTCTTGTAATCATTTTTTAATCTATCGAAGTGCTTGCGTAGCAGCTAGGAAATTGTATCACCATCATGCGTAGAAACAACAACAACAACATAATAATAATAATAATAATAATAATAATAATAATAATAATAATAATAAAGCCACCGGCGTAACTCAGTCGTTGAGCGCTTACCTGCCGATCCGGAGTTGCGCTCGGGCATGAGTTCAATTCTCGCTTGTGCTGATTATCTTGTTGGGTTTTTCCGAGATTTTTCCCCAGCCGTAAGACGAATGTCAGGTAATCTATGGCGAATCCTTGGCCTCATTTCGCCAAATATCATCTCGCTATCACCAATTCCTCAATGCTAAATTACCGAGTATTTGATACAGCGTTAAATAACCAACTAAAAATAATAATTATAGACTCCTTAACATGGTTTCCTAAACTGTGGGTACCGTGTCCTAGATTTACGTCTCGTAAAGGAAGCTTGCCCTAATTGAAGTTTTCGAGCTAACTTCGTCGCCCATTCCTTTTCCACGTTGAACTTCGACACTGAATAACCTGTACAGTCTGTTGAAGCATCATTAAATAAAATACTACTGCCACTATTATTGCATCTTTACTTGTGTCGTTCATTGCCATTGATCGTCGATGCTAAAAAGAGAATTCGTCTTGTTATCGGACGACAGACGAGACAGTTTTAATACTCAGAGCCGAACATCTAACAAAATGGTCATGGAAATTTATTATTTCACTTTTACAGAAATAAATTTAAGTTCTGAGCCAGTCACTCAAAATATTTTGCTTATAAGTTACCTTATATTTTTGAATATCAAATTGAGATGGGAGGACAGTATATTGGAGACTGAGACTGTGATGAATCATGGTATGTAAATTTTCAATCCAGCATTTGCCATTGTGACTGAAGGAAACCATGAAAAACCTCAGTGAGATTGGCAGGCGACGGGGTTTGAACCTGGGATCTCCCGAATGGGAGTCTCAAACGTTACCATTTAAGCCACCTCGCTCGGTAGCATATATTTTAAGCACCCCATTTGTCTTTGGGATCTAAAAATTCCAAGTCTGGTAACAACTGAACTTTCTTCAAAACAACGCCCCTTTCGAGATAGGCAACTTCTCTCACCCCAGGAATGAGCGGGTTTGCCTATGGCTAGCTGTTTTGCTTGTTGCATTTCTCATTTCTACTATATTATTATTTAAAAAAAAAACAGGTAAAGGTATCCCCGTAACATGCCATGAAGGCGCTTGGGGGGCGTGGAGGTAGAGCTCCATGCTTTCCATGACCTCGGCACTAGAATGAGGTGGTGTGGTTGGCACCACGATCTGACCGCCTTTTACTCCCGGGAAAGACCCGGTACTCAATTTTATAGGAGGCTGAGTGAACCTCGGGGC
Organism: Periplaneta americana; assembly: GCF_040183065.1. Lineage (NCBI taxonomy): Eukaryota > Metazoa > Arthropoda > Insecta > Blattodea > Blattidae > Periplaneta > Periplaneta americana. The sequence goes on from NC_091127.1 coordinate 134,360,276, forward strand.
CGTTCTGAAAGTTTGGCAACGAGAAAAAATCCTGTTACCACCTGGGAACTATATTATTATTATTATTATTATTATTATTATTATTATTATTATTATTATTATTATTGTTTTTAATTGTCCGAAGACAGATCTGGATCCCACAAGTGACACCATCAAGACATCACTCATGAGGCAAGTAGGCTTTACCCTTCAGTTGCATACATCGCTGACTAGCTACATATTCTACTAATTAGACATCAGATGAATACAAACAATTTTATTGTTCTTCCTCTGACACATATCGTCAAGTGAGATGTACTGTCTGGTGATAGATGTACATATCAGTCAGAACCTCAATTATAAGTTTTATTATTATTATTATTATTATTATTATTATTATTATTATTATTATTATTATTAAGGTCCGCCGTTATGGCTATGTGGATAGCGCGTGCACTTCCCCACCAAGCCGTCCGAGGTTCGGTTCCCGGCGTGGGCAATGGAACTGGGTTTATCGGTTGTCTTGTGATTTTCCTGGGATGTCTCTCTACGGTGGCCCTGTGCCATGCTAATCACATAACCAGTGAGACCCGCACTTGTGAGTGTGTGAGTGAATCAATGATTCTCCCTCCCCCTACTCGCAGTGACGTGTAAGACGAAAAAGTGGAGGTAAAACCGACAAAGAAAATAGAAAAAAGAATTATTGTTATTATTATTATTATTATGATCATCAATATTTTATGAACTTTTATTTTAAAAGACGGAAAGGTATTTCAGTTTAGAAATTCATGATTTATTCGTTACTAGTTTCTTAAGCGGAGTTTAAATATCCCCAAGCACAAATCCAAAGTTTATAAATTAATGCAAAAACATTTTCTATAAACTACAAATCAGAATACTATTAAACACGTTTTATATCCCCTATACGTACTACTTCAAGGGGACAGAGATTTAGACATGATGTTGGAAATATTTCACAGATCCGAAAAAAACATCAAAAGACTAAATAATTTTAACAGGTGGTGCATTATTGGAAATTGAAGTTGTAAACGCTCAGGCATTAATTTAATATCTGTAATGTGGAATTAAACTTTACCGGCCTATTAATGTAGTCAATTTAGCTGTTTTATCGTTTTTTGCAACATATATGAATGGAGAATTCGTAGAAAAGCTCTTATTTTGCAAACTCCTAAAAGAGGTAACTACCAGAGAAGGTAATTAATGTATTCAAAGGTTGAGGGTTGGACTTATACTACAATAGATGGTATTATAATGGGAGTCCACCTCTGTGTCACCAACAGTTCCTTGTCTTGTTTGAAACCATGTTTACTGGACATCTGGCATTGAGTTGGAAAGAATGTCTCAAAATGACTACACGAAATAAGAATCCCTTGTTAATCTAAACTAGAGGTTAAAATATTATCCTCTAGACAAGGAGACAGCCAGAAGTTCCTGGCCTGACGCTTCTAGAATGGGAGCAATTTGTCGCAGAGAAACGCATTGTGCAGGGAAAGAGTCCAAGTGTACAACGTGCCAGGCTCGAGGAACATACTCGTAAGTCACACATGAGGAAACTGCGTCCCGCGGGCCCCGCGTTGCTACTCTTATTAGTGTTAGTCAACGTTTCAGACTCTTGAATTATATTTCAGCTTAACATAATCGTGCATCATAGATCCAAACGTTTCCCTGTCTCACGTACAGTATAGAAATTGTACATTACTTTGCCGTCTTAGATTTTGGTTGTAGTGTAACAGGGAAACTTAATCTTAATTACACCAGAAGTGTTATGATTATGAGGCGGATTCATATGCACTAAAATCGGTAAATTATGTTTGCACGTATTCACTTAAAAACCACGATATATGCATTAAAAACAATCCAATATGCACTCTTAAAATTGGAAATAAATAAATAAATAATTGATTAAATGGCGATCTTGCTCGTGTTAATTATGTAAGCATGTGCAGCTTACAGCTGTTTCGGTGCTATTCGACACCATCCTCAGAGCCTACTAGATCTCAGCGCTATCTCAACTTCGCTGCCTGTTGTGTGGGTGCGTTCGTGTGATGAAGAGTTGTGTCAAATAATGTGTGTGTTCTGAAATTGATCTGTGTGTTGAGAATTTGATTGGGGTGTGTTTTAGCGTGTCTGTATATTTCATATTGTTCTAGTGTGTGCAATAGTTGCGACAGTTTCTACGTTGGACAGACAGGTAGATCATTCCAAACTCGATACAAAGAACACATTAAAGCAATAACCAGAGGACACAATACATCTACATATGCCGAACACATAACTAATGCTAACCACACATACAATAACATAAATACAGACATGGAAATTCTACACATACAAACCAAAAACTCAACACACTAGAACAATATGAAATATACAGACACAGTAAAACACACCCCAATCAAATTCTCAACACACATCAATTTCAGAACACACACACTATTTGACAGAACTCTTCATCACACGAACGCACCCACACAACAGGCAGCGAAGTTGAGATAGCGCCGAGATCTAGTAGGCTCTGAGGATGGTGTGAAGAAGCACCGAAACAGCTGTAAGCCGCACATGCTTACACAATTAACACGAGTAAGATCGCCGTTTAATCAATTATTTATATTCAAGTGTTAAAAGTAGTGTACGAAAGATTCAACATGGAAAATAAATAAAAATAGAAATTTACTATTATTGATGATTTTTCTGTTATACGTAATCAATCGCTAAAGTTGCGTCTCCTTCAATCCACTGCTTAAGCAGTACACTTCTAGCATTTTTTCGTTAGACATCGTTGATATAACTAATTGATGCAGCTAAGCTGTTCTAAAATACAATGTACTTTACACGCTGTCGAAGTTCCTAAGACTTGTCACTGTAATAAATGTTCTGATTTGCCACGTTGGTAAGAAAAAAAAAACACAGAAAATTGCATTATCTTGCCTATATTATTGTTGACAGGTGGCGAAAGTCGAGTTTAGTCAACAGTGCACTGTCTGGATATTGTCAAATTGCAATAAATGAATTATAGCTGCTGTAATGTGTTTCAATATCCGAGTTTCTTCTGTATTCCCTTTTTCCGGTTTTCCATAATCTTAATCTTGGTTTAAGCACCACATTGCTACAAAAAATAATAAAATATGCTTTTATGTGCGCTAAAAGCTGAAATATTCTTAACCCCTTAAATATGCATATAGCCTATATGCCCTACAAAATCTTGACCTTTGGTTACAAATAACTTGAAATGCATTTATATATGCGGCGTTTAGTTGCAAAATCAGATACATCACTAAAACATAATTTTTCAGTATGAAGGAAAAAAGTTTGCTAGGAACCAAGGATTTGCAACCAATACTATTCTTTCATCATACAAATCCATGTGATGTATCTGGCTTTGGAGCATAACAGTGCTATAGCAGTTGTAGAATCATATGAAGATATGAAATATAACATTAACTCATTTCGAATAAAAAGTGATGTATCTGATTTTGCAACTAAACGTCTCATATAATGGTAGCATATGATTTTCAACTGAGGAATAAAACATGTAAATATGCAAAAATCCGCCCCTAATTATGATTAATGGAGAAATTATGCAGTTTTAACAAGGAAAACGAGAGTACCCGACAAAAACATACTCCTAAAATATTGTCTTTGTCTACCACAAATTATTTCACTTTAATGCTCCGAGTTTTGAACGGTTTTCTCGATTTTCATTCGGTCGCTTTAATCTTTTTATTTTTGCGGATACTAATGCTTTACTTTTTAGAAACTTTTGTAGTTGCCATGACCTAACATGGTCTGTCTTAATTTATTCTACACTTATCTAATGTACTAGTGATAATATCGTCTTCTAGTCCCCATTATGCTTTCTGTCTAGAAATGTACAACCCCCAAATAGTTATAAAGCAACAAATACAAATGGAAACTGTGGTGTTAATATTAACGTATGAGTTAATGAGCTAGCGAAGAAAAAAATAAATGCTCACACATCTACAATATCCTCGTATTACTGAATTTACAGAGTGAAGTCACACAGTATTTTCACACAGTATTTTAAAGAAAAGTTTTACGTGTACAAATGAGGACAAAAGTGACCTAACAATCATATTTTTCCTGATAGTCAAATGCTATGAAATAGGATTATGCGGAATATAAAAATAAAAGTTTCTAAAACTATAAATGTACCACGTACATCTCTTAAAATAAATAACGGATTCTAAACATCAAGTAAAGCTAAAATAGCAACAAATAACGAAATAATGAACAGAACTAATAGCTTTAAATAGCTAAAGTAGGCTAAACATAGATTTGAAAGAGAAATATAAACATCCTATTCTATGTGGGGCGTTACATAGAAACTTTAACAAAATTGTAAAGAGGAAAATATAGTAGGCGTATATATATAGTGCTGGTCTTCTGTACTCGAGGTTGCGGGTTCGATCCCGGCCCAGGTCGATGGCATGTAAGTGTGTTTAAATGCGACAGGCTCATGTCAGTAGATTTACTGGCATGCAAAAGAACTCTTGCGGAACAAAATTTCGGCAGACCGGCGACGCTGATATAACCTCTGCAGTTGCAAGCGTCGTTAAATAAACCATAATTTAAAATTTATATACATACACACATATATATAATCAAATTTATTATTGTATGTCTGCGAATCTTGGTCATTGAGAAATTATTGGGTAAGAGAAGAAAAATTCATACTCATTTGAATTTATTGAAATTAAATAATATTCTTTTCAAGATTGTCACATAATAATTGTTTTAATGATTATTCTTTATGAATTGATTAGTAGGCCGATCTATCGAAGCCTTATTTAGGGCGGCTTTTGTTAATACAAATTTATTAGTTCATACATATGTATATTTAAGATGTTAATGCATATTTCAGCATTTAGCGCATATAAAAGCATTTTTATAAATGTGGTGCCTCAACCAAGATTAAGAATACGGAAAATGGAAAAAATGGAATTCAGGAGAAATCAGACATGAAACACATTACAGGAGTTATATTTTATTTATTGCAATCTGTCAACTTGCAGACAGTCTCAGGGAGTATGCAGTGTAGGTACTGGTATGATTATATTGCAATAGTATATTAAATTATGCAGTTTCTGGGAAAATATCAACATTTTTATTAAACTCGTGTTAAACCCATCTTCGTGTACCGTAAATTCGAGTCTGGTTTATCAGGATTGAACCTAGATCTCAGGCATGGAATTTTAGATACTATTTACTTACAAACATTATGTAACCATTTTGTTAGAGAAAGACCAGGCCTGCTCGTTTCACAAGTTTATTTCTTGAGCATAAACATAACTATGTATAATATGTGATTTACAGAGTATGGAAACGTTAACATTAAAATCGATGTAAGGAAAACGCTTTTAAATTAATTTTATGTTGATTTAATACAATTATTCAGTAGGTACGTACTGAATAATGAAAGAAAGAATTACGAAAGGATCACTTCTGAAATTATGAATTTGAAATATCAAAATGATCTAATCCATAAGTGATAATAATGAATAATCCCAGTTATAGAACCGAGAGACAGTCACGTTACGTAACGTTATTTAAGTGTGATTACTAGGATATGGGATTGTGATGATATTACTAAAACTAACATCGAAAGTTCGTTTAATTTTGACCGTTCTATTGCGTCGCGGCACCACTGCCGATGCAGATGTGATGTGATGTGATGTTACTGGGTCACAATAGATTTTCTTGCTGTTGATAGCTAGCAGCGGATACAATCTTTGGCTCGTGTGAGGTGTGTTAAAATAAGCGCTGGTGTTGCACGTAGGACCATCCTTGTGTGAAATCGAAACTCAAGCGCACGAATGCCGATGCTTTTAGCTCGCAGGTAGTGACACATTTCTCGTCAATGAAAGAGACTCAGTCCATCCCACTGTTGCCAACTCGCAGGCTAAGAATTGTACTACACGCATTAAAAAATTAAGCTTCAATGGGGACCAGGAGTCATAAAGAAATTATTGTTATTATTATTATTATTATTATTATTATTATTATTATTATTATTATTATTATTATGGCTGAATGGTCAGTCCTTCAGATTGTCACGCAGGCGGCCCGGGTTCGATTCCCGGTCAGATCTGGGATTTTTTCATTGGGTTCTCTCGTTTTTGCCCAAATTAGGCATTTACATCATTCCGTCACCATTTCTCCATTTCATTATCATTCCTTAGCGTTCCCCGAACGCCGGTCGGCGACGCACGGAGGGGGTTGGCCTAGGGACAAGTGGGGTTGCATGCTCTAAACCAGGACCAAAGAACCTTAGTGTTGTCGGCTGGTGTGGGTTTGGGAATGCGTCACCAGAAGGCTAGCGCAATAGATCTGAACAAGGTCGCAGCACTGGGACATAGTGCCCCACTCCGTTAAATTCAATTCAATTAAATTATTATTATCTCAATCATCATCACACTATATGCATTAAACAAGTTTTAAACCAAACAGACTTAAAGATTCCTTTTCATATTCCAGTATCAATTGAGTTTGATAAACCACTTGAATAAGGAAACCAAATACCATACAAAATAACTTTTATTAATATTGTTGAGGCATGAATAAATGAAAGACAAACATAGTACTTTAAGGAAAATAAACTGTCAATGAGGACATTAAAAGAATTGTTTAGTAATGCGTCATTCTTTTTTTAGTTTTAACAAATATCTGAATGCATCTTGGCATGTTCTCGATCAGGTTAGGTGCTGCTGATTTAACTAGACTTGCTAGACGGTCCCATACCAGGATCGCAGTCTCTTTGAGTTCTTTGAGGTTTGGATAGGTGGTTGACTATGACAAATAGCTTTCTTTAGCTGGTCCAAAGAATGTTCTATGAGATTTATACCAGATGAGAATAAAAGTCATTGCATATGGATTATTCCAGTGGCTTGAATTCTCAGTGGCCTGGCATTGTCATCTTGAAAGATAATAACTTCGCCAAAATGTTCCTGATAAGAGATAATAATAGTCTGGATATTCTTTCTCCAATATTTCATTGTAGTCTTATTTTCTATCATGGACACTAGGAGTGACCGTAAGATATGCATTATGCTTGTCCAAAACATGATACTGTAGTATTCTACAGAATGGCGTGCACGGGCTGCATTACTGGTTATTATCCAGATTCGAACCTCCCTGAATCAAGTCTGACAAATCCTGTTTCATTTGTGCAAAGCATAGAATCTCACCTCACTTGCTCTCATCCCTGAAACTCAATTGCACGTCCAAAACGTGCAGCGAAATGATGCGTTTATGTGGCTGTTTACCCCATGACGCCTTGCATTCACATTCCTTCCATGAAGATGATTTCTAATGGTTTGGAAGTTTATGTGCTTCTCATTGATCCCAAGGAAAGTACTTTGTAGATCTGAAGTACTGGTTTCGACTCCTACGAACTAAGAGCACCAAATAATACCTGTCCTCAGATTGAGTGGTTACTTTCGGACGACCTTCTCGGGGTCTATCTGCTACTTACTTTTTATCCAGAAAACACTTCTAGGTCTTTCCAACAGCTATCGTCAACGCGAGGGGCAATCTGCCTGTGGTAGTAATGCGCACACTATCATTTACTGTTTGTTATGAGTTCAGGTCATAAAAAAATCCCTTGAACATCCTGTCTTTTAACGTTCAGAGTCCTGAGAGTATAGTGTACTATACTAGACTTCATACATGATTATGATATAAGATGTTTATGCAGAAACCCGAAGTATAGTATAATATACCTGCATATGTAGGGCCTATACTATAGAATGTAAATACTCATTCAGATGTCAGAATTTGATTTACAGTGCCTGGTGTATATCTGAAGCCAAATTGCATCGATTATGGTACTTGGTGTTGGACAAATTTTTTCATCCACTCGCCTTGTCATGTATTTTTTCTTATAACTTCGCACAACGCATTTATCTTATATCCGTTTTCTGTATATATGCTATTGCTTTAAGTCGTTTGTCGCTATAACATTGTCCTGAATTGTATGAATCAAATCTCTGCCTCTCTGAATAGAGATCCATTTCTGAGTCAGCATACTGAGGGTCTTTATTATTATTATTATTATTATTATTATTATTATTATTATTATTTCTCAGCTTTGAGGAACTCCTAAGAAATAAATAAACCCCTATTAAATTAATAGTAATAATAATAATAATAATACCGCTTTTTGATTATCATATTGTTTTTCATCGTCTTATTCTTCAAGCATTGAACTTTGAATTACACTGCAGCTGTAATTTATTGTTGAAGCTGTCTTTTTTTTTTTTGTTTTTTTTGGTCCACGTTTCTTTTCTTTATATTATATATTCATTGCAATTTGTCTAGCAGTTATTTTTAGATTTTTTTCACCTAACGTAAATATATTTCGTCAATTATTTGGTTTATATTGATTTATTAGTCTTGTCGTATTTCGTCATCTCCGTTACAGAATTGTTAATCGGGCGCTGCCCTGTCTCCGGAGCTTTTCAGTTTTATTAAGATCATCATCATGTTCTTCTTTGTCTTCTTCCCGTTTGGTCTTTGCTATTTCTGATTGCCTGCATCTCTTCAATATACTTTTTATGTAATAAATTAGTCACTATAAAGTAGAACATGGATGCTCAATTTGCAATTTCCTTTCATAGTACCAATGCCTTTTACTTATTTCCAAATGACAATATACGAGACCACAATATTCTTGAATTGAGGACTTAATAAAATATACATGCATACATACATACATACATACATACATACATACATACATACATACATACATACATACATACATACATACATACATACCTACATACACACACACACACATACATACATACATACATACATACATACATACATACATACATACATACATACATACATACATACATACATACTGAAGTGTGATCCCTCAATGGCTTCTTGAGCTATCACGTAGTCTGATATTGAGTTACATGTAAGCCCTGATCGTGAACAGGCATGTAATTTAAACCAGCTGCAGTTGGCAACACTGCTTCGTCGTGCTATGAGTCTCGTTAACGAGGGAGCTGCGCTCACAGACTTCGCCTCATTACTCTTTACCTTGAAGAGGCCAATGCAGAACCGATTGATTGATCTGACTAACGAATTTGTGTCCTTCGAGTAATGTGAATGTCTATTTTTTCTTTCTCTTCTCCTTGTGGAATCTTTTGAACACCTGGGTCAATCAAGTACTACGAGCTCAAACAAACGTGATGGTGAAGTAAACGCAGTTTTATAAGTTACGTATAACATTGAGTTATAACCGTTAACTGGTCGTGATGGAATTTTTAAGATAAATGTTATCGTAATATTACCTTAGGTAGGAATCGAATAGACTTTTATTCGAACATATTCACGTTCTGTAACATACTGCATAGCAGAGTTGGTACGAAGTTATATGCAATCCTTTTGGGCTACATAAAGATATAGTAGTTAATTCCGTAAAACACAGTACGGTACCCATAATCAGATCTGAAATGCAAAAAATAATACAGTGCTTGACATACTAACATACTAGCTCAGTTGCTTAAGGCCAATAATATGAAGGTTGCAGGTTCGAGTCCCATACAAGGCCTATTGTTTCAATAAGGAATCACGAAATATTCCATATTTCTTCGTCATCGATTCTTTATCATTATACAATAACCGAGAAATTTCGGATCTCCTAAAATTTCCAGCGTTGCATGGTTGGGATAAAATTCATTAAGGGGTTAGATACAGCTTACAGCAGTAAAATTTTGGAAATATTCAATATTTTTTTCCTCCATTACTGTATCTTGTACAATAATGAAAATTAATATGTGTAAACCTCTGTCCTTCTGCTATATAAAAATATATATATTTACGATTTTAAAAATTATATATATATACATATATATATATTTTTTTTTCAGAATTCAGAATGGTGGCAGTTCATGTGCAGTGATGAAGCGTTCCCTCATAACTCAAAAACTATCAAACATTCAGTGATGAAATTTGTTGTGTATATTTATGCATGTCATATTAGAATGTGATGCAAAATCACTTCTATACCTTTGATAGATTGACTGATAAAAAATAAAGTAATTTTAAAAATGGTCAAATATCAGTATTTTCTTTTAACACAAAATAAAAAATATATTATTTATTAAGGAATGTAATTGAAAGAGCATGATATTGTAAACATGAGTTTCAGTAATTAAATAAAAGAGAGAGAACATGAAAAAGTTAACAGGTTTTTGAGTTATGAGGGAAACGCTACATCACTGCCAGTGAACTGCCATCATTTTGAATTTTGAAAAAAAAAAAAAGGTATTTTTTAAATCTTAAAAATATTTTTTTTTCATATAGGAGAAGGACAGGGTTTTACACATACCAATTTTCATTATTGTACAAGATACAGTAATAGAGGAAAAAAAGTTTAATATTTCCAAACATTTTACTGCTGTAAGCTGTACCTAACCCCGTTGAAACAACATTGTTTAACAACAAACAATACATTGACATGATTTTGATTTGCGGAGAAGCGCGGCGAAGGTATCACGATGAATTTCCATTACTTCATTATCTCAAATATTTATGCACGTAGTGCTCCTCTGATTGTTTTCATAGGATCGGTCAGTAATTACTCAAATGACTAAAAAACAGTCAATCGATTTGATCCTTCAGAACTCTTATGCGAATGCAAGAACTATTGCCACACGTTTCGAAGTTAACCAGTCATTAGTTTTACGATGACTATGCAAACACAGATACCATTCCTGTCATGTTCAGCTCCACCAGAGTGTAATCATGAGCGACTTTCACAATTTTGTCGAGGCTGCTTGAGTGCATTGTCGAACATCTTGATTTTCTCTCCATAGTGTAGATCAGCAATGAGATGCGATTCCTTAATAACTCCATGAATCGACATAATCTGCGCCATTAGAACGTGAATAATCCCTGTTGGATGCAAAGAGCAAGGTTCTATGTGCAATTGGGGTTTTAATGTTTGGGCTGATATCTTGGACGATAGAATAATTGATCCCTACTTCATTGACCTCAACTGTGTAGGAGAATGTTATCTTCACTTTTTGCAGGGTGTGCTATAGAATTTGTTACAAGATGTGCTATTGAACGTGAGACCAACAAAGATCGAAATGCTGAAAAACACAGAAATTTATCATTTTACATCCATTAAGTGTCTATCCAGCAATCCAGCAGTCCTCTATAGATAGGGTAAAGGTTGGTAATATTGTGATAGTTCTTTTTGAGAATTTGTTACAATTCTACTGAGCGAAAGAAGGAACGGTTTTATGCAGCATCTTGTCCACGAACATTCCCTTAATACGTTAACGCAAAAAAAAAAAAAAACGATCTTCCTCTCCCTCAGTAAAATTGTAAAAAATTCTCAAAAAGAACAATTACAATATTACTCGTATCACAATATTACTAACCTTTACCCTATACAAAGTAATGACCATTACTTCCACGTTATATGTACAAAGTGCAATCAATATATTTCCGAACTGCACTTGTATTTATTGTACCGCTAACACACATGCGCGTGTCACTGAAGATCATTTCTTCAATGCCTGTTGAGTCAGTCTATCAAACAGCGTCAGATTGTCTTTAAGAACTGTGCTCCTACACGTGATTTTGTGTAAACATGTCAAGAACCTATTGCGATTTTTTCTGGGCTCTCTCCATATATGCCTTATGGCTAGTCTTCTTCTCTGCCGTTCAAGTGATGCATTTAGTATAGATTCCAGGCGTTTACCTGGGGTCTAGATAATTCTCCGTTTCCAATGTCCTGTGTGTGTTCTGAAATGAGTTGTGTGGTACAAGCTATTGAGCAAGAAAGTTAGTAAATATTCACAAAATGTACGCATTTTTTTATTCATCTAATGCTTTCGACTGTACTATGGCTCTGGGGTCGACTCGGCCTCTAACAGAAATAGGAATATCCTGGAGTTAAACAGGAGGGAAGAACATAGGATTGATATTGTTGCAACTAACGCCGATGATGTCCACCGCTGTGGTCTCATGGTAGCGTGTTCGCTCCCGAACCCAGCGGGCCAGGGTTCGATTCCCCGCTTGGGACGAGTTGCCTGGGTGTGGTTTTTTCGGGATTTTTCCCTCACTCCTATGGATGAATATCAGGCAACTTTATCAGGCTATGGAACCCCACTCATTCTCGCCACTTCTTTTCCTCCCCCTCATCATCCTTTCGTTATCATTCCGGTTGTCTTCCTTGGTTTTCAGATCGCGCCTGCGGCGGCCCTCCGAAGCTCCTGACGCTCTCGGCCGGTCTCCATGGATGTGTCAAAACATGGTAGTTGGCCAGACGGAAGGGGTGGCGTACACCTCAGACCGTTTGAGGGAGAAATGTGGGGGGCTGTTGGTTTTGGGGTGGAATGGTATACGGACTTAGAGGGATGTCGGGACTGGTCGTTAGGGTGTTAGGGGTTAGGTCGGTTCGGCGTGGGTATGGTCGATGTGCTACAACTCATCCCAGGGGCGCACAATAGACCTCAGGTCGCGGTGCACAGGGATATTCACCTCCTGGCCTCATAGAGAGAAGGAAAAAAGAAAGCCGATGATCTTCTAAACTGGAAGTCTTAACCTCCCGCTATCCTGTGAACCTCCATGGCCTCTATTAGGAATAATTTTACCGTTACACAGTATTCATGGAAAATAATATCCAAACATGTTGAAATAATAGAAGAGATTGAATTTTTAAAATGTTATATTGCCTATCACCAACCATTTGAAAAATGGAGCAGATGTCAGGGGACGAAGAGGGCTTAGCAGAGGGTAAGCCATGAAGTCGAGGGTGATTTCCATTAATACAAACAAAATAAGTGTAATACTTTCGGTAAAATAACAATGTGGACTGACAAAAGAAATTATCAGAGAAATAACTTTCGGTGCTGCTGTACAAGAGTAGGCCTAATTTCGTCATAACTTCGAAGTTTACACTTACAACATAACAACACTAAATAAACTCCTTATACTGAGAATTATACAAAGTGTCAAAGTATGAGTGCAACTGAGATAACGTAGGGAATCGTATTATTTTACAAAGTTGTGTTAAATCGGTGCAGACAGCTCGAGAAGAGCTCGTGTGCAGGCTGGAATATAGCTAAGAGGAAGCTTCTGTGCTGCCCACAGCCCTGGCATCCTGCCACAGTTCTTTCCTATTTTTATCGTCTCACACTTTCCGTCAACTGAACGTAATGTGTCACAAAAATGTATTAATTTTCACCAGAGGTTAGCGGCCTCGGTACTTCTATACAAAAGCAAATTTTATGTTGTAGCCTCCTACTACTCTCTGTGATCTTCAAACTTGAGTCCGCGGTTCGTCGTTTTTATTATATTTCCTTTATACATGTCAGTTACTAGGACAGTAAATGTCCCGCATTCAGTTTGAGTGATGTTCGATCATTTTCAGGCGTAAGATTTGTAGTAGATGAAACGGTTGTGTAGCAGACTCATCCCGAGTGATCCGGTTTCCTTTTCGTTCTTAGATCAGCAGTGATGGAATGGAATGGAATTTAACTGAGGAGGGCACGGATGGCCCAGCATTGCGACCTATTGAGATCTATTGCGCTAACCCTCGATATGGAATGAGTTGCATGCCACAGATTCCCTACGCGCACCGCCCTAACCACATGACTTCCTTAACGACCGGTCCCTACAACCGACAGAATCCATATACCATTCCTGTTGCTTCGGCAAATTCCCCCAAGCCTCCCTGTCGGTCCAAGGCGAAACTCCTCTCCCGAGTAGGTCCGCCTCGGGTGCCATTGCAGAAGCCATCCAACGGCGCTTAACTACATTCCACGGAGGCCGGTCGAGAGAATCAGCAGCTTCGGGAGGCTGGAAAACCAGAAACGGGATGATGAGGAAAGGATGATGGGGGAGGAAAGGAAGTGGCGAAGATGAGTGGGGTTCCAATCGCCTGATAAAGTTATCTGATATTCATCCATAGGAGTCAGGGGAAAAATCCCGAAAAAAAACCTCACCCAGGCAACTCGTGCTGGGCCGGGAATCGAACCCGGGACCGCTGGGTTCGGAGTTACACTCGCTAACCCCTTAGCCACAACGGTGGACGATCAGCAGTGATACAAATATTCTAATAATAACATTTTGACAGTTTTTTTTATTTTTAAAATAAAGTATAACATCTTAATTGCCGTTGGAGAACGATGACATTATTATTATTATTATTATTATTATTATTATTATTATTATTATTATTATTATCAGTCTATTTTATTTGGGTGCATTCCATTTCACTCATGCTGAAAGGACTAATATTTTCATATACCTAGAGCATTCCTATTTACATCATAGAGGAGGTAGGGGTAATTGCACGCACCTAACTTCCTATTGTTATAAATTCAAAGATAATTTTAATGTAACACTAAAAACTTTCGGAGATAATAAAACAATTCGTTTCTAATAATATTTACAAGTTACAAAGTCGTATTTCTAAACAACATCTTTTTCTGTTGATGAGATATGAGAAAGTTGCAATGCGTGCAATTAACCTACCAAGCGGGAAATGGGACGCAGGAAGTTGGGGTAGTAATATGCAAATACAAATGCAAATGGAATATGGATTAATACGTATAGAATATACATTTAGCAACAATACGCGAAAATTAGAGAAACCTAGCACTAAATTTTCTTTCATTGGTTTGACAAAAGTTACAAATGAAATTTTGAGGAATTTCAGTTGCAATCTGAGTAAACCCATCCTGAACATAGGACACAACGATACCAGAGTTCAGTATCTTTACCGAATTCACCATAAAACAGGCATTTACTCTTAGAATCATTTTCTTCTGCTTGAATGTCGGAACGCAGGAGGAGTACTGGGAAGCACGACAGCGCGCGAATACCCCAACTGTCGCCATTAGAATAGTTTAGGTCTGAATGGTCATGGAAACAAAGTAACAGAAGATCTTTATACTCCAGTTAGCAGGTAATAGTTGTACTTTTATCCAGATCACTCAGATGCATATTACTTATCTCAAACAGAATGAAGCCACAAAATTATAAGAAAATTGCAAACAAATCGACTGACACACTGGAAGCGCATACGACCTTATTAAAAAGACATCTACCTCGACCTCCAACATTGACTCACTACTGTAGCAAATACAAACTACTGTATAAATGTAACTTTACCACTGCTTTCTCTTTACCCTAACTACAGACATGGACAAATTATAGACTAAAACGTTTTCTTTGAGACATAATTCTTCATATCAACTATCAGTATAATTCACAAAGTCTTTATTGTTGTAAATATGATTGATTACATCATCTGGTATATTTTTCCAGTGGTTAAGTATATTTTTTCTAGCTATGTTGGTACTACTGGTGTTTTAATTATATACTACAAAAGATATTCTCCCATGGCCTGCAAGAAGACCGGACACGAACGAAATTGAAAATCTGTGATCTACACTGAAGAAGAAAGTGAACAAAAAGAGGCTTACAACCACACGTGGACTCATTTAAGCACTGTCTGATATCTGGCTAAATGATGCTGATATTAAAAGAAAGTGTCAAACTTTGGTTTCCAGCATTCCTGACAAAATCAACGTGTTAATAAAGAATAAGAGAATGTTCACAAAATATTAGTAAGTTAACCTCAAGGCTTAATTTCCTGTTCATTATATCTGTTCAAAATACATTTGTGTTCATTATTTCTACCGATAAATACAGTTTCATTGCACATATAATTAATTTAGTCTAATAATTTGTCCACGTCTGTAAGTAACATGTAATTAGTACCAGCGGAGCTCAGGGTTTAGCGAGCTAAACTCATACTTCGAAGCTGCACTTGTGTGTGGGTCAGAGATTTCTCCCATCTGTAAGGCGAATGCCAGGAAATCTCATGATCAGGGGAGCATTGATATGCACTAAAAACGACAAAATATGCATGCATGTATGCACTTAAAACCAGGACATATGCAAAAAAATAACAAAATATGCACTGTTAAAATTAAAATATATATATATATATATATATATATATATATATATATATATATATATATATTAGGGGAGAGTTGGGTAGTATCGGACATCAGATAATATCGGACAGTGCGTTTCTTTCATCTACCACCATCTGGTAGTACCTGAATGACATGGTTACGTTTCTGTATGCGATATCACAGAAACGTAACCATGTCATTCAGGTACTATCATCGTGTGATAGATGAAAGAAACGCACTGTCCGATATTACCCGATGTCCGATACTACCCAAGCAATTTGCTATTATTGATGTTTTTTCTGTTATACATAAGAATATTGAGACATAACTTTATTTATTTCTGTTGAAGTTGCATATTTTCTAAATTGTCAGGTAACAAGAATTTTTTCAATGACGAGAAGCTCTGTTCAACATTACAGGATCAGCAGTACATTTAATTATGGAGTGTTTTGTTGATTGCCGCGGAATTGTCCACAAAGATTCGCTGATAACATGTTGTCAGCTTTCAATAAATAAAATAGGCTATAATTGTAATGTGTTTCAGTGTCTGCGTGTCTTCTGTATTCCATTTTTTCAAATTTCTGTATTCTTGATCTTGGTTTAACCCCTTCAGACCTGAATTTATATTAAACAAAATTGAAAAAAAAACTGGTCACATAATCATTCTGGGAATCCAAAATTCCTAAATCAAGTCATCACAGAAAATCAAAATTTGGGGACAATTTTGACCCCTGGAGCCCCAAAATTTTAAATTTTATTTTAAATTCAGGTATAGAAATGTTTCAAAAATCATATTCTCCATTTCTATCACATTGAAGTTTGAAAATATTTAAAAGTATCGAAGACATTCCAAAAAAAGAAAAAAAAAAGAAACAGTGTACACTATAATGTACATCAGGCCTGAAGGGGTTAAGCACCAGATTGCTAAAATAAATAAAACAAAATATACTTTTATATGCCTTAAAAGCTGAAATATACGTTAACACCTTAAATATGCATAAATATGCACTAAAAATCTTGAACTTTAGTTGCAAATAACTTGAAATGCTTGTGTACAGTGTTAGTATATGATCTGCAACTAAGGAATAAAACATGCAAATATTCTAAAATCCGCCCTCTACCCATGACTAATCCAGTAACAGTCTAATTTGAATAAATCACTAGTTCGTTTCCTTCAAATAAAGCTCTGTTACTTCTTTAAATAAAATATTATATTTTCTGTACATCGTTTCCAGATGAATTGAGTTACAGGCACTGGTATCGAATGTGAACAGAAGAGTCTCTTAATTCTGTAGGACAAATCGATGTACACATATTCATAGACTACATGCCGAAAACATTTCTTCAATGTCAGAAATGCTGAAAATCCGTGTTTGTTTGAGCATTTTGAAATCAATATTTGTAACATCAAAATGCTTTCTCTTCACACTTCGTATAAAAGCCGCATACAAAGGTTATGAAATGGGTATTTCGATTTCTCATACCTTTATTATTTCGCCGTTATTTTATCACCACGCTTGCATGTATTATCTCAGCCTGTAAAACGTTATGTTAAAAGTAACGTGCTACGGCATAATAAAAAGTGACGCGTTTATCCCAGTCTGTAATTGCTAGTTTACATTAAATGTCCAGAACACGAATGAGCGTTCTGACGATAACCTGGTCAGTGCTACGCCGGCCACACTATGGATAGGACGTGCTAATTTTCGACGACGCCCATCTGTTCTCTAAATATAGTGCTACTGCACACGACACGTTGTGACGTCATGAGTCGAAGCAACTCCTCACACCTCGCGATCTATGTAAATTCGAAAGTGATCTCATGATGCAAAGAATGGCAGTCGTGAAGATTAGGTTATTTAGATTCCGAACCTCAAACTTTTCTCCTTGTTTTATTTAATATGTGTTTGTTATAGCCTACGTCCCGTACCGTACCGTTTTCCACATATGAGTCCTATGTTCCCAAAAAACTCTCTCGGTAATAAAAATATTACAAATTTAGAGTGAATGTTTTATTTTTATTTTTAAATTTATAATTTTAATTTTGTATTTGTATTTATTTATTTTGCTAATATTTTTTTAGTAGGTTATTTTACGACGCTTTATGAACATCTTGGTTATTTAGCGTCTGAATGAGATGAAGGTGATAATGCTGGTGAAATGAGTCCGGGGTCCAACACCGAAAGTTACCCAGCATTTGCTCATATTGGGTTGAGGGAAAATCCCGGTAAAAACCTCAACCAGGTAACTTGCCCCAACCGGGAATCGAACCCGGGCCACCTGGTTTCGCGGCCAGACGCGCTAACCGTTACTCCACAGGTGTGGACTTTTGCTAATAATTGTAAATAAAATATAATATAAACAGATAAAACTTTAGCTCACCCCTGAAAAACTAGAACTTGTGCTCAGGGGTGGTTTCCTGATTTTAAATTAAGAAGTATATAATACAATTTGTCTTATGTCTATTATACAATAAGAATAGATTCTATGAGATTCCTCACTAATATTAACAGCAATCAAAATGACAATATAAGAAAAAGCACTGATCCAATATGAAAAACTTATCAGATTACCAGGAAACAATTGGAATTCATACAGTTCTCCTCTCTGTAGATTAAAAACTAAAAAATGTTTCATATCCATGCTTCAAGAATTACATTTTTATTTTATTCACGAAATAGTCCTAATAAATGTCACTCGCGTCGCTTCTGGATTTATCGGCAAATCTCAGACCTCTTGTGACATTACTATAGACAAATGTTGAGGGAGTAATTACGCGAGGGAGGGACATATGTGGCAAAATACGGTATTGAACATCAAATTTCCTACATTTTAACATACATTTTTTAAGTCATACTCATTTTTAAACTTTGTACAAGGCAGCTCTTGGTGAAATACGTTCATTTCATATCCTCAAAGTCCACATCCAATATTAAGTTTCACGTTGATTTACCAAATCGAATATGTGTGTTATTTCTTACTGATGATGTCCATAAACACGTAAAACTAAGAACTAACTTTTTAGTCGCCCTAGATTTTTCCGCGTCGTGATTTATACGTAGAATTCTATGAGAAATTTTGATTTTTAATGTATTCTATTTATTGAATGCATTGAAACTTTCAGGACATGAAGTTTGTGTCGGAAAGAAAAAAATAAATCCACAGATTGTCCCTGGGGACCAAACAAAAATAAATGTGTGGATTTATTATTAAACAAAGAGTTACAGTAGCTGTGATAAAATCAGTACAACTCTTCAAGGAAACTTGGCACATAAGATAACTGTTTCTATTCCTTAGTACACAGAAGATACAAGCAAAAACATCAATAGAAGACGATGAGGCTCACTAGGGTAGACTGTAAATGATATTCCATGGTCGAGATCTAAAAAATAAAATATATTTTAGAATATATAATAACGAAATGTATCCTTTCAAGAGGTGGAAAAATTCAAATATCTGGGAGCAACAGTAACAAATATAAATGATACTCGGGAGGAAATTAAATACAGAATAAATATGGGAAATGCCTGTTATTATTCGGTTCAGAAGCTTTTATCATCCAGTCTGCTATCAAAAAAATCTGAAAGTTAGAACTTATAAAACAGTTATATTACCGGTTGTTCTGTATGGCTGTGAAACTTAGACTCTCATTTTGAGAAAGGAACAGAGGTTAATGGTGTTTGAGAATAAGGTTCTTAGGAAAATATTTGGAGCTAAGAAGGATGAAGTTACAGGAGAATGGAGAAAGTTACACAACACAGAACTGCACCCATTGTATTCTTCACCTGACATAATTAGGAATATTAAATCCAGACATTTGAGAAGGCCAGGGCATGTAGCACGTATGGACGAATCCAGAAATGCATATAGAGTGTTAGTTGGGAGGCCTGAGGGAAAAAGACCTTTAGGGAGGCCGAGAAGTAGATGGGAAGATAATATTAAAATGGATTTGAGGGAGGTGGGATAGGGACCAATGGCGGGCTTATGTGAGGGCGGCAATGAATCTGCGGGTTCCTTAAAAGCTATAAGTAAGTAAGTAAGTAAATAAGTAATAACGAACAGAGAACAGAACACAACAGAAAGAAAGCTTCTCACAAAAAGCGGACCACAATTTAAAAAACTGAAATATATTGCGGTTCAATTATTTTAAGAATAAAATTTTAATCGTTTATAATAAATCGCAGTATTTTAAAATAATTATTTTATTCATAGTCATTTTATTCAACGATAGTATCTCGGCATTTTCTTTCAATGGCGTTGAAGGCCTGAGATCTGTCTGAGAAAATATAATTGTCATCTTTTCTTTTCGTCACTCTAATTACTTTTCAATAATTTAATTAATACCTATATAATATACCTTAGATGACTATAGTGTATACGACGGCTCAGACATGTAGCTTAAATACTGTGTCGATCATAGGTTCAAATCTCGCCTACGGCATGGATTTTTCTCCGTTCTGTGTTGTCTCACGAGCATGCCCTGAGTTGTGCTATTCTACGTCATAGGAGAGTATGTTTATTGTCGGTCGAAAAAAAATGTGAGCTTCGATTATAGCCGACTAGGAGTGATGGATCATGAATGGATGGTTGGATGGAAGGGTGTATGGGTGGGTGGATGGATGGATGGATGGAAGAACGGGTGAATGGATGGATGAGTATATGGATGGAAGGACGGATAGAAGTAATGAGGCAGTTAATTCAAATTAAACATTCCGAAAAAGATATGGCGATACCCAAGAGATGTGAATTTATTATATACGTATTTGTAGAAATTGTCACAAAATATTTTATTTCTCTCTCAGTTCTGGATAAGGTTCCTTAATAATAATAATAATAATAATAATAATAATAATAATAATAATAATAATAATAATGTAATGTATTATCATTTCTAAAAACGGTAATACTATATCAATATTACCCCTACTGAGCACGAATCTTACTCATTCAGGAGTGGGCTAGTTTATATTACATTGTATTAACTTGTATTCATTTGAAATTTACTAGCAGTAAAATAAATAAATAAATATCGACACTATAATCAAAACCTGCACTACCTATTGTGTATTTGCAACACGTCATACAGTGAATTAAATACTATTGTAGTCACAATCATGCCATGGTATGAAAGAAAAATTTCACAACCTCGAGCGGGAATCGAACCTGCGACTTCCTGGTCTACGGTCAGGCGCTCTACCACTAAGCTATCGAGTTCGTCTCACGCCAAAGGCTCGGAATTATCCTTTCATACTGGCGACTCTGTTATATAGAGTACTGTCCGTAGCGTCTGATCTTAGTCAGCACTGCTTATGGCTGGAAAGAAACTTTTACAAATGTAATCTTCATCTTACGATGTTTGGTGACGTATTGTAGATTTCGAGTTTTTTATTATTGGTTTTATTGACATTGAACTTTTGAGTAATCCACCATATACTGGAACTTGACATTGAAATGCCAAGTTTCAGTACACGGTGGATTACTCAAAGGAACAATTCCATTCACAGTGAAAGCCTAAAAACTCATATATTGCTTTCATGTTTAAAGAGTACACTTACTTATTATACGTGACTGGAACTATTTCTGCTTACTTATTTACTTACTTACTTACTTACTTACTTACTTACTCACTGGCTTTTAAGGAACCCGAAGGTTCATTGCCGCCCACACATAAGCTCGCCATTGGTCCCTATCCTGAACAAGATTAATCCAGTCTCTATCATCATATCCCGCCTCCCTCAAATCCATTTTTATATTATCTTCCCATCTACGTCTCGGTCTACCCAAAGATCTTTTTCCCTCCGGCCTCCCAACTAATACTCTATATGCATTTCTGGATTCGCCCATATGTGCTACAAGCCCTGCCCATCTCAAACGTCTGGATTTAATGTTCCTGTGGTCGTGCCAAAGAATCAGTCCCATTCCGAGGCTTATTTGAAGATTTCGTAACAAGCTGTTTTTTACGGTGATGATGGGTTGTTAGCCCTTCGCCCAATCCCCAAGCAGGAGGACACTATTTCTGCTACTGTTGATATTATAAAATGGCTTAATAATTATCGAGTCAGTTTCTCACATTTTTATCATCTCCTCTAGTTCAATGACTTGTCGATTTTGGTTGCACAGATGGATTGTTGATTGATTGGTATTTAATTCACTTTATCTGACGAAAAAATCATAAGCATATAGATAAATATTGTAGATTAGATAACTGTTTAATGATACTGTCACCTCTATGTTCAAAATCACTCTCTCTGGTTTCTATATACAATCTATTTTTCTCTGTTTTTTATCCCCCTCACGATATAACTTACAGGTAAACGAATTTTTAAAACACATTTTGCTACATAGGTAGTTCTGTTGTTGTGTTTTCTCTTCGTCATTTGGCATCATGTCAGCTCCATGATGATGATGATAATAATAAAATAATTACTTATTATTATTATTATTATTATTATTATTATTATTATTATTAATCCACAAACGATTAGGGAAAACACAGAAATTTTACTTGAAGCAAGTAAAGCGAAAGGTTTGGAAGTAAATCCCGAAAAGACAAAGTATATGATTATGTCTCGTGAGCAGAATATTGTACGATATGGAAATATAAAAATTGGAGATTTATCCTTCGAAGAGGTGGAAAAATTCAAATATCTTGGAGCAACAGTAACAAATATAAATGACATAAATGCCTTAATTATATTTTCCTTGTGATTCTGAACAGAGAACATGGAATTGTAGACCGGTGTAAAAAGTGTTCATTCTAACCATAAATGAGCATACTAAAGGCTAGCTGGCTAGCCAAGTTCCGATTACCGACGGCAATAGTCCGAACTACTGAGCTCGTTGCATTTTTCCTGTTTGTAGCGATAGCAGCGACCTCATCTCCAATCGGTAATAAGAAGTTGGTGGGTCTATACTAAAACAACTTGATATCTGTACGTATTTAGTTCCGAAGTTTGCTAATCTGTGTTGAGTAACATTTCTGTTGAGAGCAATTGAATGTATCTGCCTTTCGGTAATTATAGGCAGAGAGCCAAGGCAAACTATATCTTACGGTCTTTGCCCTGTGTAATATTTTATTCTACTATTTCACTGCGTTAACACCCGTCTTTGCAGTCCACTTTCCAAAAGAACATTAGCGTCTATATCCAGAGCCATGCGGACGTTCAGCCGTAGCCAAAATCGTTTATCACCACGGCTTACGGTGCCAGAAGATTTCTAGAAAAAGATCACAGATTGACACTCCTACCAGGACTGCATGGATGTGTTTACAGTACCTGCTCCGCTAATTGTACATTTCCACATACTAGCCGTGATGTAGTTCGAAGACAGTGACGTCACCTTAAGAAGCAATGCCAAAATTGTACTACTGTTACCCTCCCACTTCCCTGACCTTACATACAACCAGATTATTACATCTCACGTGGAAAGGGATTTTTTATTTCGTATATCATGTTGTCTGAGAGCCATACCGACATCATAGTTACCGTAACTTAATTATTCTATTACAAAATGAGACTTTGAACGAATAAGAAATTTAAGATATTGGAATATCTTTATTTACTCGTCATTGTATGAATTAGTTAACTTTTTTATTAGTGAATTATTTAATTGCTGATTCGTTATATTATTTAGTTATATTACAGTTATATTACCTGTTGTTTTGTATGGTTGTGAAGCTTGGAAATTTGAGAGAGGAAGAGAGGTTAAGGATGTTTGAGAACAAGATGCTTAGGAAAATATTTGGAGCTAAGAGGGATGAAGTTACATGGAAATGGAGAAAGTTACACAACGCAGAACTGCACGCATTGTATTCTTCACCTGACATAATTAGGAACATTAAATCCAGGCGTTTGAGATGGGCAAGGCATGTAGCGCGCATGGAGAAATGCATATAGAGTGTTAGTTGTGAGGCCGGAGAGAAAAAGACCTTTTGGAGAATGAGACATAGATGGGAGGATAATATAAAATGGATTTCAGTGAGGTGGGATATGATTGTAGAGACTGGATTAATGTTGCTTAGGATAGGGACCGATGGCGGGCTTATGTGAGGGCGGCAATGAACCTCCGGGTTCCTTAAAAGCCATAAGTAAGTTGCGTTATTTAGTAAGTCATTGAGTTATTCATTATTAGTCGTTTGACTGGTTAATCATTCAGTTATTAAGGGGTCCTTAAATCATTTACACACGTCATGGGAATCTACCACTCATATATTGTGTAATGTTAGATAGAAAAGGCTTTAAAATATTGGTAAGGATGAACTCCTATAGGGGTATGGAAAGCTCTCGATCCATAATAACAGTTTAACTAATATTATTTTGTTAGCTATTGAATTAAATATTGAGCTAATTGTTTATCATTTACGTTAACTGTGTTTTAATTATTAACAGAAGCAATTATATATTCATATTGATATTTATTAGTCATCCAACTTTACAATTCGTAGTTACAGTAGACCTTTACATTTCTGCTTTTCGATCCACCATTCCTTTAATATACCAAACTTCCATGTTAATATCATGGATAATTATATATTTATCCATGTTATATATATATATATATATATATATATATATATATATATATATATATATTTGCCAAGCATTTCCTGATTACTCCCTATTCTTCTGTTTTAACTGAATTGCTATCTATCCTTCCCTATCTATTCTCTTCTATCCTTTCTCACATCTAAACAGACTCCCTCCCATTTCTCGCTTTTCTATTTAATATTGTATATTCCTTTCCTTAATGATTTGCATTATTTATTTATTTATTTATTTTTCATTCTCTATTCTCAAAACTACCTATTTTTAATCCTTCTTTTCCATCCAATTTTCTTCTAAATTACTTGTCTACATTTCCATTTTCTTTATTTTACAACATTTACATCACTTATTATTTCACTATTATTCTATCCTCTATTTATTTACGTACTTAAGCTTATCTCTTTTTCTTCGCTTCACTCCTAAATTTCTCTTTTACTGTCTCTTTCAGTAAATTTATATATATATATATATATATATATATATATATATATATATATATATATATATAATACTACTACAGTTATAGTACCGTACCCCTGATGCTACTCACACCCCACAACATTGAATCACATGATATATCTAGTTCACTTAATTACACTTCCAATTTCTCTCTCTTCCACTTCTTATTTGTTCAAACGTTTCTTCACTTTAATTCTCCATGTCTATCTTACTACACTCCTACACTTAGCGCTTTCTTCTCCATTCTCATTCTATCACTTTTGTCACCCCTGATTTCCTTGCACTCACTTTTTAGCATTCTTCTTAACAGAGGCAATTAAATAATTAGTTTATTATATGTTTTTGTTTACTTATGTAATCATATAACGGGCTCGTTTAGTTAGTTGTGCTCACGGAAAAAATGACGAAAGTGTTTCCGACCACATTAATTATAACAATAAACTGTTCACAAATGAGACAACATACTTGTAATTATTTTGAATACAGAAGTATTTATTTCCCCAGTGTTCATTAAACTAGTACGTTCCGACCGATATTGCTTCGAATTCCACCTCTAGACAGCGAATATAAATCTTCTGTATCTTGTCATGTGGATGACGCGTGGCCTTGGGGGAAGGGATGAATGACGTATGCTACACTAGTGTCCAAAAGTTAAGCATAATTCAATATTTTGTTCCCAACCTATCAGAATGGCACCAAACTTGTACAAATGAATCAAACAGGATCTGGTATGCAACAGAGTAACACATATCAGCAAATTTTGTTTTATTGTGGCGTAGGGACATATTTTACACAATTAAGGTACAAAATCTGACTATCGCTTCCACAACAATGATGGTGCTTAGCGGTTAATATGGGATGTGGTTACCCCTCATGGCTACTACACAGGCGTCGCGGCGCCGTGGCATGCCCTCTATCAGGTGGTTCAAGAGCTCTGCAGACAGCTGTTTCCATTCCTTACGAAGAGCAATACGAAGGGTTGAAAGTGTCCTCCATGGAGGCTGGTGGGCTGCAACTCGTCTTCCTAATGCATCCTAGGCATGCTCTACAGGGTTCAGGTCCGGGGACATCGCTGGCCAGTCCGTGCGCTGGATATCTTCCCCCTCATGATACTCGTCCACCAGGTTGGCTCTATGCGGACGTGCATTGTCGTCCATAAAGATGAAGTGTGGACCAACAGCACGTCTGAAAAATTGCACATGTCGTTCCAATACCTCGTCTCTGTACCTCTGGGCATTCACAGCACCAGGTGCGAAGATGTGCAGATCTGTACGTTCATTGAACATTATGCCTGCCCGCACGAGTACGCCACCACCACAAAATGGGCGTTTTTCCACGATTTTTGTGGGATGAAACCTGGTTCCACATTCCCTCCAGATAATTGTGCGACGGGAATCATTGATCAAACTGAGCCTGGACTCGTCTGTAAACAGCACGTTCCTTCATTCATCCAAGGTGCAATGTTGGTGCTGTCGATTCCACTGTAAACGGTTCCTTATGTGTACTCGAGTGAGCTGGACACACACTGCTGGTCGTCTGGCATAGAGACCGCCTGCCCTGAGCCTCCGGTATACAGTTTGCCTAGAAACTCGAACGCCTGAGGCAACTGCAAGCTCAGAAGACAGTTGTCTTGCAGGCATCGTCCGATTACGTCGTGCTGTTAAGGTCAAATATCGGTCCTCTTGCGGTGTTGTGACCCATGGGCAACCTTGTACAGGCATACGACGAACATCCCCTGTGTCTTTGAACCGTCGCCAAAGCCTGGAAATGACACTTTGTGCCAAATTCAGGGCTCGAGAGACTTCGGTCTGTGTCTGACCTGCTTCCAGACGTCCGATTATTCTACCCTTCAAAATAGGGTCCAGTTGGCGTCTCTGTGGCATGTTGGTGGTGTCCTGTATACACTGCGATAAGAAACTACCCTCTGTTCACAATGAGAGAACAAGAACGAATGAGTCGCACTGGGTCTGTTTGCTTACTTTCGAAACACTTGTTTATTCGGAGGGGAGGCAGAGGTTGAGGTACCCCCTCCCTATGCACAGCGCACAATAATGATGCGGCACATACTATGATAAAGTTTTATAGCGATTGCTCACAGTTTTCTCTTTCATTTCTTTGTTTTACGAATTATGCTTAACTTTCGGACACTAGTGTACAATTGGAGCGCAGTTCTTCATCGCTGATTTATAGTGATGGTCACATAAGAACAGTTCCTAAACAGCAAATATTGCCGTCTTGTCAGTGTTGCCAATTGTTACCAGATATCACACGATCCTATGTATTAAATGACTTATACTTACCGTACTTTATGTTGGAAGGTTATTCTAAATAACTCAATAATTTGTAACATATTTTCGTAGGCAAAGTATACGAGAAAGGGATCAACATGTCCAGTATTTTGTCTAGCAGTACGAAATGCATTGGTTTGACTAAACAATTGACTTATGAGACCTAACCTAAAAATGTATTTTATTTGACTACATGAAATTATTAGTACTAACTCCGAAAACTTACCTGACTATAGTCTTGAATTATAACCACAACGCAACACATAAAATAACTATTATGTATTAATATTAATACTGATATTAGTTAATTATTAGTATGTTCAAATTTCTCTAGCTTCCAGTAACTGGCTCAGAAATCTAGTACAATTTTAATTTCATGAAACTCCAGTACCGACAAATATTATCGATACTTGTCTCAGCTGCTAACGTACCAGTTACAAAATCACTACCATTTGTAGTATTTGTCAGTATCGAAATTCAAAACGAAATTGTCAAAAGAAAATTCAACCTGCAAACTAGAAAATCACTACAATCCACTAGCATATGTAGTAATGGGGGAAAAATGGATAGGTTTCACTTTTAGGGTATGAAGTAAGCTGACCCGGACTATAGACATTATTCCTTAGCATATCCCGAACGCCAGATGGCGACGCACGGAGAGAGCTAGCCTAGGGACGAGGGGGATTGCCTGTTCAAAACCTGGATACATAGCGAACCTTAGTGTAGACAGCCGGTGTGGGTTTGGGAATGCGCCTAGCTTGAGGGTTAGCGCAATAAATCTTGAAAGGTCTCAGTATTGGGGCGTAGTGTCCGACCTTTCGAAATTCCATTCCATTCCATACACAATAAGACAAGTGAGCAAAGCTGAGTTATCCCATTACAGGCTTAGAGTGGCGGGATGTTAAGGCACACAGACAATAGGCACTAGGTAGCAGTAGGAATGTCACACCTATGTAATGGAACGCATACATATGCAAAATTAACTTAACTTATGTTAAGAATGCTGTAATTATGCGTACAACTTTTGTTTCCTCCACGAGATAAATTTAACGGAGTCGTGAGAAAGTTCCAGAGCGGCGCGCTATGCGGAATATTCAAAAGCGCAAACAACCAAGAACCCATGCTCAGATATGCGACCGTGAACTTAAAATAACTAGCCGCCCAGGCTCTAGAGGTCACCAGGGTAGCCGACCCATCCCAGATTCAATTTTCAAACGCAGTTGATGAAATTAACTCGTTCGCTATGCGAATTGGTGTACACCGCGTACAAAGAGAATTGTCTGCTGAGACTGTCCTGCTCGTGGTCACATTTTGACGTCCATTTCTTTCTTCCTTAACTTAAAATGAAGTAAATTTCTGGTTGTTTACAAGTAAGGTTGCATTTCATTTTGCTAGGCATAGAATGAAAGGCTATTTTGATACGTGAAACGATCATGACTTTAACTTTCGAAATATTATTTTTATGCTCGACCATGCCGAAATGTAGTAATTATACACCTGGTAGCAGCCCTTTAATGGACCTCATTAAAGTACACCTATTCATTAAAGTTCAGGTGTTCCACCAATCAGAAAATACCATTGTAGCAATATGAAAGCGCAAGTATCGATTATTCTCGGATATGCAATCGACAGACAACCTGCGCGAGACATTTGTTTCTCGGAAAAAATCAATACTTTCGCGTCTGCGCACATCTCACAATTTACGAGGTATTGCACAAGGTCAGTTCCGCTCCTCAGTCAGATAAGAAGAACATGAATACTTATGAATAATTTCAAGTTAGAAATATGGTCGAGCATAAAAAGTCGTATGAAACTTGACTATAATGGTAATTAAGACGCTCGCTTGCGCTCGTTTCGTAAACATACTCTCGCCTTAATTACTACCATTATAGGATCGTTGCATAATGTACTATTAAAAGATAATATTAATTCTCCCTTCTTTCGATAAGATTTGCATAGGCCTACTTACAATACGTGGCAACAAGATGTATAGATTTTTATTTTTATTTTATTGGGTTATTTTACGACGCTGTATCAACATCTCAGGTTATTTAGTGTCTGAATGAAATGAAGGTGATAATGCCGGTGAAATGAGTCCAGGTCCAGTACCGAAAGTTACCCAGCATTTGCTGGTATTGGGTTGAAGGAAAACCCTGGAAAAAACTTCAACCAGGTAACTTGCCCCGATCGGGACTCGAACCCGGGCCACCTGGTTTCGCGGCCAGACGCGTTGACCGTTACTTCACAGGTGGATAAGATATATACGAGTAGATATACCCAAATTTTTACTAAATAGGCCTAAATCACTGCATAATTATTAATTTATGTCTTATAAATTTCCTAAAGAATTAGGCTGGTTCACAACAAACCGGGAACGGAAACGACAACGAGAACGGAAGAAATGTTGAAATAAATGTATTTAAATGTGAGCATTCACAATAGTTAATACAATATTTCCGTTCTCGTTTCCGTTTCCGTTCCCGAGTTTGTTGTGGACCAGCCTTAATGGTTCATTCGGTATAGTCATGTCATTGAGTCCCAGTAGTTTCTTTTGTTTGATAGGTAATTAAAATATGTCGAATCTATATCTCTGTCGCCTACCTACCTTGCCTGCCTGTCTGCATATCTCTGTCTGTCTCTACCTCTACCTCTATCTGTATCTATACTTATCCATCTATCTACCTACTTATTTGTCTCTATCTACCTATCTCTGTCTGTCACGATTTTTTCTATCCACGTAGTTATTCCATAACATTCTGTAAGCTTCCACTCGCTTCTTGGTCCTGTCGTTGTTTTGCATGTACCAGTGTGTTGTACATGAAGAGTCTATATCGGGCACTGGGTGCAGTGCAGTTATTCATCCTTGCGCTCGGCAAACCACGTCGTTGTCCTCGTTGCCGGGGCACCTGTGCTAATAAATAGTGAGGGTCGTGGGAGTCCCGGAAACTGAATACGAGGAAGTGTCGATGTTAAGGATTACTTCACCCATCTTTATCACTAGGGACCGGATTTTTATGTAATATCAAGGTGTGAAATATGTACATATTTATGTAAGAAAAATAAGCTGAATATGTACCAAAATGTGTAAAATCATGAAAATATTTAATATCAATATGTGGCAGGTATAGCATAGATAAGACTCTTCAGTTGTGATTTCATCGAGCACCCGACTTTTATACCGTACACTTGACATGTTACTATTTTTCCATCTGTAGTGAAAGCTTCGTCCATCGCAATCCATGATTTTATATTTGTCGTTAGGGTTGAAGATACAGAGGTCATTTTAGTTAGTTAAACGCAGTAGATAAACTCACTTGCACTTTATACAGTAAGTACTAAAACTAGAGAATTGAGTGAAATCAATGACACAACAGTACTGCAAGCACTGTTTCGCTTTACTGGATTAGGAGAAAATAAGAGGAGATGTGGGACACATGCATTTTAGCTGCTCCCTGTAAGAAATAAAGTACCTGAAACTATAGATATTTACAAACTATTGTTTGAAAAGTGACATTCCTGTCTCATTCAGAAAGGCAGAATTATTCCAGCCGAGAACCATACTTTCTAATTGCTCGGAAAATCCCATTTCCGTATAGGTCTACTAAGTTTAAAGTAAAGAGGTCAAGCAATAACCTGAAAAGCTATTTATTTTAATCTTTCAACATCTTTCCAGTTTGTTCCTTTACTCCAGCTTCTTTTCAAAATTCGGCTACTTTATTGCAACTCATGACAGACTTGACACGGGTTTTCCGAGGGTAGGTAAGATTGCAAATTGCGTGGAAACGGCTTGTTAAGACGTGTGCAGAACAATTATAGTTCGAGACAAATCATGTCGTCCTCGTCCCACTCCACTGCATGAAGACAACGCTACTTTCTGAGTGATTTTTACAATACAAGGTAATTGTATGAGAAAGGTTGCCTTTTCTTCACTCATATTTGCAGTGGGCGGTATGGGGTGAGTGCCTTTATTACTTCCTGGAAGTAAGGATGTTATGTTTCGTCTCGACGTATATCCTTTCTTGGGTAGGTAAAAAAGGCTTTTTAAATCTGTGTATTTCAAATTGTAAACTTCCACAGCAGTTTTTTTTCCCCTTTTAGAGAAGTAAAAATGAATAAAACCCGTAAGGATGTAGATTTATGTAATACCAAGGCATAATATGTAATGTGGGGTAAATATGTAAAAATATGTAGTATCAAATTTTAATATATTAATGGTAATTATAAGATTCGCAAATATTTGTTATTTACATACGGTTAGATTGAAAGGAATATAATATGTAATTACATAAAAATCCGGTCCCTATTTATGACTATGCTCCGTGATTACACGAGGGTAGAGGACATCGAACCAGGAGTGATGGTTGATAGTTTCGTATGTAGATATCCGATATGAACAAAAGAGTCCTTGTTTACATATTTCCACTTCATGTAATTCCACGCTATCTCTTGCTTGCTTTGAAATTTAAATGTGATATTCAAATTTCCTTTTTAGGAAGATAAAGTGGAAATATATATCTCTGCCACAGGGGCAAAGTACGTGACATTTTTCTAGTATCATAATCATAATCACCACTACCATCAGGACTCCAGTTTTCGTTACCTAAAAGTTATAAAATATAATCTAAAAAATAAAATGGTGAAAATGTGTAGGCCTACCTGTAATTTAAAAAATGACTCAAATTTTTTTCTCCCCCGAAACAAAATGCTTATTTTCACACCAACCGTCTTCACTTTTTTATGTCCTTGTCATTTCTTCGTATAGATTTCAATAATTTAACACATGCTCCAGTTTTTTTTTCCAACGAAGTTGGCATTAGTGTTGATATTTATTATTATTATTATTATTATTATTATTATTATTATTATTATTATTATATTCTCGTTCCTCTTATCATTTTCTTTCAGCATTGAGCCTATTAGTTCCGATAACGCTTTCGTATCAACAGTTCTGGCGTTGTTCCCTGTCACAAGCCAGTTCAACCATCCGAGACAGACTTCTTGTGACTTAAATATACAGGTCATCATAACCACGATTTGTAGACAAGTTACCATTGTCTTTAAAACCCCAAACAAAATATACGATTTCTTATAAAATTCCGGATTCTGATCGTTCTGATCATCACGATTTCTTCCCAATTTTTCATAATCTTTCCGCGTTTCCTTGCATATCTTGACTGGATTTGTTATTTTACACCACGCTATCGTCCGAGTACCTAAGGCATCGGATTTTCTTACTGGAGACTCGGATTCACGTCTCGTTGGAATTGTGACGACCAAAGACGGAGTTGGATAAATGTTATTAGAGTACTTTAATTTTCTTGCTCTGTTACCACTCCAGGACTGCTTAATAAATCATAATAATGTTTATCATTGGTGCAAAAACCAATGGAAAAGTACTGCTCTGCATTAGATTTAAAGAGGTCAACGCTACAGGATACTGTCGCGGACGACATCCTTGGGGACTGATAATAATAATAATAATAATAATAATAATAATAATAATAATAATAATAATAATGATTTATTTAACCTGGCAGAGTTAAGGCCATACGGCCTTCTCTAACACTCAACCAGGAGTAAAGACTGCGTTACAAAAACACTACAAATTTACAAATTACACTACAATTTTACACACAAAACTGAATAAGTTAATAATAATAATAATAATAATAATAATAAAATATAAACAACAAATAAGAAGAAATCAGACATAATATATAACATACAGAAAGAAAGAAAAAAAGCATAATAATATGTGAACAGCAGGTCAAAATAAATGAGGCATACAAAAAAAAGACAATTATTCATAATAATAATAATAATAATAATAATAATAATAAATAAGAATAGTAATAATGATAATAATAATAATAATAATAATAATAATAATACTAATAGTAGTAATAAAATAGTGCAGTACAAAGTATACAGTGAATACAATATTTCTAAGTACACACAATAAGAAAAATTAAGATTATATATAGCTCAACTTACACATTAGAGATATAACATTATCGGAAAATATGAAAACAAAAATATAAAATAAGTTGAATATCATTAGAACATAAAAAAAAATGTGAATACGTGGAAACATGCAATACAACACTTGTCATAATAGTAAGTTAGTTTGGCAACTCGTCATAAGATAATTTTCTAACTTGGATTTGAAAGAATTCAATGTTCGGCAGCCCTTGACTTCAGGCGGCAGAGAGTTCCAGTGACGAGAGGTAGCAACAGTGAAGGATGAGGAATACAGAGACGATGCGTGAAGTGGAATTTCTAGCGTGTTATCGCGTTGTGATCGAGTATTAATATTATGATAGCGAGAGAGAGAGTATGAAATCGAGCGAATAAATAATAGGGGGATGAAGAGTGCATAATTCGATATAAGAGAGAAAGTGAGTGCAGATTTCTCCTCTCATGTAACCTAAGCCATGATAACTTCTTGAAAGAAGGTGAGATATGATCATAGTATCGAACATTACAAATGAAGCAGACGCACGCGTTATGAACACGCTGTAGTTTCTGAGCGGAATCAATCCTGAGATCACTGAACAAAACGTCGCAATAATGAAGTGAGGTAGAATGAGTGTCTGTACCAGCGTCTGTTTTAATTTAGATGGATAATGATACAATCTTTTTAGTGAATGGAGAATAGAGAATGCCTTCTTACATGTATATTTAATATGCGTATCCCAATTGAGATTAGATTCGAAATGTACTCCGAGATTTTTTACGGTAGAGCTAAACGGGATGATTGTTTTATTCAGTTTCACTGATGTCGGTTCCTATCGAATTAGATATATATCCTTTGCTTTCCCAAGCGCTACACTTACTCCACGCACACGTCATGACACAGGGAATGTTGTTTATGAATGGATAATGTTGGCCCATAATTATCTGTAGTAATGTCACGAGAGGTCTGAGGTCTGCCGATAAATCCACGAGCAAAGCGAGTGGATTTATCTTGGAAATCTCAGACCTCGAGTGGCATTTATTAGGACTATTTCGTGAATAAAATAAAAATGTAAATAATATATCCCTAAAATTCGATCATAAAATGTTAATAATTGTTTATTAACGAATACTTAACCTATTCAGACATTGTGAAGTTGAAATACCCGTAGATGAATATCGATTACTGCAATAAAGAAATTCGACGTTATTATTCAGTAATGCCAATTGCGAAAAGCGAAATACAGGTTTAACAATGTTAATTACATGTACTGCACTTTTCTCTTATTATTATAACATAAATACATTTTCATTATCTGCTGAAATGATAATTTAATTTAAGAGTAACAGTGGGGACAGCTATATACCAAAGCTTATGTATTCACAGCGAGACATGTTGCTACACAGTGAAGCCATCTCTGTATAGATAGGCTAATTAAAACACGACTTTTATTACGCTATACGGAAGGCAGGTTGATGAAAAGACGTTATTATTACTATGCAAGGTCAGTGGGTTTGATATGCGATGATGTTACATAAATTTTAACATCTGACTTTCTATTAAATGTTTCATACACAAGATACAATTTTATAGGCTACTCATAGGTTATGTTACCTGTGGAAGCAAGACCAATGTCAGCTGTGTCTTATTTCGACCGTTACAATCAGTGCTACACGAAAGCATTTTTTATAGCTAGACAAACGCATTCTCGCTGTAGTGTGTAACGGAACTAAAGCTGCATCTACACAGTTCAATATTCCAATCGCGTATGCGTGCAATCTGGTAAGCATATTGAAAGAATCAAGTTTAAAAGGTACGTTCAATTAAGATGCATGAAGATTTTGTGTCTACATTGTTCGTCGTTTTGAACGTCGTCTGTACTGCGTAAATATATTAATTAATATTAAATATCAATCTTGCATTCATTGCTTTAAAGTTGAAAGAAAAGTTTAACCGCGTAGTTGCATCTTAATATATTCATGATCATCAATTTACGGGGAAACAGTTGGCGACAACGACTAAACAAAAGAACGACCATGCGATAAATTGATAGCGATAAATCTAGCTGCAAAAATTATCGCAAAGTCTGACTATGATTGGTTGGAATTCAAAATTTCATTACACTTCATTGGTCGAAAATGGAATGATGTCATATAAACGAAATAGTCACAGTAATAACATGACCCAGTCCTTGAAAGACGAGGATGCTGATGACAGTGATAATGATGATCTGTTTTGCAGCCAATATAATTGAAATTATTGATCTGTGATATTACTTTTTATCCAATAACTTTAATTTGTGTTTATTATTGGGTTTCTATAAATGTCATTTTTGTATGTAAATAATTCAAATCACGTTCGTTTTCGTTGTTTCACGTAGTCTGTGTGAGTTTTCAGTAATTCATAGATTTATCCATGATTTTCGCACTATAACCATCCAGGAGTTCGTATTCGAATTTTACCAAGATTTGATATAATTTGCAACGAACCCGGGTCTTCGACGTGGAAAACCGACTCTGTGACTGTTAAGCTGATGTACCGCAAGCGACCATCATACCAGCACAATAATTTCGACAGTTGAAAAGAAACTTCGAATGGAGCTTTGAATTTACGCAGGGGCAAAGTCCCATCTTATAGTCAGGACGAACCGGGAAAATCAGTTCGGATCTATCCGCAGTTAAACGTTCTGCCCTCTGAGTAGAGGGACCGCTGGCCGCCATCCTGAGGGGCGCAGCGGCCTGGTAGAATGTCTAGTGATTTCCTCGCAGCAGCCCGAGCCTTATAAGGCGGCACCAGGACACGCGAGCAGAGGCTAAAATTATTTGACTCTTCTGTTCGTATATATATCCAGCGCCGCGACGCTCCGTGCCGCGCTGCCAAGAAGCGGTGCACGTACTGCCAGTCTCAACAACATCCTCCCAGTGCACGCACCGATAGTAAGACCCAATTAGATCAGCTGTGCGTTGCGCAGAGATGCACAGATTCTGTCAGGATGAACGAGCCAGAAAGAAAGTTCAATAACCACACCACAAATTCAATAGCCAGAAGAAGCAAAACTAAGATTTGTATCCAATGTTTGGGGTAGCAACCACTCCAAAGCATCAAGATTTAAGTAAAAATCCGTATAATATAATAGACTGCACTTCAAAAGTTTTATGCACTTCGCAACAATAATTCTCATTATCATGTTAACAGCGACATTTCCATTTGTAGTTTATTTTGTTGTAGGGAGGCCAGCGTTATCCGCCGGTTTAAGTAGGTGATGATCACTTACCTCTTACAAGGAAAGCTCAGCAAGTGATAATGGATTTTCACAAAGATTTTTCCCCCATACGTTCCATTTGAAATAAGAAATCTCCCGTTAATTTCTACATCCGGAGAAGGCCTAGTATTTGAGATATGATTTTTCAGAATAATCGCTTGACACTTCATATTTCCTTTCCATCGTGAAAAAAAAATCCTTAGTCATTGCCCTCAAAATCGGGGACGCTTATGAAAACTCACCTCTTCAAGTTTTTTAAAAAAGTATACTTTCCATCTGTCAGTGATCATAGCATTCTTTTAGTAGACTTGTGGACCAGTTTCCGAGGTAGACAGGTTATAGAAAGAATAACTCCAGAAGTTAAAACGGTGAAAGTGTTAACATATTTCAAAGCACAAAACTCCGATTGTTCAGCCTCTTGATGTTTATGGCTTTGGTCCTTGGAAAATTTTCATTAGGAAGTTCTCTGATAGTGTTTTGTTACTTGGTTCGAATATTATATTGCATCAGAGAGATAATGTGATAAAATTGCAGTCCTTAACGCATAGTCAGCTTTCATCTCCTAGATATATAAATAATTGTGTTCAAATATGGCTGGCGTAAAGCCGGGTACCTTGACAACAAACCTGATAAATTTGTCACTCCTGTAGAATTCTATTTTCACATTGATGTACAGAACTGTTCTGAGGCTGACTGTGAGAAACTTATTTTTTCTTTAAAATGTTCGAGGTGCAAAGTTCCACTGTGTTTGGGCATTTTCACAATTTTCACTACTGTGATAAGTACAGTGAATAATTTCAGGTATGCTTACATTCCCTTATCATTTCTTCATAGGCTATTCTATACTATGTATCTGGTATGTCATTTTCATAACTTATATTATTTAAGAAGATTTTGACAGTATGATATGCAGCTAGATGAGATTTATTGCCTGATATGTCTAGCACTGTTTGCATTAGCTGATTGAAGAATTTGAAAACATATCTCGAAAATTAGGCTTTCTCTGGATGTAGAAATTTATAGGGAGGTTTATCATTTCGAAT
This sequence comes from Periplaneta americana, assembly GCF_040183065.1. Classification (NCBI taxonomy): domain Eukaryota; kingdom Metazoa; phylum Arthropoda; class Insecta; order Blattodea; family Blattidae; genus Periplaneta; species Periplaneta americana. The sequence goes on from NC_091127.1 coordinate 134,397,810, forward strand.
GGAATGTAGGGGGGTAACAATCGTTGGGGAAATCCATTATCACTGGTGTGTCTTCCTTGTTAGTCTAGCCGCTGGAAAACTGAACCGCCGCTGAAACAATCTGAAATAATATCTCACCAGTCTTAATTCATTGTCCTTATTCAATTTGAGTTGATCTCGGCTGTGGCAGCCAGAAATATAGCGAGGACAGCGACGTGCAGATGCATTCATTGAATGCACGAGGCTACCTGTTACAACCTACCCCAACTTAAATCCTCCCCATAAACTTCATCCAATTTGAGTTCATGGAGCTGAACTATGTCAATGGTGACCTGGAATGCAGCATCGGAAATGACTTGACAAGCGGAAAGCATATTGCTTGCTCAGTCCCACCTCCTGTCCGTTCTAAGCCAGAATCATCCTCCTTTAATTTTCACCCTATCAGTTTGATTTTGAGTTTGAATTTGATTCTGGTAGCCTGGAATAAGGCACCAGTAACGGCGAGGGCAACGACATACACTGCTGCATGTACGAGGCCCCCAACTTTGACCCACACCCAACACATATCACGCTAGATTTCCAATCCTTCCTCATCTTATCGGAGTTGGCGACCCGGAATACAGCATCGGGAATTATTAGGGAAGTGGCAAGCAACTATCGCCTGTCTGAATTCTCTTGAGCAGATCTATCCCCAGCTCATCTCATGCCAAAATCGCCCCGATTTCCTATAGCAAGGTGAACTCTATTCAGCGCTATTAATCACACACCAGGGATCCTATCCTTCGTCCCTACCCATTCCCTAATTCCGGATTGGTTGACAGAGCTGGACTCGGTCCCTGACAGATCCGGGATCCAATGTGACGGATGTTTCTGTCAGCGACTGTCAGATCGAGAATAACAAACATGTCCCCCCCAACAACTCTCTAAGCTAGAACCACGCATAGCCTACCCACTCCATTCTTGGTTAGAATAGTATATCCACCCTCCCCACCTTATACCTTCAACGTCGATCGGGCCATATTTTATTGAATTCATCGTACAGCCAATTAGCGAGTCTTTCTGCCTGTCGTTTTTCGTGGGTTTTCTATGGCCCTAAGACAAAAATCGGAATGAGGCCTACTAGAAACGAGCCACGGTCCTGCATAATGTCGGCACTTTCCAAATTAATAGCCTTCGTTCACAAATCGGTGCCTTGGCTTTCGCGTTCCACCTTGAGGACTTCTGGACTAACTTATTCCGGCTTCTCTCGCTTAGTCTACTTTAAGGGGTTAGGTACAGCTTACAGCAGTAAAATTTTTGGAAATATTCAATATTTTTTCCTCCATTACTGTATCTTGTACTACAATAAAAATTGATATGTGTAAAACACTGTCCTTCTGCTATATGGAAAAAAAAAAAATTACTATTTAAAAAAAATATTTATATATATTTTTTTCAAAACTCATAATGATGGTATTCACTGTGTAGTGATGAAGCGTTTCCCTCATAACTCATAAACTTGTTAACTTTTTCATGTTCTCTTTCTTTTATTTTATTGCTGAAACTCGTGTTTCAACTACATTCCTTAATAAATAATATTTGTTTTATTTTGTGTTAGAAGAAAATACTGATATTTGACCATTTTTAAATGAATTTATTGATATTGATATATTTGATATTGATATATTTATTTCTACAACTCTTATTTGGTAATGGGTCGCCACCACATCTCTGTATTCGTGCTCCCCATTACCTTCTAATTACAATAAACTTTCATTGACGTGTGCAGTCATCTTGTTTTACCTTTGTTACCTCTACTACTATAATACATACTCTCAATTTGCTTTCTAACCTCTCCCCTTAACATTTTCCCTTCTTTCTAATGAACACCTCACCACTTTTACTGTTTACTTACTGTATATTTGAAGTACTTCCTATCGTCTAAAATTTCCCTAATTTTGAACTAACTTTTACTAACACTATTTAATCATAATCATTCACTTTCATCACTAATTTACAATCAGTTCTACCTCTCCTCACTTCTGTCATCACTCTTATCCCCTATTTCTCCATTAAACACTGAATCACATGTTTATTTTGTTAAACTGTTCCCTTTCACCCCGATCAATTTTCCGTTTGCCACTATTTTTGTAAGTCAACTCAACATTCATTTGTAAAAATGAATTTATATTTAATCAGACAATTTATCAAAGATAGAAAAGTGATCTTTCACCATATTGTAAATATGACATGCATAAATACACACACAAAATTTCATCACAGACTGTTGGATAGTTTTTTAGTTATGTGGGAAACGTTTCATCACTACACAGTGAACTGAATTTTGAAAAAAAAAAAATATATTAAATAATTTTGTTAAATCGTAAAAATATTTTTTTCATATAGGAGAAGGACATTGTTTTACACATACTAATTTTCATTATTGTACAAGATACAGTAATGGAGGAAAAAAATATTGAATATTTCGAAAATTTTACTGCTGTAAGCTGTACCGGTACCTAACCCCTTAAGGTCTCGTATTCCTTGACTACTGAGGATACTACTAACGTGCCTCATTCCAATCCTGCTAACATTTTAGGTGATTCTATCCTGTTACTGTTAGACCGTATTTCACACGGTAGTCACACGGCATAGCTCAGGCAGTAGCGCGTTTGCCTCCTGTTCAATATTTTCGCATATTGGCTGTAAAATTTTTGAATAACTAAACTATAAAGAATAATATTATTAACAACAAGATAACTGAACTGAATTATTGAGAATTATATGACTGTCTCATTATCGTGACATTCGCTTTCTTTTGTCGCTAGTTTGATTCGTGAATAATAATACCCAGTGCAAAATCTTCAGATTTAGATTAAATGTTAGGAGCCACAGAAATTCAGATACCAAATAAAGTAGTATCCAAGTTCTATCCCGAAACTTTGGCAGTCAGACAAAAAACAGAAGTTAAAAAAAAATCACAAAATGAACCAATAACTTTAAAGTAGACTAAAATAACAGCCAGACCAAAGCTTTTAGAACCCGTAGTAAGTTAGGATTTAGGTCAAACATTTAGAACCCAGGTGAATAATAGAAGCTAATTATCAGGTCATGATTTAGAAACTAAATAAGAAGTAGAAAATCAACATCAATTTTACAAGTCGAAATAAAACTTCACGAATCAAACTAGTGACGAAAGAAAGAGAATGTCACGATGATTACACACGTAATTCTCAATAATTAAGTTCAATATCCTGTTGTTAATAATATTATTGTTTACAGTTTAGTTATTCAAAGTTTTTATAGCCTATGTGCGAAAATGTGCATTGAAAAGTGATATGAATGTTAAAAGTATAATTATTATTAGTGGTTTATTCTCAACTTTTAAGATCAAGTTTGGTGATTTACCTACACGTAACAAATATTTTTACAGTTTAAGAAAACTTCCTCTCAACGATAAGGGATTCTCACGTTCTTCCTTACCTGTTTCTTATCTGACGGGATGTTCGTGTAATACTGTAATGGAAAATTCACTTGTTTGTAATTAGTTTATCTCATGAAAGCGTTCTTCCGTCAATACTAACGTCATTGATGCTGTGGTCCGAATTTCCTGGCATTTGCCTTACGGTTGAGGGAAAATCCTGAAAAACCTCAACCAGGAAATTCAACCCGGCAGGGAATCGAACCCTCTGCGTTAGAGACCAGCATGCTGGCCCCTACGCCACAGAGGTGGTCTTCATTTTAATGTACTTAATATAAAAAATCAGGAAGATATCGTCTGCCGAATCTTGAAATGGGTCCTTTTTATGTTTATGGTAGTGTTTCTTTTTCTTTAAATAAGTCTTTCCCTTACATCCTGTTGCCTTGATAAATTCCGTAAACATTAGAGCACAACACGGTTTGTGTAGCTCTGGACAAGCAAGATAAAGTGAGATCATGAAGATAATAACAAAATCAATGGTATAACCTAATTTTTGCATAACTAAATACATTCAGATACAGTATCTTAGGGCCATATTCATAGACATTCTTAGCGCGGGCTTCCGGTGGATGATCAGCGAATTCTTTCGTATTCATAAACCAGGGTTAGCGATATGATGTACTATGAATCCTGTACAAATAATCAGTCGATAGCCGGGGCTAGTTTAGCACCGGGCTAGCGAAGTGTCTACGAATAGCACCATTAACATATAAAAGTGAATGTGGGTATTATGTTCTCTATACAAATCTACACGCTTTGACCGATATGTGCCAAAGTTTGCACATTTAACCTTCATAACCAGGAGAAAAACATAGGCTATATTAAAATTGTGCAAATGGACGTTGAATTAATTAAGAAATAAAAAATTAAAATAAATACGATCAAACATTCATGTATAATACTAAAATGCAATCTTCTATAGTCAATTGTTTTTATTATTGTTGTTGTATTCAACATCGACTTTCACGAGGCCATGGAAATTATAACACGAAATTAAATAACATTGCTGATACACATCATGAAGGCTAAAACTAGATAATTCGTGCAATAAGTATCTCTACGCAGCTGCAGTCCAGGACCGTATTATGAATTTCTCGATGCTGTTGCAGATAGTGAGCAGACTGTGTTTTATCCAACTGAATTCTAGAATTCTTTCAAACTACAAGGATTGCTGCCACATAATTTACTTAATATTGAATAACCAGAAGTACTATTGCAAAATATTGACCCACCAAAATTATGCACCAACATGAATTGGTGCGAACAACTCATGCGAAACGTAATAGAAGTCGCAGTATTAATTGGAAAAACGAAAGGAGAAGATGTTTTTATCTCACGTATTGCTATGATACCCATTCGATTTTAAGCAATTGCAATTTCAGTGCGACTAGCATTTGTAATGACCATATTAAAATGAAGTTCAAGGACAGTACTCAAAGTTGCAGACATTGACTTAAAAACTGCGTGTTTTTCACATCCTCCACTATATTTTATGCAAAGGAATGGAAAAAAAAAGATTTTACACATATCAAAAAGCAATTCAATGATATTTCTGTCATGTTGCTAATGTAGTATGTGGATGTACGTAAGCCGACTGAAAATAGCACTGTATTAATTCTAAAATATATGTCTCTCAAAATATTGTTGTTCACGTCCGAAAATATGTTACTGCAAAATTCTATGTGTATAATCACGTTGCAAATGTAGTATGTTATGCGTTGTGGAAATAACAATCTCTTAATTTCTAAAATACCGTTAGGCCTAAACCTATACGTCTCTAAGAATGTTAGTCTTTATGCTAAAAAATGGCTTATTGCAAGTTTATATTGCATCTGTATTCTGTGTATAAAATAAGAATTAATATAATATGTTCTGAATTTGTGAGATATAGTTTTCCAAGTCATATTTAAAAAACTGGGTGTGATATAAGTGGGTGCACAGCGGTCAAGAGGTAAAAATCTTCCAATATGTACTCGTACGTATTGATTCGATGCTGAAACCGATCAGAAAGAGGAAAAGGAATCATATTTGCGTTGGGTTTTACTTTGTTCATAGTTTGATTTTTCTATTATTTTATTTGTATTTCTGGCGGTGTGGAAGAGAAGGCCTAATGGCCTTAACTACACCAGAATAAATAAATAAATAAAAACAAATAAATATATAAATTAAAAAAACTACTCAACGTCAGGCACATGATGACAGTTTTCTTTTCGGTGCCTGATTAAAAACTTTTTTTTAAATTGAGTTAACGCTGGCAGGCATTTCGCTAAGAAGTTAATCAAGTCATGTTAAGTGACGTTAAGTAAAGATTAATCTTATCTTAGTAAAGGCAATTCGTTTTGGTTGTCTATAGTTAGGTTTTCCGAGATTTCCGAAAATGTAATAACCAGTTTAATTAAAAATAGAAGCAGAAACGAAACCCCGTGCAGCGCCGGGTGCTTTCAGCTAGTATTTCATAAAATCTTCAACGTCAACATTATTCTTAATAGGCCTATATGTGGAGTTGGAAGTTCAGTTAAACTAAATAGGTACTAGAAAGAATACTAGAAAGTAGAGTACTCATTATATTTTATTTCCGATACTAATCCATCCGTAAGTAAAGCAACACCATATTATTTTTTTATATTTCTTTCATAACTGTAGTAACTTACAGTCAATGACGTAAACAGCGAAAGCAATAATGTACCCATAAGAATACGCATCTGTTTCTATGGAAATGATCTTAGATTTTCGCAAATGACTCAGAAATATTATTTTTAGATTCGTAAATATAATAAAGTTCATTTAAACTCTAAATTTTGTGTATTTCTTACAAAATCGAATAATATTTTGATGTTTCAAGACTAAATATATCCCTCGGAATGTTTAAATTCCAGGAAATACTGTATTTATGATTATTATGAAGATGTCTAAATGAATTCTGCGTACATACATACAATACATCATGAGCCAAGCTCATTTATTTTACTGCATTTCAAGGATAAATTGATATATTTTATACATATCGTCCTCAGTAGTATTCTCATGTTGTGATTCTGTCACAGTTTTTGGCCTTTGGAATTCATTTCAATTGTATTCTTATTTAAATTAACGTGTGGGGATGTTTTATGTTGTTGCTACTTCTAAGTTCTGAACTTGAATTTTTATCGGACTGCCATTAGTCTGGCCTCTTCGTTAAAAGAGGCACGCAAGCCCTCTCACCACGTCAAGGTTGCAGTCCATGGAGAGGGATTCCACCTCCCATCTATCCACTAACTAACCTACCTACCCTTTATCTGAACCTAATCCTATCAGAGCTACGGAATTTTGCTTCCATTACAGGCTTGTGCCATTCTTTTCAATGGCGTCGCTTTCGTAAGGAAGTGTGTGTCAAGTGATGGCAGATCGCTCAGAGATAATTGGTTTTTGCTCGGTACGCGTCGAAGCGTGGCCGAATTCAGAATCTGTGGATGTCGTAGCGCGTAGGGAGGTGGAAAATGACAACAATGAATTGTATCTGTTAATAAGACTTTGGAGCGGACGGAGAAGAAAACGCATCATTTATGGGTGTAACTTGCGTTAATTTTTATTGTGAATTTTATATACTTCGGTTGCAATAAAAATGAGATACCGGGAAACTAACACGAAATTTTCATTGTACGCTTTACGTCTTTAGGAACCGATATACTCCTCTATTATGTTGCCAATAATATTTAGGATTGTAGCTAAGATTGTGGGTCCCTATCACCACGGCATGGCGCGTCCTCAGGTTGCGGATCGAGGAGACGGCCTCCAGATATGGAGGGTAGCTGTGAATATATTGAATAAGCAGTCGCGGACAGCCGATGAGAGGTGGTCCTCCAGCTTGGGGGTTGGGCGAAGGGCTAACAACCCATCAACGTAAAAAAACAGCTTGTTACGAATCCTTCAAATAAGCCTCGGAAAAAAAAAAACAAACAAAATTTTGTCCAATATTCTTTTGAGAAGATTAACTCCATATGTAGATGAAATTATTGGGGATCATTAGTGTGGTTTTAGGCGTAATAGATCAACTATTGACCAGATATTTTGTATTCGATAGATAATGGAGAAAAAATGGGAGTGTAAGGGTACAGTGCATCAGTTATTCATAGATTTTAAAAAGGCATATGACTCGGTTAAGAGAGAAGTTTTATATGATAAATTTATTGAATTTGGTATTCCCAAGAAACTAGTTCGATTAATTAAAATGTGTCTCAGTGAAACGTACAGCAGAGTTCGTATAGGTCAATTTCTGTCAGATGCATTTTCAATTCACTGTGGGCTAAAGCAAGGAGATGCACTGTCACCTTTACTTTTTAACTTTGCTCTAGAGTATGCCATTAGGAAAGTCCAGGATAACAGAGAGGGTTTGGAATTGAACAGGTTACATCAGCTGCTTGTCTATGCGGATGACGTCAATATGTTAGGAGAAAATCCACAAATGATTAGGGAAAACACGAGGATTTTACTGGAAGCAAGTAAAGAGATAGGTTTGGAAGTAAATCTTGAAAAGACAAAGTATATGATTATGTCTCGTGACGGAAATATTGTGCGAAATGGCAATATAAAAATTGGAAATTTATCTTTCGAAGTGGCGGAGAAGTTCAAATATCTTGGAGCAATAGTAACAAATATAAATGATACTCGGGAGGAAATTAAACACAGAATAAATATGGGAAATGCCTGTTATTATTCGGTTGAGAAGCTTTTATCATCCAGTCTGCTGTCAAAAAATCTGAAAGTTAGAATTTATAAAACAGTTATATTACCGGTTGTTCTTTATGGTTGTGAAACTTGGACTCTCACGTTGAGAGAGGAACATAGGTTAAGGATGTTTGAGAATAAGGTTCTCAGGAAAATATTTGGGGCTAAGAGGGATGAAGTTACAGGAGAATGGAGAAAGTTACACAACACAGAACTGCACGCATTGTATTCTTCACCTGACATAATTAGGAACATTAAATCCAGACGTTTGAGATGGGCAGGGCATGTAGCACGTATGGGCGAATCCAGAAATGCATATAGAGTGTTAGTTGGGAGGCCGGAGGGAAAAAGACCTCTAGGGAGACCGAGACGTAGATGGGAAGATAATATAAAAATGGATTTGAGGGAGATGGGATATGATGATAGAAAATGGATTAATCTTGCTCAGGATAGGGACCGGTGGCGGGCTTATGTGAGGGCGGCAATGAACTTCCGGGTTCCTTAAAAGCCAGTAAGTAAGTAAGCTAAGATTATTTGAACTATCCTTCAGAAATAGCTACAAATGAAAAAAAAAATATATATATATATATATATATATATATATATATATATTATTCGCATCCAAATAAATGTAGAAACTTTGTAAAAGAGAGCCATTTCTTGTAACTTCAAAAGGTAAGATAGTAGCCTAGATCTGAATTTATTTACAGATTTTATGGTTTAAATGCGTCTATACATTAGAGTCGGGCAAACAGCCTCTTACTCCCGCTCGTCTCGTAGGCGAGACTGGCTGGCCGATAACGCCAGTTCCGAGAATCGTAATCTCGAGATTGGCACTCTCGGGAACGAGGAATACCGGGTCCCGGCCTGTTATCGCACGGCCGACTTATCGTTACGAAATGCGTACACTGACTGCCGGCTTAATTGCCGCTCATCACTGAAATTCGTGACTCTTTCTGAAATATTAATGTTCATAAAGTAATTTAAGAAGGCACAGCAGTGTGGTATGCAATAATACTGCACATTATGATTGTCGACATTCTTACAGAAGTCACACTATTTTAATGAACTACTTATTGCCTTTCTGGAGAAGCAAAATAATGCAGCACTTTCAGTCGTTACCTAATCCTAAGCTAGTCTAAAACAATAACACGTTATGGTTGGAGCTATGATATACTTTCTCGCTATCAGCATTTCGTTGACATTCCATATTTAATCATTCGATAGTGTTTTGTATACGCTATAGTAATGGATAACACACGACTGTATTATTATATTGCGCGTTCACATCTGGATGTTTCGTTGTTATGCAACGGCATCTTCATCAGCATGGGTAATTATTGTGCTGTGTAAGGACGAAATAAAATAATTAATACTTATTTATATTATAAAGGACCAAAGACTCTGACAAAAGATATTTTTGTTTCCCAACTGATAAAATGCTGCATGTGAAATGGAAACACTTTTGCAAGAGGAAGGACAGAATTACGAAATAGAGTAGATCCTTTCACAAATTGATCATAATTACTTACAAATGCATTTTAAGGAACCCGGAGGTTCATTGCCGCTCTCACATAAGCCCCCCACCGGTCTCTAACCTGAGCAAGATTAATTCAGTCTCTACCATCATATCCATTTTTATATTATCTTCCCATCTACGTCTCTGCCTCTCCAAACGTCCTTTCCCTCCGGCCATCCAACTAACACTCTATATCCATTTCTGGATTCGCCCATACATGCTAGATGTTCTGCCCATTTCAAACCTCTGAATTTAATATTCCTAATTATGTCAGGTGTAGTACAATGCGTGCAGTTCTACGTTGTGCAACTTCCTCCATTCTCCATCCCTCTTAGCCCCAAATATCTTCCTAAGAATCTTATTCTCGAACACCCTTAACCTCTGTTCCTCAAAGTGAGAGTCCAAATTTCACCACCATACAGAACAACCGGTAATGTAACTGTTTTATAAATTCTAACTTTCAAGTTTTTTGAGAGCAGGCTGGGTGACAAAAGCTTCTCAACCGAATAATAACAGGCATTTCCCCCCATATTTATTCTGCGTTTCCTCCTGAGTGTAATTTATATTTGCTTTATCATAACAACAGAGAATAAATGAGGGTTATTATTATTATTATTATTATTATTATTATTATTATTAAATTAGTTACTTTACGACGCTTTATCAACTGCTATAGCTATCTAGCGTCTGAATGAGATGATAATGCCAGCGAAATGAGTCCAGGGTCCAGTGCCGAAAGTTACCCAGAATTTGCTCTCAATGGGTTGAGGCGAGGAACCTCAGCCAGGTAAAGGCTGGTGCACAATAAACCGGGAACGGAAACGACAACGAGAAATAATCTATACTAATAATAAATCTGTAAGCGAAATTTTTCTGGTAATTTTCGCTTTTCCAAAAATAATTGGTCCTAACATATATAATTAATTAATTATCCTAAAACCGAAAATCGCTTTTTTGAAATTTTTGTTTGTATGTCTGTCTGTCTGTCTGGATGTTTGTTACCTTTTCACGCGATAATGGCTGAACGGATTTCGATGAAAATTGGAACATAAATTAAGTTCGTTGTAACTTAGATTTTAGGCTATATGGCATTCAAAATACTTTATTTAAAAGGGGGGTTATAAGGGGGCCTGAAGTAAATAAACCGAACTATCTCGCTTATTATTGATTTTTGTGAAAAATGTTACATAACAAAAATTTCTTTAAAAATGATTTCCGATAAGTTTTATTCCAGGCAAAATTTTGATAGGACTGATATTTAAGTCTGTCTGTCTGTCTGTCTGTCTGGATGTTAGTTACCTTTTCAGGCGATAATGGCTGAACGGATTTCAGTGAAAATTTGAATATAAATTAAGTTCGTTGTAACTTAGATTTTAGGCTATGTAGCATTCAAAATACTTTATTTAAAAGGGCGGTTGTAAGGGGGAACCGCCTGAATTAAATAAACCAAAATATCTCTCTTATTATTGATTTTTGTGAAAAATGTTACATAACAGAAGGTTATTCAAAAATGATTTTCGATAAGTTTTATTCCAGGCAAAATTTTGATAGCTCTGATATTTAAGGATATAAAAGAGTTTTAAAATAACAATACATTTCCACCGCCGCCTCAGATTGTAGCGTCGTTGTTCCGTAACTGCTATGTGCAAACTATTAAATTTTTTAGTAGGAAGAAAAACAAATTTATTCGTTCTATGGCAGTAGTGCATAGAAGATCGTGAATTTTTACATTTTTACACAATCAACTCTATTAATTTGGAGTGATTTATTAAAGGATGCATTCAAGACTAATTTAGAAAAATGTTAAACGAGTTATATTTGCACCAAATGAATGGTCTCTGGATCAAAATGATAGCATTTTAATTATTTAAATACAATTTAAATTAAGTAACATATTAAACGATTTATTCTTCTATCAAACACGAATGTTCCCTGGGCCCAATGTTCTATTTTAATTATGTAATTACTTTATATTTATTTCTAATAAGTGCAGCGGAGCGCACGGGTACAGCTAGTGTTAAAATAAATGTATTTAAATGTGAACATTCACAATTAACGAGAAGATTAACGGGAACGTGAAAGTTAATTGTGAATGCTCACATTCAAATGTATTTATTTTAACAATATTTCCGTTATCGTTGTCGTTTCCGTTCTCGGTTTATTGTGAACCAGTCTTAACTTGTCCCAACCAAGATTCGAACCGGAAGCCGATCGTTTCACAGTCAGGTGTGCTAACCGTTTACTCTACAGCGATTATTATTATTATTATTCTTATTATTCTTATTATCATTATATCATTATTATTAGTAGTATTACCGTTATCATCATTATCGTAATCATTAGGATGATTAAGATTATGATTATCAGGATTATTATGATGGTTATTATTTATTACTGTCTTGTAAGTTATCATTAGGTACAAGTATTAGAAATCTGATTAATTCTTAATTTGTTATTCTCGTTCCTATAACATAGGATAATTATTGTAAATCATATAGGCCTATATAATTTTATATTGTAACATGGCTAGAATACGATAATGATTGTTCTGTAACAATAATTTATAACGTGCACACCAATAGAAAGTGTAGTTTTCTATAGTATAGGCTGGTTCAGAATAAACCGGGAACGGAAACGAGAACGGAAATAATGTTAAAATAAATGTACAGTATTAAATGTGAGCATTCAGAATAGTTAATTGTGAATGCTTACCTTTAAATACATTTATTTTAAAAATATTTCCGTTCTAGTTCTCGTTGCCGTTTCCGTTCTCGGTTTATTGTGAACCAGCTTTTAATATTTTCATGTTTCATATCATTGTGTTACAAACAATTTTTTTATTTAGTTGCTATAAAAGATAGCCTAATTACTATAAAGTGTAAACCATCTTGGACTATATAGCCTCATTTTCAACTATCTTTATTAAAATATCAATTAATACTATCCGTCCAATAACGAGTTTTCATGCGTTGAAAGGTTCCGTACAAATTTTACGGAACAAACGTTTGAGTCATGAGTCCTGCGCTAACAGGTTAACTCGCAGTTATTCGAGAACCAGTAAAAATTTTGAGTGGCCATCACTTTTAAAAGTAATTTCCATCCTTTCTCAACATTTCTCTCGCTTTGACCCCCCATCTAACGTGAAAAACAAAAAAGTTTTCAAAGGTGAAAGGTGAAGTTGCAAATGTCTATTCTGAACACATCAATCTCCATCGAAGTTAATATTTTTTTTCTCACTTTCCAAAAAATATTTTCAGTTCGATTTTTTTCCTATGTTTTCCTTAGACATTGAGCTATCAATCCAAAAAATTACAGCGCGATTGATTAAGTATTATAGGAGCTACGACATGATATATATTTAAAGAACCGGGAAATGCATAAGCCAATGCTTCCTATAGGAGCACGGCCCGAGCGATATTGCTTGCTTATCAGTACAACAGTCCCGCATAGACGTCCGAGACTGTCGGGAGCATGGTGGAAACATAGTAAAGGTGTGGGACTGCGCATGCTGTTGCGATAGCGGCCGAGACGTGTGACGTCATCTTTACTGCAGACAGCGATCGCAGCTCATTGCGTTGAGTACAGTTTCTTTAATAAACCTAACTAGACATTAATTACAATACATAATTTGAACTGATTGTTGCCAATGTTATTCATATCCTTTTCATTGTGCGTTTAAGTTCATGTACTCTTTAAAAGAGTTATGAATAAAATTTTAAAAACATATAAAAAATTAACAGTAATAGCTTAAAAGTCGCTCCCTCAAATCTGCCGTCCTAGACAGCTGCTTAGTCTGCCGAGGCCTAAATACGCCCCTGATTGCATGTAGGCTACTGTACCTATTAACTTTCTTTCACTTCAGCGCAACAGGAGCATCCAGCACTAATGTAACAATGGAAAATCGCGGAGCCACTGAGTCTACTGTCACAGAGGAATGCCAAATACTAATACAAAGAATTCAAGAATTAGAAGAGAAGAATTACTCTCTACAAACGAGGATTAAGGAATTGACAGCTGCCAACAGGAAACATGAAGAAGACAAAAGAAAATTACATGAGGATGTAATTTCATTGAAAAACATTAGACAAACAGAAGTTAAATCTAAAGTGGGTGAAATTTTGAAACCATTTTTCACTATTGGGCAAATTGATGCTCTTTTGAATAAAAAGCGTAGGGTGAAATGGTCTGTAGAAGATTACGGTACTGCAATAACACTTCGAAACCTAAGTCCAAAAACATACCGATACTTAAGAACAAAATTAAATTACCCGTTACCTGATTTGTCAACTCTGAGAAAATGGACAGTAAAACAATTATCGCTTGAGGAAGGTGTACTTCATGATGTCTTAAAATTAATGAAGGCGAGAGCTACAAATATGTCGGAGTTAGATCGTGTAACAGTATTAGCATTTGATGAAATGTATTTAAATGAGGTTTCTTTTGACAGTAGGGAAGAACAAATAATTGGACCTCATAAGGCAGTGCAGGTTGTTTTTGCACGTGGTTTGTTTGCAAGGTAGAGGCAGCCCTTATACTATAAATATGATCAGACAATGACAAAAGAAATCCTAACAGACATAATTTGCCAGTTAGAAGGCAGTGGTTTTCAAGTTGTGGCCACAGTTAGCGATTTAGGTGGAAGTAACAGAAAATTGTGGCGTGATTTGAAAATTTCTACCAAACTAAATTGCAATTTTCCTAATCCAAATGATTCAACTCGAGAAATATTTGTTTTTTTTTTTCAGACGCTCCACATTTATTGAAATTACACAGGAATCACTTTCTAGATCATGGTTTCAACTTGAACGGATTGGACATTTCATCAGAACCAATTCATGAACTTTTACGTGCATCCTCGTCCTCTGATACAAAATTAGCTTACAAGTTAACTCCGTTACACTTAAGTGTCTGTGGTACCCAAAGACAAAAGGTTAGTTTGGCAGCACAATTATTTTCCAACAGAGTTGCAAAGGCTTTGAAATGGTGTGGTGAAAACGACCTGTTGAGATCAAATGAATGGAAAGAAACTTCAAAGGCAATAAAATTAACTAATGATTGGTTTGATTTATTTAATACCGTTTCTAAATTCGGTACCCACCGTGGGCTGCATAGTTACGGAATAAACCTTCAAGATCAGAATATTATACTCTCAGAAATGAATGACTTCATGACCACAGTTAAAGTAGGAGAAGCAAACAGGAAATTACCTTATCAGGAGGGGATTCTAATAAATAATAAATCATTAACATTGTTGTATGAGGCAAAGAGGTACAAGTATAAAATTGAATACATCATCACAAGAAAACTTAACCAAGATCTGGTAGAAAACTTTTTTTCGGAAATTAGAAGCATGGGTAGAACAAACGATCATCCCTCTGCTTTAGATTTTAAACAGACTGAAGTGGTACATACTAGGTCGAAATCCATTATCTCAGTTTTGTGAGAACAAAAACACTTCCGATTTGCTTTCGGAAGAAGAGGCATTAATAGTGGGTCCTAGTACAAGCCAATCAGAAGTCAATGATAATCTGCAGAAAGAACTATGTGCAACGGCAGAATTTCTTAAAGGCATTCTGAAAGCGGTTAAATTTACCAACGATCGAGATCCTAAAGAAAATATAGGCCTCCCAGAAAAAATATATGAAATCTCTGCAAGACAGCGGATATCCCAGGAAGGATTAAAATATATTGCAGGATATGCTGCATCAAAACATATGGAGCAATACCCGAATCTTGGAATTCCCACAAAATTGTCAACTTCTGCTAATCAAAAAGACTGGATTACTACGGTGTCCCGTGGAAACTTAATTCTCCCTTCTAAGGCTCTACAATTGGTTGCCACGCTTATTGAAGTATATTCTCAGATGTGCACGGAGATTCTGTTTCTCATGAGAAATTTATAATAAAAAAGACTAAATTTGGTTAATTCTGCCATGAAAAACGAAGCAGAAATGAGTTCTCCTCTTCCGCCAGAAGTAATTACGACATTGGTTAGAACAAGAACATTTATTAGAATTAAAGAAATTAATAAAATAATAAAAATGTCTGGAATTTCAAAGAGAAATATTATAAAGAAAATGAAAAAGATTGCATAAGAATAAGTATTTACTTAACAGAGTGGGATTTATAATGGTGAAACTATATTATGTCGTGTGTGGAATAATAAGGTAAATAATGTAGTAGACTATATTATGTCTCCAATAGCCTGAATATATAAAAATATTTGTTTACTATAATGACAAATTATTCCAAGAAATTCATATACATATGTTAATGAAGGTTCAAAAGTATTTGAATTCATGTACAAAATAATGTATGTTATAAATAACTGTATAGATCTAAGTATGTATATATTTATTACACATTGTATTGTAATTATTATAAAACCACGTGTATATTACAGAGGGCAATATTATTAATGACACTGCCATATCACATTGTTTCTTGAAACTTAAGTTTAATATGTAATAGATCATAATTTTATTACGTTATCATTTCAAGGTAGTTCCTATTGTACTTGAATTCATGTGTAATATAATTTGTGTGATATATGGGCCTAATTTTGTGCATATTTGTAGCATAATGTATTATAATTATTATAAAAGTACGTGTGTATTACAGAAGGCAATTATTAACGTTGCACTACCGTATTACATATTTCTTGACTCTTGAATTTAATTTATTGTTCTCTATTTTATAATGTTATCACTTCAAGGTAGACCCTATTATAGCCCATACTGTCAATATTTACTGAATACACAAACCATGATTTTTATTTATTCATTTAAATCTATGGACGCAGATCTAACCATCAACAATCTGTTATGTTGACTGTGTCATTCGAGTGCGGCCTGCAGTAAAGGTGACGTCATGCGCAGACTGAACGAAAACACGCACAGCTTGTCCCACACCTCTACTATGTTTCCACCATGGTCGGGAGTGATCTAGTATCGGTAATCTCGGGAGCAAGAGAATCTCGTGTTCTCTATCAATGAGTCATTTGGCTACGTTAGGTACTCGCGCACTGGGCGAGACTGCGGTGATTACGCAAGCGAGAACGGGCGATAATATGAGGCAGTCTGCCCGACTCTACTATACATGTGTATAATGGTATAAGTGTCATTATTATTCATGTCATACGGAAGAAAATATGTCCTTACAATTTTTTTCTAATTGCAATATTTAACTAATTTATTACTAAAGTTTACAATATCAGACGTTTTGCAACGTTGCTAGATGGTGAGGAGGGTGTTTAGAAGTATACAGTACAGCTCAAGCGGGTAGACATACCGGTACAAAACAGACGCTCTGTTCTAATGCAGAAGCTGACCATGACGATACTGTTGTTTACATAAAACGGGCAGCAAAATAAATAGCCTACAAACTTTCAATCTCATTTATAGAACATTAAGGTAAATTTACATTTTATGTAACAATATTATTCCATTTTTAATTATAGGTCTAAAAAACAAACAATGGTTTTGTGCACAAAATCACGCTAACGTTTTTTTTCTAATGCAACATTTTAATCACTCCAGAGTTCGTAAAGCAATAATTTTTAAACAAATTTCTGCTTGTGTGATTTTCGAAACGGGGTAAGAGACTTCTAGTAATATATAAAAATCAAATTATGTATGTATATAAGTTTTATTACTGAACACTGCAGTCCAAGTATGCTTTTTGTACACTCGTTATGAAGTGGATTATTTTCAATTTCGCTGCTTGGCTAAGCCGTATACACCATCAGTCATATTCAGATAACAAGACCGAATACCATACTCCTGGTGATGGTCATCCGTACCTGTTCCTGCCTGGGAAATTTGAATTCCTCTGTATGTCTCTGAGTAGTATAAAACCTACCACCATTGCCAACTATTAACTTTTGGACCAATCACCAGGGACACCTGAACGGGCAATACTCGTACGACACCGAACACAAGTAGGTGTCCCGTTTTTCAAGCGGAGTTGATAACGAAATGTGAAATTGTAGAGGATGTTGGTAGAATGAAGAGGGAAAACCGATGAAACCGCGAGAAAACCCCCCATAATCAATGGCTTTGTCGACCACAAATGCAACTCCGCTAGTGCCGAGATTTTATGTCGGATCCGCGGTTGTCATAAACCAGCACTTGATTACACACATAATTCTCAATAATTCAGTTCAATATCCTGTTGTTAATAATATTATTGTTTGTAGTTTAGTTATTCAAATTTTGTTATAGCCTATGTGCGAAAATGTGCATTGAAAAGTGATATGAATGTTTTTTTTATCTATCTATCTATCTATCTATCTATCTATCTATCTATCTATCTATCTATCTATCTATCTATCTATCTATCTATCTATCTATCTATCTATCTGTCTATCTGTCTATCTGTCTGTCTGTCTGTCTCTCTGTCTGTCTGTCTGTCTGTCTGTCTGTTGTTGAACATAACAGGCAAAGCCCAATTACAATGTTCACGACTAACAAATTAATTTATAAAACATAAACAAGGAAAAGGAAACATACACCTATTAAAACTGAAACAAAATAGAAATAAGAGAAAGAAAAAGAGAGAAATTGAAATAAGGTGTGAAAGTAGCTTCAAATTAACTAACAATATTCTGTAAAATATGATAACAAATAATTCTGTATCTAGAGAAATTCATATTGAAAATATCAACATTCGGATGAGGATGTAATTTATTGTATAACTGTAACATTTGGAAAACTGGGGAATTTTTGTGGGATTCAGTATTTGTCCTTGGTATGTAAAATAAATTTCGAAATTTCGTTTTAAGCTTAGGTGCATATAATGTTATATAATAAAATAAACTAACACAGTCCAACTTATTGTTGAAAATTTTATAAAGAAAATTTAAAGATTGACATTTTCGTCTAATTTGCAAACTAGTAAAATGGAAATGTTGAAGCATTGTATCATAACTCTCATAGGTAGGATAATCATTATAAAGTCTGTAATAGAACCATTTTAGAAATTTATTTTGAATTTTTTCCAGTAACAGAATATATTTATTAGTAACTGGGTTCCAGATAACAGCAGCATACTCTAATTTAGTTCGAACAATGGAATTATGCACAATTATTATAGTTTTGACTTTAAATTTACAATAATTTGGAAGTATAATTATTATTAGTGATTTATTCTCAACTTTTAAGGTAATGTTTGGTGATTTACCTACAAGTAACAAATATTTTTACAGTTTAAGAAAACTTCCTCTCAACAGTAAGGGATTCTCACGTTCTTCCTTACCTGTTTCTTATCTGACGGGATGATCGTGTAATACTGTAATGGAAAATTCACTTGTTTGTAATTAGTTTATCTCATGAAAGCGTTCTTCCATCAATACTAACGTCATTGCCTTGATGCTGTGGCCCGCATTTCCTGGCATTTGCCTTACGGTTGAGGGAAAATCCTGAAAAACCTCAACCAGGAAATTCAACCCGACCGGGAATCGAATCCTCTGCATAAGAGACCAGCATGCTGACCCCTACACCACAGAGGTGGTCTTCATTTTATTGTACTTAATATAAAAATCAGGAAGATATCGTCTGCCGAATCTTGAAATGGGTCATTTTTTGTGTTTATGGTAGGCTAGTGTTTCTTTTTCTTTAAATAAGTTTTTCCGTTACCTTTTGTCGGCTTGATAAATTCCGTAAACATTAGAACACAACATGGTTTGTGTAGCTCTGGATAAGCAAGATAAAGTGAGATCATGAAGGTAATAACAAAATCAATGGTATAACCTATTTTTTGCATAACTAAATACATTCAGATACAGTAGGCTATCTTAATATATAAAAGTGAATGTGGGTATGTATCTTCTCTATACAAATCTACACGCTTTGACCGATATGTGCCATTTAACCTTCATAACCAGGAGAAAAACATAGGCTATATTAAAATTGTGCAAATGGACGTTAAATTAATCTATACTAATAATAAATCTGTAGCCGAAATTTTTCTGGTAATTTTCGATTTTCCAAAAATAATTGGACCTAACATATATAATTAACCACCCTGAAACCAAAAATCGCATTTTTGAAATTTTTGTTTGTATGACTGTCTGTATGTTTGTTACCTTTTCACACGATAATGGCTGAACCGATTTATGTGAAAATTGGAATATAAATTAAGTTCGTTGTAACTTAGATTTTAGGCTATATAGCATTCAAAATACTTTATTTAAAAGGGGGGTTATAAGGGGGCCTGAATTAAATAAATAGAAATATCTCGCTTATTATTGATTTTTGTGAAAAATGTTACATAACAAACGTTTCTTTAAAAATGATTTCCGATACGTTTTATTCTTTACAAAATTTTGATAGGACTGATATTTAATGAGATAAATGAGTTTTAAAATTAAAATAACGCCATCTAAGACGGTGCAATGAAATAACAAATGACTTCGTCTAGAAGGGGCCTTGGACAACAACAATCGAAAAAGGGGCCTTGGACAGCAATAATCGAAAGCTATTAAACTTAGCCTACAGACCATGTTTCTGTGTTTGTATGAAGTAATATCGGAAGCTAAATTAACCGATTTGTATAATTAATTATTATTTCACCATTGGAAAGTGTAGTTTCTCTAGATAGACATACTGCTATAATGTTATTACAGTAACTTCTTAGTAAATCGAGGACAGGTAAGATTAAAATAGCTTCTTATGCACGGAAAATTTGATAGGCTATTTTGCACATTCGTTTTCTGTATTTCTTAAAATAATATTTATGTACACACTCATTTTAATCTCAGAGAATTAACGAACAACGAGAGTGTATTGATTTAGTATGCAGTAATAGTACGTTAGCTTAGCAATCCATTATTTTATAATTCAAATTTTAACTATGCTCAATCGAATCGTGTTAAAATACATAAAATAGACTATATATGCAATAAAAGCAATGCAAAAAAAATTGGGTAATGAGCCAAGCAGATTATGTTGCGCTTTTGTAAAAGTTGTTGCTTCTGAGATTCAAGAGCCCCCACAACAAATTAAAAACTTTCTTATCGGAGTACATCCGTTATCAACGCACTTTTTATATAATATAATATAATATAATATAATATAATATAATATAATATAATATAATATAATATAATATAATATATACTAATAATAAATATGTAACCGAAAATCGCTTTTTTGACATTTTTGTTTGTATGTCTGTCTGTCTGTCTGGATGTTTGTTACCATTTCACGCGATAATGGCTGAACGGATTTCGATGAAAATTGAAATATAAATTAAGTTCATTGTAATTTAGATTTTAGGATATATGGCATTCAAAATACTTCATTTATCGGGGCCTGAATTAAATCGAAATGTCTCGCTTATTATTGCTTTTTTGTGAAAAATGTTACATAACAAAAGTTTCTTTAAAAATGATTTCCGATAAGTTTTATTCTATGCAAAATTTGGTAGGTCTGATAGACTTTTAAAATAACAATACAATACGTTTTCACCACCGCCTCAGATTGTAGCGTTGTTGTTCCTGCAGTAATTCCCATGTGCAAAATATAAAATTTTTGAGTAGGAAGAAAAAACACATTTATTCATTCCATGGCAATGGTACATAGGAGATCGTGAATTCTTACATTTTCGAAAGAAAGAAATATAATTACATATCACTGTTTATGCTGTATCACTATTTAAGTCATTTGAAGGGTTCAGAACCATAGTGGGCCAAGCGCCATTTACTGAAGACGTAGAAAACAATGGATAAATTTAGTTATTACCATAATTCAATGGAACCATGTAGCAAGTAATATAAATTTTACAAATTAAAACTAAATGATATGTCAATCTTCATTAAACTATAGTTGCATGTAATAGCAAATAAGAAACATGTTAAAGTTATTGTCATTGCACCCAAATGAGTGCTCTCTGGACCAAAATGATCGCAATTTAATTATTTAAATACAATTTCAATTAAGTAACGTATTAAACGATTTATCCTTCTAACAAACACGAATGTTCCCTGGATCAAATGTCCTATTTTAATTATGTAATTACTTTATATTTATTTCTAACAGGTGCAGCGGAGCGCACGGGTACGGTTAGTTAAAAAATAAAAATTGAAATAAATACGATCAAACATTCATGTATAATCACAGTATACTAAAATGCAATTTTCTGTAGTCAATTATTTTTATTATTGTCATATTCAACATCGACTTTCACGAGGCCATGAAAATTATAACACGAAATTAAATAACATTGCTGATACACATCATGAAGGCTAAAACTAGATAATTCGTGCAATAAGTATCTCTACGCAGCTGCAGTCCAGGACCGTATTATGAATTTCTCGATGCAGTTGTAGATAGTGAGCAGACTGTGTTTTATCCAACTGAATTCTAGAATTCTTTCAAACTACAAGGATTGCTGCCACATAATTTTCTTAATATTGAATAACCAGAAGTACTATTGCAAAGTATTGACCCACCAAAATTATGCACCAACATGAATTGGTGCGAAGAACTCATGCGAAAAGTAATAGAAGTCGCAATATTAATTGGAAAAACGAAAGGAGAAGATGTTTTTATCTGACGTATTGCTATGATACCCATTCGATTTTAAGCAATTGCAATTTCAGTGCGACTAGCATTTGTAATGACCATATTAAAATGAAGTTGAAGGACAGTACTCAAAGTTGCAGACATTGACTTCAAAACTGCGTGTTTTAAAAAAAATTTACACATATCAAAAAGCAATTCAATGATATTTCTGTCATGTTGCTAATGTAGTATGTGGATGTATGTAAGCCGACTGAAAATAGCACTGTATTAATTCTAAAATATATGTCTCTCAAAATATTGTTGTTCACGTCCGAAAATATGTTACTGCAAAATTCTATGTGTATAATCACGTTGCAAATGTAGTATGTTATGCGTTGTGGAAATAACAATCTCTTAATTTCTAAAATACCGTTAGGCCTAAACCTATACGTCTCTAAGAATGTTAGTCTTTGTGCTAAACAATGGCTTATTACAAGTTTATATTGCATCTGTATTCTATGTATAAAATAAGAATTAATATAATATGTTCTGAATTTGTTAGATATAGTTTTCCAAGTCATATTTTAAAAAACTGGGTATGATATATGTGGGTGCACAGCGGTCAAGAGGTAAAAAATCTTCCAATATGTACTCGTACGTATTGATTCGATGCTGAAACCGATCAGAAAGAGGAAAAGGAATCATATTTTCATTGGGTTTTACTTTGTCCATAGTTTGATTTTTCTATTATTTTATTTGTATTTCTGGCGATGTGGAAGAGAAGGGCTAATGGCCTTAACTACACCAGAATAAATAAATAAAAACAAATAAATATACAAATTAAAAAAAACCACTGAACGTCAGGCACATGATGACAGTTTTCTTTTCGGTGCCTGATTAAAAACTTTTTTTTTTAATTGAGTTAACGCTGGCAGGCATTTCGCTAAGAAGTTAATCAAGTCATGTTAAGTGACGTTAAGTAAAGATTAATCTTATCTTAGTAAAGGCAATTCGTTTTGGTTGTCTATAGTTAGGTTTTCCGAGATTTCCGAAAATGTAATAACCAGTTTAATTAAAAATAGAAGCAGAAACGAAACCCCGTGCAGCGCCGGGTGCTTTCAGCTAGTATTTCATAAAATCGTCAACTTCATCATTATTCTTAATATATCTGGAGTTGGAAGTCCTAGTTGGAAGGTACTAGAAAGTAGAGTACTCATTATATCTTATTTCCGATACTAATCCATCCGTAATTAAAGCAACACCATATTATTATTTTTTTATATTTCTTTCATAACTGTATTAACTTGCAGTCAATGACGTAAACAGCGAAAGCAATAATGTACCCATAACAATACGCATCTGTTTCTATGGAAATGATCTTAGATTTTCGCAAATGACTCAGAAATATAATTTTTAGATTCGTAAATATAATAAATTTCATTTAAACTCTAAATTTCGTGTATTTCTTACAAAATAAAATAATATTTTGATGTTTCAAGACTAAATATAGCCCTCGGAATTTTTAAATTCCAGGAAATACTGTATTTATGATGATTGTAAAGATGTCTAAATGAATTCTGCGTACAATCATGCAATATATCAAGAGCCAAGCTCATTTATTTTACTGCATTTCAAGGATAAATTGTTAGGCCTATATTTTATACATATCGTCCTCAGCAGTATTCTCATGTTGTGATTCTGTCACAATTTTTGGCCTTTGGAATTCATTTCAATTGCATTCTTATTTAAATTAGCGTGTAGGGATGTTTTATGTTGTTGCTACTTCTAAGTTATGAACTTGAATTTTTATCGGACTGCCATTAGTCTGGCCTCTTCGTTAAAAGAGGCACGCAAGCCCTCTCACCACGTCAAGGTTGCAGTCCATGGAGAGGGATTCCACCTCCCATCTATCCACTAACTAACCTACCTACCCTTTATCTGAACCTAATCCTATCAGAGCTACGAAATTTTGCTTCCATTACAGGCTTGTGCCATTCTTTTCAATGGCGTCGCTTTCGTAAGGAAGTGTGTGTCAAGTGATGGCAGATCGCTCAGAGATAATTGGTATTTGCTCGGTACGCGTCGAAGCGTGGCCGAATTCAGAATCTGTGGATATCGCAGCGCGCAGGGAGGTGGAAAATGACAACAATGAATTGTATCTGTTAATAAGACTTTGGAGCGGACGGAGAAGAAAACACCTCATTTATGGGTGTAACTTGCGTTAATTTTTATTGTGAATTTAATAACATTGAACTGCCCCCCCATTCAGGGTAGCCCTTACGGACTCAGTATATCCTCAAAAAAATTAATATACATATGTAAACATAGATATTAAATTTTAAAGAAGGGAAACAAAGAAAATGGCGTGCTATTGCTATTAATGTGGCACCATGTGATTAATTAGGATTTAGCAGGATTTTTTTAACACAATTATCACAATTTCATCCCTCAGAGATGTTGGCAGAGCAAACTGCCGTCGAAATTCTTCTAAAGAAGCTGGTATAGTCCCTCGAGCACCTACGAGCAAGCCGAATACCTCAACGTGAATTAAGGCATATTTCAACTTGAAATAGTTGAATGTAGGCACATAGATCGACTTCTTCTCAAGGTGGACCTCGGCTGACTGATGACATTCTACTTCAAAACGTATCGTGGGGTCCACAATAATACCCTGTTTAGTGTCAACATTGTACGCTAAAATATCTACTCGTCTCGTTGACCCATTTTCAGCTAGACAGGAGATTTCTTCTTCTACTATCCAGCTCTTATTTCTTAATGCGGCAGAATTTTGGATCTTATAAGATGATGTCTAGAGTTCCTCAAGAGCAATCCCTCTTCACAGAATCCAAAACTTCGGTTGCAATAAAAATGAGATACCGTGAAACTAACACAAAATTTTCATTGTACGCTTTAGGAACCGATATACTCCTCTATTATGTTGCCAATAATATTTAGGATTGTAGGTAGCTAAGATTATTTGAACTACCCTTCAGAAATAGCTACAAATGAAAAAAATATATAACTTATTATTCGCATCCAAATAAATGTAAAAACTTCTGTAAAAGAGAGCCATTTCTTGTAACTTCAAAAAGTAAGATTGTAGCCTAGATCTGAATTCATTTATAAACTTTATGGTTTAAATGCGTCTATACATGTGTATAATTTACTGTCATAAATATACAGCATGTAAGGGGTATAAGTGCCATTATTTGAACTGATGATTATTCATGTCATAAGGAAGAAAAAATGTCCTTACAATTTTTTTGTAATTGCAGTATTTAACTAATTACTAAAGTTTACAATATTAGACGTTTTGCAACGTTGCTGGATGGTGAGGAGGGTGTTTAGAAGTATACAGTAGAGTTCAAGCGGGGAGGATAGAGTTTAGAAGTACATAGTACAGCTCAAGCGGGGTGGAGGGGTTTAGAAGTACACAGTACAGCTCAAGCGGGTACAGACATACCGGTACAAAACAGATGCTCTGTTCTAATGCAGGAACGGACCATGACAATACTGTTGTTTACATAAAACGGGCAGCAAAATAAATAGCCTACAAACTTTCAATCTCATTAATAGAACAAATTAGGTTAAATTTACATTTTATGTAACAATATTATTCCATTTTTTAATGTAGGTCTAAAAAACAAACAATAATGGTTTTGTGCACAAAATCACGCTAACTTTTTTTAATGCAACATTTTAATCACTCCAGCTTTCGTAAAGCAATAATTTTTAAACAAATTTCTGCTTGTGTGATTTTCGAAACGGGGTAAGAGACTTCTAGTAATATGTAAAAATCAAATTATGTATGTGTATACGTAGACTATTATTACTGAACACTGCAGTCCAAGTAGGCTTTTTGTACACTCGTTATGAAGTAGATTATTTTCAATTTCGCTGCTTGGCTAAGCCGTATACACCATCCGTCATATTCAGATAACAAGACCGAATACCATACTCCTGATGATGGTCATCCATCCCTGTTCCCTGCTCTGGAAATTGGAATTTCTCTGTATATCTCTGAGTTGTTAAAAGCCTACCACCATTGCCAACTATTAACTTTTGGACCAATCACGAGGGACACCTGAACGAGCAATACTCGTACGACACCGAACACAAGTAGGTGTCCCGTTTTTAAAACGGAGTTGATAACGAAATGTGAAATTGTAGAGGATGTTGGTAGAATGAAGAGGGAAAACCGATGAAACCGCGAGAAAACCACTCATAACCAATGGCTTTGTTGACCACAAACACAATTCCGCTAGTGCCGAGATTTTAAGTCGGATCCGCGGTTGTCATAAACCAGCACCTCGCCAACTGAGCTGTGTCTTAATACGCTTATACCAGTAGATTCAAAAAGTAACCGAACATGTGTAGATATCTTTGTTGCAGATGACTTGTAATCATTTACACAACAGCACTTTCAAAGTACGCCCCCTGAGCAGTGACACACTTCTGCCAGAGTCCAAACCTCTTCTCGAAACATTCCTACAGCCCATCTTTGGTCACTTCCCGCAGAGCGTCGCATGAATTTTCACTTCTTCCACTGACGCAAACCGCCGTCGCTTGAGTAGGGATTTGACTCTTGGAAATAGGTAGAAATCTGCTGGAGCACGATTTGGAGAAAATTGTGAATGTGGAAGGACAGGTATTTTGTGTTGTGCGAGGAATTCGGTCATCAAGAGCGACCGATGTGCTGGGATATTGTCATGATGAAGAACCTAATTCTGTCTTTGCCACAAATTTGGTCTTTTTCGTCGAACTGCAACGCGAAGACGTCGAAGACTGACAGTTCGATCCTCAGGAATATAAACTCGAATTTTACGAGACCCTGGATATCGAAAAACACTTTATGCTCGACCATGCCGAAATGTAGTAGGCCTAATTATACACCTGGTAGCAGCCCTTTAATGGACCTCATTAAAGTACACCTATTCATTAAAGTTCAGGTGTTCCACCAATCAGAAAATACCATTGTAGCAATATGAAAGCGCAAGTATCGATTATTCTCGGATATGCCATGGAGGCTGGAAATCCAATACTGTCGCAGAAGGTTATGTTGAAGAATCGATCCAAAATAAAATTGAAATCTCAAATACAATATTAAACTCAGTCGAAAAAAACAACACACATATTAACATTAATTCACCGTCATCTTCCAGCCTTTCACAAAGCACATTTCCGCAAATTCATTTCACCAATTGCACAATAATCACCTATATTTTAAATAAAGTCAGTTCTGTTACTATAATAATTAGCGTTAATTGTAAATAATATTCAAATAAATTCAATTTGTCATCTCTTTTTTCAATGTCTAATTCAATTTCAAGGTTATATAAAGATTAATGTTTATTTTACTCTCTAGAGTATATCAAGGTCAATGTCGACATTAGTTTCTCGGAAAAAATCAATACTTTCGCGTCTGCGCACATCTCACAATTTACGAGGTATTGAACAAGGTCAGTTCCGCTCCTCAGTCAGATAAGAATAACATGAATACTTATGAATAATTTCAAGTTAGAAATATGGTCGAGCATAAAAAGTCGTATGAAACTTGACTATAATTGCAATTAAGACGCACGTATGAAAATTATGACACTCGCTTGCGCTCGTTTCATAAACATACACGCGTCTTAATTACTACCATTATAGGCTTGTTGCATAATGTACTATTAAGCATTACTTTCCCCTTTGATCGGACGGCATACTGAGACTGTACGCCTGGAGAGCAGGCCACATACCACACGGACAAGACAGAGAAATTGCCTACTGAGCATGGCGTTGCCACCCGAAGTTCGGGTACTTTCTGACTCTACTAGTAGATCATTGCGATATATTTTTTTTTTTTTTGTAAACTCATATTACATTTATAATCATGATTGTATGCTCGCTTCCTATTGGTCCACCTCCAATTCGAATGGCATGTAACGAAGTATAAGTAAAAAAAATGGGATGTAGGTAATGAAAATTGTAATTCCAGATTAATTCTATTAAACATATTTTGACAATCTCTGATAATTAAAAATTGCCATCTGTATGTTGCCTTTTCTCTAAACTCTCCGATGAATACTTGCATCTACGAATCAGTTCACCCAACTAGTACGTGCATGAAATATAATAAACTTTTTTGTACTCCAGCATTATAAAGAATCTTTATCGTTAGTGAAAATCGTGTATACTTTAATATGTCACATTATTGTACCAATGTCGTAAAATATTACAATGCCAACTAAAACATCATGACTTCTATTATGACGGCATAATTTTTGACATAACGTTAATATTATGAAACGATTGCGATGCTATTTAATACGTCGTTGTTGTCATAGCAATCCCTTCATAGACCGTGACATCAAACTACCTATCGTTACAAATTTAATGTTATTTCTTAATAATTATTGTTTTGTAATGCTGTAGTACAAAAAATAACTTATGAAAAACGTTTATAATGTTATACAACCGAGAGAGTTGGCTCATATCCCTGATCACATTATATCAGACTGGCCATTCACATGTTGTGAAATGGCAACATGAAATGAGAACCTTCACAGAGCCTTCACAGTCGAAAAGTTATTTTTTGTAACGACCGCTAGATGGACGTACAGTTGCTCCATGCAATTCCATAAGGGTTATAACGTGACTTATATTGCAGTCGCTAGATGGCAGCTAGTGAAACTGACAAAAGTTGTTTACTTTAAAGTTCATTACGCTGATCAATGTTATACATGTGATCAGGGCACAGACGGTAACATTTGAGGCTGGCATTCGGAAGGTGCCGGGTTCAAATCTGTGGCAAACCATTCTGACTGGAATTTTTCATGTTTCCCTCAGTCACAAAGGAAAATGCCGGATTGGAACCATACCATGATTAATCACCGCCTCAATCACATTAATCGAAATATAAAATCAGTTACATGATTACAAACCATCTGTAACAAACGACAATATCAACAGTAACTTAAGAATAAAAACGGCCTACTGATATACTCAAAGATCCTAAACACGCAATATGACCATAGATATTTAAGCTTGCATAAATAAACTTACCAAAACAATGTTATACAGTTATTGCACTCGTCGAAATTAGGAAATTCGCCTCGCTCGTTCCCTGAACATTGATTCGTGCCACAAAGTATAACTTTATAGATCATCATCACCATCATCATCATCTCTTCATGGATTAGGAGATTTCTCCTGTTCCGGCATCATATCTCTCTCTCCATTTCTTCATCGGTCTTCCAACATCTCTTCTCCCATATGGTTGATAACATTATAGATTTGTTTCACAATATACCGTTACAATATTATATTTTTTTTCTACGGAGGAAGAACCCGAAGGCTTTCACTGCAGCCTGAGGCTTATTGTGCTTACCACTCATATTCTATGAATGATTGGGTAGCCGAACAGCCGTGCTCTTGTACAAGTACAGCTCGCTGCACCGTGAACTTAATCCGGGCTGTTGTATGGATGATGTTATGTGAATTAATGATAGCGAAATGAGTCCGAGGTCCAATGCCGAAAATTACCCAGCAATTCTGCTTCAGTTGGTTGAGGGAAAATCCCAGAAAAAACTCAATCAGGATTTGAACTCGGGCCCGCTCGTTTCATAGCCAAACGTGCTGACCATTACTTCACAGCAGTGGACTACAATATATTATTTGAAGTTGTCATGCCAGAATCCCACAAAACGATTTACTCAAAACGATTTTGTTTTTTAATTCTTTTAATATTCCAGAAATAGTCAAAAGAACAAATTGTGCATAGTACGAGTTTGCAAGAACGTTTGTTTCAAAATTATTATAGGGGTCATTTACACACAGAATTCCCTTAGGTTATAGTAAAGGCAGAAGAAATAGGCGATTTTTTGGTCTTGTACGGAAACTACTCACTCCACACTTTCTCTAGCGGTTTATGACCTGAACAAAGAGACCTTCCTGTCGCTGCGTTCGAATGCTAGTTGTTGACAAGTGCTCGTCTGTGATATTACTGTATTATAGTTTGTTCGAAAAAATATGTCATAATAACATAATAAACAGTATTTTTGAATACTAACCATCCGAGTAATCGCTATCATGTCTCAGTCGAGCCCTGTCAGAATTCATACTAAAGGCGTTATTTATCAAGTTTACTGTTTCTTGAAAGAACTTAAAGTATGTGACGACATAAGTGTCCTATCATCAACGCAGACAGCCACTGCCAAGGCATGTAGTGTTTCTCTACAATCGGTTAAGAGAACCTGTCAAAAGGTTTTTTTTTTTTTTTAGTCATACTTATTGTATCATTTGTTTTGTTAAGCTAAGCCATTCTTAAGTGTGCTTCTAATACACAAGTATTTTTTTTATTACGAAACTCGTTCATGTTACAATAACGTGTCCATTTTCTACATGTAGTAAAAATATGTTAATTTTTTGCACTTTAAATTTTAAATTCCTCATGATTCACAAAGTTGATAACTGACAAACATTATTTAGTAGTTACTATTTTAATACAATATTCTGAAAACACATAAAAATAAAATACTAATCCTGTGTAACTCTGAATATTTGATTCCTAGTATTAGGTTTACATTAGGCCTACATGATAATAATTAATATATTTGTGAAATGGCTAATTTGCGAAATGTTATAAATGATAAAATGATCTAAAGTCTGATTAGTGTAATAATGTTACTATTCAGCGATGTATGCAATGGGGGGAAGAGAACTGGCCACAATAACTCATTATCTCCTGGCTTAATTACCTCATTAGTGATGCCTTATTGTTGTCACTTATGAGTTTCAGATTTATGTTCCGACAGTTGACTAAACAAAACAATAATATTCAGTAAATCAGATATTTGTAATTACTAGAAATCACGTTATTATTTTATTTGTTCTTTTACGTTTTCCTATAGTGCAAAACATGTGAATGGAGGAGTAAGTTATTTGGGACAGGACCATACACCAAGCAGGTTCTGAGGGGTATAGGAGTCGGGGTTGTGAATTAGGGGTTCGCCATACCCGCCTATTTCTTCTGCCCCTAGTATAGTAGATAAGGTTCATGAAAATTCTAGATTACTACATGAGCAAGCAATGCATATTAGTTTTAGAACTTTCTAGTTTTAATTTCTTTTAACATGTCCAACATCACGTACACACACTCACACGTCTGGGAATTAGGGCGGAAACTGGGAGCATGCCAACAGTAGAGAGTGGTATCCTTCGATGTTATTTTATGCTGCATACTTTTAGGATAGAGAATTCCAGTGAGAATTTCATGACTGGAAAATGGAGAGTTCTGTTAAGAAGCCCTGAATAGTTCAACAAACCTTTGCTTCATTGCTAGGGGTGTGATTTTTTTTTTGGTTGTAATGATATACGCGAAATGTGTTAGCCAGCCATTCAATTGTTGCACATGAGGCACAACAGATGTGAGGAGCCCATTGCCTATTTTGTATCCAAAATATCACACAAGTTTATTTATTATTTTTTTTATTTAACTCAACACAGATATAACAGAAATTGTTTGGATGATTTAAACAATTTCGAGGCATATTCGCCTTATAAAACATAGACTACACACTTCAAATTAATCAAGTAGTACTACAGTCATTTTGGGTAACTTTGTACCGCTTCTATCATATTTGTATACTTACCGGTACCTAAAATAGTGTGTATTGAAGTTGATGTTTAAAAGAAATTATTTAAAAAAACTACTTACTTTATGGGTTAAAACAAAATAAATATTAAAAATTTTTTAATGGTGGTACAAAGTTACACAGCTAATTGGGGAAACTTTGTACCTCATATGTATTTTTCTATTAAATTCAATTCTCTATATTTCTCTTCAAATGCAAGGTAACTTTTGACCATACAATAAGAAAATAGGTACAAGAAATTTTATTTCATAATATGAAGTCACAAAAAAATAAAAAATAAAATAAAAATCTTATTGAAAACTTAGAACATTTACTATAACAATAAAATATACCAGCAAAAAATGTCATAAATGTCATATAAACATAATTCCTATTCTCAATATTTTCAGAGTTGCACTAATTTAAAGTTGTTTGTAAAATACGTTTTTTCTTTAGTTTGAAGGTAAAAGAATAATACAAGTAGAGAATGAACCATTCAGAAGTAGCATTTCTTTAATTGGCAACTATTATGAAGCTAAAAATGTGTGGTGAACTCCTTAGTTGCTTTGTACAGACATCTTTTTCTAGAAAATTACATTATTCTTATGCACTTATCACAACAATTATTACAAACCACACCACTTCCACGGACATAATTATTTGCAGTTCAATTTTGCATCCTAATTTACGGTCTTGGAGAGTTTACAACACATTTTAAAAAATGTCGCCGTCCGCTTGAGTACACTTGACTGCACACTTGTGAACAGCACTCGTCGCTCTACGTAACTGCATACGGCTATCTTTGATTTCCATAGTGCTTGCACTGGTTGCTTACTGCACGCTGACCAAGATCATGCGTTCACAGCAACGCGTTCCAATAACGAAATGTAACTCTGTAAATATTGAGAATACGACCTATGTTTATATGACTTTTTTGCTCAGAATGTCTTTGGAAATAAGATCCATAAAGGACGGTAAATCCTCGTGAATCACTCTGTATGTTTGGTATGTTATTTTTAATTCGTTAATCAAATTCTTCCGAGTCTTAACATAATCAGTTCATATTATGTTCCCCTTTTATTTACCAAGTTATTAACTTTCTTTATTATTTCAAACTGGTCAGGCCACATAAAATGCCTTCCCTTCTTGACTTGACAACTGACTTTGTATCTGGAGATGGGACCATGCAGTTCAATGCCATTGACTGTAGTCCTACCAGGGAACAGTGATCCTTTATATGAGACTATTACAAAGTCATTATGGCACAGAGCACTATCATTCTCGGTGAAAACATATTTGACCTTTCAAAATTATTTGTGTTTATTTTTAAATTTATTCACTATAAAAAAATAGTATTTGCCTTGGGATGGAATACAAACATTCCAATCTTCAACAGAGGAAATTCTCTTCAAAATATGTGACTGGTTCTCAGTCAATAAATCAGTATTAAATTGTAACAAAACTAACATAATTCAATTTAAATCCTGTCCAAATTCAACGTCGCAAATTTCTAGCGTAATAATTAACAATAGATCCCCATTAGAAACAACAACAACCAAATTTCTTGGCTTAAAAATCGATAATGTGTTAAATTGGAAAAATCATATTAAAGAAATTACCCCCAAACTAAATTCAGCTTGTTTTGCTATTAGATCTATGCAAAAGATAGCAAATATCAATACCTTAAAAACAATATACTTTGCATACTTCCACTCGGTAATGAGTTTTGGAATAATATTCTGGGGAAATTCCACAGATAGTAACAATATATTTCTATTACAAAAAAGAGTAATTAGAATAATAGTAGGTGCGAAATCTAGGGAGTCGTGTAGGACTATTTTCAAAAAACTACAAATAATGCCCATGGCTTGTCAGTATATCTTTTCATTAATAGTCTTCCTCGTATGTAATCGTGAAAACTTTGTAACTAATTCAACAGTTCATAGCATAAATACACGTCAAAAAAATGACTTTCATACTCCATCGGCAAGTCTATCGTGCTATCAAAAAGGAGTGCGTTATATGGCAGTAAAAATTTTTAATAGCCTCCCTATCGATATAAAAAATGAAACTCAAAACATAAAATTATTTAGGGCCAAATTAAAGAAGTACCTAATTTCTCACGCCTTCTATTCTGTATGTGAATTCATGACATTCAATAACACTTCATGAAATTGATACTAAAACTATGTGTTGTACTAGTAGAC
Source organism: Periplaneta americana (assembly GCF_040183065.1). Classification (NCBI taxonomy): domain Eukaryota; kingdom Metazoa; phylum Arthropoda; class Insecta; order Blattodea; family Blattidae; genus Periplaneta; species Periplaneta americana. The sequence goes on from NC_091127.1 coordinate 134,431,799, forward strand.
TATATTGTAAATCTCGTCTATATATATATTTCATCTAGACTGTGACTATAAATTAAGATTTTATAATAGTATTAAGTTTTTTGACTTGTTCCATATTCTAGCTGTAAGCATGTATGAATACCATGGAATGTTAATAAATACAATACAATACAACGTGCAGCTTCTCGTTGACCAAGTTTTCCAGTGCTTTTGTCATCTAGTGCCTGTTGTAGCGTTTCACTGGAATACCTTGCCTTTATTGCATACTGTCTTCTCTCTGGTAAATCCTTTTGACCTCTTGCCAACTAAAATTTTCAACACATTATGGAAACTCAAGACGAGTGTAAAAATTAGAACAGCAGTTGAATAAACAAAGTCAAAGACTTTGTAAAAAAATTAATTCAATATAAACTTAAAGTGTGTCTGTAGTAGATCTACCCAGGGTAGTAGTTACATTTTATATTAATTTTATGTAATAATCGTCTCATATTATTTAATACACAAATAATTATGTTTATTTATAATCAAATTTAAATGCTTATAATAGAATCGATGTTGTCATGCAAACTTTGTAGCAGGACAAAGTAACCTGAAATCGAACCAAAACAGCACGTCAGATTAATTTTATAATTTACAAGACATAGGATTATGTATGTCACGAGGTTACACAAAACAATAACTATTTCTAACAAAATAATCTACCCTCAATGAGGGTGACCATAAAGATCCAGAATAAAAGCACTACAGAATAATTTAGAAAGACAAAAAGATTAAATACAGGAATTGTTTAGTAAAACATCCTGAGAAATGCAAACCCTATAGAATCGTCAATGGCCAAAATATAAATGGTAGTGTAATATTTGGATTGAATCCTTAAGAATATCCAATAAAATTTTTTGAATTTCAAAAAATCAGAGACCGAGTGCTTTTAAAATATTCCATGTGAATTTACGAAGTGTGCCACGTGCACCAAACAAAAGACCAGAAACACTCCACTGACTAGTGGGAAGGTTATATTTCTCACTTAGGTATGGGATGGAGGATTCATAAATGGATTTCTTCTCCTCATCAACGTGTTGTGCATGCAGGGCATCCCTCTCAAACCGGATTGTAGGATCAAGAATTATTCCCTTAGATTGAGTCCTGTGGATGGCTACAATATCTGCTCTTCTGTTCGAATCTAAGGATGAAACGCAGTGGATCTCCTTGTATACCTCCCATCCGCGACGCTTGAGGACATCAGCAATACCGGTCTTGGCCTTATGGTGTCGATTGTTGCGCAGCAGTTCCGTTTTTCGACAATCCCAACACGTGACTAAGAGTTTCCGTCTCGTTGCAGCCAGGATGGCGACAACGGGTTGTGTTGAACCTTCTGCCGGGCACAGATCTAACCGCTGATAGATTGCTGGACAATTTAATTGCATTAATGTATTCTGAAATTGATAAATTTACTTTTGATGACATCCAGGAATTTGCCTTGGGGCACTCAGAATACAGGATAACACCTTTGCCCTTAAGAGGTAATTTATACCATGAGTCAAAACTTCTGTTCCGCAAGATCTCCCTCAATTGTCGACCTTTAGTGTTGGGAGCAATAGAAGACATTGATGTTTAGTCTACGTAGACTCAGTTGCTGTTCAGTGTGCAGGTTCCTTACAAATTTAAGATGCACATCATTAATACGGTGAAGACAATTACAGATGTTATAATGTTGAATGCTGGCCTCCCACTCTGCACAAAGAATTCCCAAACCTCTGACTTTTTTACTTGCGTATAACATTGAATTTGGCGTATCATCGGGCAGAATCATAATTTCCTTCACAGCACTTCTAATAATTTTGTCAAGATCTCGTAAGAATGCATCTGATAACTGAGGTAATGGAGCACATTGTAGAGGGTAAATCAAACCTGGCCATATATATCCGTTTATGATTTTTAATTTTTGGTCTGATTTTAATAATTTTATTCGGACGAGTCCATCCAAGTCTGAAGATATGTTTTTGATTGTCTTGGTTTTATTGAAGGAGATTTTGTCTGAGAAATCTATTCCGAGATATCGGATACGCTCATTTTTATCACGCAAGGAAGAAATAACAGAGCCTTGTAGAGAGATAATGTCATCTGCACAGAGCTTGCCCTTTTGTAAAACTATTGCCTTGCTTTTAGCTGGATTTATGTGAAGACCAATTTCAGTTAAGCTACTTTCAGCTAAATCAACAAGAGATGTAGCATTTGCTTTAGTGCTACCAATTAAAGCAAGGTCATCAGCGAAGGCTAGCGCAGACAAATGAGGTAGTTGATCTGATAAAGAATAGCCATATTTAGTAGAAATATCATAATCAGTCAGATTTTGCATCACATGATTGATTGCCAAATTAAATAATATGGGTGATAACGGAGAACCCTGTGCTATGCCACAATTTAAGGCTATAGGTTTTGTTTTTGTTTTTTTTAAATTTGATTCAATTTGAATAGTATTTGCTGATAACGAAGCAGAAATTATTTTATTTACTGTATTTTAAGGAAGAGAGGATAAGAATTAACATTTACAATACTTATAATGCTAAGATAAAATTATATACTTACAATATGAAATTGAAAATCATTCATAAACCAGCTACTATAAACAGAATGTAATACTTAACCACGTGAAGCCTTAACCCTTCAGTACTCACTTTTTCGTAACCTATTTAGTCGTGTGGGGACAGTTGTCACCCAAGTTATATTCTTGCTTTAGAGAATGAATTTGAACATTCTTTTCATTATGAATGATTATATAAATGTGTTACTACGGAGTATACACAGTTTATTTATAAATAAATATGAAAATAGTTTTGAAACAAAATTACTTGGATCCATTCCTATGTTCTGGGGCTGGCATAGCAGATTCTAGAATTCCCAGTAATACTTGAGAATACATTTTAATCTCTGAAGAAATATGATAAATGTAGATCCACAATCCTTTGAAGTTCAATAGAACAAATTATCCCTAAAGATATAGTATATACTCACAAAAGTGATAATGAATACTTACCGAAACTTTGCAGAAAAGTGGCGTGGTTCACAATTGTCACCCAAAAGAAGAAAACCTTAGCTACACAAGTTCTATGAGCAATTTAAAGACTGAAACTAAAGAAAGGTATTATGTGAGCTTGGTTTTGAAGGTACCTAAAGCCTCACGGTTGTAAACCCTTTCTAGGAAATATAACAATGAAAGAAAAAACGCTGGTTGACAGGTGTCCTCCACGCGACTACTGAAGGACTAAATACTTTTCAGGGACCGGACATAATAGATAGAAAGCAAAGCATAGAGATCATAGGTTATGGAGATGGCCACTTCAATCCAAAGATATCACACTTAGGAAATGTGAAATTGAATCTTCTAGTAAAATTGGGAACTGGTACAAAGTTACACTGACTAGCACAAAGTTACCCAAAATTACTGTATATATGACACAAACACTGAATTAAAACTGTAGAAGATACACGTAATGAAAATTCCTTTATGAAATATATTCAACTAAGAACTGAGAAATAAATTAGCACAACCATGTGAGAAATGAAGTTCAGTATTGTGATTTTGAATCACAGGCAACGATTACACCTAAAACAATGAAAGTATTTTTCTTGCCATTAACATGGTAAGGACAGTATACGCTAATAAAAAATAAAAATGAGACATAGTAAAAAGTGATGAGTGACAGAAAGATTTTCACTTCTTTTTTGGAATCAGTGGATAAAAGTACATAAAACAGCTACCACAATTATACATTTAACAAAATCACTATTGACCAGTGTAATTCAAATAATAAACAGTACTAGTAATAATCATTTGAAACTTGATACTGGAATTGAACTGTTGCAAAATGCGTGAATCGTATTCGTATCTGTGGCTTCTCAAAAATAGTCGTTTGAGGGTTTTCTGTTGCAGTAAAGATAATTCACATGTGTATTTGATAATGATAGGTCAATTTCCTTACTCGAAACCTGTACATATGGAATGTGTTGATGTTATGAAAGCTGTGATGGCAAATGCATAGACAATTCTCACTTTCAGTACATAATTCTTTCATCAACGGAAAAAAAATCACTATGATAAAACCCAAATATCAATATGTTCCTTACAGCACTTAAAAAACATTACAATATAAAATTCAATTAATTCTATTACATCTTTTGTTCAACTACGATACTTTATTGTTGTAAAACTATTTACACTTAACTTTGCAAACTTGTCATGGATAATTTTCTCTCTGCAAGATTCAACTAAGAACTGTATTTTTGTAACGTTATTATGCTACATCTACTTTTCAAGAACTTAACAATATAACAACGAACAAATATACAATATAACAATGAAAAACCATTTAAGCCAAACTTATGTGAGACATGGCTCATGCCTTTCATTAGTACAAATATCTATCTAATAGACTGTTTAAATTTCAGATTCTAAGACCCAGCTGAGATGTCACTTATCAAATTGAGCATCTCAAAATTGGGATTAGGTTTGGATTACCAACAGAACCTGTGAGATGTATTATGGACGAAGTTATATGGGGAATGTTTTCTACGAATTCTTCAGTTTCTTTTCTCATATTTGCTTCAGAATTGCTCCACTATTGCCATGCCATCATTCCCTTGATTCTAAATAGATTCTATTATGATGCTGTTGGGAACTTAAATGTAATCATGAAAAATACAATACTTTTTTTCTAAGGTGATTATAATTAGGCCTACTATATGAATCAACATTTACCAAACCGCCTTAACCTGTGAAGTTCTACCTGATGGATCCACCACAGAGAAATATTGGAGAGCAAGAACGCTAGTGGCTTCGTTGCCAAAGCCCGGCATTAGATAACAACAACAACAACAACAACAACATTTACCAAACTCTTTACATAATATTAATTAAAATATATATATATATTCTTCTTCTTCTTCTTTCCTTCAAGTATTAGGCCAAATGACCTGTTACGATCTCACAATTGAATTTTGAATCCAGCGCTTCTTTGGATGACCAAGAGATCTCTTCCCGTTTGGATGATAGTGGAGCATGACTTTTGGGATTCTATCTCTATGCATGCGATGCAGATGATTTATCCAATTCTGATAATGTTTTACGTGATTAATTACAGGTTCTAATTGTAATTCTTCCATTACATCTTCATTGCGTTTGTGATCCCATTTCGTATATCCCGCTGTATATCTCATAAATTTCATTTCATTAGCCATTATTCTGCTTTCGTCTTTCTTCCTCAATGTCCATGCCTCACTGCCATAACAAAGTACAGGTCTCGCCAAGGTCTTGTAAAGGCGAATTCGAGTATGCCTTTGTACTAGGGAAGGTTTCATAATGGTGTTAATTATTCCCATTGTTTTGGTGTATCTAGAAATTTTCTGTGAAATGTCTACTTCATCGAAAAAAAGATAATGTGTATCCGAGATATGTAAAATAATTTATCCTTTCTAATATTTTTGAATCTAAACATATTTTGCTTGGCACAGGGTATTTTCAGTAGAAGGCCATAATTTTAGTTTTTTCTTATTGATTTTCATATCATATTTAATTCCAATTTTGTTAAAATTAAAAATTGAACGTTGTAATTTATCTTCTGAGGATGCCACCAGACCTAAATCGTCTGCAAAAAGTAATGAATCTAGTTGTAAATGTCTATTGAGTTGTATATATCCATGAGGCAACTGTTTCCATTCTCTAATTATTTGATTCATATATATAATAAATAGCAACAGTGAAAGGCCGCAGCCTTGTCTTACTCCTGTATGAATTTCTGTCCAATGCGATAATTTATTGTCACACCTTACTGCAATTAGATTTGTTTTATAGATAGTGTATATGTTTGCTATAAGTTGTTGTGGAACATGGTCTGCAGCTAATACATTTAATAATTTACTTCTGTTTACCCTATCAAATGCTTTTTCCAAATCAATGAAAGCAATATGTGTTTCTAAGTTGAATTCCCAGTGTTTTTCCATCAATAATTTTAATGTAAAATATCCAACGCAACATGATCTTCCCTTTCGGAAGCCATTTTGTTCTACACCGAAAAGTGTTTCATAATGTTTATACAATTTGTTCTTGATCCCAATTAACCAGGTTCATGAACAAGTTGCACGGATTTTCGATAATCCAAGGAAGATATGTTAAAATCCTCCTCAAACCCCAAAGCCTCATGGAAAAATTTAACTTTCTCACCACACAAGACACCGGAGATTATGATTAATCCTTCTTTTTTCTTTCTGAATCATCTATACACATATCACTTCGTAGTTTTAGTTTTCTTAAACTTTTACGTTTCGAAGTGCTATCGCTGCTATCACAGATTCATACAAACTCCTCCAGCATTGTCTTGCTTTCCTTGATATCCTACTTCATTATCTTTCCAACTCACTAATATCAATGGATATGGTACTGTACATAAGTTGCAAGTAAATAGTAGAAACTGTTATGAATGTAATTTAATGTAGACAATTTTTGGTTCGTAGAAGCTACTGCCTGCTTTGTATGTCGGTAAGAACAAAAAAGAGAGGGAAGAAAGTTGAGGCAGAAAGAGAGGGAAAGGTGAAGAGAGAGATACGGAAGAAGGGAGAGAAGAGAGAGAGAGGAATCTATTAATAAACCGCAAACTGAATAATCTCAGCATGAGAAATCATAAGTTTACTTACTGTAATATGATTTTTAAGTCCACATTAAGTTAAATACTTCCTTTTGTGTGGTGGCACGCGAAGAAGTTTCCCAGTCTAGCAACACAAATTTTTTCAGGATAGTACTGTGCTTTTTTTGTCATTAAAATTGTTGGATTTCCGACATACATTTCCTCGACATGCTGCCATTTTCATGCACTTGTCGTAAACACTTTCTCTCAGACTCCATAGTACAGATAAATCTCAAGTGGTAGCCTACATCAAAAAGTGAAGCAAAACTAAGATGTGACTATACCTAGTCATTCAAATTAATGTATCCATTCAGCTAATAGTTGTGAACTTAAACATTTCTTCTTTTATAATCATTTATGGAAATTTTCATTACAATAAGGCTGTCTAATAAATAAGAGGTATTCTCTGTGCTTGGCCATGTTTGTAGAAGACTAAATTTCTTGAAATATTATCAGTGTACATGATCCACTGATGCAGAAGGTCGTAGCGTTTTGTTCATTGTGACAAAAGGTTTTGTTTGAGATGAATAGAAGCTAGAAATTAATCAGTAATATATTCTCCTAAATCATCTATGACTGGGATAGTTTTTTGGTTCTGCATTTGAAGAAATTTGCTGGTATGGAGTTAGAGAAGTCACCAAGTCAAGTTTGTAAAGCATCTTCGTTATCAAAAGAGTTCCCTTGAAGTTTGATGGCTAGAGAATGAAAAAAGTGGAAATCTGAGGACACAAGATCGTGCAAGAGTATGGGGGATATGGAATCACCTCCCAACCAATAGAGTTGTTTTCGTTATGTCAGCAGAATGCGGGAGTGCAGTATCATGTTGCAGCAGCACTTGATGCAGTTTTCCTGGTCGTTTTTCTTCAATTGCGGCTCACAAGGCGTCTGACTTGTTGGTAATAAATGTCAGCAGTTATGGTTACATTCCTGGGAAACAATTCGTAATACATGATGCCTTCTTTATCCCACTAGATGCATAACATCATCCTTTGTGAATGGACATTTAACTTTTGTACAGGGTGTTGTGTGTTGGAACGACAGAAACATTTTCTTGAGTCCTTTCTCTGATGGCATTCTCCCATACATGGCACAAATGTTTCGAGCCGCCTCAGTTGCCTTTGCTCCTCTATTAACTCAAATAGAAGAATATGTTGGAAGTGTTTTTTTTTTCCATTTGACATTCCTTCTTCTTTAGCCCACAAATAGCATAAACTTTCTTCAAATCCGCAAAATTAAAGGTGTATTTACAAGCACAACACTCCAAATGACAAATGATAAACAGTCTCCTAACAATGCAGTGTTGTGATGACGAACAAAAATGCTACGAACTTATGCTTCAACCTCATAGATAGAGCAGAGAAATTCGTCACTAGTCAAAAAGAACCACCATGAGAGTAGTACTGTATGTGGAAATACATATTAACGTAACAAGACATTTTATAAGAACAAAGCTGCTTCCAAAAATATAATTTAAAATAAAATAAAAATATAGGCCTACATAGTATAAAACAATTCATATTTGCAAATTCATCAGATCTTGATGTACAACATACTCTATATTACTACTTTCCAAATATCTCTACATATTTTCCCATTAATGTGCTCAGTAGTACACTAACACTGGTGAAAGGTGTTTCAGACCACCTGTATCAGCCTTTTTTTCTCGAAAACTATATGATACTGGTTGTTCATGAAAGAATTTTGATAACCAAAACCTATGTAAAGAATCAATTGGTGGCAGTACCATTTCCCGTAACAAACCAGAAATGGGGGTACAAATGAGAACATGAGTCATTGAAGGTGCCATTAGAAACTACCTTTAAAAAGAAACAACTTTTACTGAAACTTTTTTTTTCTAACTTTTATTGTTTACTCACAAAGCAACAAAAATGGTATTTTCTGAGAAATACTGTACGTTGTTAATGTACGTACGTAATGTTAGGAGGAAATCAGAACATTGTTTAGCACAGGGTGGCGGACATTTTCAAAACTTACTATGAAGAGTGTACGTACATTAACAATGTACATTTCTCAGAAAATACCATTTTTGTTCCTTTGTGAGTAAACAATAAAAGTTAGGAAAAAAAAGTTTCAGTAAAAGTTGTTTCTTTTTAAAGGTAGTTTCCAATGGCATGACCCATGTCCTCATTTGAAATTTCGAAGTTGACCTCAGGTACCCCCATTTCCGGTTTGTTACGGGAAATAGTACTGCCACCAATCAATTCTTTACATAGGTTTTGGTTATCAAAATGTTTTATGAACAACCAGTATCATATAGTTTTCGAGAAAAAAGGCTGATACGGGTGGTCTGAAACACCCGGTATATATATAATAAAGGCCATTCAGAGAGATGATACTGCGGGAATGGAGCAATAGTATAGTGAGATAGAACGGCAGAAGTTTTTAGAAAAATATGACCCAACTATATTTTGTCTATTACAGAATCTGCAAGGGATCAAATCATGGTGCTTTCGGTCAGAAACAAGCAGCTGATCTATCTGTAAAAATGTTTTCATTTGATTCTTCATTCTAGGCCCAAATATATCAGCAATTTACATTTAAAAATGACGATCTTCATTTCAGTTTGTGCATATACATGCTTGTCACACAACAGTTTAATTTTGATAATGTTCTAAATACTGAATATGATTACTCTGTCCACATCTGCCACATACAATTGGTAAAATCAAACCTTTATGAGCAGAACATGGGACTCTTCAATGATATTATGTTTCAAGCTTCTTTCATTGCTTGTAATTTACATGGTGCATGACCCATGTCTCACGTGAATTCAGCTTTTCATGTGTAACAGCAGATAACACGAATATCCCTTTCATGGCCACATAAAGCTCTCTCTGCCGACAATTCACATACTGGTACAGGGAAATTCTTTACAAACGCCAAAGGACGTCAGAAATATGGATGCACCTGCCCAAGATCTCGTGCTATCTCTATATCTCTCCCCTAGCCATCCACTCTTATCGACTGCAGCAATAACTTAAGTAAGAAGAGTGTTAATATACAGGGTAGACCGCTCGAATGTACTTAATTTCACTTGTATGTGACTGGTGAACAGTTGAAGATAGAACGTTACGGTAACATTTATATGAAAGGAAAACTCAACAAGTTTCGAATCCTGTCAGGAGATGTGCGCAGACACGGTTTATTTTCGTAGATTGTATCAATTGTCAAAATAGCAACACTGCAGATGAAAGCACAAACTGTCTTGTGGTATGCGGAGTTTAAATCAATTGTTAGAGTTCAAAAGGGAGTATCGGTGACTGTTCCATGATGCTCTAACTGCTAAAAGCATTAAGAAGTGGCACGATACATTTTTAGCTACAGAATCAGTGTTGAAGAAGCATGGTGGTGGTCGTAGAATATCTGATGAAATGGTTGCAAATGTTCAAGTCGCGTATGAGCAAAGCCTATGGAAGTCATTAAGAAGAGCTTCGTGGGAACTTCAAGTACCAAAATCAACATTGCAACGAATTGTCCACAAACGTCTCAAACTGTACGCATACAAAGTGCAGTTAATGCAACGTCTGGAGTCGAATGACAAACCCAAAGGAGTGGAATTCACCAATATGATGCTAGACCGTCTCAGAGCTGATCCTGATTTTATGTCCAAGATCGCTTGGCCCCCGAGATCTCCGGATTTAACACCGCTCGATTTCTTTGTCTGGGGCTGCGTTAAAGATAAAGTGTATCCCACCCCAGTCAGAGACCTTTGTGATCTTCAGGAGCACATCATAGAGGCTATTGAGAGCATTCCAGAAGACATGCTCCAATGTGCTTGGCAATAAATCGTTATCACCTCGATATCAACACAGTGACAGCTGAAGCTCACATAGAGATATGTGCATATCGAAACTTGTTGAGTTTCCCTTCCATATAAACGTTGCTGTAGGTTTCTATCTTCAACCGTTTACCAGTCGCATACAATTGAAATTAGGTACAAACGAGCAGTCCACCCTGTATTTTTAAAAAGCAGAATGAATGCAACCAATCCATGACTGCATTTTTCAAATTAGATATAATTTTGAAATACCGAATTTTCATTTTGAAGCATATCTGTACATTGTGCAATTTTCGTTACAGCAGAAAATCTCAAAGTGAGTTTCCCTTCTACAGTTCTAAATATATATATATATATATATACATACCAACTAGTGACTAATGTCGCGTGCCTGTGTCAGCATCATATAGAAAACTGAAAAATAAATTATATGCCTCAATTGAAGCACAATTGGGCAAAATCAGTATTCAATTAAACACTAATTTTAGAAATTATTCTAAACATTTCAAATAAACTCCTCTGAGTTTCAAGGAACCCATTGCAATACCTGAGCCATAAATGCAGGAAGTCTTTATTTAGAGCATTTACTGTAAATGGCAGGGTATATATAGGTTAATTCTTCAATCAAAAGCACAGGTTACAAATTACTGAAAGATGACTCATTGTTATGGGAGACAATATTTGTGGAAAAGGAAGGCAGCCAGAGACGTTTTAAAGAACATACCAATAATTTTAAAGGCATAAATACAATTTGTTTTCCATATTTTTGACAAGAGTTGAGATGTTAGCATAAAGCTCACGCCATATTAGTCCTGAGGAAAAAATTCAACAGAAAAACTGAGTTTCAGTAATCGTGGATTTGCTTCTGCAGAGAACTAAAACGACACATTGTTCCAACAATTATGCTAATTTCTCATTTTCCATTACTACACTTCCTGTTTACCTAGGTATATTTTGAGATTACTGAAAAATCTCATTTACGTTCAAACACACTCCAATAGACTACACCACAAAGCACTGGATTAATCTTCAGAGAATTAAATGCTCTGATTTCTGAAGTTAAACAATTGACTAGCATGCTGAGAAATTTTAGAGGACTAATTCATGCAGCCATTAATACTGCAAGAGACTGTAAATTACAATTTTTAAAACTGAGCAAATTGAGCTATTTCCCGTCTATAGATGTACACTTATACTAGCTGCCATCACTTAGGTAAACAAATTACTTGGACATAAATATTCTTACCTAAATACACAAGTAACTCCATTCAAGATAGGGGCAAGGGGAAGGCAGGAACTATATTCGTCTATGCATCATAAAGGTTTTTCATGCACCAAAACAATAATATTTTAATTTGTGGCAGTGGCGTTATTGTAAAAACTGAATTTCTCTCTGCAATCAAAGATTATGAAATGTAAATATTTTAATAACATGATATATATTCTTTAAAAAATAAAACCTTTTACACACAGATAAATAAAAAATACTCAATATAATGAAATAATATTAATGTAGGAAAAGCATCAATGGACAGGCAAAGAGTCAAATATGCCTGGTTCATTAGGTGCTGGGTTTCTGTTCTTTACGCACATATAATATGTACATATTGTGCTTTCATTTCGATCCATTAAAAAAAAAAGAAACAATAAAAAATTAGAGGCTTTTATTTCCTCAATTCTTCTCGTATAAAAATATTTAAAATATTATTGTGACATGATTGATAATAACAACAATAAAGGCATGGTAGGTCAGGGGGAGTTCTGTCCTACCAGCTGAACACAAAACTTCCACAGGAAGTAAAAATAACACACAGAGTCACAGTGCATACCCATCTGCACGTCATTTGAACATTTTCTCACACGTCAACTTCTCCAGTGCCAAGTAGTTCTGCATTTCCTTCTTCAGAGAGTTGATTTCTTTTAGGATCACTTTATCATTTTTAGACAATGAAAAAGCCTTCTTCAGGTCCTTCAGTGCAGCTTCGTAGTCATTCAGTCCCCGTTTTGCTTGTCCTCTTCTATACAGTGCTTTTGCACATTTGGTATCAATATTAAGTGCCTGGAAAAGTTAGGATGTTTTAGTTTCTATTGCAGGAATACATTTCTAGTTTGCATGTGAGTGAAATAGCACATTCTAATGAATGTCAAAGGATTCAACTACATTTTCATGACTCAAAAAAATGGATTTGTCCATTCCTGAACTTCTTATCTGAATATTCACATATTGCATTCTGGGTCATTCCCTCGTACAGTAAAGAAAGTCCGCACACAACCAACTATATTCACCGTAAATCTAAAAAATAACTGTTCGGGAATGAAACAGAAGTCCCTTGCTAAATTCTATAAGCAAATAAACTATGATATGACTTTTTCATTTAAAAAAGCATATCAACACAGCAGCTTTATAAATACTGAGAACATATTCAAAGTAGCAGTATCTCACATTTTCTTCCCTTGATTTGTATTCAGTCAAGTAACTGATGAATGCACCAGACGATCTCTTATACTGGCTGAAAAGGCTCATCATCATCACCATCATATCATCATCATCATCCAAACAAGTATAAGGCCCAAGGCCCATTACGGTTTCAGTGAGTCATTCTTGGTCCACCTTTTTTTTTTTGGATGGCCTAAAGATCTCTTTCCTTGGGGACGGTATTGAAGCATCACTTTTGGGAGTCTATTATAATTCATTCGTTGGACATAACCCTTCTGGGCTAGCAACCCATTAGGCGACCATTTTATATTGCTTTCAAGTCTCATCTCTTTCATGTGACAACAATAATGAGAACTGATGGAATAATAGCAAGGAAAGTATGAGTACCAAAATTTTATAGTTGACCATATTCATAGCAAACAGTTAACCTGGTATGGCCATGTTCGGAGGATGGAGGAATTTAGACTGCTAAGACAGATGCTGGAATGGATCCCCGAAGGCAGGGGGAAGCGGGGAAAGCCACAGATTACATGGAATGGAGGAGATTGATAAAACTATGTAGCGTAAAGGATTGGCAGACTGCGAAGATAGAACAGAATGGAGAAGAAAAAAAATTTGGGCACAGGAAGATGCTTAAGCATTCTTAACCTGTTATACACATAGCATGAGTACAAGAACACTTGTCCCATCTCTAATTCTGTCCTCACAAATTTCAACTGGGAATCAGTGCAATTTGAATGCGAGCTTCTAATAAGATAATCTACCTAATGAAGGATGCACTGGAAGGAATTGTGAATGGGAAAAGTGTTCGGGGCAGAAGAAGAGATCAGATGATAGACGACATTAAGATACATGGATCATATGAGGAGACAAAGAGGAAGGCAGATCACTGAATGTATGAATAAATAAGATAATTGAATACACTACTGAAATGGTCGTAGCAAACTTCTCATGATCTTTAAGGGCCCCTACAGATGAGGCCACTTAGCAGTACCACTAATGGCTCGTTAGTGGTGCTGCAAACGCGTGTTTGAAGCACTGCTTCTGCTTAATACACTAAATTTTTGCAGACAATTTTTCAGTCTTCCAGTGAACATGGACATAGAGTGAGATATACTTTTGCCAACTTTGCTCATACAGAGAAAGAATAGACGTAAAAATAGAAGAAGAGTCTGGTTTTGGAAAGACAGGATCGAGGACTATTTCACACTTTATTTGATGAGTTACATTAGGGATATAAAACTTTTTTTTTTTTCGCATGTTTAAGAAATCACAAAAGCTTCTGGCAGGAATTACCAATTGGGGGGGGGAGGGGAGACACTGTGGCACAATAGGCTGTAGATTGTCGTGGCAGTGTAAGGAATTGGTGACCCAGCAGTCATCTGTTAGCAGCATCAATCATGCGTCACTAAAATAGTAACATCGCTGTGGTGCCATGTAAAATCTACAATTTAATTCTTAATATCGCAATGAGAAGCGCCACTTTTAGTGGTCGCCACCAACAGCAAAGCCAGCTACTCAGAGCATCTGCAGCGCCACTATTCTGTGGCTGTGTCTGAAGGCCCCATTTATATCCATTATTCACAAGCGGCAACACTTCTTAGAAGTGGCCTCGTCTAAAGGGGTTCTAAATCTTTCAGCTTAATTATAATTTTTCATCCATTGTTTAGAATGACTTAGAAATTATGTCACAACTTTACGTGTTAGCAAAGTTTTACAAGTGCTTCTTTTAAACTCAAGTTAAAGCTATGATATAGATGCATAACAGTCTTTTCTACTATATGTCTCTATTCTTACCTGATTGCAAGATTCTAATGCATCCCTAAAGAGATTTCTCTTTAAGGAAACAGCTGCAGAGTTGAGTAGGCATATTAGTTCTGTATCTGCAAAATTTTTATGTTTTGGATTCTTTTCTATGTCCTTCAGTTTGGTCCGAGACCTAAAAAACAAAATAAAATTACATTACTCTTCCATCTTCTTCTAGATAGTTAGGATTGGGACCCAAGGACTCACTTCAAGAATTAGCCTGACCATCAGTTTTTGGTCACTCCACCTCTTTCTGTACCATGAGTTTGAACTTAATATGCAATCTGGACAATAATAGAAATGTAATAAAAGCATTCTAAGGGAATCTCTCGACCACCACTGTGGAGGAACGGTTAGCTTTCCTAACCATGAAACGAGCAGGCCCAGGTTCACATACTGGTTGGGTTTTTTCCGAGGTTTTCCCTCAATTATTTGAAGCAGAATTGCTGGATAACTTTTGGGGTTGGACTCTAATCATCTTCAATAGTTACAGGTTGACCAGGAGGACATGGCAGACATGGTTCCAGGATCCATCTACAGATGCCATCTGTCTGTGGGAGCTGCACATATCCCAGAGAAGCTGTAGGGGCTTCAATTAGCGGACTGCAGCGGACAGGAGGAGTGTAGCTTCCTCGGATATAGATGGTGCCTTGGTGAATCGTGGAATTAATGGCAGCATGTCCCTCTGGTTAAGGATACAGCAGATTCATGCACGTGAATTGTGAACAGATGCTATTGATCTGAAGAGGCCGCAGAGGAACATCACAGGGAGGTGGAGAGGTGTTGCTGTTCATGCGGACTCCATAAGACCTGGATGCTGTGGCCAAATCGATGAGATGGCACCAGACAATGAATCACATGCTTGATGAGTAGTCCTAAGGACTTCAAAATCATCCCAGTAAGGGAGGGGGAACCTCTCACAAGTAATTTCGGTGATTTTTCTTAAACTAGCATGGAAAAAGCCCGAGGGGGGGGGGGGGGAAGCATCACCACATCAACAACATCCATTCTCTCTTGCGAGGATTATAAACCAACATACACATTCGAAAGTAGTGGGACTCTCCAGTCCTGTGGTCAGTATAACGCAATGATCATGTAAAACAAATCAGAATATAAGACAAGAAAAGGGAGACAAATTTTCACTTCGAATCCAAGTCCAATGGATTTGTTACTAGCGAACAGAAGACAGTAAACATAAATTTGTTTCTTCATTCATTTATTAAAATTCGTACTCCATCAGCAGCACTTAATTTTCTCTGAACAACCTTCAAGCCTTACCATTCTATGTAGCGCAGGGCTTTCTTGTACTTTCGATCAGCATACGCATAATCCTTAGTGTTGTAGAAATAATTTCCTGAAGCCTTTATTTTAGTTATAACTGTTTCAAGTTCGTTCACCTGTAAAAATAAAAGATATTATTAAAATAATGTATCAAAATAAAGTACACATGCAAAATAAAGTGCTGTAATGACCTCGAGATCTTGTTTGTAGGTTTCCCAGTCAGCTGGATATGGAGGGAATACGTCCGGAGTGCCATCAGTCTCCCCCACGCCCCAGTCTTCATCAGGCCTCAATTCGCCACACTCTTCAATCCAGCATTTCTGCTCAAACACAAATGTCATTCATGATAAAAAATATCCACAATCAAATGGGAAGAAGACCTATCTGCTTACTGTTCATACCAACAAGTGATGTTATATATACAAGTCTACTTCATAAGGTAATTCAAAATTCTTGAAATATGAGGGTCATTTCATAAGTCATGGCATCTATATCTTCTGAATAACCGAAAATGTGGTTAGTTCATTATATACATTTGAAAACTTGTTGTACACTGTACAAGATGCCACTGCCAGATTGTGTCTGTGGCTAGTTGACAACATACGCAAAAGTTAGTATATTAGCGATGGGGATGGGAGATCTTGAAACAACTCGCCTGATCTCAGTCCATGTGACTTTGATCTCATTCCACAATTGAAGAAGCTGCTGCGTGGGAAATAGTTTGCAAACATGGAGGACATCTTAACAGCATTTCGGTGAGAGGTGATACATATAGACAAATCGCACACAGTTGACAGTATTCAATGCCTGCGTTATTGTTGGCAAAGAGGTGTGGAAGCCTTGGGGGATTATTTTGAAGGGTGTAGGCTGTAAATAATGTATTTTGTGCGAGATCGTGCGTATTTGCTTGGTTTCTGCACAAAACCAATCCGCAGAAAGTCTAAAATTCCACATTCAGCATTCCCAACCTAACACACATAACAATTTCCCTCTTCTTACCGATTAAGTGACATATTGATTTTACTGCTTTAGGCTTTTAACATATTATTTTTAGAGACATTCAATATAGTAATAATTATAAATTGGAAACTTACCACTGCAATTTCACCTAAATTGCACTGTTAATTATTATTTTTAAATATTTGCAAAAATTAAGTAAACTCTACAACTCCACTAAAGTTACTGCATTCGTGATGCAAGTAACATTAAGGAAGCCGTGAAAAAATCAACAAGATTCCAGACTCATCATAGACTGGGGGAAAAAAAAAACAGACGTATATCACGGCCTGCTGGAGTATAGTAAACACAGAAAACATTTTAAAGCAACAATGTTGAAGATAGATATTTTTGTTTTGCAAATTTGCCGTCATTAAACAGAAACCAAGAGGAAATTTCATTGCAACTAATTAGAAATTCCTCTTTCAGGTATGTAATAAACGATCTTCGCACAAAATAATGTACGATACATGAGCAGTATGTTTTCTTTCAATTCTCGGAAATTAAAAAAGCTCAACTACGTTTCGCTTTTTCAAACTTTTCCTCGAACATGAAAACTTCAACATACCGCTCTTGTAACGCATATTACTATTGTTTCCTTTTGTGCATAATAAAACAAGGATTTCTATTTATGCATCTTTCAATTACCCTTACCCATTGCCTACTGTACCCGGACCCAATTTGGTACTAGCATTGCGAAGCACATTCCAGTGACCTTCAATCGCATATAGTGAATTTCTATTCCTGCAGCTTTACTGGCTGATATAATATAGTTGCCATGACTTATGAAATTACCCTCATATGAGTGTTTAATTTGTAGAAACTATTCTTAATGTGAGCAAATATATATATATATATATTTTTTTTTTTTTTTTTTTGCATGTTCTTTATAGTTAGGCCACCAAAAGAACACCTTTGACAGCTCCACTGAAGATAGGACCAAAAAGTTTCAATACTTAATCCATCTATCTTGTTACAGGGTTTTATGTTACCATAATAACCCTTTCCCTCATGTTGTCACATGCATACAGAATAGAAGCACATTGCTGAGAGTACACAAAGCAAGCCTGTTGTGTGTTGTTGTCTCTTGAGGATTTTTATTTTTCTTAAAGATAATTATGAGTATACTTGTTTTTTTGAAAATGGGACATAACAGTTAAGCGGCCTAACTTTAAACTACAGTGCCATGTTGCCAATATGGATACCACGCTGTCAGCTGATGAAAGATCAATTGACATTAAGATTGCTGACGTTAAAACATTCATTGACAATTGACCCGAAGGTAAGAAAACAATACAAAAATCGACAGAGAATAAAAGACGAAACGTACCAATGCTAACATTGTGTGAACAATAAATGTCGCCAAGAGCGCTATTAAGCACTCGCCATCTGGGAACGGTAAGTTTGGCAACTCAACTGTTATCATAGCAACAGGCCTACCACACTATGTGACATTCAGTTGTTTTTCCGATCGCAACACTCCTGTCATGTCCCATCTTTAAAAAAAAAACAAGTATAGATGTGGCATTTGCCAAAAAAAAATCAGCTTTTTATGCCAAGAACTCAAATTCAAATTCTGGCGGATTCAAGAGAAATTTGTGGTAGACATAGAAGATGTATAAGAACAAGTTTTTGTGGTTTACTTCCATGTAATAGAAATCTACATTTCATGGGAGGATCATGGACAACATTCTGTTGATGACAATTTGGCACATTGCTTCTAGAGTAGAATGCTTGAATCAACTAAGGATAATCATAAGGTATAATATTTGTAGACAGTGTTGAATAATTCACGTAAATGTACCTTAGGCATAAGGTTAGACAATACGGTATGAAATTTCTAACCATTGCATGTATCATTGGCTGAAGCTTGCTGGTGAAAGCATGGAGGACTGTCAGAGTTGTTCTTCTGGTGATCCCACTAAAATTAAAAAGAGCCTCAGTACTCTCAGTGAATTCGATAAACTCACAAATATTAATCATCTCCATCAAAATGCCTAATAATTATGCATATACATGGTGAATACATGTAATCTGCCAATTATGCAAAATTCTTCATAACATATGCATCATAAACTCTTAAATTCTTCCTCTTGTTCCAAGGTGGACAGTTACCACTAATGGGCGATCTTGATCAGTGGTGACTCTACTGACTTCTTCCACAATGCCAAAGCCCTTCTTCACTTCACCAAACACAACATTTACATCGTCCAAGTGAGTGCAGGGCACAGTAGTGATGAAAAACTGCGAACTGTTGGAGTTGGGACCAGCATTCGCCATGCTTAGCAGACCCCCACTGTGGTGCTGGAACAAGATGTAGTGAAAACAAAACTCACAAAGGCAGCTTGTGACGTCTTTCAACAAGGTGAGTTTATGAAGAAATGCTCTGTTTGTTAAAAAATAAAATCAAACAATGAGGTAGCAAAAATCTTAATACAATAGATTTTTCTAGTCAGATACAAAAATTTCGTTGGGAAAATACTGTTATTTATGTGCCTTTCTTACAAATTAGTGCTAAACTGGAGAATTACCACGGTCGCTTTGAACTGTGTCATTATGTTTACCATCAAATTGAACTAAATACACAATGTCACCAACATAAGAATATGACGTTGGTGTGTAGCATAGTTGGTGGGAGAAATTTGTTTCTCTCTCTCTCTCTCTCTCTGCCTCCTTCGTTCTGAACATTACTGAGAGATAGCACCAGTGTTAGCTACAAGGTATATTTGCGTAAATATTGCGAGTCAATTATGACTGGCTTAGATGAGAGGCTTGGGACAGAAACAGTTTTGCTGTAGCGCATGCGCGGACCTCTCATGCAGTGGGAGCGTGATCTTACTTGAATTTATTTTCGCGTGTACATTGCAGATTAAATGACTGAGATCCCTTCTTACTCCGGTTACAGACCTTGCATATACGAAGATTAGGTTTGGTTAGTTCAGGTTTTTATTAATCAAGTCCGCGCATGCACATACAGGTAATATGATCCTGTCGCGAGCTGCACGTGATAATTGATATGAGGTCGAGGAATGGGAGTAGGTTAGGTTAGGTTAGCTTAGGTTAGCTTTGGTTAGGTTAGGTTAGCTTAGCTTTGGTTAGGTTAGCTTAGGTTAGCTTTGGTTAGGTGAGGTTAGGTTAGCTTTGTTAGGTTAGGTTAGCTTAGCTTAGCTTTGGTTAGGTTAGTTTAAGGATAGGGAAGTGACAGGAGATTTTAACATGAAGTTCATTTACATATTATGTAATATAAATGTTATCATTTGCATGTATTTGATGAAACTTTTTAATTTTAACATAAAATTTGATTTCATTCGTCCATGTAGTAGTTATATAATATGACAGTTTTTGATTCGTAATATTGATAAAAAATGATAGGCCTATAATAAAAGCGGTGAATAATTTCATGGTCCCTAAATTTTTTTTTTTCGTAAAAGGCTAGGTTTTTTCTCCTTGTGATAACCTAGTTTAAGATCTTACTACATCTGCATTTTCTTTTAATGCATTCAAAAAACCGCCGTTGTACTACATAAAACCTTGAACTTGACTAATGGAGTGAATTATTTAAGAATATAGTCGCGAATTTGACTACCACCATTTCGATTGTCTTTTGTTTGATACGGCTCGTTACGGCCCGGTGACTAATGGTTAGCAAGTAGCGTCGACTATCGATATTGGTCTGCCATGGGTATTATCCAGTTGTTCCCAAATTAGATTAAGTCAGCGATATTAAGCTTGTTTATGAACATGACACGTGTTTTATAGGAAAATAAGAAGTCAGCACTCCTTTACAGGAAATTATATTTACATATTCATATATGACGCCTCGATATCCTCATTGAATAATCAAGACTACCTGTCATCTCTTTAATACTCTTATGATGCACTATTTTTAAGTGATCTTTATGATGCCTTTATAAGCGATGGTGTCAAAACTATCTCCGATACTGTATGGGATTGATCCCACAATTTACCAACCAATAACTGATTAGCTCACCTATCTATACCATAGCATGAATACCAAACTGTGAACTCATACTTACAGTAGGGCCTATGCCAGATATCAAGTAGGCTATTGACATCAAACATCACATTGCCTCTTTAATTGCATTATATTACCAACAATATAAGTTACACATATAAACTCATTAATAACAACTATATCAACACTTTCTACTGGGTCACGAACTTGATAGATATTTCTTCTCATTACCTTCAGATATAACAGGCTAGTTTAAAACTTCTCTAGACTCTTTCAGTCTGATAGTAGTCTATATGAATTCATTTATGATATGGGGATATCTGTAAAGTAGAATTCGTAACTTCAGACGACAGAATTAGAGAATTATTAACCAGAAAGTGAAAAAATCTGACAGCTTCTTATAGGGATGTCTGAAGACAATTGATTTAAATTCACAAGTTTGATAATACGAAAGACAATTGCCATCACCTTGGCAAATCACCCATCTTAGTGGGGGGGGGGGGGGGATGTATTTCACCTTTAACATATTTCCATATATGGGTATAGTCAGTTGGTTTTTCGATGTGTTCAGATATGATCTTCCACTACTAGTTTGGCAGTGTCTAATTTCATTTCTGAAATGGGGGCATTTCTAAGGCACTACTATACACACTGATATGATAATAGGCAAAGATGAGAACTAACAAAATTAGAATTTTAACGAGGACAAGAAATTACTGACAGCCAGTAAATTTTTCCTGAGTTCTCTCATTCAGGAACAGGGTTATTTTGCGTACTGTGTATCTACAACATGAAACTCCTCTCTCAGCTTCACTTCTCCGAGGAAATGATGTTAAGGACTTTTTGAATTGATTCGAATCCTAGAACCTAGAGTCTAATAGTAAGCATGGTAAAGACTATCTTGGATGTATAAATATGTTTATAAATATTACTTACTTACTTACTTACTGGTTTTTAAGGAACCCGGAGGTTCATTGCCGCCCTCACATAAGCCCGCCATTGGTCCCTATCCTGAGCAAGATTAATCCATTCTCTATCATCATATCCCACCTCCCTCAAATCCATTTTAATATTATCTTCCCATCTATGTCTCGGCCTCCCTAAAGGTCTTTTTCCCTCCGGTCTCCTAACTAACACTTTGTATGCATTTCTGGATTCGCCCATACGTGCTACATGCGCTGCCCATCTCAAAGTCTGGATTTAATATTCTTATTTAAAGGATTCGTAACAAGCTGTTTTTACGGTGATGGGTTGTTAGCCCTTCGCCCAACCCTCAAGGTGGAGGACCACCCCTAATCGGCTGTCCGCGACTGCTTATTCAATATATTCACAGTTACCCTCCATAACTGGAGGCCATCTTCTCGATCCACAACCTGAGAACGCGCCATGCCGTGGTGATAGGGACCCACAATACATGGTTTATAAATACTAAATTAATAAATATTAAAATTGATAGCAAAAGTTGTGACAGAAGTTTTAAAACTCAGCAGGACTGAGGCATGTTTTCTGATATTGTCAGTTATTGTGGCAGGTAGAGAGTGATGAAGAAAAAAAGCCTGTGATCCTAGAAACCATTAAAGCTTATGAACAAATGATAAGAAGCTGAACATTTTTATTTGATGAAATGGTTTTACCTTTATTTCAAAATTTTCATCTTCGAATGTTAAGCCATAAATGCTCTCCCCTCCTGTCCCATCAAAACTGATGATGTCTCCACCTTGAATCATGAACTCAGACACAGCTTTATGGAAGATGCTCCCCTTGTAATGTAGAGGTTTCCCCAATTTGCCAACTCCTTTCTCTCCTGTACATAATGCTCGGAAGTTTTCTGTTGTTTTCGGACAGACATCTTTATACAACTCTAGCACAACTCTTCCCACTGCAAAGACAAAACAATTTACTTCAGAACTAGTTTGGAATGACAGTTTCTACATTGGACAGGTGCTAATGGCTTCGTTGCCAAAGCCCGGCATTAGATAACAACAACAACAACAACAACAACATTGGACAGGTAGGCAGATCATTCCAAACTCGATACAAAGAACACATTAAAGCAATAACCAGAGGACACAATACATCTACATATGCCGAACACATAACTAATGCTAACCATACATACTATAACATAAATACAGACATGGAAATCCTCCACATACAACCCAAAAACCAAAAACTCAACACACTAGAACAATATGAAACATACAGACACACTAAAACACATCCCAATCAAATTCTCAACACACAGATCAATTTCAGAATACACACACTATTTGACACAACTCTTCATCACACGAACGCACCCACACAATAGGCAGCGAAGTTGATATAGCGCCGAGATCTAGTAGGCTCTGAGGATGGTGTCAAGTAGCACCGAAACAGCTGTAAGCCACACATGCTTATATAATTAACACGAGTAAGATCGCCATTTAATCAATTATTTGATTTTAAAGACTTGATTGATAAGAGATGTTAGTTTCTGCAAGAGATACTCACACTTCGCAATCAATAAAAGTGGCAAAACACATAATGGAAGTGGTGATGTGAGTTTCGTAGAAACAGAAGATTCACTTCAAAGAATGAGATTGCAACAGACAAAAGAAATTCTCTGCTTTTTGAAAACATTTCGCATCTCATAACAGTGATGCTTATTGTAAAGTTTCTTGCTGATTGGAATGCAATACCTAGCATGAACTCTATCTTGGCTACATCTTGGACAACATACCTACAGCTATTAACACCCATATCAAGAAGAAAGAGAGTAGGCCTACAGAATATTCACAACACCAACACTTTTGTAATAGCATGTTACGCTGCAGTTCTCCTTTATTTGTAGCCGCTTATTATTACTTTATAATATATATTTTACATTAAAATTATTAAATTTGCTGTACTTGGCAGAAAGGATCGGTTGTTAAACATTTAGAATGACCTCAATTGAATATGATGTTTAGTTATCATTATCAGTAATAATACATGGTAAACTTTACTAAGCCATATCCCGATTTAAAATGTTAACTTAGTTCATGGATTAGGTCGTCGCGTTTCACTTTGTCTAGTGTTATGTATAGAACAAATTTAATATGTTCACATATTTCTTCTCTTAAGAACACGGTTACCTTCATTACCCTCTTCCCCCAAAATTTTCAACTTTGTGCACACAAAATAAATTATTGGCACTGAAAAGTGACTTTTCGTGAACATAATTATGTGCATTCGACAGACGAATCTGCTCTTTTTAGTATTTTAAGATAATTGTTGGCAGTGAAGTAACCGTATACTGAAGTTTTCCATAATATGACGAGCTAACACAAATTTTAGCAAGCCGACAATACATATATTGAGAAGTTATGGATGAATATGATCAGCTAACACAAATTTTACCACTCCAACAGTAAATCACATATGCCTAACAAAATGTGAACACATACAAATCTTATCGACTTATGACAATTATATATCAAAACACAATAACTGTCATGCTTAAAATATGTTATTTACATATTAACCTCTACTTAATCCAATATTAATATCCAAGAACACAAGAGGATTCTGATTGTTTTCCATATTATTATGCATTTAGTGACTGGAACTTGATCGTTGCTCATGTACTATCCGTTTGCAAATCCATTCCATTTGTGATAAATTACACAAAATTAGTGAAACATTGATAATATCTCTAATCACAACAATTTCACACAAATTATTATACTACAGTGTTTGTTTACTATCAACAACTTTACGATAGTCTTTTGTTTCAGTCATCTGTTCAATATATTCAGGAGTTTACAAACAGAGTGCGCTTCAATTTGAGCCTGTCGCAGTGTCCGCAGTGTTGCAATTTAACAACTCTATCGCTAGATCTGAGCGACAAAATTAATTAAAATTTTGCATTGTTTAAATATATTTTAACGACTTTTTATAAAGTCCTTTTAATGACAGGAATAATGTTTCCTCCATTGATAAGTGATAACCCTGATCACATATGATCAGAGGCGGAATCATGTTGGTGTCAATGCTCAGTGAGCAGGATTGCCAATGGATGTCTTTAAAATTCCCTAAAAGCATCGATTGAAATCCCTGCCCTCCGCCCAAAAAACTGCTAATTATCCGATCTTTAATTACTTGTGAACTGAGAAATATAGTACCAGTACATGCTCAAGTGCTGGAAGTTATATATTATATTTTTTATCCAATGGCGGGTATATGACTACATCATTCATTCAAGCGGCCCTCTCTATAATACGGGAAACGCAAGTACTCAGCGAAAACCTACTACCAAGGATCTTGATATTCCGAGTATAATAAATTATGAAAGATTCTATCACTTTCATGCCTATTGAATGATACATGAGAGAAGGACCAGTTTCAGCTTTTGAATTGTTCAAATTAGCATTTGTGACATCAAAATCTACGAAAGTTGTCTTTGTTGACTAAAATTCCCAGCAGCACGCTAGCGGTCATGTTGTTCTGAAATTCAGCGGTTATTGCTAAATACATCGAAACCACTCGAAACAAACTGTGACATCACGAGCATTCCTCGATGAAGAAGTCTATAGAAATAGCGGAGAATTATAAAACACGATGTTTGGTTGGTGGGAAACCGTTGACATTGGCAACATTGAAGTGAGTGGCATTGACGCAGTGTAGGTTTAGTGGTTATGGACTGAGAAATTTTGTAAATGTGTTGCTATTAGCGTGACATCAGTTTCACATTATATAGTGGTTTGTATATAGTACGTGTATAATCGAAGTTACTTAAAAGCACATAAAGACATATAAAGATGAGACGCAGAGCAGGAGTCGGGGCAATCCAAAAACAAAAATTGGAACAAGAAAAATACAGAGATAAAGGTACTGAACTTCAGGAAAGTCAGCTAGAACAAATGTCTAAACAGTTGGAAGTTTTTAGGGAGAATTTGGAAGAATTTGCATCAAAACATAAGAAGGAAATACGAAAAAATGCCCAATTTAGACGGCAGTTCCAAGAAATGTGTGCAGCCATAGGTGTAGACCCTTTAGCATCAGGGAAAGGATTTTGGTCTGTTCTTGGAATAGGTGATTTCTATTATGAACTGAGTGTGCAGATTGTAGAGGTATGTCTTGCAACTAATTACAAGAATGGTGGTCTCATTAGTCTAGATGAATTGAGACAACGGTTAGTGCAAGCGCGAGGCAAGAATAAACAACACCAAGAAATATCAATAGATGACTTGCTGCGTGCTGCACAGAAACTGAGGATATTTGGTAGTGGCTTCTCTGTTGTGCCAGTAGGAAAAGGCCAGTACTTGGTACAGTCAGTACCCGGTGAGCTAAGTATGGATCATACTGCAGTACTACAGCAGGCAGCCAGTAGTGGCACGGCCCATGTCTCTATATCAATACTGAACGAACAACTACGCTGGGAAAGTGAACGTGCTCAGAAAGCCTTGGATCATATGGTGAAGGAAGGACTTGCCTGGATTGACAAGCAGAATCCAAAGGAAGTTTTATATTGGTTTCCTAGTTTGTTTGCTGCGTGCATCAGTGCCTCATAAGTGTTCCGCCTTTATACTTATTTACGCTGTATGGATAATACTGTAAGTCGCTAAAGAAAAGTGTTTTTAAAGAACAAAAATGAAAGTAATTAAGGGAGAAGCGTTTCACAGTGTGCCTGGGTTTATACTTGAACCTGATTAAGAATGAAAGATTATGTTATTACATGTCAAAAAGTTTTTTTCACTCGTTGATTTTGTTGTTTCTAGACCAACAATCTGGCTTCACTGTTTTGTCAAAGCTTAACATGGCCAAATTTTGTATTCTTTGAAGGAAACATCTTTCCATCGGTACCTCTTGAGCCTCTCTTGCGCGGAACTGAATATGTGTACTTGCCTTTCGCAGAATGAGTGATGTTAGCTATTGAAATGGAAATGTAACTTAAAGTTAACCCTACCTAATTTTGGAGGGCTAGTACAATATAATTGTAGAAAATTCTTTTTGATACAAGATGTTGTGTGTCATTCAATACATCAGAAGAAGAGGCGTAAGGGACTACCGAGCGAAAGGAGGGCGGAGGGGGGGGGTAAATCATTTAAAATTCCAAATATATAATAGCTGTTGATATTTAGAAATCATATACCAGAATTAGAACTTGAATAGTTGCTTAAGATGCAGTTATATTGCATCTCCTGCTATTGTTTATCTTTTGTAAAAATAATTTAGAAGTGATACACAGGCCTACAACTAACTTAACGTTGAAAATAATGATGTAAGGAGAGCTGGTAGGGTAAGGGAAAAATAATCTCCTAAAGTGTAATATTTGCTTGCATCGTAAATTATACTGAATGCTAATATATCATCGATAGTACTACTTGTTTTTAAGAGTAGTAGTTCTGTAGCTCTCAGCATAAAGTTAGGGAGCTTGGCCGAACCCTATCAGCACCTTTACAGTTTCAGTGTCTGATGATGTTCAGGGTATAGCCTACCAATATATGTTGTAAAAGTTCAGAGACATTTGCAAAAATTACCTATATTTTAAGTGCATTGTATTTATTCTCTGTATGATTGCTTGATATATTTATTAAAGTTATTTTTATTACTTTTGTTTTGTGATAATGATGTTCTAAGAAAAGAGATGAAATAATTTTTGCAGCAGAAATAAGATTTTGCGAATAAGTGGAGATTATAAAGTGCATTTCTTCATAAACTCAGTCAGTAGTTGGCAGAAGTGGTGGCTCACCAATTCACCAACTCCCGGCAAAATTGGATATATACTATCCCTGTGCCTCAGGCTGTTTTTTTCTTAATTACATTTTATGTAAGCATATGCTGGTTACCTGTTACTTCTTGTCGAGAACTGATCCTGTTTCCCAAAATGTATTGTGTCACTGTAGAAAAGACACACCAGGGAATTTTATTTAAAATGCCTTTAACTTCCCTGCAAGAATTTGTACTCACATATGTATCATACATAGAAGTTATTTCTTGTATGACATGACATTGTGAAAGCGATAATAACGCAACTTACAACACTTTTATGTAAAGACTTCGGAAAAATCAAACATTAGTAACACAACTTTCGACACTTCTGACTTATGAAACTTTAAAGTAAATGCTTCAAAAACACGTGCTAGTACCAACAAGGGCTTTGACTGACATGACAGGGAAGTGGAAGTTGGAATGCGGAAAGGACAAAGACACAAATATATGAGACAATACATGTGTAGGACAGGGGGTAACACTATGGTCAGCTGAGAACAAGGTAAAATGTGGGGGAAAAAAGTTATACTGTATATGCAAAGCAACAGGTGCATTGGCTGGGTGAGTTCACCAGGAAATGCACTGTACGGACCCAGAAACAAAATAATAAATAAACACTGAACATACGCAGTAGTTATATAACTGGAACTTGGAAGATTCAGGTTGCCCAAATTTTTTTTCTGGGTCAATAGCATTCTAACTACGACACAGGATTACAGAAGTATGTTCGCGAAATATATGTTATCCTATACATATCACAAGATCCCAAGACTGCACGAAGATCATAAAAGTGTGTGGGAGTCTAAAACATGAAATCAATGTTGCCTAGTATTGGCAAAATATAAAATAAATTCATATCCTTCATCATCTCAACCAGTTTCGAGATTACTTTTCTACTATCCAGCACTATACAGGCTATTCCATATGAAATCGATTGGTAAAAAACCTCGCATTTTTTTATACTCTAATTTTTTCCCTATTTATACAAGGTGCTGAGGAGAGTGCATTTTCAAAAATATACTATCGAAAGTCAAATGGTTTTCGTATTATTGAGTGACAAATTTAGTGTATTTTATAAAAACAAGCCTCTTACAGCGCTCAAAACTACGGAACCATTTACTGCAGAACATTGAACGAGAGCTCATTTTGAAGCTGACATTTGGTAGGCTATGTTAAGAAGTAATCCTTATTTTTATTGTATACAGAGAGACAGGTAATCTGATTTTACTTACTTTTAGGCTTTTTGCCAATTTGTAAAAATGTAAAAAAATATTGAGAAAAAACCTTGCATTATTAAGAGGGATTCGGCATTGTTTGGTTAGTGGTATGGCAATAAGTTTCGAGGGTAATAAATAGATTATTTTCACACGCCTAGACTTGAACGGTGAAGTGCCGCATGCACTGGCCGAGAGCTGAAGATGAGCGAGCATTGGGCATCATTTTACTCCTGTGTTTATGAAAACCTGTGATAAAGGTAGCACAGCCATGATGCTAGACGATACATCACTTGTTTGCTTGGCCTTGCTTACCTCGGCTAGCTCCCGCCTCACATCTGGTTAGTTCACGCGCGTACTATTTATTTTCTTTATTTGATATTTTCAATACTTTCTTATCAACGTGCCATCAGTAAAAAATATGTGTTTATTTGTACTTTCAATGCGAAATCTAACTATATATTTTAAAAATATTTTTTCCTTGGCAAAGGCGTCTTAATGAGGAAAAATCTAAATTTCTCCATTTCCATAAAAAAATCTGTTTATATGTCAATATAAACTTTAATTTCTCAGCATCAAAATAAACCATGATTTTGATCATTAGGTGAAAGGGTTTCGGAGCTACAGCAGTTTAAAGTTGCAAATTTTATGAAAATACAATAAATTTAAATATTTTTAATTTAAACACTATGAAGTTCTGATGCCTCAAACTTTGCACAAAGCATTGTATCACAGTTTTCTGCGTACAAAAAACGTTTTATTGTATTTAGAAATTGTAAGGTCAATTTTCTCTATATTTCGGTCGATTTGAGATGGAATAGCTTATACAGATGTTTCATTATATCTCTGCCGGTCAGTGACTGTTAAATTTCAGATGGCTTATCTTACTCGTGTACGTCAGCGCATTAACTCATTAATGCCCAGCGTATGATTAAAAATATGGGGTGAAAAATATTTTTTCATTAATTTCCCTTTGACTTCAAGTTAACCATTTTATTCATGTAGGCAATACATGGATGTGGTTTAAGATTCAGGCATTGTTGAATGCTCTGTGATCGTTTCTCTTGTTGGTATGAGGTTTCGAGTTTGGATCTTAAAGAAAAGAAAACATTGATTGGAATAAAGGTACTTATTTTCCATATAAATTATATCATAAATTATGAAACTAGTGCTAATATTACTTGTTAGGTATTCGTGAATAATTCAGGCCATTTGGTGTACATGTATCTTTGTATAGAAGCACAGCAATTTCAGTTTCTAAATATGGTATGATATATCATACGCTGAGCAGTAACGATATCATTTTCTGTATATTCTGTTAGATGAATTCTCCTTGGAGCATGTGTGAAATGGACGGCAGAAGACCTACAAACTGTAAGCCTAGAGCAGAAGTGTTCAAAAGTGGAGTTTTAACTCCAACCTCTGGAAAGAGGTGAAAGGGGTATACCACGGAATACTGGCGTATTATCTCTTCCGCGCAGAGTGAGTGAGTAGGCTACTCGAGACAGTGGTGGCATTTAGCTTACTGTTGTTTATTACTCACACAATTTGAGAAACTGTAAAATATGCCGTAATGAAAGATTATCCATATATCATAAGATCTATGGAAGACATGTATCAATAACTTGGCATTTTGCTTTTGGCTGGATATCTCTAATTGCCTTCGCGAAGAATGTACTGGGAGATTCGTCCTGATAGCCATAATATTCTACTTGCAAACTGTATCACCAGAAACAATTTTGAAACAGTTAATCATTTCCTTCATTTCAGTCACAATAACACAATTGACAAGAATGATAAATTATACAAACTTAGGCCCTTCTTCAATCGTCCAAATGAAATGTTCCGGAACATGGTTGACATTGTTCCAAATTCATATACAGTTGACGAAGCAATGGAACCATATTTTTGTCATCATAGTATCAAGCAATTCATACAATGAAAAACAATCAGAATTGGGTATAAGCCTTCGTTCTTGATGACGCCTGCAGGGTACCTTATAAAATTCGAACCGTATACAGGGAGAGTCGAACGAGAACCAGGGGTGACTCTAGGAAATGCTATTACATAGATGCTTTGTGTTGGATTGCTACCTGATGACAGTAAACTGTTTATAGACAATTATTTCACTTCCTTTGGGTTATTGTAAAAATTTTCACCAGTAAATATCACGTGCTTTTGAAATATAACAGCTGATTGAATTGAAAAGGCACCTCCAAAGGATCTGAAAAAAAAATCCGTTAGAGGTACTTGCCATGCCATGCCATCAAAGACACATATTATAGTAATCTGACGATGGACTGACAATGCTCAGGTCACTATAGCAACAAATGCAGCAACACTAGATGTAGTTTCTTTAGGCTCATGCTCACGGTGGAGAACTAAGGATAAGAGAAAAATCATTGTTCAACAACCGAAAGTTATAAAAATGTATAATGCGTGTATAGGTGGTGTGGACATGTTTGGCAAATTGAGAGGACTCTATCGACTTCAACTATGGCCCAAAAATGGTACTGGCCACTTATCAGATTTTATATCAACGGATCAGTAGTCAACTTGTGGATGCTGTACAGACAATATCAGAAGGCAATATCTTTGCTGGAATTCACAAGACAAATTGTAAAGTCATTGCTTGCAACACCACTAATGGGCATTTCTAAGACTGTAACACCTAAAGGGAGAAACAAAGTTCTTAATGAAACACGTTATTATAGAATTGATCACCTAGTTGTCTGGTAAAGCACTCGGCGCAGATGTGCTTACCGTGGGAAATGTGCTAAATTTTGTTGTGTCTATTGTAATGTTGATCTTCATCTTGATAATTGTTTTCTAAAATATATAAAATGAAGAAAACCGAAAAAAAATGTTGTTGAAGTATCTAAAATAATAATTAAAGTAATTAGACATGGATATATCGTTAAAATATTAGTTCAAAATTCCTTTTTTACATTGTAGGGGCCTATTAAGTATTTGTATGAAACTGATACTGTAACTGCCCAGCGTATGTTACATCATACTGATCATATCTACTATACCGGAAGAGAAAAAACTGTAATTTTTGTGTAACAATTGTAATATTATAAAATTATATGATTATGAATTACTTTTTTCATCTGGGCATTAATGGGTTAAAAAGCATTACAACCTCAATTGGTAACTCCTCTCCTCCTCACCACAAATGTGATGTTGCACAGAGGCAGATATAAAATATAAGGTCTGCACCGCTACTTTTTCTATTCTAAAATAAAATCTATACAAACCATGCGAAATATTTCAAAGCCTCACTTTTTGTTTTACAAGGGAACTGTTAATAAATTATGTTGAAAGTTTACCTCAAACTGCGCACACAGATCTCCATAGCACATAGACAAAATATAAAAAATTAGCTGCCCATAGTAACTAAGTGTGTGAACACAGTGGCGGCATTTTCTCTGTCTCTCTCTTTCTCTCTTCCCCCTTTTTTCCATTTTCATTTTACAGTGAAATTTGTTGTTAAAAAAACTTTAGTTGGTAAATCTTTTCTGAAGTTTATTCTTAAACATCTTGTGGAAGTCGGATATTGTTTTGTTATCGCATTGTCGCATTGAGAGTAAAAGGAAAGTGTACAGCTGCTTAATTATACTATAATATCGGTAGCACAGTTAAAGTTGGACTCTGAAGATTAGAATTTAAGAAAACTAAAAATATTGGAGAGGTAACGACTTGCAAGCCAAGAGAAACTCTCCAGGCGAACTCATTTTTGTTTTACTCTATGTCTCAAAAGTCTGAGAAAAACAAAAAATATTTCAGTAATCTGATAAAAATCGGAGAACATGATAAAGTTAAGCTTAGTTAACATACTGTCTGAAAACATACCTTGGTGCCACGAACCCCTTTCAAGTCACTTGCTGTTGGGAACCACTGGTATACAGAATATTTAAATTGTAATGTCCATGAGACCATACCCTTAAAATTCAACAGTAAAATAATGATAAATTAAATATAAGTCAGTTATTTCACTAAGCTCATAAAATTGTTCTTTTCTTTTAGTATCTTCTATAATAATTATCTGTGGGTCCGTGTGTGTGTGTGTTTATCTTTATTTCTTGCATACACTAAATGCTCTTCATCCAGAATGTTTATTCTTTGGTGCCTGTTGAGTATACGACATGAACTTCAGTTACTGTTTCTTTCAGTACACAGTGTACGTGATCATTTAATCTATTCCTTGATCTTTGAATGACAAGACAGGCTTAGAATAATAATATACTGTAGTGTCACATCTTAGAAAGTGGCTAGGTAGAATTTTATACAAATAAGGTGCACTTCGTGATTTTTTAATTGCGGAAATTTAAAACTGTTCAAGTTCCTTTAAAACTATGAAATTTTCCTCCATGTCTTAGACAAAATATTCAATAAACCCTTTGTTTCTAGTAAAACAATTGTAAAACATCCTCAAAAAAAAAAAGGAGAATTTCCCTGCCTTTTCATCACTGGATCCAGAAGAGATTGTCTCACAGGTAATGAGTAAATGTGATTTATTATGTCTTAGAAAATTTAAATTATGGTTTATTTAACGAAGAAATCTGTAGGCTAATTAAACTTATGTATGAAAATTATACTTGTAATGTTATACATAAAGGTATGCTGTCAGAAAATATAACAACTAGGCCTACATGCAGAGTGAAACAGGGTTGTATTCTCTCTCCGATCATATTTCTGATTATTATGAATGAATTTATGGAAAGGTCTGTTTGCAATGTTAGAAGAGGTATGATGGGGATTAAACGATACCTTGGAAGATCTGGATTTCGCTAATGATAACTGTTTGGTGATATGCAGAATAAAGTTAATACTTTATTAGAAGTAATAAAAGGGGCTCATATGAAAATAAACGTAAAGAAAACTAAAGAAATGAGATTAAATAGTAAAAAGACAGATAATGTTATAATAAATAATAATAACATTGATACTGTTCAAGAATTTAAATATTTGGGTAGTGTAATTGACAAGGATGGTGGAGCCTTGGAGGATGTAAAGAACCGAATAAAAAATGCAAATAGTGCATTTGTCCAGTTGTACTCAATATGGAATCTTATATTATATCTAGATCTACAAAAATTAAAATCTTTTTCAGTAATGTGAAATCAGTCTTATTATATGGCTATGAGACATGAAAAACAAGTAAAATTATACAAAATAAACTGCAAACATTTGTGGACCTTCCATCAAAATATTGGGAAGCAAGAAGGATGATGACTTCATTGTTAAATCCAGAGCATTAGATACACACACACATATTTGTTAATAGATGTTTACGAAGAATTAAAAAAATTAGATGGCCAGATATAATCACAAACTCAGAACTATGGAAGATAAATCAGAAAGAAATCACAATAGAAATCAAAAGACGAAAGTGGAATTGGATAAGGCACACAATCAGGAAAGAAGATGGAGCAGTAGAAAGAATGGCTTTGGATTGGAACCCCCAGGATAGTAGAACAAGAGGAAGGCCAAAAAATACATGGAAGAGAACAATTTTGGAGGAAATTGCTAGGGAGGGGAAAACATGGAGCAAAGTGAAGAAGTTGGCTTCATATAGGGTCCGATGGAGGCACTTTGTGAATGCCCTATGCTCCTCATGAGGAGATACAGGAGTTTGATTGATTGATTATTTAACGACGCTTGCAACTGCAGAGGTTATATCAGCATCGCTGGTGTGCCAGAATTTTGTCCTGCAGGAGTTTTTACATGCCAGTAAATCTACTGACATGAGCCTGTCGCATTTAAACACACTTAAATGCCATCGACCTGGTCTGGGATCGAACCCGTAACCTCGAGCACAGAAGGCCAGCACTACACCAGCTACACTATCCAGGACGACTATGTCTTTGATATAAAATGTGTGGTATTAGGAATCCAGAACAGTGAATCCACCAAAACAGACTATGATTGATTTATTAATAGGGTACTATATTCTTACAAGAAACATAACCTTATAATGGAAATTATGGGTCTGTAAGCTAGAAAAATGGCTCCTTGGTATGTAATCTACGGATATGATTCATTGAACACCAGAAGATGTCAGTTATTTGGTATCATATTTGTAGGACAGAGAATACTGTCAAATGGAAATTGATCATTTACTTAACTTCACCCTATTCATGTTAAAGAAGTAGATACAAGCGAGGTGTCCAGCTGTAATCAAACCCATCTGTATTTGCAGCTATGTACTTGTAGGAGTTTCATTGTTAAAACGAAATCAATGGTTCAATGAACTTGTAAACATTTATACGGTTAAGTACTCTTTGTCCCTTGTGGCAGCTCACAAATGGTGAGAAGATTTATAAATTAAATATTATATTTGCATTCTTCTGATAACTGGCTACAAGACATTTGAGCATACAAATGGAATAGATCACTTAATTCTTTAATCACATTTACTGCTTTGGATGGAAGATGAACAAAAAAATGAAAAAGCCTTGCTGTATTAGTTTTCAGTAAAAATGTATTAAATTACAAAAAAAATATTTACATAATCAATAAAAAACACTTTACTTGAATTCGAAACCATAACTTAGCACCACTGCTCTTTTGTTCACACATGTGAGCCACAATTTTATGTTGCAATAGCATGATTTTGCAGGTTGTCCATATTGTTATCCCTGATCGGCAGTAATTTCAGCTAATGGAAGTAGATATTTGGCTAAGGTAACATTTTTACGGAGCACTGCAATCGTTTTCTGTTACTCTGAAACAGAAGGTACACTGTTAGGTATATTTCACTGTCCATATGTCCATTCATCACTTAAAACAAAAGTAAAGACAGAAAGTTGAGATAGAACATTTTCTGTTCACTGTGTTATAAGCTCACGTGTTTTCCTTAAGTGAATGTTTGTGGTTTATTTTAGCTCGCATTTCTCGTAACTCTTTCTCCAATTTCTTGTTCACATCTTTTAGGCTGTTTGCCTGAGAACGCAGTTCTTCTATCCTCTTCACAAAGCGATCTGTAATGGTCTTCACTGCTTTCTGATACCTGCAACATAGTAAAGTTTTCTTTTCTTAATTTACAACGCAACATGCACATCAACTACAATGAGAATTTGTCAGTCAAGTGAACAAGCATGAGATTTAAAGCTTCCACAATGGTTGAATTGTGTAGTTTTTCAACTACTACTAGTGTTCCATTCTCAAGAATAGAGGGCATGGAAATTGTTTGTGCGAGATCATGCGTATTTGCTTGTTTTCCGCACAGAACCAATACGCGGTAAGTGTGAAATACCACATTCAGTATTCCCAACGTAACACACATAACAATTTACCTCTTCTTACCGCTTAAGCGCGACATCCATTTTACTGCTTTAGGCTTTTAACATATTATTTTTAGAGACGTTTAACATAGTAATAATTATAAATTGGAAACTTATCACTGCAATTTCACCTAAATTGCAATGTTAATTATTGTTTTTAAATATTTGCAAAAATTAAGTAAAGTCTACTACTCCACGAAACTTATTGCATTCCTGATACAAGTAACATTAAGGAAGCCATGAAAAAATCAACAAGATTCCAGATGCCGATGTTATTACTGCAATATGTTACATAAATAATATTGTTAAAATATTAAAATGAAAAATAAATCATTACATAACCTTACCGTTTGTTTTAAGTTCGCATTTATAGACTGGGGGAAAAAAAAGACAGACGTATATCACGGCCTGCTGGAGTATAGTAAACACAGAAAACATTTTATAGCAACAATGTTGAAGAAAGATATTTTGGTTTTCCGAAGTTGCCGTCATTAAACAGAAACCAACATGGAGATTTCATTGCAACTAATTAGAAATTCGTCTTTCAGGTATGTAATAAACGATCTTCGCACAAAATAATGTACGATACACGAGCGGTATGTTTGTTTTCATGTTTTCGGAAATTAAAAAAGCTCAACTACGTTTCGCTTTTTCAATCTTTTCCTCGACCATGAAAACGTCAACATACCGCTCTTGTAACGTATATTACTATTTCAGTGCTTTGAGATATGATTATGTAAATAATGTTATAATGTTATGTTTTATTTAATGACGCTCGCAATTGCAGAGGTTATATCAGCATCGCCGGATGTGCCGGAATTTTGTCCCGCAGGAGTTCTTTTACATGCCAGTAAATCTACTGACATGAGCCTGTCGCATTTAAGCACACTTAAATACCACCGACCTGGCCCGGGGTCGAACCCGCAACCTTGGGCATAGAAGGCCAGTGCTATACCAACACGCCAACCAGGTCGACTTTTTTGTAAATATCTTTTCTAAACTTCCACTAATCTAGCAGAGTTAAATTTCAATTCTGAGGTGGGGCACCTGTAAGAAGGAATTCATAATCCTCAAAATGAGGATTATACGAGAATGATGACATCCTCATTCCATACAGAAAGACTCCGCATGTCAACAAACATAACACCAATTATTTTTCACTCCCCAACTCCTGACATCCTACATTCATATTTCAATTGAAATATTTTTAATATTGTTGTTGTTTTCTAATGCCAGGCGTTTGACAATAAAGTCATTTGACCTCTTGCACTCCAATATTTTTCAAAGATATTATCATGGCCAGCCACTGACGCACAGATTTTGAGGTGTTCCGAATCCATTTCTTGGTTTGAGTTGCACAATGGGCAGTTAGGGGACTGATATATTCCAATTCTATGCAGGTGTTTGGCCAAACAATCATGGCCTGTTGCCAATCTAAATGCAGCTACAGACGATTTTCGTGGTAAATCGGGAATTAACTGTGGATTTTGATGCAGAGAGTTCCATTTTTTCCCTTGGGATTGTGTTATCAAATTTTGTTTGTTGAAGTCTAAGTATGTAGATTTAATAAATCTTTTCACAGAGTAATACGTAGATTTAGTAACAGTAATGTACTGGTATTAAATTGCTCTATAATTTCAATAATTAAATTTATTGATTACTGAAAGCTTCAGGTACAGGCACATAAAACTACACTTAGCATTATTTTCACCACTTTTATCCCCATATCAACAGATTTTTATACCGATACTCCATGTTTTTATTCACAATTTAATCGTGCCCCTATAATATCATACCATTTCCACGAAATTTCAAGTAATGAAAGATGTGAATTTCTATAATTCCTCAATACCCAAGGAAAAGTGCAGTTGCATCCTTTCAATTACTCACAAGACATGACTGTCGAAATACTTTAACAAAATTGGAATTATTTCCATTGTGCAGTATTCAGGAAGGAATGAATCAGAACCATCTTCAGCAATGTCTAGCACTTTCCTTTAAACCGACTGTGTGAGAAATTTTGGAAGGCAAGAGAGTTAATTGGTTTTATTGCCAAGAACTCTGCATTAGTTAACAACTTTTTTCTGAACGATTAACATTAATCTCCAGCATCCAGTCATGTGCTCGAATGTTTCGTAATGAGAGTCATACGACCATGTCTAACTTCAGTTAGGTCATAGTCTTCATAAGTGATTACTGAAGAGTAGCTATCAGTGAAGTTCACTGAATGTTGCAACTAGAGTGATGATTTTATTTTATGCAAAATGGCTCAAAAAGTGCTACAAGAGCACAAACAATAGAGGGATACAAGAGTGTTCATTACTTCTTTAGAAGCTAAATTAAATATTATTAAAGATTGTAAGACATGAACCATATCTTCCAATTTTGCGTACAGTGTTTAGAGTAATCACTGATAAAAAAAATTCACACAGATATATAAACTTTGCAAAATTATCAGTGTCTGTAAAAATAATTAGTGAAGTATTGGTACATATATACATCTTGATTACACATATATGACAGAAAAAAACACATTCAAATGAAATTCTCAACACACAACTCAATTTCAAAACACACTCTTTGACTCCACATTACACTGCACAAACACACCCCCACAGGAAACACAAACAAAAGGCGACAAGACTAGGAGCAACCAGTTCTGAAGATGCCCGATAACAGGCTGAAACATGTTAATGAGATAATGTAAAATTTAACACGAGAAAGACACAATACGTTTTCCAAAGTATTGGTAATGAAAGTTCGTAATGACTTTTTTTTTATGAAAATGGAACATACACCATTGAAACACGAGATGTTGGGTAACTTTCGGTGCTGGACCCCAGACTCATTTCACCGGCATTATCACCTTCATATCATTCAGACGCTAAATAACCTAGATGTTGATACAGTGTCGTAAAATAACCCAATAAAAATTAAAAAAAAAAAAAAAAAAAACACGAGATTCTGTGTATTGAGTGTTAGTCCACCATTGTGGAGTAATGGTTAATATGTCTGACTGTAAAACGAGTGGCCTCAGGTTCAACTCTTGGTTGGTTTCTTCCGAGGTTTTTCCTCAAAGCAGAATTTCTGGGTAACTTTCGGTGTTGGATCTCGGATTCATTTTGCCATCATTTATTCAAATATCATCATCATTACCATAGCCCTGGTTAAGTTCACAGTGCAGCATGCTGTATTTGTACAAGAGCGCGATCATTCATTCAGCAATAAATATCTTCACAAAACAGGAGTGGTAAGCACAATTAGCCTCAGGCTAATATATATATATATATATATATATATATATATATATCTGAGTGTTGGAGTATTTACCTTATTAAGTTGTTCCGTTATGTAATGGATTTAATAATTTTTTATGAAATTAAATCATTGTTATGGAGTAAAGGAATGACTTTCTTATAATGCATAGTTTTTTTGTTTTGTTCAAATGCATAACCGAAAAGAAAGACTAGGTTTTATTTTCGGCACAATTTATTCCTATAATATGGGTTTTTTTGTTGTTTAGTCAACTGTCCGAAGACAGGTCTGAACCTCATAAGTGATACCAAAAAGCATCACTTATGAGGCAACTAGACCAGAAGATAATGGGGTAGAGTGGCCAGTTCCTTTCCCCCTCCATTGCATACATCACCGATTAGCTACATGTTACACTAATCAGTAGGGCTAGGATTTTGATGACCTATAAATCATGAAAAAATGTCCTAAAAACAATGCATTTATGACCTAAAAATCTTTCAAAAATGCCCTAAAAATTGATCTTACATAATTGCCTTTGTAGGAAAAGAGGTTTTGTACGACTTAATATTTAGACTAGTAATTAAATTAAATTTTACATAATTTTTTCTAAGTAGTACACTTTAATTAATTATTTTATCTGATGTAGTTTCCATGTATGATCGTTCACCTCTGCATCGACATGTCGACGTGAGGTCAGCAGTCAGCTGGTCGGTCTTGGCCCTTCATGGGCTGTAGCACCATGGATTTACTTTACTTTTAGTTTCCGTGCAGTCTACCACAAGGCTACTCTTATCTGGAATTAGCAGGTATAGAGGAGTCTATATTGAAGGGATGGTTGGACTAATCCATTATGTGGAGTGTACTACGTTAAAATGGCAATATTTGTGTAGAAAACTGATTAAAATAGTATACAAAATAATGGCTATTAACGGACAAAATATCAAAGGAAACAGACATTATTTTACATTAATAACAGGGATTTATGGCCAAAATTAAATGAAAATACCTAAAAAATGACCGAATAAAACAAATGATGCTCTTATGAGTTGAAACAGGCAAAAAATGCAAAAAAAAATGCCCTAACAAATATGTCTTAAACACTCAGTTTATCACATAACACATACATACTAAAGCAGCAATGTTTCTGGCTTACTAGAAAAAAGATGCATTTTCATCAAAATCCTAGCCCTACTAATCAGACTTCAAATGCATACAAACAATTGTTCTTCCTCTGACACATATCATCAAGTGAGATGTACTGCCTGATAATAGAGGTACATATCAGCCAGAACCTCAATTAGAGGATAATATGGGTTTAAATCATTCAATTAACTTCATTTCAATAACCATCACAGTTTTCTTCTTGAATGACAACGATAATAATCGAAGCTTCACTGCATTCAAGTACAGGATGGCAATGATAATTTTTACAATGATCTGGGATATTTTAGTATTCCTTTTGTAATTGAAGACCTCCCCAGAAGAAGGATTAACATTAAATTTTTGAAATATGTGATGTAGGTGGAAAAAGTAATTTTCAAGCATTTATTTATTTATAATAATAAGTTATTGTATTCTATTACTGAATAAACTATGTTTGAGAATAAGTTGCTTAGGAAAATATTTGGAGCTAAGAGGGATGAAGTTACAGGACAATGGAGAAAGTTACACAACGCAGAACTGCACACATTGTATTCTTCACCTGACATAATTAGGAACATTAAGTCCAGACGTTTGAGATGGGCAGGGCATGTAGCACATATGGGCGAATCCAGAAATGCATATATAGTGTTAGTTGGGAGGCCGGAGGGAAAAAGGCCTTTAGGGAGGTCGAGACGTAGATGGGAAGATATTACAATGGATTTCAAGGAGGTGGGATATGATGATAGAGAATGGATTAATCTTGCTCAGGATAGGGACCAATGGCGGGCTTATGTGAGGGCGGAAATGAATCTCCAGGTTCTTTAAAAGCCAGTAAGTAAGTATGACTGAATAAACTTGTATCCTTCTTTAGTCAAATGGTTGTGATAGTAAATATAGGCCTAATGAAATATGCCCCTGAAATTATTTTCCTTTCTCCTAAAACATGAATTGCAGTTTTGTTGGATACATCCTTAATCTGCGGAGGTCTTCAATTATATAAGAAACCTTTCTTCGTTATTGTACAAATGCCTTACTTGGTCTTCATCAAGCGTTGCTTCTCTAAGTGATGCTGCAGCTCTTCAGCTGTGGCTGCACTCTGTCTCTGAATTTCCTTCACTTTCATCATCAGTTCCCGGTGCTCCTGCTGGGTATTCTGCTGGTGAAGATCTCTGAAAGCAAAATAAAGAATGTCAGTATCCTATACAATTAGGCTACCTTTTTTTCTATAGTGATTCTGATCAAAATGAAAAGTGAACACAATTCTTCTGTAAAGTTACTCCTTCATATCATAAGTAATCTCGCCAAAACTATACAAGTACAAATTAATTTTTGCAATAATTTTCTTAAAATAAGTTTTTCAAGCTGTTAATATACTTTGTCTCAATCTTTCTTCAGCTCAAAAATCAACTTGAAAATGGTTCACAGTCCTGCCATCTATCCGCAATATGCAGAATCCGAATCACGTAAGTGAAGTGAGTAGACATTGGATACACATACACACATACATATAAAAAAAAATAAAGTTTTACTGCATTAATAATAATAAAATAATAATAATAAAGATAAAAGCCTATATTCTGGCAAGATTCCAGTTAAGACCTCAAAAACACTTAGGAGATTATCTCAGGAAGATGGCATCTCATACGCAAAATTTCGTGTAGTG
The DNA here is from genome assembly GCF_040183065.1 of Periplaneta americana. Taxonomy (NCBI): domain Eukaryota; kingdom Metazoa; phylum Arthropoda; class Insecta; order Blattodea; family Blattidae; genus Periplaneta; species Periplaneta americana. Next base: position 134,474,049 of record NC_091127.1, read on the forward strand.
TCATCAGTAGGGACCGGATTTTTATGTAATTACATATTATATTCCTTTCAACCTAACCGTATATAAATAACAAATCTTTGCGAATCTTGTAATTACCATTAATATATTAAAATTTGATACTACATATTTTTACATATTTATCCCACTTTACATATTATGGCTTGGTATTACATAAATCTACATATTTGGGGGTTTTATTAATTTTTACTTGTTTAAAAGGAAGAAGAAAACTGTTGCTGGGGAAATTTACAATTTGAAATAAGCCTTTTTACCTACCCGAGAAAGGATATATTTCAGGACGAAACATAACATTTAAGTTCCAGGAAGTAAAAGAGGCACTCACCCCTTACTGCCCACTGTAAATATGAATGAACAAAAGGCAACCTTTCTCATAAAACTACTCTGTATTGTAAAAATCAAGGAGGGATCAATCTCATACGCATAAGCGGACAACATAGTAGTAGAGTCTAAAAGACCTTACAAAGTTAAAAGAAACAATAAAAATCATGGTAAAATGGTGCAATAAAAACAAATTTGGTATAAATGTGAACAAGACAGAAATGATGATATTCAGAAACGGCGGAAGAGCACCAGAAACAGTAAAAATCGTCATGAAGAAAAGAAAATTAAAATTTGTACCAGACTACAAATATCTACGCTTAACAATACAAACCAGCATAGATATTGATATTAAATATTTTCATGATTTTACATATTTTGGTACATAATTCAGCTTATTTTTCTTACATAAATATACACATATTTCACACCTTGATATTGCATAAAAATCCAGTCCCTAGTTATCAGTACATAGAAACTTCAGAGTGTATTTCAAAACTTCCTGACTAGATATGGAGCCTGTATTCAACCAGATGGTTATCATTTTCAACATTTTGTGTGATTTTGGTTAGTCTCAGAATGTTTCATCTTCTTTGCTGTTACTGAAATAGTGTAATGCACTAAAAATTTGACTATGCATAGCTTGTGTGTAAGTTGCAGAATGCAAAATTCCATATTTGTATTTACGACGGAACTTTATAATGCAAATGGAAAACGTTTACAGAATTTTTATTCTGTAAATACGTTTCCACTAAAAAATATTCTCTGTCCAACACTGTACCAAGCTATTGCGTTGGAGTGACTGGGTGGTATGCGATGCTGCTTCCTGAAAGATTGACTTAGCTGATAAGGAGCAGATGGCATACATGCTGATAACTTTTAGCATCGACATGCACTATAGCCACTATAAAATATTAAATGGATCTCTCTGTAGCTCCTTATTGTTTTTCTCAATCATAAGTTTCATTTAAACTTGCCAGGAATAATAATGACAGACCTGAACACCGAATTTTGCTGTTATTCATTGCTATTCTTAAATAATAGTACCTTTCATATACCAAAAAAAAAAAAAAAAAAATGCTACATTGCGGCTAATGACTTTCCTTCCTCATTTGATAGAAGCCATTCTTAGGACTTTTTTTTTATAGTGTAAAACCCTAGCTCTCAATCAGAAATGAACCAGCAAACTTTTGGTGCAGGGACACTTAGGGTAATCATTACTAATCAATAAACAAATTATATTATACACGTTTATAAATATTTTCTATCCATCATGTTCAATTTTTAATTTCAATAAAATGGCATATAACTCTATTTCTGACACCTCCTCCTCCTTTTTTTTTTTAAAAAAAAAAGATCTTTTAAAATATTAGTAGCAATGTGGACAAAAATTTCGATTCAGGCTCTGTTAAAAATATATATTTTTTTTTATCAATGGCGGGTATTTACATCATTCACCCATATGAAGCCAGTTATATAGACCCATTTACCGACAGAGTCATTGCCCAGGATCCGCCATAGGAGGCTGGTCTACACTACACCCGCATTAAGATGATTATGGAGATCTGTTGGGATGCCACGGAGAAACCCCCTGTGTTACCTGGACCACAAGTTATAAATCGGGAGTACACTGGGGATCTAACCCGGGTCCACAGGATTATAAGTCCAGCACTCTAGCCGTGAGACCACCGTGGTGGCTGCATTTTAATCTGAACATGTTTGTAAGATATTTATTATCGTGTAAATGTATTCGTGCATATGTAACAAATCTATCCTGTTTGATAAAGGAACAGAGCATCAGTTTTCCACATCAGAGATCCAATTTCAAGTGAAATTTGTGGTGGAAAAAAGCAGTTCTGGAAAGGTTTCCTCTGATACTCCCATTTCCCTACCATCATTTCATCATTCTTATCATCAGTGCAGAAAGCAAAGGGAAACTACTGTACCTATCACATTTCCAGGAGGCCGACTCCATGGAATTTCTGCAGTTACTATTTCACGGAACAAGACAGTATGGGAGTATCTTAGTTGATGTCCAACCTCTGAGCCTTCAGGTGCGGCAAAATGTCAATAAAAATGACGACAATGATGATGACTCAGTCCACCACTATGGAGTAACAGTTAGCACGCCTGACCATGAAACGAGTGGCCCAGGTTTAAATCCTGGTTGGGACAAGTTGAGGTTTTTTCTGGGGTTTTCCTTCAACCCATTAAGAGCAAATGCTGGGTAACTTCCGCCACTGGACTCTGGACTCATTTAGCTGGCATTATCACCTTTACCTCATTCAGACACTAGGTAACTATAGCAGTGAATAAAGTGTCGTAAAATAGCCAATTAAAGAAAATGATGATTCGAATATTCCACACTCGTTGTGTTAGTAAGATTCTGAATAACAAAAGTTACTCAAAAAGATGACAGATTCATACCTTGGAGATTCTCAAGAATCTTCCTGTTTTGTGGTACTGATTTCTTGGATTATGCATAGGCTACTACATGTCCAGTTCATATGAACTGTTTTCATATAATTAAATTTATAGTAAAACTTGAAGAACATAATAGCCTTGAAGGTTCCTTCTCTTTATGCAAGATGTTCACAATATCTTAAATGGAATTATTCTTTCACAAAATTCATCATTGTTCTGAAAAAAGAAAATGAAGACAATATTTCTAAAATTTATAATTTCGTAAAATTACTTTATTCATAGCTACCACGTGGGTTTGCTTGTGGAATTCTTATGTCCCAATATTCGAATATTTACGTCTGTTTTGATTTATGTGCGTATTTTTAATTACTCACTGTAGTTCGTTTCTTGTTGTTAGGCGAATTTTTTCAATTTCTTGTTCTAGCATGTACATCTGTCCTGTCAAGTTATCCACGTGCTTCTTTGCTTCATTTTTGGCGAGGTTTTCTTCATGTAGCTGCATTTCTAATGTTAAGATCTGTTCTGCTAACCGCTGGTGTTCCATGTTCATCTTAGCAACTTCCAATTCGTGGCTGAAATTTAGTACCATGAAGTGTTCAATGTGTGAAATGAAGTGAAAAATAAGTTCAAAGAAGAGAAAATTTATGTCTCCTCTTTAAATTCTAACATTGATTCAATTAAAATGGACAATTTCTCGGTCTTCTCACCCTCTCATTATTTCATTAACATTATATCGAAAAGAATAATAGAATGTCAATTATCATACAATATATGAATACTATTCATTAAACCTCACAATGCAGAATACCAAAAAAAAATGATATTACTGGCGAGGAACAATACTCTTTAGTAAACATAAGCACAAAATTACACTTTATGATGATTTAGAAGAAGAGACCACTTGGATATAAGCTATGAAGTCTTAAACGATACCAAATTATATTAAATTTTGAGGAGAAAATACCATCAAAAGAGACTATGATGAACTTATTGACCTTAGGACTGGACTTATGATGAAAACGTCAATAGCCTTCATGGATTAAATAGAGAGTCTGTGTGGTATGTACGAGGTGTGTTAAAAATACCAAACCTTAATTTTTGACGCATAAATAAATGAAGCACAGAAGACGTCCTTTGGTGGAGATGTGTAGGGGATATTAATGCGCATGCATGAATTTTTTCCCCACTCGCAGAAAGTGTCAGTTGCTGGTAGTCAGCCTATGATATGAGTGAGGAAGTGTAGTGAGCATCTGTCGGATTGTCAACTGCTGCAAAATGACAGAACAACTTAAGCAGCGATATTGCATCAAATTTTGCCTAACGCTAAAGTGATACCCAAGTGGAAACCATTCGCAATATTCAGCAGGCTTTTGGGGACGATGCCATGAGCACCTCATGGATAAATGAGTTGTACAACTGCTTCAAAGATGGCCGCACAGCATTGGACAGCAAACCATGTCCCTGTAGGCTCTCAACAAGCTGAAATGACGTGTCATTGACCACGTGCGGACTTTGGTCATGCAGGATTGTTGTATCATAGTTCAAGAACTTGTGAACGAGGTGAGGTAGCATTGGATCAGTTCAATAATAATAAATCTTCATTTACAACTTTCAGCCATTTTTATGTTCTGGAGGTCTGGCATGCACTGTTCAATGAATGTTTTAGTCAATTCTGGATAAAATGAAATGAAAGATTTTTTTTATATCAGCACCAGTGACCAGAATCATGCTTATGAATTGATTTTTTTCACTATTCAAGAATGATTTTCTTTCAACGGTGCCATAACAGTGACAAGTCATATTGTTATGAGGCTTCAATCCAATCATGGATGATGGATATTTCTATAGAGAAAATCCTAGGTTCATCTTCCACCAGATGGGGGAAAAAGTCATTAGCACCCGCAGTAAATTTATTTTATGTCAAAGACCTTAGTAATCATGATTGTGAAGATCACTGGCAGACAAAAATGGAACATATAGTTTCAAAATCTCATTAGTCTATAATCTTCTGTGTGTAACAATATTTGCTGACTTACATGTATTAAATGCACAAGTTGAAAACAGGTATCAATCAAGTCGAGTACACTTTGAAAGAACCAATAGGTTTGTCTCCAAATTCTATATATCGCTTTGTTGTTTTGAATATTTTTGGTAGTGTATCATGTGAAAATAGATCTTTGTTTCACAAAAGACAATTTTATTATAGTTAATGAAAAAAATAATGAAATGATGACGGGAAATGTGTCCCAAACACAATCTCTGTGCAACATAAATTCAAATTGTATGTCTTAGCCAATGTTCCATCATCCAACCAAAGGTATATATATATATATATATATATATAATAAAAAAAACACATGCACGCAAAAGAAACGTAACACAAATTATAATAACTCTGCTTTTGTTGATTAATTTGAAATAGCACTCTTCGAAATACAGCATTTTTATGAGATTTTAGGCTTTCACGGTGATTGTGTTAAGAAGAATACATTTGGGTATTCTACAATATGTTGGAACTTAATATCTCCAATGTTTTGAAACTGCATACAGTTTCCATCATCAGGGCAATGTAGTAGGACCTGAAGTGTCACCTACTACACTAAATTATACAGAGAAAAATCACGATTGGTCTTATGTCCAATTGACTGCAGTAGCCAGACATAACAGGTCCAAAAAAAATAGGTGCTCTTTCTGGTTGCAGTATCGTCCTTTGGACAAAGAACCTGTACGCAGTTCAATAATAATAAATCTAGAGGGCTGTGGTGTACAGTTACAGCACATGATGAAATATCCAAAAGTCTGCTTGTGAACGAAATTTTTTTTTAGACTGTGCATTAAAATTTCAAGTTGCTGTATTTAAATTCTGTGTATTACAGTGGCATGCAAATTCCCATACCAAAGGATTACACATGGCTGTAGAATGTGAACAAACTGAAACTGAATGTTGCTTTTTTTGTATGTCTGTGATGTAACCACATGACACTGCAAATTGCATCCAAGCCACTGGTTACAGATTTGAGAAACGTTAGCATTAGGATCCGTATTTTCCGGGCTAGAAGCCGTGGTCTGTCGGTGTTACGAACCAAATGTTTCGTCCACTACTCTGGTGGACATCTTCAGTGGCATGGTACGCATGTGCGGAGAGATCTGCTGTGTGTATCAGGAACTGGCATTGAGACTGGTAGCACGTCGATATTTAAGATGTGGGAATGTTGTTGCTTGTCGTTGTCGCCGCAGTCCGCACCGGCTGTAACACCGACAGACCTCTAGCCCAGAAAATACACATCCTATCAACGCCGGCCATGAAAGCCTACATTCCAACGTTAGCATTATTTATGGACTGAAACTAATAATAAGAGATACGATGAAAGAGTAATGGAACGGAGAAAAATTCTCTCCAGCGCCGGGATTTGAACCCGGGTTTTCAGCTCTACGTGCTGATGCTTTATCCACTAAGCCACACTGGATACAACTCCGACGCCGGTTAGAATCGTCTCAGATTAAGCTCCAACTCTTGGGTTCCCTCTAGTGGCCGCCCTCTGCACTGCGTCATAGATATCTATGAACGCAGGACCGAAGTCCACACATGTGCTGAGGTGCACTCGATATGAGTGACTAGTTGGCCGGGATCCGACGGAATAAGCGCCGTCTTAAATCACGAAGTGATTCACGCATATCATATATATTATTTTAATGTACCGAAGTACATATGATATTTCCATGCAGATATTCTGCGTCATCATACGATGAAAAAGTAATGGAACGGAGAAAAATTCTCTCCGGCGCCGGGATTTGAACCCGGGTTTTCAGCTCTACGTGCTGATGCTTTATCCACTAAGCCACACCGGATACAACTCCGACGCCGGTTAGAATCGTCTCAGATTAAGCTCCAACTCTTGGGTTCCCTCTAGTGACCGCCCTCTGCACTGCGTCATCAGCACGTAGAGCTGAAAACCCGGGTTCAAATCCCGGTGCCGGAGAGAATTTTTCTCCATTCCATTACTCTTTCATTGTATGATGACGCAGAATATCTGCATGGAAATATCATATGTACTTCGGTACATTAAAATAATATATATGATATGCGTAAATCACTTCGTGATTTAAGACGGCGCTTATTCCGTCGGATCCCGGCCAATTAGTCACTCATATCGAGTGCACCTCAGCACATGTGTGGACTTCGGTCCTGCGTTCATAGATATCTATGACGCAGTGCAGAGGGCGGCCACTAGAGGGAACCCAAGAGTTGGAGCTTAATCTGAGACGATTCTAACCGGCGTCGGAGTTGTATCCGGTGTGGCTCAGTGGATAAAGCATCAGCACGTAGAGCTGAAAACCCAGGGTCAAATCCCGGTGCCGGAGAGAATTTTTCTCCGTTCCATTACTCTTTCATCGTATGATGACGCAGAATATCTGCATGGAAATATCATATGTACTTCGGTACATTAAAATAATATATATAATAATAAGAGCCCAAGTCATGTTCATAAATGATGGCATGGCATGGTTCACAGTTTTATATTTAGTTCAACTACTCTACGTTTATCACAGGCAGTCTTACCTGCTGTGCAGTCTGTCCATCTGACTGCGCAGGTCCTCCTTCTCCAGTCCTAAATGCATATTGTGGTTCCGCACATCTGCCAGTTCAGTGTACATCCTTGCCATCTTCTCGCCCATGTCTCTTTCACGCAGTGGCGATTCCATTTGTAGTTTCTGCAGTTCTCCTTCTAATGTGCGCTTCTCAAATATCTCTTTCTGCAATATTTGTTCTTTTTCTTTGTTTTCCTTAAAAAAACATTTCATGACATAATGACATGACTGATAAACAACTATCTAAATTTGTAGACTACTTTATGGCACTGAACAGATTCTATTTGACACAACAGAAAATAAATTTCAACATGCTACATTCCCCATCATCAAATGGAGAAGACATTTAAAATGCAGATTCATGTTTTCGAAACGGTAAATCCATTTTTAATTGTTTAGGTTGTGAAATGTCATGTGTCATATTCGGTGGTCTTATGCAATGGTATTCAATCTTTTCAGCTAGTGTACCCCCAAAATTATCCTCTGATTGAGGTTCTGGTTGATATGCACATCTATCACTACATCTCGCCAAAAAATTGCAATTGTAATCTTGCAAAATTTTGACTTGTTCCACATCTTAAAACTTCATTGCTAAATGTAAGATCTATGGAATACAATAAATGAAATGAAAAAAAAAAAATATCAGGCAGTACAGCTCACTTGAAAATATGTAGCTAGTCAGTGATTTATGCAATGGAGGAGGAGGAAAGGAACTGGCCACCCTACCCCATTATCTCCTGGCCTAGTTGCCTCATAAGTGGTGCCTTCTTGGTATCACTTGTGAGATTCAAACCTGTCTCCGAACAGTTGACTAAACAAAACAACTACAGTGGTTTATAATTCAGTGCGTAGAAATAAATGACAATATAGGATGATGATAACATTATTTTACATGTGTTAGTGTAGTGACATATCATTTGAAGGGTACACGGGAATAACGATCAAGGTCCATTTTAGAAAGTTTCGAGAAAAACGAATTTTAAAGTTTAAGCACTTAATACTTATATATATTTTGATGTACCAAAGTACATATGATATTTCCATGCAGATATTCTGCGTCATCATATGATGAAAGAGTGATGGAACTTTGTGATTTAAGACGGCGCCTATACCGTCGGATCCCGGCCAACCAGTCACTCATTCGAGTGCACCTCAACACATGTATGGACTTCGGTCCTGCGTTCATAGACATCTATGACGTAGTGCAGAGGGCGGCCACTACAGGGAACCCAAGAGATGGAGCTTAATCTGAGACGATTCTGACCAGCGTCGGGGTTGTATCCAGCATGGCTTAGTGGATAAAGCATCAGCACGTAGAGCTGAAAACCCGGGTTCAAATCCCGGTGCCGGAGAGAATTTTCTCCGTTCCATCACTCTTTCATCACTTAATACTTAGTTATGTGTGTATTTAATAGAAATTGACGTAGTGAAATGTCAAGAACGATGATTTCTTATTACTAGCTAGACCACATGATAGTACTTCCTTTCCACTATAAGATAGCATTATTAACTCAATTTCGATTTTTGATGGACCTTGATCGTTTTTCCCATGTACCATTCATTTGGTAAATAGGAATATAGTAGAACCTGGGTTATATGTAAGCCAGTTATATGCAGTTCTGGTTTGTATGTAATTATGCAAATGTTCTGACAAAATTACATTTAATTACATATAAATTAATTCTGAATTGTACATCGAGTTTGAATTGTGCGTATTTTTGTTTGCTTTGCTACATAATAAAATTTAATTTTAACTTCACATGATTTGTCTTACAACTTTCAATATAGTAATACATTTTAATCATTTCTCTCTTTATCAGTGGTCTCGAGGTTACAGGACTTAACGGTAAGACAGCAAATTCACACAGCCCAGGCAAATACAGAGCCGACATGCTCTGTCTTTCTTACAGGACATGTTCCAAACATTTGAAAACAGTTGTACATCACTCAGTATCTGTCTATCAATCATGTGTGACAATAAAAGGAAGAGTTAGTTGCTAGAAAACAAAGTTAGATTTATAAAAGAAGTTCAGGAAAATCCCTGCCTCCCCCCAAAAAAACTGAAATTACAAGAGGTTTATAATAAACATGTAGTTACAATATATAAAAATTAATAATTGAGATATCTTAAAGAAAAATTCCATAGCAAATGTATATACAGTAATGCATTTTATATTAAACTTCTAGTCCCATTCTATTGAATAAAACATATTTGGACAAGTTAGAAGAATCCTTAAATGTTTCCAGCTGTCAATGTTCTGTTAAACTGATTCCTAGTCATTCTAAAATTATTTTATATTGAGACCTTATTTATATGTTATGTATTACTTACATGGATCTCTTGTAAAATAGAATGTCAGGTGAATACAGCCAAGTGAATTTTTACATACACAAAATATGGTCAGTGGCTGCTTGAAACTCTTTCAGGGACAAGGTTCCTTAACGTAATATAAATCTACTATTCAGATCCCCGTTTTATTTTCCTTCTGAAAAATACTATGCTAAGAATTTCTTTCATACTTCAAAATCGACTGCCCTCTGCCAGACTTGAACTCATGAACCTTAAGACTAATGGCAAGCGTGATAATAGGCATTAGTAAAAATAACAGTGACTAAAGCAATTTATACTGCAAATCCGGTAGTTTTTTTAATATGTTACATTCATGATAACACAATAAGTGAATGTTATTGTCTTTCTATAGATAATCTCATTTAATTTATGACTTAATATGAAAGAAATGAAACCTGGTTACCTACATCTTCCAGCTTCTTCATATCGTGCAGCAGAACTTTAAGCTTCTTGTTGTATTGCTGTTTCATATGTTCTACTTCTTCCTTCACTTTGCTTCCGGCTTCATCTATAATGCCTGCCATTACTTTCTGAAGCTGAGCATTTTCTTCTGTAAACAAAACAGACCTAATTACTAATACATACATGGGTCATGCCAAATATAATGCACATAAAAAAATCGCTTTTTATTCTACAACTTCGTTATTTTACAATATGAGTACATTTTTTACGAGGCTGCAAAACGGTATTTGTCGAATACAAGGGGGAGAGCCATTAATCCTTCCCATTGAAGGCTTTAAGGAACCAACCTGGACAAATATCCAATGTCCCATCCCTACCTTCCCGTGGTGCAGCTGTTAGTAAGCATAATTTTACGAGCTGAACTAAAGGGAGGGGCTACTCATCAATTAGCACTGGTCAGCTTGATGAGTTAATGACAGAATTTGGTATAATTTTCCTCTATTCAATACCTAATTCCCTCTTTACCCTTTCCTATCCAGTCCTCTGACTGAACTCTTACTTTCTTCGACCCTGACAGTATCAGAGCATTCGAGGCCTAGGGGTTCATTTCACTTTCCTTCCTACCCTTCTACTTTTCTGTTCCTAGTGCTGACTTGCTATGGCACTAAAATCGTCCTCCAGTGGCTTAAGGAGGGAAAGCTGATGATCAACAAGATCTCCCAACTAGGTCCAGTGGTCCCATCGACCAACAGCAGGTGTGGTCCTCCAGACATTCTGGGGGTTGTGTGTGAATGAAGTAGCCACCAAAACGTTAAAATATGGTGTTCACTTAAATCGGCTACAACTTGCCATTTTCACTTATCAAGAAATGGATTCAGAACATCTCAAAATCTGTGCGTCAGTGGCTAACCATGACAATATCTTTGAAAAATATTGGAGTGCAAGAGGTCAAATGACTTTATTTTCAAATGCCTGGCATTAGAAAACAACAGCAACATTTTTTACGAACAAAATATAATTTTTGTACAATCCTCGAGTCACTGATGTCACGTCATAACAAGGGCATATGTACTGGGACATGTGTTTTAAAGCTGTAGGTCATTTGTTATCTCGTGAAACCAAATAAATGCATTCGTGCGCCATAACTCATAGTAAGAGCCTTATAGAGTGGGTGTGAGTGAGATAGCTATAGCTGCAAGTCGAAGCACAGCTTCTTTTTCCTTCCCCCCACGCACAGATAGGTTTCACAAGATACTGAATGGCCTATACTCATCCATTTCTACCACTCAGGAGCCATCATTCTCAAACTCTGTTTTGTGTGTAGACTATGAGTTTATTAAACATGTGATAATCGATGAAGCTAGATTAGGGCCAAGTGGTGGGAGTGGCAACACATTTCACCCAAATTTGTGATCGCGTCCATAGATTTGCATATGACCAGGCGCAGTCAAGGAGCAGCAAACTTCTTTCATTTGCTGCCGTGGTTAAACACAGCACAGCCATGAAATAAGTTCTTTCACTCGGAGTAACAGCACACAACTCAATTTCAGAACACACACACTCTTTGACTCCACATTACACTACACAAACACACAGGAAACAAAACAAAAGGCGCTAAGACCAGCAACAACCAATTCTGATGATAGCCAATGGCAGGCCGAAAAATGTAAACAAGGTACCGGTAACATGAAATTTAACACATGAAAGACACACAATACATTTTCCAAAGTGATGTAGTGTTAAAAGTTGTGTAATCAAGACGTATAAAAAAAAGAAATATAATTAATTCATAAGTTTGTGCAGATCCTGTTTGGTAAACACAAAGACACAAAGAATGTATTTATCAAACAAGTTGCAAAATTATGATTTCCTTGTGGTGGATGAAGAAATGGCTTAAAAACATAAATTTTAAGTTTTATTGGGCATGTACACACGCCCTTGTTTCGAAGTGACATAACACTGTTGAGAGAGACGAGGCTTATGTATAAAAACTACATCTTGTTCCTAAAGGTTGGGAGATCAGGCACTTCCTCATGCAATGTGATAATGAGATGACAATGGGGAACTGCTGGAATGATGAAGAAAATAACGAGAGTACTCCGAGAAAACTTCCCCCTCCCCAACACCACTTCTATCCTCTACAAATTCTAATTTATATATATATATATATATATATATATATATATACATATATATATATATACATATATATATATACATATATATACATATATATATATATATATACATATATATACATATATATATATAGGAGAGAAATTCAAGTAAAAAATAAATTCTTTCTGGCTGGCCCAGTGTAATGCTAAGTCAGTGGTCGGCATTTTGTGACTCGCGAGTCGACCCATTAATACACAAGCAGGGCAGAGGGGTAAGGCATGATCTTCTTCCCTTTAGCCATCACTTGTCCATTCAACATTCAGCAGTTTGGGTATCCTTTCCCTCCTAACTTTCCCTTTGCTGTATATATATATATATATATTTTTTTTTTTTTATACAATGCCACCAGGTTGTCTTTTCGACATTTCTGGTCTTCTCTCCTGGCTGTGGCTTAATTGTAACCCACTTCTGAGGTTGGGGCGCCTGGAAGGCGGAGTTACATTACCCTGATGATGTGATAGGATGATTATGATAATGGAGTGCCAGGAAAGGTCTTAAATCTAAACTTTAACCTAAATTCCAGACCATGGACGAACACAGGAATAATCCCCTTTAAGGAAAAATTCCTGTGCTCTAACCGGGAATAGAACCCGGGACCTCATGAACTATAGCCAGAAGCTCTGACCACTAGACCATGAGGCTGTATATTGTAGGCTGCATTTTATATGACGTAATCTTTGCCGACCACTACTAAGCGCTGCTTAGAACTGAGCAGTTGTATTATGCAGAGCATTTGCTAGGAAACAGGCAACAGGTATTGCTCAGGTAAATGCCACCTGTTTTTTACTGTTAGAGATTGAATACAACAGCCAAAGAAATAGTATGTATATTTCTCCTGGATCAAGCATGGGAAGGTTTCATGTTATTTGGTATGGACAGCTAACACAGGCTAAAGGGACGCCAACGTTAGAGCATTAGACAGCTCACTTTCATTCAGTAAAGTTCACATTAGAACAGCATTAAGATTTGCTTCTTGGATAAGGAAGATATCTATATTATTATCTGAGAGTATATTGACTAATTCAGTCTTCTTGGCTGATGTTATATCGCCAGCATTCCATTGTAAGATGTTTAGTTGATTCTGTACCATTAAAGTAGTCCCCGCCCGGAGATCCGATTGGGGGACTATTTTACCTCCGGATAATTTTACCTTATTGGTACTCATTTCATATTGGAGTTAAATGGCAAGTTGTAGCCGATTTAAGTGAACACATATTTTAACGTTTTGGTGGCTACTTCATTCACACACAACCCCCAGAATGTCTGGAGGACCACACCTGCTGTTGGTCGACGGGTCCATTGGACCTAGATGGGAGATCTTGTTGATCACCAGCTTTCCCTCCTTAAGCCACTGGAGGACGATTTTAGTGCCATAGCAGGTCAGCACTAGGAACAGAAAAGTAGAAAGGGGAGGAAGGAAAGGGAAACGAACCCCTAGGCCTCAAATGCTCTAATGCCGTTGGGGTCGAAGAAAGTAAGAGTTCAGTCAGAGGACTGGATAGGAAAGGGTAAAGAGGGAATTAGGTATTGGATAGAGGAAAATTATACCAAATTCAGTCATTAACTCATCAAGCTGACCAGTGCTAATGGATGAATAGCCCCACCCTTTAGTTCAGCTCGTAAAATTATGCTTACTAACAGCTGCACCACGGGAAGGTAGGGATGGGACATTGGGTATTTGTCCAGGTGGGTTCCTTAAAGCCTTCAATGGGAAGGATTAATGGCTCTCCCCCCTGTATCCGACAGATACCCTTTTGCAGCCGATACCTTGGCAATATTTATTGACTTTCAGTTAGCATATGACTCTGTTTGGAGAAATAAATTATTACTAAAACTCCAGAAATTAGTTATCTCCAGCAATATGTTCAGATGGATATCAGAATTCCTTAGTCAAAGATTCATTGCCACTAAATTCAATAACTCACTTTCTAGTTACAGACAAACATATCGAGGTCTACCTCAGGGCGCTGTCCTCAGCACAACTTTATTCAATATTTATACAAATGACTTACCCTCCCTATTAGAGGAATCAAACATGAAAACAGCACTATTTGCAGATGATATAGTTTTGTGGACTTCCGGATCTTACAGACATAGAGACAAAATTCAAAATTCTGCTCTTAAAGCTCTAAATCAACTACATGAATGGAATACATCAAATTTGATGACACTCAATTTAAGCAAAAGTAACTACCAAATATTTTCACTCGGTAAAAAAGAAAGAGAATTCAATATCCAATACAATGGCCAACACCTTCCTAGGACTTATGAATCCAAATATCTTGGAGTTATTTTCGATAGTAAGTTAACATAGAGCAACCATTTGAAATACATTTCTGAAAAAGCTCGTAAAAGATTCTCCCTTCTAAAAAGACTAGCAGGAAAGAAATGGGGATGCTCTAGGAATACTTTGAACACTACATACAAAATGTTTATACAGCCAGTGCTGACATACTGCGGAGAAATTTTAATTACTTCACCTTTCATAAACGACATAGAATATGTTCAAAACCAAGCTCTCAGACTCATTACTGAGTCAAAACAACGCCAATAGATTCTATGAGATTCCTCACTAATATTAACAGCATCAAAATGACAATAGAAGAAAAAGCACTGATTCAATATGAAAAACTTACCAGATTACCAGGTAACAATTGGCATTCATACAGTCCTCTTTGTAGATTGAAAACTCAAAAAAGTTTCATATCCATTGTTCAAGAATTAAAACAGAAAATCAATATCCCGAATTTAAAAGAAAACTTACAAATTAAACCAAACCCTTCAACTCTATTAATATAGAATATAATCTAAATTTAACAGACGAAATACTGAAATCAGAAGTAAACACTGAAATGCTGAAACAATTGTCTTTACAGACAATTAATACTAGGTACCCTCCACAAAACTGGCTTCATTTATACACTGACGGATCCTTGATCTCCAGAGAACAAGGTGCCGGTGCAGGTGTTACATGCTGTCTCTTCTCACTTTATAGATCTCTTGGATATGGAACAACAAGTTTTGATGGTGAAATCAATGCAATAAATGAATGTCTCAGGAATCTTCTATGCCACATCAATAAATTTAGGAATGCAGTTATATTGTCAGACTCCAAAGCAGCTATTCTATCAATCATCTCTAAACACACACCTTCATCTCAAACAGTAGAAATAACTAAAATGCTCTCTCAATTATTATCACTCAATAAAAGAATTGTATTCCAATGGATACCATCCCATTGTGGGATCCTGGGAAACGAGAATGCGGATGCTTTAGCAAAGAAGGGCAGCACTGCTACTTACAGACCTGTTACTAAATCTATGTATTACTCTGCGAAGAGATTTATTAAATCTACATACTTAGACTTCAACAAACAAAATTTGATAACTCAATCCCAAGGGAAAAAATGTAACTCTCTGCATCAAAATCCACAGTTAATTCCCGATTTACCACGAAAAATATTGGAGTGCAAGAGGTCAAATGACTTTATTGTCAAACGCCTGGCATTAGAAAACAACAACAACAACAACATTAGAACAGGGAATCTTCATTTATGATATGGTTGGATCAATTGGGATTTGAACCCAGTTCCCCTGGCTTATAAGCCCAGCACTTAGCTACCGTAGTGGTTAAAAGGGAATTATAATTTTCCTGAAGTGAAAGTCATGGCCAGTATATGGTTAAAATAGAGAAAATGCTGAATATGTAGTTTGCTTCTCTAGGATTTGTGTTTTATTCGACTTTCAACGACTTTTACTGAAATTATCTTTCAATGACCACTGTAGGATAAACTTCATGGGAATGTCTGTACAATAAAATTTTAGTTTCTCTTTTTTTGTAGTTAGAATGCTACCTTGTTATCTATTGATAGATGAATAGAAGGTTAAGGCATTCTGATGTTTCTATCGGTTTCATTAAAATCTGCCCCTAGGTTTAATTAAGATGCATTATTGGAGATGGTGTCCTAGATGAACAGTGTTCTCATTTAGACCTTGATTTACACTACAAACTTGACGGCGTGTGTTGCATATTTACCTCTCAGCTGTGCTTCCCTGTACAGCATAGCATCCTTTTCTGCTATTGCGCATTCAGCCAACTCAACTGATTCACTCACTTTGTCACGAGCCTCCAAATTTTTCTTGACTAGATTATCTATATGTTCGTGACATTTGGTCAGAGCCAGTTCCAGCTCATTTTCTGCCTTTGTAGAAGTCTGCAATTTTTTTTCAAGTTCTTTTGCTTTCTCCTCTACTTCTTGCAATTTTTTTGCAGTTGCACATTGGCCTGAAAATGGTACAATATAATGATAATTGTATTTTAATAGTGTTCACAAGTCAAATGTTTATTATGTTTATGTCATTAGATCTGAGGTAGGAAGAAGTGGTAGATTTTTAAGGGTTTCAGAAATTTGTATTATAATGTATTTTGGAAGAAATGTACAGTTTTGGTTGACATCATAAATTTACAGCATTTAAAAGAACTTTATCCTTGAATGAGAGAAGTACAGGCAAATGTTACCAGTATTTTAGCCTACAAAATTCTACTCTGCTAATTATCATCATTGGCAACAATATACACGATGGCTAGGGTGAGGAAACCACTGTAGAAGTGTCGTGGTGACATCACATTACGAAAGTTACTACTAAGATTTATTAAAATCGTCCGTCCTCAAGTGAGGTTGACCACTGGGATCCGGAATGAACAAACATAAAAAGATAAAATGAAATGAAACAAGTAAAATAATTATTCGATTTGTACATTAAAACAAAAATGTATGTATTAACATATAAATGATAGTGTAGAATTTGAAGAGATGCCTTCAGAATTTCCATCAGAATCTTCTGAACCTCATAAAAGGAAATTTTAAAGGATTTAAGGATATTACATGTAAATTTTGGTAAACAACCCCTCGCTCCAAATAGTAAGCCTGTAACATCCCAGTTGTAAAGCGAAATGCCATATTTTTCACTGAGGTATGGAAGACAAGGTACATATTTAGCTCGCTTGTC
This sequence comes from Periplaneta americana, assembly GCF_040183065.1. Classification (NCBI taxonomy): domain Eukaryota; kingdom Metazoa; phylum Arthropoda; class Insecta; order Blattodea; family Blattidae; genus Periplaneta; species Periplaneta americana. The sequence goes on from NC_091127.1 coordinate 134,491,341, forward strand.
ATCATTTATCTGCAGTGCCTGATTCGTGTCTTGTTCAAAGCAAATTGTAGGGTCTAAGACCATCACTTTCTGGGTTCTTATAAAAATTCTTCTTTAAAAATGCTTTGAGACATACACCTTGGCCAAGCCTATCACTAACCTGTAATTGGACCTGAAAAAAAAATGGACTAGAATATTGTGATAGGCTAACTGATGGGGCACTACACTATTAGAAAATACAAGCTGCAGCTTTATGATGGAAACCTCGAAGCGTAGACTTTGATGACTAAAAGACTGTTAACATGAAATTTATAAATGCAATTCGAGGAAATTTATAAATGCAATTCGAGCATTTTTGTTGTTTAGTCAACTGTCCGAAGACAGGTCTGGACCTCACAAAAATCACCAACAAGGCACCACTCAGAAGGTAACTAAACCAGGAGACAATGGGGTAGGAATTTGAGCACTTTGCCTCACAATATAGCAATTGTGTAGTATTATAAATTCCCGGCAGGAATATGCTTTGTGAGCTAGAATAAGATATATCTCGTTTATGTGAAGGCTTATGAAGGAATCAATTGTTTTGCATCAAATTCTGAACATATTGGGATAAGCTTCTGAAAAATTATAATGTGAGAACTGTTTGATCAATCACTTTATATATTATATAAATATATTATAAGCATTGAGTCTGTTGGGATTTGTATTTTGTGAATATGATTAATAATTTATTTACTATTTTTGTATTTTTGGCAAATAAGTGCAATTTTAGAATCTTTATATATGGATTTTCTATAAATAATATTTATGTTTAAGAAAGCTTTTAGTTTATTTGTTAGTTGTTATAGTTTTTTTGGGAGGGGGGGGGGGAGATTTGTAGTTCTTCGTTATATTTATATTCGTAAAGGTCCTAATAAGGTTATATTTGTTCGTATTTTACAACCTTTCAGAGATACTATTCAGCTTTTTACTGAGGAATAAACATTTCTCTTTCTATCTAATTATTTATTTTATTATTTTGCTCCTATTTTTAGATGATTTCTGGCTAATCTAATCCGCCCATTATATTTATTTTCACTTTTCAGAATCAATAGGGTGGTGAAATGCTAATAATGGAGCAATGGTGTAGTGAAAATGGTATGAGAAAACGAAACATTTAGAAAAAAAACATTTGTCCAATTGCCAGAGATATAGGCTGGTTCTACTGAAGGATTAAGTCAGCTAACTGAGGTATATGGGTAGTATGGCCGTTCTAAATTTGGTCCTCCTGAACACAAACAAGCAAGCTGTTCTATAGCTGCGTTTGTATCTTTGCCTGTGGAATTGCAATTGGTGTCTAACCTTGTAATGCTTCCTCCAGCTCCTGCTGCCGGGATTGCAGAGCTGATGTCAGATTCTGATTCTCCTGCAGGATCTCCTCATATTTTTTCTCCAGTTCTTCTCGCGCTGCCTTCTCCTTCGCCAAACTACTTCTTGTTGACAAAAGTTTTGTTTCTAGCATTGTTATTGCACTGGAGAAATCATGCTTCATCTGTGCAACAAATTTTGTTACATTGCTTCTGTTATAAGTTGTATAAGTTTAATGAAATAAAAAGCACATCATTTTATCACTCACAGCATTATTGTAAACATAAAGATTTATGTCACACACAAATAATACCTAATAGTAATGGTTCTAATGTCAAAGATCATTTCATTGTTATTTTTAGAAGTATTATAATCCTGTAATAATATTAACATTAGTAATTATTATACATGTAAACATAAAAATAATAATAATAGATATGATAGTAAACGCAAACCTAACTCTGGGTAAAGGAAAACTATTGGATTGTAAAAATTCAAGAATAATAAAATAACATGTTAATAACAGTATCACAGTCTAGTATATACAGTCGCGAAGCTCAATACGTAGTAAATATGCAAACATTAGGTAGTTGCTCACCACTAGGATCGCTAATATTGCCTCATTACAGGCAATGCAAAATAGTACCATCACAGTCTATTGTTTCTAGCACCCTCAAAACTCAAGCTTCGTGACTGTATATAGTAGACTGTGACAGTACTGTAGCAGGAACAGCAGTGGTAATGGCACTAATATTAGTATTAATAATACAAGTAGCAGCAACTACTAAATACTGGAGTAGAGTTACCAGATTCACATCGAAAAAAAATAGGACATAAAGGTTCAAAAAGGGGGACACTGTTCGAAAAAAGAGGACAGAAAATAAGTACTTAGATTTAGGCTTAGGATTATATTGCACTTTAAATTACGTCAATATCTATTTTATTACGAAGTATTTACAGTACAGATTTAGGCTTATATCATACTTAAAAGTATGTAAATATCTATTTTATTACAAAATAATTATGATAAAAATAATAATGATTTTACAGGTAGCTAAGGGAACTATCATTATTATCAAAATACAAATCTACATTCACACATCGATCTCTCGATTTATTAGCTACCTCTGAGCAACGACCATAACAAGGTGGAGCAAAGAGAGTTATGATCATTGGCAAAGAGTATATTCTGTCGATGTTGCTGCCACCTACAGGAAAATTACTTGAAAAAGACGTCAAATCAGATACTTTCAAAATATCAGGCATACAAGTTACAAAAAGGAGAACATTTCTTGATTTTTTTTAATCTGGTTGGACCCTGGGCAAGGTTCTAAAAAGGAGGACATGTCTGAATAAAAGAGGACGTCTGGTCATCGTGTACTGGAGTAAGTAGTAAAGTAAATAATAAAAACGTACAACAGAGTCAGAGGAAGAGGATTTAGGTTGAATGTGCAAGGTTCCTGGCATAGATAATAAGGTATCAGTGAAGACAATTAGATTAGAGGAACAACTACAGTAGATGCAATATACACACCAGTGAGACAAATATGAATGAAAGAACAAATACTTAATGAATGAAAAGTTTGAATAATTTGCCCAATATAGAAATTGGACTGTCGAAACCACAGTTGCATAACACTTCTTTGGACAGCCTATGAAATATTCACATACATACTTCGGAAAGGACTGGAGAGATATTATGAAAACATAAATGGTGAATACCAAGCAGGCTTTTGTTCAGAAAGATCAATAATATACCAAATATACATGGTGGAAGGTATGGCAGAAACATTTTGGGAATATGACCTCAACCTACATCATTTGTTTGTAGACTTGAAAACAGCCTATGACAGCATAAATAGACAAATACTTTGCAGAATCATGGTCCAACAGGGAATATATCTGAAGATAATACAACTGGTCAAAATGGCCATTGTAGACGCCATAGCCCGCTACCAGGATTCAGTCATTACAATTCACATTCCAAAATTCTTCTTCTAAGTTCAACGTACTTCTGCCACTGCATCAGCATGCCGGTTATCAGGGTGGGTTTTGAGCTGCTCCTCCAGACTGTCCACCTCTCTGAGAGCCATGTGCCACATCTCCACTGCCGAGTCTTTCTCCTGTAACACAAGTGACATTATTCATAAATGTGGAAAATTGCAAGATGTAGATTAAGTGGCTTGAGCCTTTGAAAATTTCCCCTTCCAATGTTGAAATAGGTGCAACAGCAGCTAAATGGCTAGAGCTTCAGCTTGTCACTCTGGAGACTTGGCTTCAAATCTGAGTAAGAAGTAAAATTATGTCAATCTGACCAGATCCAGTTGGTGATGCCTACTCGCTATAGATAGTACAAATAATTTGTACTAAAAAAAAAGAGATAGTGGTGTAACGTGTACAATTGACATTGAGCAGCCTACAGCGTGTATGCAAGAGTAAAACAGCAGAGGCAACTATGTCATTCTCCTCCACAGTAACCATGACCAGTGAAGGAAGTGAGACAGTACGCGCCGGTGGAATACTGCCACTGGTTTCTATGACCAGAAGACATACTGTTAGTGAAAAATGACATACCGTCATGAAAAAAGGTGATCTGTAAAAATTTGTTTATACATTTCTTCACAACAAAGATTACTATAGTCACGATGCTGTTATTCCCGGCGTGACTCCTCCTCTTTGCTTACATCATAGGGAGTGAAGGCTCTATAAAGTCTAGGTAGGTAGTATCATTCCCCATTTTTGTTCTTTCGTTGCCGAGCTACCAGATGAGGAATCTATTTGCCACATCGTTAAACATTATCATGTTGTAGCTCCTATGATAATAAATCAAACGCACTATAATTCAGCAAATAATTGAGCGGCAAATAACGTCCTCGTGTGCTTTCTGCAAAAGCCAACGAAAGGGCCAAAATGGCGGGCGATTATATTAAGTATTTATCCAACCTTAGGAAATGCATAACGTCATCATCAACAAATCACAAGACGCACACGATTAATGCAGCCGATCTGCAACATAATTGGCTGCTGGAAATAAGAGCGATGGGACTATATCTGTTTGCTTCGTAAATCTAAATCACAGTCTTTAGGAACTGTATTCAACATGTATTTAGACAAGTTTATTTTGATAAATCAACTCCTGGAATGCTTACAATGGTAATATTTCAAATATAGAAGGCTGTGGTCTGTAGCTTGTGGTGACCATTGTTGCCAATTTAGTGACTGTCATTTTTGTTGTTGTTGCACTTTTTATTTATAGTTAAGTAAGGCACTTTGAAGCTCTAATATCATTTTTAAATGGTAAGGCTCAATGGACATTGCAAAATAATCTAGTAAATAACTGAAGTAACTTGAAATTATTTTATTAAGAAATTTAATGTGTTGCATAAGCTTCAAAGAGTTGCGTTACTGACTGCACGAAACAATTTATTATATACATCATGTATGTGTATGTTGTAAGGGAAGGGGGTATGCCTTTTTTAAATCGAGGTACGCCAGAGGAAAATCTTGTGGTAGCATACCACCTCTGGTTTTCTCACACTTCCCTCACTGACCATGACAACAGCACTTCAACCAATAAGATAGCCAATTAGTGGAATGTTTAAACCTAACTAGAATCTCGGAGAGGAGGCACATTTGGAGAAAACCTACTGACAAGTGTATCCCTAGTCTCAGCTACTTTCAGCTATGCTCGGCTGTTTTGGCAAGTTATCTCTTTCTTTCTTCTTGGTTTTAGAAAATCGCGTCATGTATTGTTAGCTTTTTCTCCCTACGTAAGAGTTTTGTTTTATGTTGGTAGATTTTTTTTCTTGCTTGAGGGCATTCCTCTTATTTTTTCTTTTGTGTTACGAGATATATTTCATGTTGAATCTTTCGTACACTACTTTTAACACTTGAATATAAATAATTGATTAAATGGCGATCTTACTCGTGTTAATAGCATCGAATAGCACCGAAACAGCTGTAAGCCGCACATGCTTACATAATTAACACGAGTAAGATCGCCATTTAATCAATTATTTAGAGATATATTTATTTATAAAGTACATTAATTTATTGATAGAAATAAATGCACATTTTTCTCTAGTTTCTTTTAGTAGTAGTTGTTCAGTATGTTATGACCTAATTTATCAGCTTGCAAAGAAAGAATATACGAGTAGTTGAGTGAATTTGCTGTACAAGTATATAATAGTAATGAGGTACATGACAGGCCCTATATTTTTTTAATACATAAAATGCAACCTCTCATCAGTCACGTCTTAGCTTCCTCAACTTTCAAACCCACTGTCTGCTACTAGTTACATGGGGCCATCAATTTTGTTTTTCTCCAAGAAAAACTATACTTTAAAATTCTGGTTAAAAAATGCATCATGCTCAGCTGCATATCAATCAATAATGATTGGATTCAGAGGCGAGCACAGTAACCACTGCATCATTGTGAACAATTTATGTATGTAAATCTTTACAATCATTATGCAAAACAATTTTTCTTTTGTCTGCTGCGGCTCGAAACAATTCTCCACAAAAAACTCCTTTATCACAGTTTTTTCTGAAAACACTACGCAATTATTTTCAGTTTCTTTGTCATTATAAGAACTACCCGAACTTTCAAGAAAATAATATAATTTTTTTCACAATTCAGCTGTTTTCTTGTGCTTGTGGTAGTCACATCATTGTGACTACCACTGATTCAGACAGATTTAATGTATCATGCAAACATTTCTAAGACATTATTCCTACTCATCAAATTGAACACACACACAAACATATTCATTTGCATCTTTCATAATCACTACACGCAGCTAGTGCGTGTTATGTTAGCAAAACATTCTAAACTAAATCATGCACTCTATAGACATGGAAATTGATTAACATGTAAATGTTTATAGAAGCCTAAATTTATTGAAAAACCACTCGCTATTTTTTACTGCAAAAAAGTAAAACGCTGAATTTGAATAAAAGTATATGTAAGTGCAACAAAATAATATTATCAAAGAATAAGATTATTTCCAAAAATACAACTGCAAAGCAAAATAAACGTCTCTTTTTTCACTCAGTTATTACTATTATTATTATTATTATTATTATTATTATTATTATTATTATTATTATTATTATTATTATTACTACCTTTATTATTATTATTATTATTATTATTATTATTATTATCATCTTTAACTTATGTGACCTTTTTTCTTAAGTATCTTGTCTACAAAGTATGTATATTTATGTATGTTTCTATCTACTCTTCTTAAGAATGTGATCTTAGTGCAAAAATTTTAAATTTTATTTTAGAAACAGTAGAGATTTCTATTGCTCTAGAATATGTAATTAGGAAAGTTCAGGATAACAGAGAGGGCTTGGAATTGAACGGGTTACATCAGCTTCTTGTCTATGCGGATGACGTGAATATGTTAGGAGAAAATCTTCAAACGATTAGGGAAAATGCGGAAATTCTACTTGAAGCAAGTAAAGAGATAGGTTTGGAAGTAAATCCCGAAAAGACTAAGTATATGATTATGTCTCGTGATCAGAATATTGTACGAAATGGAACTATAAAAGTTGGAGATTTATCCTTCGAAGAGGTGGAAAAATTCAAATATCTTGGAGCAACAGTGACAAATATAAATGACACTCAGGAGGAAATTAAACGCAGAATAAATATGGGAAATGCCTGTTATTATTCGGTTGAGAAACTTTTGTCATCTAGTCTGCTGTCAAAAAATCTGAAAGTTAGAATTTATAAAACAGTTATATTACCGGTTGTTCTGTATGGCTGTGAAACTTGGACTCTCACTTTGAGAGAGGAACAGAGATTGAGGGTTCTTGAGAATAAGGTTCTTAGGAAAATATGGGGATGAGGTTACAGGAGAATGGAGAAAGTTACACAACGCAGAGCTGCATGCATTATATCCTTCACCCGACATAATTAGGAATATTAAATCCAGACGTTTGAGATGGGCAGGGCATGTAGCACGTATGGGCGAATCCAGAAATGCAAATAAAGTGTTAGTTGGGAGGCCAGAGAGGAAAATACCTTTGGGGAGGCCGAGACGTAGATGGGAAGATAAAATGGATTTGAGGGAGGTGGGATATGATGATAGAGACTGGATTAATCTTGCTCAGGATAGGGACCAATGGCGGGCTTATGTGAGGGCGGCAATGAACCTCCGGGTTCCTTAAAAGCCAGTAAGTAAGTAAGTAAGAGATTTCTATTTTTTGTGAATTACCGGTATGTATAATCTGTGTAGGCCTAATCAGAATCTTAAATTTTAATTCATAAAAAAGTAGGTAAGTTTGATGAACAATGTAAAAGTGTATGTCATTTTCAAGTCTTTCTATCAATACGGAACTGTCCCCAAACACGAGCTTTGCTCTTTTGGGGTACTTTCATGTAGCGTTTTTTTTATGTATATGTTATTATTAAATAAATCTAAATCTAAATAAAAAAAATATATATATATATATATATATATATATATATATATATATATATATATATATATATACTCTGAAGGAACTGTCACGTCTTCTTGTGGAAAATATATCACGAGATTTTTAATATATCTAGGCCTATACACTTTATGTAATAAATAGATTGAGGACATGGGCTCAACAATGTAGCGTGTAGAGTTTCCAAGAACTGAACAGTCAAATTGTGCAAGTTTATATTTGCCTTTGGGTTGCTTCTTCAATGTCTTTGCTGGGTCAAATTAATAGACCATGAAGACTGCCTACAGAAGGAGAAGGAGAACAAGAAGATACTGTACACATCGCACCTGAGTTATAAAGGAAAGTTGTTGCTGGAGGTTGGTCACCATGTCAGACTCTTTCTTGTGGCCAGGTGACATGACTGCCTCCTTAGACAGCTTGTTGCTCAGGATCTCCTTCAGCCGGTCAGACAGACGTCTGTTCTCAGCAACAAGCCCTACCATGTCACTTCGCAAGGAACTTTGTTCTGTCTGCAAGCAATAAGCAGGTCTGGTACAAATCTACAATGAAAGTAGCTCTTTGGTTTATGTTGGGGTTTATTCCTGAAGGAAACGTCAACAGAGGGGAGGAAGTAAAATAAATCTTAATTGTGTAATATAAGTAAATAGGAAGTCGTAATATGTATGATAAGACTTTCTTGTGTTAAATTCTAACATACCTTGTTTACATGTTTCAACCTATTTATGGGTCATCCTCAGAACTGGTCGTTGTTGGTCTTGGCGCCTCTTGTTCTGTTTCCTGTGAGGGTGTGTTCGTGTGGTATAGTGTAGAGTCAAAGAGTGTGTATGTTTTGAAATTGAGTTGTGTGTTGAGAATTTCGTTGGTGTGTGTTTTCGTGTGTCTGTATATTTCATATTGTTCTAGTGTGTTTAGTGTCTAGACCAGTTCTGAGGATGACCCATAAATAGGTCGAAATATGTTAACAAGGTACGTTAGAATTTAACACAAGAAAGTCTCATCATACATATTCCGAAGTGATACAGTGTTAGAAGTTGTGTAATCAAGATGTATAGATAGAAAATCATTGACTTACGTTCCTGCCCCTTCTCAAATGCTTTTCAAATTATGATCCACACACAATTTGTGATTCTGGAGATTTACTTCGATTGACTACTTATTTAAAACTTTTATTCAGCAAATGTGTTAATCTATATAAGTAATATTGTAATATTTTATTTTAAAATGGATTAAGGATTACAGTCTACAAGCTGATTCTGATTGACTTAAAATGAACATGACACTCAGCAGATGGAAGGATTCTTTTCCAAGGTTGAAATTTTGAAATACTGCTGCTATTCTCAAATAAGTCTTAATGTTACCAAAATGATTAGTGAAAACTTGTTGGAATGATTTTTATAAAAAATATTTTCATCATTATTAAGGATTTTATAATATTGCTTCTTCATCTACTAAAATATTGTAATTGACACTGTCAAAATAATTTTTATAAGAACATATTTCTACCACTTTAATCATTTTGAAATATTATTTACCAACTGCCTGTGAACTTTCTGGTAAAATACTGAGCTATGGAAAAAAAAAACTGACTTCTAGCTAGGACATTAAAAAGAAGGATCTTACTGCCGATTTTATTGGTAACACTAATAGTAATTCGGATCCATGTAGCAGAAGTTATTAATGAATTCAATAACAAAAACTATTAATGCAAGTAAAAAAATTGTATACATGCTTGTTTTGTTATTTGTTTTCTAAATATTAGTTTTTCAACTCGTCAATGATGTAAAAGTGTTATAAAATCTTAGACACAGGGCTCATAACTTTAAAAAAAGTGTACACGCACATGTAAAGTAAATTTTCTTCCCTCAAAGCATTTATGTAAGAGTTCATAAAGACTGATTTAGAAAAGTGTGCTAACTGATTTAGGAAAGTGTACTATAACATCATTCTATCAATTCTTTAAAGTGATTCTGCCTTACCAAAAATTTGAGAAATACTGATATATCACTAAGTAACATAATAATTAATTTTATTACAATAAAACGATTGATCGTATTATATTACGTGTGTACGTGCGTGTGCATGAGTGTGTTGTTACTAGTCAGTAACAATGAATTGTAACTCAATTATTCTCTGTCAGCAATGTATGTAATGGATGGCAACTGAACTATTTACTCCAATAGAATTTTACATGCGCAATCAAAGATACTGCAAGGACTTTTTACAGAAATCACGTTAAAGGTCTTTTTTCACTTTTCATTATCAACATTTCCATTCGAGAAGTAGGCCTTACTGTAAACCCATTTCGGCCTAGTCCAGTAGTCATTTTAAAGATTGTCTACTTTCTCTTCAACATTAATTCTGGGATTCTGCTATCATTGTCCTTCAAACATGTAGTAGCCAATTTTTTTATGTGTTTGTATTTTCGTTTCTGCTGATTCAACTCCTAAATTCTAATATTTCTCCATTCCTCTTATGATAATGCTATTTTTTCGAAAAAAAAAAAATCGATTGAATGTATTCTCTTTTTGTCTCTTTGCCTAAGTGTCCAAATTTCACTTATATGTAGAAGGCAGAGCCAATGTGTTGTAGATTCTGATTCTAGAACATTTTTATACCAAATTAGATTTCAAAGTGTTGTTTAAAATCTCTAATATTTGAATGAATTTTGTAATTTTGTATGGACATCTTTCTCGTTTTCAGAAGATAATATACCACAGTCTCAATTCGTGCAAATGTTCATTTGTTCCAAACATCTATTATTCAGTACTATTTTACATCTTACTGGGCTTATACCAATGAGTGCCATTATTTTAGATTTTTCTGGTGATATTTTGAGTCCGAAATTCATTAGTATGTTTATCATTTTAAAAACTCCCCTCTGTAAATTGTCTTCTGAATTTGGAACTATTTGTGTCCTGTAATATATCAAACAGTAAATATCTTTTAATTTTATCATAAGCTTTCACATGATTGATGAATGCTAGAGGAGTCTCTTAACAATGCTCTCGTAAGATAAAAAATTACTACGATTATTATCACAACTTAAATGATGAATTACAAAAAACTAGATGAAAATTAATGCCACTTATTTTGAATTTATTCATAAACATTGCAGTGACATTAAACCACATGCACTTGTCTTAGTAACTAACTTTAAAGGATAAAAAAACGATCAAGAGCTATAATTATTTTCATATCAGTACTTTTCAACATAAGGACATAACTAGTAGACGGCTTTGGAGACTTGGCACAGGAAGGCGGTATTAGCTGTATAACTGGTCATTTACATACATACTTTTCAACATAAAAAGAGTCCAATTTTGTTAAGTGAAAGCATATTTAAAATCTTCCTAAATTGTAGTTCTCACTTAAGGCTTAATTCTCTATACAAATTGATCTATCTACTCTACTTCCAAATTGAATACTTTATAACATTTCACAGCTGGTTTCAGTATGTGAATGCTTGAAAAAATTAGGTAAGCTAGGGATACAACTCATTTACTGCTAAAATTACATTTTTCCAGGAAATAAACCGAATTCTAAAAAAGTCGCGAAAATAAAATTATTTTAAATCAGCTTAGAACTAACACAAATTATACAAAGACACCTTAAGCAACTTTCTCATATGCTAATAACAAAATCTCTCGCCCCTGTCAGTGGCACAATAACTTCGTCATTGTGTGGTACATGCTTTATGTCCACTGAGACTTACTTACAAATGGCTTTTTAAGGAACCTGCAGCTTCATTGCCGCCCTCACATAAGCCTGCCATCGGTCCCTATCCTGTGCAAGATTAATCCAGTCTCTATCATCATATCCTACCTCCCTCAAATCCATTTTAATATTATCGTCCCATCTACGTCTCGGCCTCCCCTGCCCATCTCAAACGTCTGGATTTAATGTTCCTAATTATGTCAGGTGAAGAATACAATGCGTGCAGTTCTACTGAGACTTACCTTATAAAAATCAATTTGTTTCTGCAGGGCTCCAATAAACGTCTCATATTCAAGTAACAATGGAGGTATTAATCTGTCATTGAAACAAATAAGTATTGTATTACAACAGACTTATAATTAAACAATTTTTTACTCAAGACACAATCCATAATATAGTTGTCAAAAAAAACCCACAAAAAACACGCACGCACGCACACACACACACACACACACTCCCTCTCTCTGTTTTCTTCCTCCTTTTCATCCCCCTCACTCCCTCCCTATCCCCATCCCCCCTCTCTCACAGTACAGTTAAGACAATTTTGACTAAAAGAATTGACAATGTAGGCCTAAAGCACGAGCAAAATTGTATCCCTTAGTTAGTGTAAACAATTAACAAATTAACAAGGAAAACCCACACAATTTTGCATTGGGGATAGAAGAAACAACCAACCAATGCATTGTCTGTCAAAAACCAACCTTGTGACTGGGCCACTCTGTACAAGTTCATAGGCTTATTTGTAGTGTTAGTTACTCCTGTGCAAAATGGCGTTTAGAGCAGATATTTAATAATTACACTTTCTGCTAAATGTACTTGGTCACATGTATTTAAAATGCATATCACCTTATCCCTCACAACTTAGCTGCTCTAGAATTTTATGCTACTTATCTGAGGTCTTTTTGACCTCAAGAATATTTGTTGTTAATAATTAGGATATCCATTTTGAATCTTGCATACACTACTGTTAACACTTGAATATAATTAATTGATTAACTAGGATATTTTGTAGCTTACTGCATTTTTATATACAATACAAGCAAACTGAAGTTCTTATTGCACCTAGATTTACTCAGTGTATTTGAAAAATGAATTAATGAATTAATTTAATTAGTTTAATGGCAGACTATTCTGTATCTATGTTTTTATTTTTTTAGTTATCAGAGAATATATCCACTTTCCTTGAAATAAAACACAAAAAGAAAATTGTTATTACATCAAGTGTTGTTGTTTTCTAATGCCAGGCATTTGACAATAAAGTCATTTGACCTCTTGCACTCCAATATTTTTCAAAGATAACATCAAGTGTTAATTATTATGTTTAGACAATTAATTAATTTAGTCTCATCACCTGGTGCAGTAGAAAGAACAAGAAGCTAATTTTACATAAACAAATAATTACATAAACAAATAATTACCTTGTTAACATGTTTCGACCCATTTTCGGTCATCTTCGTGAGTTCCGAAGATGACCGAAAATAGGTCGAAACATGTTAACAAGGTAGTTTAAAATTTAATAAAAGAAAGTACTTATCATACATATTCCGAAATGATACAGTGTTAAAAGTTTTGTAATCAAGATGTAAAATAATTACTCTTGACCCTACAACATTTTACCCATAGCCTAGTTTATGCTATATTTGTTTCATATGTTCTCTTTTCAAAGTAATGTTCACTTTGCTTACAACAAAACACTTACTTACTTACTTACAAATGGCTTTTAAGGAACCTGAAGGTTCATTGCCACCCTCACATAAGCCCACCATCGGTCCCTATCCTGTGTAAGATTAATCCATTCTCTATCATCATATCCCACCTCCCTCAAATCCATTTTAATATTATCCTCCCATCTACGTCTCGGCCTCCCCAAAGGTCTTTTTCCCTCCGGTCTCCCAACTAACACTTTATATGCATTTCTGGATTCGCCCATACGTGCCCATCTCAAACGTCTGGATTTAATGTTCCTAATTATGTCAGGTGAAGAATACAATGCATGCAGTTCTGCGTTGTGTAACTTTCTCCATTCTCCTGTAACTTCATCCCGCTTAGCCCCAAATATTTTCCTAAGAACCTTATTCTCAAACACCCTTAACCTATGTTCCTCTCTCAGAGTGAGAGTCCAAGTTTCACAACCATAAAGAACAACTGGTAATATAACTGTTTTATAAATTCTGACCATTATTTGGTAATTGGAGAATTAAGAGAAAGACTATCAGTAGCCAAGCGAGTAGAGCAACAAGCTAATATTAGTATTGTGGGTCCCTATCCCTCAGGTTGCGGATAGAGGAGACGGCCTCCAGATATGGAGGGTAGCTGCGAATATATTGAATAAGCAGTCGTGGACAGCCGATAAGGGGTGGTCCTCCAGCTTGGGGGTTGGGCGAAGGGCTAACAAGCCATCACCGTAAAAAAACAGCTTGTTACGAATCCCTACAATAAGCCTCGGAATAGGACTGATTCTCTGGCACGACCACAGCAAAGGAATAAGGTTTTGAGATTTGGCACTTGGAACATAACTAGTCTTTATAGAACAGGAGGGGTAACATTAGTAGCTAAAGAACTAACTAGATATAGAATAGACTTCGTGGGAGTACAAGAGGTTAGGTTAGATGGGAATAGCATATCACAAATAGGAGATTACTTGTTGTATTATGGGGAAGGAAACAATAATCACCAATTAGGAACAGGATTCTTTGTTCATACAACAAAACACTATCACTACAAAATAATAACGTGTTCCATAGCCACCCACAGACCCAAGCAATAAACACGAAAAAAAAAGAAATAATTTTAATTCTAAAGGAAACTAAAATAACCAAGGATAACATATCTAGGTTACTGGAACGTTTCGGAGTATATGGATATGGGTCAGGTAAGTGTCGAGGGTTAAATGATAAACAAGCCAATATGCTGATTGTGGAATATGCTCATGTCTGGTCTGTCCCCACTTTATATGGTTGTCAAAATAGGCACTATACGTGCTCGAATGACGTAACTATTTTCAACTAGATCAATATTCCTATGAATGTACGAATAATACCATATTTAATATTATATGCTACTCGATATATAACGCAACATACCACTTAGTACATTTTAACTAATCTAACCACACCTGACTTGACCTAATCTATCCTATCGTCCACACTTGTGGAGTAATAGTTACATGTCTGGCCGCGAAACCAGGTGGCCCAGGTTCGAATCCCGGTTGGGGCAAGTTACTTGTTTGAGGTTTTTTCCGGGGTTTTCCCTCAACCCAATTTGAGCAAATGCTGGGTAACTTCCGGTGCTGGACCCCGGACTCATTTCACCGGCATTATCACCTTCATCTCATTCAGATGCTAAATAACCTAAGATGTTGATACAGCATCGTAAAATAACCTACTTCTCCTCCTCTACCCTATCTTGTTGTTTTGATAAGGGACACAGAGTGAACTAAATACTGTGGGTACATGTTTTGAAGTGAAATGAATATATTTCTTCCATATTAACTTTATTTTGGGGAGGCGAACCTTATCAACAATACTTCTTCAGGAAAATACTGTTTCAAGCAAATAAATGTTATATGAAGTGTCCTAAAAGCGCTGGCATTAGAAGCTGTGAATAATAGATACCCACCAGAAGAATGGTTACTATCTACACAGATGGGTCTACTATCGATAACAACTCAGGATCAGGAATTACATGTGCGTTATTCTCATTTTATCAACCAGCAGGACATCATACAACAAATTTTGATGCAGAAATAATGGCTATTCATATCTCACTCCAACACCTACTATACAGAATAGATAAATTTCAAAATGCTGTCATTCTCTCTGATTCTAAAGCAGCATTATATGCAATAAATTCATATAAAATTATGTCAATCCAAATTAAAGAATGTCACAAAATGACCCAACAACTTCAAAAACTACAGAAAAGAATTCAATTGCAATGGATACCTGCACATTGCGGAATTGCTGGAAATGAAACTGCTGACTTTCTTGCCAAAAAAGGATCCAATTTAATTCAGAATACAAATACAAGCCTACCTTTTACATCCATCAGAAGACTAATTAAAAATAAATATAAAATGAAGCAAAACCAAGCACTATGTACCAAAGCCAAAGATAAAAAATGGATCATTTTAATAAAAAACCAGAAATTATTCCAGAAATCCCACGTAAATCTGCAGTAGCAAAATTCAGACTGCTTACAGAACACGATTATTTGGCCAAACACTTGAATAAAATAGGAATTTACACAAATCCAAATTGCCCTCTATGCAACAAAGAAGAAGAAATGACTGAAGATCATCTCATAACCTGTGAAGTTCTACCTGATGGATCCACCACAGAGAAATATTGGAGAGCAAGAACGCTAATGGCTTCGTTGCCAAAGCCCGGCATTAGATAACAACAACAACACAACAACAAACATGTTATATGAAGTACTTACTCTTGTTTTGAATCCTGAGATACATTTGATGTCGAAGGAATGGTTCCTTTGCTTGGAATGTTTATTTTATTATCCATCAGAAGACAAAGCTAGGGTATCTATCAAGATTTAAGTTCATATATTTCTTTCTGTTGTAAGGTACTGTGCACAAAAACGTTTTGCAAACAATTATCCATAAGGAAATCCTATAAAAAAGAAAATATTAATATTTAAAATTATGAATATGCCTTTATATCAGAAAAATACGGCAAATGTAAGTACTGGCTCATTTAATAGCACTAAATCAACTGACAGAAATGTATAACAGGTCAGCAGTGACAGCTAGAGAGCAAAATGGTTTACAGTCTATTGTTACAGGAAAATATAAACATGCTATATCTGTCCACTGTTATGATCACAAGCTTATGCAACAGTCAGCAATTACAGAAAAAGCTTTAACGAATAAGGTAAGATAATTATTGATGCATTTCCACCTGAAAACTGAATGTGTCATACTCTTGTGCTGCAGGCTACTACCAGATCTTTTAGGCCTTAGAATTTTAATTTGGTGCTTCATCTCTGTTCTCAGAATAAAATTTTTGTTATATATATTTTACAGAAGAAAATGTTTTAGGCCTATATTGATTTCTGCAGACGAAACGTCAGTAACATCAAAAGCAATCGGAGTACCTTACATGAAAATTTTGATGAAGTGATTTGGCCCAAAATGGAATTTGATGAAGAAAAAGAAGAAACACTGGCTCTTTAAGAAGACCAAGAGTACGAAACGACATGAAATTAATTATCTTATAGCCAATTATTTATGAAATCATTAATATTATCATTGGCCCAACATATTCTTGGATATTGACTATCTGTGAAAAATATCCTGAGTGTGAAGGCCTTAGTGGAATCGAACAGAATCGAATCAAAACAAAACATCTTCCACCTTTCACACCTAGTTGGAACTGAACCGAAGCAAAGTGTGTTCCATTGTAAAATGGATCACATAATAGTTTTAGCACAGTTACGTGAAGAGGCAGAAAAAGAAGTAAATATCCAAAACAAAAAAAAGGAAGCCACCACCATAACTCAGGCAGTAGTATGTTTGTTGAAGTTGCGTTTGGGTGTGGGTTCGATTCCCACTTGGGCTAATTACCTGGTTGGATTTTATCCGAGGTTTTCCCGAACTGTAAGGTGAATACCAGGTAAATTATGATGAATTCTCTGCCTCATCTCACCAAATACCATCTTGCTATCACCAATTCTATCGACGCGGTGAAGGTTATTTATGTCCCAGCCAATATAGGAACTTGAAAATGCCTTGGATTTATAATATTGATTAGCAGAAATTGATGTGATCACTGGCAGATCTTTCATAATACTATACACCTAACCTAACCTGTCACATAATACACACCTAATCTAACCTAGCCTAACCTGTAACATAATACTACACACCTGTAGTAACATTTCTCACATTTAGTATAATTTCGTTTGCATTTATTGCTGACCCTGCTACTCGTGTCGGTAGCCATCTAGTGGAAGTGGATCGTAATTCCAGGAAGAAAATATGGCGATTTTCACAATAATTTCATTTAGTTCGTTCAATGTATGTTTTGTGATATATTAAATATGTTAATGTAGTGATAATTCCATATACAGTATATAGTACAATAAGAATTGAAATGTGTTGTGGCTGTGAGAAAAGTATTGAAAATTGGTTTATAGCGCCACATTGGCAGTGAAAAAAGTGTGCAATATTCGTTCAGTGGCCGATGGATACTCTACCTTGTCCACAGAGAGCTTTTAAGGACCGTTTCATTGCTGCCCTCACATACACTCGCCATCGGCCCCTATTCAGAGCAAGATTAATCCAGATGACAGGTTAGGTTTGGTTAGTTTAGGCTTTTGTTATGCCTTGCATATACGATTAACTGTATCTCCACAAAAAAATAAATAAATCTTATAACTAATGCAACAATTTTCACTTCCGAAATCACCGGAACTACCTCAGCACTAGTTTCACAGAAAACTATTATAGTTAATGTTGAAATATCCCGAACTTTAAAACTATTTTCAATCCGATGCCAGAATCACATAACCTCTATAATAATATATCAACCAGAAGTTTTTCGTAAGTACATTATTTTTCGCAAAATTTATACGTCTTTCCAAGTACATTATATACAAACCATATTCCTGAATGATACCTTTATACAAATAATTTAACATACTTGTTAACCTCTGCTATCTCACGAGTCTAAATTTCTCTTTAACTGTAATCAACACAAAGACTGAACACCATACGAATAGCGTCTTTATTACTTTTCATTTTTAAATGTATGAATAAAAGAAAGGGTGAGGAAAAGGACAAGCACTTTAAATTTTCATTTTAGCAGTTTCATTCCTTTTCATTTCAAGATATATTCGCTTGAAATGTGAAGAAAATGTTTGTTGCTGGTTACATCATACGTGAAGTTGTATCACTCCGTAGTATTCGATGCAAAATACAGATGACAGTAGTAAACGTATTCGTAGTAAACATGCGTAAACATGTGACCATGTGACAGATGACATTACTATAATGGCGGAAATGACAGTATTAATATCGCAGGTGTATTTTAATCATTAAGTATAATTTATTTGTAGTTATGCTATAATACATTCATTATATAGTATTATTCAGAGTATAAACTGTTTAAATAATTAGTTATATAAATGTTTATTATTAAGTTCTCGTGCCAAGAAGTTAGGTTATATTGGGATACATTGGCTTAATTGACGGCTAATTGACCTCATATTTTAATAATTGCTGTGTTTTAAAACATTGTCTCTGTTTCTGTTTCAGGACTACAGTAAATAAAGAATGTTTCTTTTTGGCCATATTGGTCATATAAATAAAATAATATATATTCTACTTCACTAATGGGTGGTTGGTGCAAGAAACGTGTATCTCATTCACGGTAAGGATTTATTTTACAGAACAGGTGTACATAGTTGAATTTTCATGTAATTTGTGTCTTAGGTTCATTCTGGTGAAACTAGCACTGATGTAGTTCCGGTGATTTCGTAAGTGAAAATCGTTGAATTTATAAGGAATGTTTTTGGAAATGCAGTTGATCGTATATGCAAGGCATAACAGTTACAGAAGCCTATTGAACTAACAAAATCTAACCTGTCACAGATTCGTGTATGCAAGGTGTATAAACGGAGTACGAAGGGAAGTACCTCAGCGTTAGTTTATATTTATCTACTTGACTCTTAGTTTGGTCATATGTAAACAAGAGTGTCGACACCAATTTCGCATCGAAATAAGGGTGAAAGTTGCTGTGAAAGTGGGAGCCGGCAGAAAGGTTCAGGCAGGCAGAATCACTCAAATTATGTGCATGCTTTTATGAATCAAGTGGTATGAGCTATGAATATGTGTGGAGATAACAGACCGAGAATGCCGAGAGTTGGTCTGTCTGTAGATTGTCACTTGCTTACGTGGGGCTGGCCGATATCTGACTGGGATTCTCTGAAGATAAGAACGACATGTCAAATGCGTACGTTACATAAAAGGAGATGAGTGCAAAAACAATACTAGTGAATGTTAATTGTATTTTCCAGGTTAACTATGGAAAATCTTACTGAACTGTTTAGTAGGCTTTTACTTCTGAAGTACAGTATATGATAAGAGGAAAGCACGGTTGTTGTGCACATTCAAAATCGTTAGGAGACTGAAACTGGTATTTGAATAACTCGGTTTATTTCTTTATTAAATCTTGTGACTTTATGTTTATGTTTTTTTTTAAGGGAACCTCATATTTCCCAGGTGTATGTAAGCACCGAGCCCCACCAGTTGCCAATTGTTTATAGGCAAGAGTACAATGTACACTTTGGAGGCATTGAAAAGCTTCATCCATTTGATGCAGCAAAATGGGGACACATCTTCCAGGTCAGTACTGTTCCTTCATTCTATATCTTTACATGTGTGTAGAAAATTAATCTTAAATATTTAGACTCTAGAGTAGCACACAACGACTATATCACAATAGAAATAAAAGAGAGAAAAGCTTCACGTAATCGATCTCTTCGAGCTCTGGGTAAAATAATGAATGCAAGTTACATATCTGAGAAAGTTAAAATTAGTATCTTACTTACTTACTGACTTTTAAGGAACCCGGAGGTTCATTGCCGCCCTCACATAAGCCCGCCATTGGTCCCTATCCTGAGCAAGATTAATCCAGTCTCTACCATCCTATCCCACCTCCCTCAAATCCATTTTAATATTATCCTCCCATCTACGTCTCGGCCTCCCCAAAGGTCTTTTCCCCTCTGGCCTCCCAACTAACACTCTATATGCATTTCTGGATTCGCCCATACGTGCTACATGCCCTGCCCATCTTAAACGTCTGGATTTAATGTTCCTAATTATGTCAGGTGAAGGATGCAATGCTTGCAGCTCTGCATTGTGTAACTTTCTCCATTCTCCTGTAACTTCATCCCTCTTAGCCCCAAATATTTTCGTAAGAACCTTGTTCTCAAAAATCCTCAATCTCTGTTCCTCTCTCAAAGTGAGAGTCCAAGTTTCACAGCCATACAGAACAACCGGTAATATAACTGTTTTATAAATTCTAACTTTCAGATTTTTTGACAGCAGACTAGATGACAAAAGCGTCTCAACCGAATAATAACAGGCATTTCCCATATTTATTCTGCGTTTAATTTCCTCCTGAGTGTCATTTATATTTGTTACTGTTGCTCCTAGATATTTGAATTTTTCCACCTCTTCGAAGGATAAATCTCCAACTTTTATAGTTCCATTTCGTACAATATTCTGATCATGTGACATAATCATATACTTAGTCTTTTCGGGATTTACTTCCAACCCTATCTCTTTACTTGCTTCAAGTAGAATTTCCGCGTTTTCTCTTATCGTTTTTGGATTTTCTCCTAACATATTCACGTCATCCGCATAGACAAGAAGCTGATGTATCCCTTTCAATTCCAAACCCTCTGTCTTATCCTGAACTTTCCTAATGGTATATTCTAGAGCGAAGTTAAAAAGTAAAGGTGATAGTGCATCTCCCTGCTTTAACCCGCAGTGAATTGGAAAAGCATCAGATAGAAACTGGCCTATACAGATTCTGCTGTAAGTTTCACAAGACACATTTTAATTAATCGAACTAGTTTCTTGGGAATACCAAATTCAATAAGAATATTATATAAAACTTCTCTCTTAACCGAGTCATACACCTTTTTGAAATCTATGAATAACTGATGTACTGTACCCTTATACTCCCATTTTTTCTCCAGTAAAATTAGTATCTATGAAGCAATAATTAAACACATCGTAATATATGGTAATGGAACCTGAACCTAATTTGACCGATCAGTTAACACATTAGCAACATGGGAAAGGAAATTACTTACAAGAATATGTTGTCCTGTTTGTGATAAAGAAATCTAAGGCTGGACTCATACAGACCACAACTATGCGATTATTTTGCAGTTTTGTGTGGTTATGCTGTGGGCAGTCAGGAATTAGTATGGAAACAGATGATAGTAACTCACACGGATCACAAACTGAAGTCATTGTCGACGTCTGTCGCAATGAGTGGTTGGTATCACCCACAGAACAACCACAGAATTGTTGTTCTCGGTGGTTGAGCGCAGTTCACACAATGCAACACACCAATCACTTGCTGCCAACGCTGTATCCTTGGAAACGACAGACGCTTTCTTAAACTGTCGACGGCAAATAGGTAAGCTTGCGGTGTGGTTGTCTGTGATCGATACGGACTTCAAGTGACCACAAAAAATAAGTCCACTTGTGGTTGGTTCTGCCGACAGCACCACACAAAACTGCAAAATAATCGCAAAGTTGTGGCCCGTGTGAGTTCACCTAAAGTACAGGATGACTAACAAGACAGGAATCAGGGGATGGAGGAGGAAAGCTCAGGATCGGTATTTAGGCTAAGGTCATACAGTACTACAAGAACTGTAATGCCACAGAAAAAAAAAAATTTAATCTCTAATCTCATTTCATACAATTACAGGCAGAATGAACTGAATGAATGAATTTAATTTTGAGCAACGAATGTGAGCTTGGTAAGTACTGTAACTTTTAAGCATTGTAACAGTAGAATTGTAGGCCAAAAAATGCCAGAGATGCACGCGTGATTCTCTCTGTAACCAACACATTAATAACCAGACCGGCTCAGACGAAAACCCGAGCGTCTCCAACTAACCTCACTGTATATATAAGAGTGTATATTACCAATAATTAATGTACGTATACAATTTTACATGAATTTAAGATATTCTTGGACTTGGTGAAAATTAACTTTAACTTTTAAATAGTGAAATGAAGTTAAAAATCTTCTCAGATCATAGTTCTGACTATTGTCGTGTTATAATCCTAAAACATGTACCGGTATGTTAATATGTCATTGTGATAATGAATGTTACTTTAGAACAACTTTCACGATACAGATCAATGTTCTATTTGAGTTTAAAAGTTATTGAGTGTCTTGCCTCTCAATACATCGAATCTCAGTGAAGATTTACAGTTTTCTCTTAAATTTCATTCCTCAAGGTGTGTAACTTAGTGGATATGTGAGTAAGCCTACTGCTAGAGTAGTCTTACTATACAGTAACAACAGTTTCATATAGCTTACTCTCCAGAATCTTACACTTCAGAAAAATGTTTGTAAGAGTCTCTTCTTTCTTCTTACAAATTCGGAAAACGAAATTGTAATTAATTCACTATACAGGGTGACAGTAACCTCTGCATCTGGATCAGAGAATGTGATGTTGTCCTCTGGCTCATTTATGAACTGTGGCTCAAATAATTACTTTATTAATACCATAAACTAGTTTTCAATTGACAAAATAAATATTTTATTCTTCTTAGCCAAGATATCTTGCCATTCTTCGCACTTTGTAACATGGATGTCACAATGAGTAGTTCTTTTGTCTGCATTTCAGTACCTGAAGGATGCAAATCTCTTAAATGATGATACTGTAACGAAACCCAATGAAGTGCAACACGAAGATCTGCTGCTTGTGCACACAGCTCGCTACTTGAAAAGCTTGAAGGTAGGATAACAGCAATCTTAAAGCCAGTTAAATATTTTTGTTCTTGTAAGGTTAACAGTTATTATGTGTGTGAGTGTAATAAGTTGTAATATTTCTTAAATTACCTATATTTAACCTTCTTGAACTTAATTGTAATTAATATAAGATTTTTACAGTGAGTTTGCCACGAAAGTGGACCATTTTCTACATTACGAATCCGTTTACATATCCAGTTCCTGATAACCTACCCACGTCCAATAGTATGCTGTGTGTAGGACAGTGAACAGTTGGATAAATTATATATCTGCAGACAATATCTGTAATCCCTTCTCTTTTTCTTACCCTCATACATCCTTGTTTTGTCTCTTTTTGTCTCTTAGTCCTTCTCCACTATCTTTATAACCACATGTTTCTCTTCTTGTCAGTCTTGGTGGTCTAGTTTACCAGTTTACTAGAAGGGAATGAATGTCATTTATTGCCTACAGTTCAGCAAAGAAAATGAGTATATCAATACAGCCATTATCAACTTTTGTGACTAACGTATCATGTGACACAGGAACATTGAGTGCAGAGATGCCAGCAACGTAATGAGAGATTTGCTGTGTGTTACAAAGTCTGAAGGGAGTTAATTGTGATTCGTAAGGATAGTTATACTAAAAATGACTAAGGAAGTAACTTTTTTAACAGGGTGACAAACACTTTCCCTATTTGGAACAGGATTGCCAGGATATTTTCTTGCAAATCACCTTACCACTATTCTGCACGAGTTCGTATTTACATATGTATCATACATAAAAACTCTTTGTAGATTTAGATTATGGTTCATTTAATGATGCTCGCAACTGCAGAGGTTATATCAGCGTCGCTGGTGTGTCGGAATTTTGTCTCACAGAAGTTCTTTTACATACCAGTAAATCTACTGACATGAGCCTGTCGCATTTAAACACACTTAAATGCCATTGACCTCGGCTACACTACCGAGGGTGACAACTCTTTGTACTAGACTATATTTATGTCATGGTATAACTAACAATCAGCAATATAACTTACGCACATGCCATAGATGCAAGGCCAAGAACCGTGTCGGCGTGCCTGGGGAAAACCCAGGAAGAAAGGAAAGGATCGTATCA
Source organism: Periplaneta americana (assembly GCF_040183065.1). Lineage (NCBI taxonomy): Eukaryota > Metazoa > Arthropoda > Insecta > Blattodea > Blattidae > Periplaneta > Periplaneta americana. The sequence continues at coordinate 134,515,445 of NC_091127.1, forward strand.
TTTAAGGTTTTTGGTTGCCTCTAACAATAGTACTTATAAGAAAAGCCATCATGAACATAACAATTTAATAAACAACAAACAAAGTAGAAAGGAAAGAAGTTACAAATGTTATACAAGTTAAGAACTATGAATACATAAGAATAACCTCAAGCAAGGGGGTGGGGAATATTAAATACTAAAAGTCTAATAACGGCATAAGTTGCCAAAAGAGAGAGAGCTAATAACTAACATGGAGTAAGAAGTGAAAAGAATGGTAATGTATACCAGGAGTGATCAAACACCCACAAGAAAAGTACAGTTTCCCGTGGCACACGGGCTCTGATAGTTCAGTAAAGTTCAACATTCCAACCTTTAGCTGAATGCTGGTGCTGGTCCGCGTAGGATACGCCGTCGCAGGCTCACAAACTATAAACATTAATACCACCATACACTCGGAGAAACTTCACTGTCGTATAAAGGATGTTGACCATCCCTCACTGTCTAGAATATCGTAATTAACAGAGCTGGCCAATGCTCTGTCGGAGACGAAGCAAGCAGTCACTGGATCTATGTAACTGCAACATTGAAGCAGCTTTCTCTCGGTAATGTGTGACAATGAAGGTAGTAAACGAAGGAGGTGATGGCAGGAAAAAAGTGGGGCTTAAAGAAAGGTGGTGAAAGACTTAGCATAGTTGCCTTGAAATAGGAAGTAAAAAAGAAGATCCCTTGCTGTAGATTTTCAGCATATAAAACAGACCTAATGAGACTAAATTAGTGGCAAACTGTTCCTCACAATATAGAATTACCTTGCATTTCGGGCAAGTGTCTCTTTGTATCAATATTTCATTTGAGAAGTACCATCATGGGCTGGTATGTAGACCATTTAGCATTATCCAAGGTGCACTGCGGGGAGGCGGTGTACTTACAAAATACAATTCAATTCGGCTAAACTGTACATAAATAGGCAATTTAAAGATGAGGTACGTAGACACCACTAAACAAGCTAAGAAAGAAGTGGAATTCACTACTAATCTCCAAGGACATTCCACATCAACCACGCAGAGAAACAGTTGCAGCAGTTCGTGTTCTTACTGGTCATGATCTTCTAGTTGCTCATCTTCATCAGATCTCTATTTTGGCATCACAATCTTATGTTTTGTAAAAAGACAGTAGTGTTATGGACTGGGCTCACGTTCGAAAGTGTAGTGCATTAAAAGACATTCAGTATAAGTCAATGGGTGAATTCTACTGGGAAGTATGTAGACCAGCGTTGTCAGACAGAGACTAAACGGAGCGAAGCGCTCCACTAGACTGGTTGCGTGCTCCGGTGTTTCCACAGACATAAGCAAGTTCAAGCTCTGATCTAGCTCCACAACTGGTCTCTGACACTACTGATGTAGACGAATGACTTTGTGTCAGGTGTCCGAGCATTAAATTAAATAAATAAATATTTCATTTGAGGCTGCAGAACTTCTGAGACTACAGAGACCTCTAGTGGACGAAGCGGGATCAAAGTAGAAGAAGTGAAATGCTTAGCTCCTAAAGATCACAGCATTCAAAGGACCTAAAACGAAGACCACCATCATAAATTATTGAGATAGTTTCTCTCTCCATCACTGTCTGCCTTTACTCTCTCTTTTTATCTCCCACATATCCTCTTTATGAGTCTCATTTACTTCTCTTCCGTACTTTTCCTCTTTCTAGGACAGGTTTTCTGTACATTGCATAGGAGGTAATAATTTCTGTAATGAATTTGGGTTAGAGTAACAAGTGAAATAATGATTTTAAATATTAAGCAAACGAATTTGAAAGGCCCACCATTTAGGTGGACTCACTGTATTGAGTACAACAAATAACTTTTGCAATTTCCTTGCAGTGGAGCTGGAATGTCGCTCTAATCGCAGAGATTCCACCTCTCATGTTCGTGCCAAATTTTTTAGTTCAGTCAAGTTATTTACGTCCAATGAGGTATGGAACAACAGTCACTTGTGTGTTGTGCTAGTAATTGCCATTCATGTGTTGTAAAGGGGTCTCTTTGACTTGGGGCAGGTTCCAGACAGGGGGCAGCATCCTGGCTGGCAAGCTGGCCTTGGAACGTGGTTGGGCCATTAACTTGGGTGGGGGCTTTCATCACTGCAGCAAGGATAAAGGCGGGGGCTTTTGTCCTTACGCTGACATCACACTGCTGGTGCAGTTCCTCTTCCAATATGAACATCGACGTGTGAAGTCTGCCATGATAGTGGACTTAGACGCCCATCAGGTGAGGATCTCTAAATTAGTATTAAATGCGGAATCCAAATGCCTCTCCTTTTTTGCACCGCACACCCACCCCATTGTCATACATAGAAATTAAATACCTCAACATTACATTGTCTACATGTTACAATTGTCAATAGAGATATTGTTTTCCAGTAGGTCATTGTTGTGTTAGCTTTCATTTCTCATAAAATGAAGATGGCTTCTGATGTTGAATATTTCACAGTTAAGTAATTTACTCGTCTCAGTTGGCCTCAGCCTATTTGATAGTTAGGAATACTGTTTTATGGTAAAATAAAATTGTCTTCATCAGTGCTATAGAAGTATAAAGCTGTGAATATTTCATAAAATAAGAAATAGGGTGCAATGTTGTTGAATTTAGACCTTTTCCCGTATAGGGATTTATACTATACTTGGGGGGGGGGGGTTATCGAACCGACAGCAAAAGAAACAATAATTCAGATCTTATGTAACAACAGAGGCACTCTATGTAAAACGGAACATAGAAGAATGGGGTAAATTAAAGAAATAGAGCTTTCATTAATTTATATTTGTTTTAAGTACTACTCTGTGTTTTTTTTTTCTTTTTACGCCGATAAAAACACACCTGACTTCTTAACTATAACAAACAAGACTGAAAATTCAGACTATTTAAGTTTTAACCAATCAGGATCGTCCAATAGTCCACCAACCTTCAAGGAAACAACTACCTGAAAATCTGCGTAACAGAATTTATTTTAGTTACTGAAAATTCATATGAAATTGACATATAATATTGTATAAATAAAATTATAGCCTATTTTTAGTTGCAAAAGGTCTGAAATCTTGGTGGGGGGAGGGGGGACATCCTGGAATCATTTTCTCTCTGTGCCACCCCTGAATTCATCACAATATCACTGGTAGAGTAAGTAGTATAATTTTTCACAGTAGCATAAAAAAGAGATACGAGTTTATACTGTACTCCAACCATGAGAAAGTGTCCAGGGAATGAGAGGGAGCAGGGTGATGCTGTGAATGAATGTTGATGTCATAAGATGTCATAAGGTCACACACGTGGGTATTCGTATCTCTATTGGCTAAGTCTCACAGCACAAACAATAACACTGATATACACATTTTTATACTACCCTAGTTACAAAATTAGATCACGGTTAATCTCCTGGTCTTTTAATCCCTCCATACAGGAAATAACATATGCAGGAGAGCGCATGATTTTTAAACTGACGTTAAATTATTTGCAGTTATGTACTTTTAGGAATTTCATTGTTAAAACAAAATCAATGGTTTTTCATGAACTTGTAAAAATTTCTATGGTTAAGTACTCTTTGTCCCTTGTGGCAGCTCACGAATGGTGAAAAGATATATAAATTTTATAAAAAAATTTATGTGTTCCCTATCTATCTACTTCGCTCCAATAGATGACGCAATAGTAAGCACATTCCTTTCACGGTTTATCTCCTGGTTGGAGAACAGTGTGTGAATTGAAGAATACACCTGTGTGCTTCCAAAAATTTCCGAAAGTTATTTTTTAAAATATATATAATACATAAGTCAAAGTTTCCACTCTCCTCTTGAAAGTAGGTAATCTCTGTGTGAGTGCACAGTGTTTCTGTCATAACTAGAAGCATCCTGATGCCTTTGCTTACCTCATCTAGCCTGATTTCCTATTTAATGTTTTCATCATCTCAAATCTTCGTCCCTTTGACTTGATTTTCATTTTGGAGAAGAAGAAGAAGTTACAGAAGACTAAATCCAACGAATAAAGATATTGGGGGACAACTAGTATGTTATTTTAGGTTAAAAAAATATACTGAACAACACAGGCACATGTTGTGATGGACCACCCAATTTGGATGTCGCTATAGAATTTAGATTGACAGTATGGCCAAAAGGAACAATTCCTTTTAAACAATCTTGTCAATATAAAGAAAATGTGATGAGCATCGACTTTACATTGTTCTTCACATTTAGCATCTTTGGTTAAGAAGCATGGCTGTTTGTCTTGGGGTCTTAACTGTAAACCCAACTTTCGTCACCAGTAACAACAATAGAAGGTTTGGTCATTTCTGAAATTCTCCTTGTGTTTTATATATAATATTATTGGAGAAAAATGGTCACAAAGTAATATAAATATGTGCTCCTGTATATAGTATATGACATGTATGTCTAAAATGCAGGTAGTAGGTCATGGCAGATACAAGGAGGAAGGTTCGGCTGATGCCGGGGATTGGGTCCCGGCATAGTTCGGTTGGTTAAGAGCACTCAGTGCACCAAGCTGAGGGGTCCTGGATTCGATTCCTGGTATCGAAACGAATTTTTCTCCAATAAAAATATATATGTAATGACTGCGTAAGTCATAGAATACACAATATTCAATACAGAGGATGGCGAGGTCCTTAACCCTTAGGTAGTCGCGCAGGGTATTGTCAACACCCCAGTTACATATACGGAGCTGTTAACTACATATTGAGTAAGCCTGTACTTCAAAAACTTTCAGTACCTTTCTTAGAATTAGTAAGGCAACAATAACTGTAAACATGTTTGAAATCAGAATTCTCATACTCGAGATAACGGTTTAAGTGGTATGGGGTAACGAAGTGTTACAACAATGCTCCTATTGTAAATAATGACAGTGACTAAACTGACCATATTTGTGTAACAAATAATAACAATGGATGTTAAGTAGTGACTGTGCGCACAGAAAAACCAAGAAAATGGTCTGGAAAAAAAAGATAAAAGGTAAATTATTATTAGGAGTGAATAGACATTCGAATATTACATGTGAACCAATATTGAAATATTACCATTACTGTACATTAATTATAACATTGTGATAGGTATTGAAGTATTTCATATAGTTATATAAATAAAAAAGAGCAATATTTTAATTGTTCACTAAAAAAATAGCCTATAAGAACCCATTATATTTGGGGTGTCAGCAACACTCTTAATGTTACAAAGTTAGGCACGACTACTTAAGGGTTAAGAATATATAGAGGCTACATTTAATTATCTCAACTCTCGATTTCACATAATTTCCTCTCATTTAGTGTAATTTCACTAAAATAAAATTGTCCTACATAAGGTGGCATAAATTTTAAATGACATCAGATGGAGATGTAAGTACAATTTTATCTATGTAACACTCACGACCAAGGATCAGTGACAGTCGACTGTCACTGTAGTGAGAAAGCTTGTTGTCACAAAGTCTATTGGAACTTTGCGAGATTTCTGGTACATGTGAGAACAGTGATAGTTACGGAACTGCTTGGGATCTCCAGGATGCAACTCCATCGCTCATCTCACCCCTTCTTTGCAGAGGATTGCATGCATGATACTCGTACAACTGTGAATGGTCGCAGTGCATACAGACTTCCGTGTGCCTCATTGCAGGAATGAAGAAATGAATTGTTATGAAATGTAAATATCATCATTACGCCAAATTTTATTTTCAAGTAAGACTGTTATTTTGTTTAATATATTTTAGGCCAATTTTATGAGAGATTTGAATTTCATATTTATTTTTGAGCACGTTTTATCTGATTTAATTTTAATTATGCAAAAAAAAATATCGAGTATCGTCTGTCAGACCTTCCATTGTATAAATATTTAGGATAAAGCATTTTTTTTTTCCGTCTCATGTTTAATTTAATAGTAAGAAATTGTAAAGAGTTGCAGTTGAATTGAATGAATTTTGCAGGGCAATGGCTATGAGCGGGACTTCATGAACCACACAAATGTTTACATCTTTGACATGTACAACTGTGGCATCTACCCTAGAGACAAACGTGCTAAGGCTGCAATAAGACGGTGTATCGAGCTGAAGCACTTCACAGAAGATAATGAATACCTCCATAAGGTGGAAGAGTGAGTCTCACGTTCATTATCACATCTATCACTCTTGTATCTACCAGGTTTACATGTTCAAAGCCGACCAAAGGCAGTGCTTTTAATGTGATGGATGAATGGATTGTAGACATATCCACATCCATTTAGATGGCTGTTAGATTATGTTACCTTCAGATTTTAACATGGTCGAGGAGGGGGCAGTAAATTTTGCCTGTTCAAGGGCAGGCTTATTTTAGGCTATAGTCCCAAAATCTACAAATGGGTTCCCCAGCTTTCTTCCTTCCAAGGGAAGCTGTGCCAAGTGCATTTATTATCCTTAATGAACCTGCGAATCTAGAATCCACGAGTAAGCATGGTAGAGGGTAACGACTTTTTAGTGTGATAAACTGTAATCTTATACTGTAATTATTAAAATTTATCTATAATTAAGGAAACTCTAAAAAAAAAATATATATATATATATATATATATATATTATTTAATATCAGAATGTACGTGTTTTGAACAGGTTATTTGATTACATTGTGCTCACTGTGTGTTGGTTGTGCTAATAACCAGAATTCCGAGTTACAATAATTGAGAATTTCTGCTAATTTTTATTACCAGTGGAGTCACTGCAGTCTTTCCAGAACGTGGTCAAGCTATTTTTTGGTTCTTTGTTACATTTGTCAAGAGATAAATGGCGAATTCTCGCATGCCAAGGCTTTAATGTGTTGCAGTATGTTTCCCGATTGTCTGTCACAGTAGAAAGAAGTGATTTTTAATTAGAGTGTATGCTAGATGCACTATTTCCAGTATTTTCTTCTATTTCAATATCTATACTAATAATAAATCTGTAGCCGAAATTTTTCTGGTAATTTTCGATTTTCCAAAAATAATTGGTTCTGACATATATAATTAACCACCCTGAAACCGAAAATCGCTTTTTTGAAATTTTTGTTTGTATGTCTGTCTGTCTGTCTGTCTGTCTGGATGTTTGTTACCTTTTCACGCGATAATGGCTGAACGGATTTCTATGAAAATTGAAACATAAATTAAGTTCGTTGTAACTTAGATTTTAGGCTATATGGCATTCAAAATACTTTATTTAAAAGGGGGGTTATAAGGGGGCCTGAATTAAATAAACTGAAATATCTCGCTTATTATTGATTTTTGTGAAAAATGTTACATAACAAAAGTTTCTTTAAAAATGATTTCCGATAAGTTTTATTCCAGGCAAAATTTTGATAGGACTGATATTTAAGTCTGTCTGTCTATCTGGATGTTTGTTACCTTTTCATGTGATAATGGCTGAACGGATTTCTATGAAAATTGGAATATAAATTAAGTTCGTTGTAACTTAGATTTTAGGCTATATGGCATTCAAAATACTTTATTTGAAAGGGGGGTTATAAGGGAGCCTGAATTAAATAAATCGAAATATCTCGCTTATTATTGATTTTTGTGATAAATGTTACATAACAAAAGTTTCTTTAAACATTATTTCCGATAAGTTTTATCCTGGGAAAAATTTTGATAGGACTGATATTTAAGGATATACAAGAGTTTTAAAATAACAATACAATACATTTTCAACACCGCCTCAGATTATAGCGTCGTTGTTCTGTAATTCCTATGTGCAAAATATAACATTTTTCAGTAGGAAGGAAAAACAGATTTATTCATTCTATGGCAGTGGTACATAGGAGATCGTGAATTCTTACATTTTCGAAAGAAAGAAAGAAATATAATTACATATAGGAGATTGTATTATTTGCTGTATAACTATTTAAGTTATTTAATAGAGCAAAAATCTGAAAATCGATATGTCACAAAGGAGTTATTGCAGGAACGACATCGATGGCTATAATGAAATTAAAACAAATGACTCCGTCTATTTAAGGCAGCCTTGACGTTTATCAATATTAATACACAGAGAATATTAAATTTGTCTCTTTGTATGAAGTAATCTCAGAAGCTAATTTGGATAATTCCTTCACCATTTGAAATTTGTAGTTTCTCTAGATGGATGTAATACTACATATAAGGAATGAGGTAAGATGAAAATAGATCTTTACGCACAGAAAAATTATCTTCGTACACAATCCACTCTATTAATTTGGAGTGATTTATTAAAGTTGCATTCAAGACTAATTTAGAAAAATGTTAAACGGATTATCGTTGCATCAAAAACAGATGTTCTCTGAACCAAATGATCATATTTTAATTATTTGCATGTAATAACAAATAATAAATATGTTAAAGGAATTATCATTGCACCAAATGAGTGGTCTCTGGACCAAAATGATTGCATTTTAATTACTTAAATACAATTTAAATTAAGTAACATATTAAACTATTTATTCTTCTATCAAACACGAATGTTCCCTGGGGCAGATGTCCTATTTTAATTATGTAATTACTTTATATTTACTTCTAACAAGTGCAGCGGAGCTCACGGGTATGGCTAGTTATATATTAATTTCACACTAGCTGGGAGGCACTGCATGGTACCGGTAATACATTTTTGGTGCCGCACTGAAATTCTGCATTTTTCAAGATAAGGTAACGTAACTAATGAAAATATATATCTACCTACTAATCAATGTTAATGTTAATGAGAGTTAAAGCACCTAAACATGATCACAATTTCGTATTCAGATTTGAACACTAACTCTCCCTGAAATTTTAGACTTCAACTGCGATTGCATTCAGAAGTAAATTTTTGGGATTCCACTATATGCTGGAAAACAGCATCTCCAACGTTTCGGAATTGTATACAGATTTCACCTTGAGCACACAGTGGAATACCTAAGTCTATTTTTGGATGACGCGCTCTCCAATTACATGATTTCTGCTTTATTTTGGTTAGGAACTTGGAAGCAGCTCTTCGAGAGTTCCACCCGGACATAATGGTATACAATGCTGGAACAGACGTCCTGGATGGGGACAGATTAGGGTTGCTGGCAATTTCAGCACAGGTAAGCAAATCAACAAGGAAAGTAGTTGTGTGATGCAAACACTGAATAGCAGAAATTTTATTATCAGAATATTCTTTAACTCTTTGATTAAATCCATCAACTTGTCTTGAACGTGTGTGCTTTCTGAATTGTGATCCATAAGTTCACTTGATGCTCTGAAGTGACAGAGTAGATGGAATGTACTGCTTAGGAGGTTTCAAGATTTAACAGTAATTGGGGTGGAAATATTTCGAGGTTTTCAGCTGTATGACTGTTTTGGAAATGCTTGTAGGACCCATCGATGGGTTTGCTATTCTGTTTTGTCCATTATGCTTGGCTAACCAAAACACCTGGGCTTTTCTTTAAAATTCATGTTACGAATAACAGTGGCATTAATTTATCTTCCGAGATCATGGAGCCATTATGCTTTCTTAAAGAAGAGAGAGTACGTTTTTCTAAATTGCGTATGTTGCGATTTTTTTTCTTATACATATTTATTTGTTGTAACAGTTTCTTGTCCAAGTTCAGCTGTCTTTTCTTGTAGTTTTCCAATGGTTTTTCACCATTGTTATGAATATTTGTAACTTGCTGAGAGCTACAGCAACAGTAGGTGATTCTTAGTATGACCCTTAGGATGGAACCTGTAAGCATTTCCGAAATGTTTGACTGTGAGAAATCTTATCTCAGCACGTTTGAACAATCCAAATCACCTTAACGAAATGTAATTTTATTTAAGATCGTACTGACATACTGAGATAAAGCAAACTTTGCATGCTATATTAGCATTAGAAAGTTTGATATAAACTTGATTTGTTTTGTAGAGAACTTTCCTTTCCTGGCATCTGAATACTTCTGTTTTAGCACACCTCTTAAAGCGAACATAGTCATGCTTAATAATATATGTACAGCTGTCAAAAAAAAAAGTGGCCGCACTCGTAAACAGCGAATATTTTCAAAGTCCACTTCGGGTCGCGGCGATGTTACACGATGCATGTGCTTGTACAAGCAGTTCCGGAACTATGAAAGTGTTCCATATCTACGCCTCGTGGACCAGTGGTAGAGTGCTTGTTTAATGATTCAAAGGTCGTGGGTTCGGGCCATCTTCAAGTTTTCATTTTATTTTTTAATCTTTCTTTAGCGATGTAAATGATATTCAAATTATCATTTATATCCAGTTATCGTTCTTTATGGATATCACGTTATTTATATTTTGTTATCGTTCTTTAGAGATATGAACAAAATTCAGGTCATCATTTGTATTCTGTTATCGTATTATAACGATATGAATAATAATTATTATTGTATTTCCAATGGGGGTTAGCCGTATTTTACATATGTATGTTAGAGCTGTAGTTTTATACACAAAAAAGATAAGCATAAAGAGAAATGGAAAAGAAAATTAAATTAGCTTACGCGATGTAAACAAAACATAAACAATCCGTAAATTAGGCATTGCGATTGCAAAACAAATATCAGGTATCAATTTGTAACATACAAAAACATTAACAGCACACATACATAACACTTCTATAACACAAATATGCAGCTTTCCGTACCATACATCATAAATTAATACACAATAGTTACACAAACACAATCAAACCATAATTACGACATTGCGACGACATCAAGCATCACATAACTGACTCACATACATAACAAATCAAGCATCCGTTACAACACATACTGTACACTTCAACATAGTAACCACACTTTTAAAAGTTACAAATTTGGCTCCAAGAAGAATAAATAGGACACTGTTACTAATTACTATTCTTCTACAATTCCTTAAATACATCTGTAATAAATCTGTGAAATTCCGATATGAATAATATTCAGGTTTTTTATATTGTTATCGTTCTTTAGCGATTTAAATAATATTCAAGTTATCATTTATATTCTGTTTTCCTTCATGAGCATTATAAAACAATATTCAAGTTATTTATATTGTTATTGTTCTTTCGCAATATATTAATTAAACAAACCGATATTTATCATTTATATTCTGTTTTCGTTCTTTAGTGAGACTGTATAAATAATATTCAAGTTATTTATATTGTAATCGTTCTTTAGCGATATAAATAACATAAATTTAATATTAGGTTTGGAAAAATCCAGTTGCATAATACTGGTATTAGTTTTTCTTTTTGTATTATTACATACAATTGAACCACAATGAAATGAAAAGGAGTAACGAGGAATTGAACCTGAGACGTTGACATCTAAATTCCGACGTTCGTCCGCTGAGCTACGAGAGCAAAAGTGTGGAAACATTTTTGGAAAAATTGGCCCAATCACACTCTAAGATCTTCTGATGATTCGTAGAAGCTAGTCCAGGATGCGGGGGGCAAAGGCTAATTGAGATTTCCCGGTCTCTGACCGGGTCAAACATCCTGATAGAATTAATATTTAACCCTTGCCGTGACTTTCGGTGAAGTCCGGAGGGCCCAATTAGTCAAATCCACTCTCCTCATCTCCATGCTTGGGCCCCTTGGAATTTAATAAAATGCGAAAGAGATTGTGGTGTGCGGAAAGCAACGGGATGTTACCGCATTTAGGCCTATCCTTCCTAAGAAAACTGCAAACATGAACAAAGGAAGCTTTTAATAGAAGAAGAAGGATCTTCTGCGGACCTCTGGAAAAAGAACTAAGGAAGAGACTAGTGAAGTGCTTTGTGTGGAGTGTGGCATTGTATGGGGAAGGAACATGGACATTACGACGAAATGAAGAGAAACGAATTGAAGCATTTGAAATGTGGATGTGGAGAAGAACGGTGCGTGTAAAGTGGACAGGCAGAATAAGAAATAAAATTGTGTTTGAAAAAGTGAGTGAAGAAAGAATGATGCTGAAACTGATTAGAAAGAGAAAAAGGAATTGGTTGGGTCTCTGGTTGAAAAGAATAATGGACGACATTAGGATATGTGGATCATATGCGGAGACTAAGAGGAAGGCAGAAAATAGGAAAGATTGGAGATTGTTGGGTTTGCAGTTAAAGACCTGCCCAGGACAGAACATTTATGTGTGTATGTTCAGAATGCCTGGAATATCGTGTCTAAGAACAGTCGCTATTTGCAAAGACTAGTCAATTCCATGCCCACTCGACTGCAAGATGATCGAGATAAGAGGAAGATAGACTAAATATTGAATTGTGGCTTTTTGTTTTGTTTTTTGAACGCTTAATTGTTTGAATGTTTTAAGGCCGACGCCAGTAAATTTGTTATGTTTATGCCACGAAAGATATTTTATTGAGAATAAAATCTTTTTTCTTTCCATTTGCAGCCACAATATCATAATGATAATGATAAAGTCATGGCATAATATATTAATGAACCTGATGTTAATTACTAAAATAATCATAAAAGAAAAAGGAGCCATTATGTCTAGTTTGTCTCTCTCAAAAACAGAACAAAAAAGGACATAAAAAGCACGAGGTTGTAGTCGAACGCAGGACCTCATGAATAAGACGCCTGAATGCTACCATTATGCTATCGAATAACACACAGTATACTTCAATTATAACTGTAGATATCAGGCAACGTGGTCCAACAACATGTAACATCGCCTGTCTCCGAATTGTAGCGAAGATACCCGAAGGGAACTTTGATACAGGAGAGCGGCCACTTTTTCTTTTGACAGCTGTACATACTAGAATTCTCAGTAATTAAAGACAATAGCACACTACATCCTTACTTTATAAACTCTAGGCAAAGTGAATCGCATACTCCTATTAGCAGTGGGGTGGGGGGAAGGGGAGTTTGCCACAGTAACATAAATAAAACCTTGTACTGGAATATATTATGTCAAGTTCTAGAACTTTTTCCCCACCTCCACAGGAGCTGCAAGGGTATTTCTTTCATTGGTGTAAGTCAGTGTTTCTCAAATCTTTTGAAGGTGCAGATTACTTACGAGAATTTGTAATAATTCTACTGATTTGTTATTATTTTTTATAAATTGGTTATTTACAAACTTAAATAGATGCTTCAAGTTCTCTTATTAAAAATGTGTTATTATTATTATTACCATATCATCATTATCATCGTCATGTACATCATTACTGTCACTATTGTTATCAAATTCATTCACAGCTATAGGCTACACATGAATCGGGATTAGGCCTACTATTAAATTATAAATACAATGGTGGCATTATCCTTTTTTTTCTTTTGATGTTCTGCCTGGAACCATTTTTTAATTTTTTAGTAAATACATTTTGCAAATCGTCGTTGTTCCTGCAATAACTCCTGTGACATATTTATCAATTTTAAGATTTTTGCTCTATTAAATAACTTAAATAGTGATACAGCAAATAATAAAATCTCCTATATAATTATATTTCTTTGTTTCGAAAATGTAAGAATTCAGTCTCCTATGTACGGTGCTATAGGATGAATAAATGTGTTTTTTCTTCCTACTGAAAAATTTTACATTTTGCACATTAGAGTTATTGCAGGAACGACGACGAAATGCATTGTCTAGTAACTTGTCAAAAAGTTCACAAGCAGTAGGTATAATTTAATTTCCATATCCTTAGTAATGGTAAAAACATGCCCTGAAGAGAAACTCTTCAACAAGTGTATAATAATGTCTGTCGAGAAAGTTCTATTGTGTATTACTGGTTACCAACTTATGGTCCGTAATCCTTTACTATTGTAAATTTTGGAAGTCAGTATATTTACTTACTTACTGGCTTTTAAGGAACCCAGAGGTTCATTGCCGCCCTCACATAAGCCCGCCATTGGTCCCTATCCTGAGCAAGATTAATCCAGTTTCTACCATCATATCCCACCTCCCTCAAATCCATTTTAATATTATCTTCCCATCTACGTCTCGGCCTCCCCAAAGGTCTTTTTCCCTCCGGCCTCCCAACTAACACTCTATATGCATTTCTGGATTCGCCCATACGTGCTACATGTCCTGCCCATCTCAAACGTCTGGATTTTATGTTCCTAATTATGTCAGGTGAAGTATACAATACGTGCAGTTCTGTGTTGTGTAACGTTCTCCATTCTCCTGTAACTTTATCCCTCTTAGCCCCAAATATTTTTCTAAGAACCTTATTCTCAAACACCCTTAATCTCTGTTCCTCTCTCAAAGTGAGAGTCCAAGTTTCACAACCATACAGAACAACCGGTAATATAACTGTTTTATAAATTCTAACTTTCAAATTTTTTGACAGAAGACTAGGTGGCAAAAGCTTCTCAACCGAATAATAACAGGCATTTCCCATATTTATTCTGCGTTTAATTTTGTCCCGCATGTCATTTATATTTGTTACTGTTGCTCCAAGATATTTGAATTTTTCCACCTCTTCGAAGGATAAATCTCCAATTTTTATTGTTCCATGTCGTACAATATTCTGGTCACGAGACATAATCATATACTTAGTCTTGTCGGGATTTACTTCCAACCCTATCGCTTTACTTGCTTCAACTAGAATTTCCGCGTTTTCCCTAATCTTTTGTGGATTTTCTCCTAACATATTCACGTCATCCGCATAGACAAGAAGCTGATGTAACCCGTTCAATTCCAAACCCTCTGTGTTATCCTGAACTTTCCTAATGGCATATTCTAGAGCGAAGTTAAAAAGTAAAGGTGATAGTGCATCTCCCTACTTTAGCCCGCAGTGAATTGGAAAAGCGTCAAATAGAAACTGGCCTATACGGACTCTGCAGTCAGTATATTTACTACTCTAATAGTTTCGCTACGTAATAATTTTATATTCCAGTCAAACAAGCTGTACCTTGAAGACCATAGTTTGAGAAATGCTGACCTAAGAGTAACATTATTCTAGCTTCTGAGATGCAAAACAATGTAGTGGCATAGTTTTGTGATGTTTCTTGTTTCTAGGGTATAATACGAAGAGATGAGCTAGTTTTCATGAAGGCTCGTGAGAGAAGAGTGCCAATTGTGATGCTGACCAGTGGAGGGTATCTCAAGAAAACAGCTCGTATTATTGCAGATTCCATACTCAACCTCCATGACTTGGGCCTAATTTCATAATGACACTATATTTTGCATCTTATACAAGTGCAGGGATGATGACAGGCTTATGTAAAGAAGTTTGGGCCGTTCCATGACATTTCTGATGTTGAATTACTGTAACATACCTTCTAGGAAGTCATTCTTTCTCCTAGTCCAGCCCATCGTTATTACAATGACTAACTAGTGCTTCCTATAAAGTAACACTAATACTCTGAACTGCCCCATATGTGCCAATCTTTATATACACAATTTATTACGTTACATTTATATGTATCCTTTATATGAGGTTGAAGTTTGTTGGTAATACATTTGTTGGACAGTATAAAAACATCTTACAAAAAGAAAATATATGTATATATAAAAGCACGTAGAAGACTTTTCCACACATATAGCTGAACATCAGACATGCTCAACTTGTATTTTTATCTAGTCGTAGTGTTGAACTGATCATAATATGCTGCAGTCGGCACATTTGTAAACACGACGTGCTCCAGGTATTGCTGGTTGCTCGTTTGCTCCTTAGACAACTGTTTGTTCTGCTCCAGAATCTTCTTGTTAAGCTCCCTGTAAAGAGAGTACCTTACATGTTTGTATTTGCAATAAAGGTAACATTATTTAAATGTCTTACACTTTGGTTTATACATGCAATATCAAATGACACCTTACATAGTTAATTTTAATTAAAAACTTGGTGTTGCCAGTGACTAGAGAAAATCTGAAGAGTTTGATTCCAGATGAGCAAGTTAACCCACATGAGCTACCTGTATCTTCTCCGCTTCGAGGATTAAGCTATTTAGCTTCTTGTGTGACTCATAACGTTCTTGGTCTTTTCCTTATTTTGAGGTAATTTTAAGCAAAAAAAAAAAATCACGTCACTATGAATCTAATTCTCAGTAATTATCAATCAATCAAATCGAAATGATAGGCGTCCAAATCTTGGATTTAAAATATCGGCATCCTAGTGAATTCAAATGAACAAAAAAGAAAATGTAAATTAATTTTAAAAAAAATACATAATGAAATTTTAAAAAAAGAATATTCTGCAACAAGATGTGGTGGCTATCAAAACGATAAAAATTTATTGAAAATAAATAATATACATTGAATATTATAAAGATGAATAGAGATGGTGATTGATGATGTTCAATGATGATTTTAAAATGGTTGATGCAATTGTCTGAAGAGTCTTTTCAGGAACCTTTAATTTTCTGAGGATCTCCAATGTAAATTTGGGAATTGTTCCTCGTGCACCAAACATAAGTCCAATGACATCCCAATCTTGAATATTATATTTATGACTGAGATCATCACAGCATGGAAGATAAATAATAATTCGAATTTGGAAAAGAAACTAAAAACTACATAACACTAAAACAAATTCGGAATATAAAGTATATACGTATACACTTTGACGTGTTGATTAACTAGGTTATCTTGTTGACTAGTTTCGGCGTGGCGGCCATTTTTAGAACTTTATATTCCGAAGTGATATAGTGTTAAAAGTTGTGTAATCAAGATGTATAATCAAGACTAAAACAAAGTTTTGAGTACCGGTAAGTATTATGTCATTAATTTGAAGTACAGGTTTACAATACACAAACATTTAAGAGGTTTGTTTTTGGATAGTCATTCAGGTCCTTCACTGCAAACTTAGCATTTTCTAACCTTACCTCTACGTCTCCACATATGATCCATATATCTTAATATTGTCTATAATCTGATATCTTCAACCCTGAACGAGTAGTTACAGGGAAAGTTGTTATTATTGTGAACAGGTTGTGTATTACTGGAAATAAGTCATTGTTATAATGTTGCAGAGCTTCAACAGCGTTTCCTCCCCCCCCCCCGCCCGTGAGAGAGGGGAGGGGGGTTTACCCCAAAACCCTTCCTTGCTGCACCAGTATTTACCGGTAGATGTTGGATAATATATGATAATGTAAATAATTATTTTATCTGACAAACATTTTTGGAGATGTATTCTTCATGCTGTTTCATTTATTACATCATCTTACTTAAAAAACTTGCGAAAAAGATGGTTAGAGCTGTTTTCTAGTTTCTCCTGATTATTCTTTCAAATGAAGACCTTTGTAATTTCTAGTAAAATATAATGTTTTATATGCATAATTCTCGGATGAGTTGACTGGTACAGTAGATATTTAACATGAAAAGATATCGTCCCATGGTTTGTAAGTGCTGTACACAGATGGTATGCCCAAACCACTTTTCCAGTTTGAGGAATGTTGGCAACATGTATCTCCGTCAAAATTTCGAAATCAGTTTTTTTTTTTTTTTTTTCAGTATCACTACTTTCTTTTTATACTTTCTACAATGAACAGATTTGTAAATATGTGACCATCAGTTATTTGACATATGAGCCGTTGAGAGCAAAAGTGGTGTAAGTCAAAATTGAGTAATGAGGTTTAAAGTAAAAATTTAAAAAAATACAGCGCAAAGTAGCAGTTAATATGTCCTTTGTGCTATCCACTGACTACTAATAGTTTAAATAGATTGAATATTAATTGCTACTTTGCACTGTATTTTACAGAATGTTTATGTTAACCCCCATTTCCCATTTTTGGCTTACACCACTTCTGCGCTGAACGGCTCATATATTTACATAATATACTGCTTGTTTCGTTTTAATTACTGCTTGAAACGTATAATGAGAAAGATGTGTCATTTAATGACACTATTTCACTTTATGCTTTTGTGTGTGCATGTGCGTGATTAAAGATATCTTCTTTACCTTGATACCGTGATTTTTATGGCATAATTTTATTCAAAGATTTAAGAAGTAAAAAAAAATTATCGAACCATTCTCTCCTGGAGTAATCTCCATAGCACTCTTATGGTGAATATTTTGCAGATGAAATAACCACTGGAATCCTTGAATCTTATACTGTAGCCTAAATATTTGTCTATGTCAACATCAGTGATGGTGCCAGCTCAACTTTCTGCAATCCCCCCTTCTCCACTCCACATAAATATTGAAATTGAAGTCAACAGGAATAATATTCAACTCGATTTACTCATTACCTGCTGCTATATTTAATATATTTGTCTCACAGTTTTTTCTTAACAATTCCTTCAGAACTTTAGTATTGCATACATTATGTAATTGGCAAAATGTTAGTACGAATAAAACAACCATATGTGTTACAGTTAGTTTTCTGTAATAGTATAAGGAGAGTTGCCCACTTTGACTAAATTCTAACTATTTGTATGTTCCTTCTTTTTCCCTTCCCCTGCCTCTAAAATTTAAAATGCTGGCACTGTCACTGGTGACACAAAATAAGAAGACTGTTGATCACCTCTGCTTCCTCATGAGCTCCCTGTCTCGAATCACAGCATGTCGATCTATCCCATTGACCACATCTTGCCACTCAGCTTCCAACCTTGCCTCTGCTTCACGTCGAGCCTGTGTACATAATCATTACTATTATGCGATGTTCACATTCTTGTAAACATTAAAACTGAGCATACTATTAGCTGGGTGGTTATAGTATTAACTTCCCATATCACATCCAGCTAGAAGTCCCACCAAGTAGAAATTGAAATTTGTTGTAGACTAGGACTAAAGTGGGACAGGTTTTCTTAGAATATTCCCTTCCACTTTGGTCAAGCATCGTCTTATTACTTTTGCTTTGGGACTAGTGAGTTTAGTATCAATAAGCTGAGGGCTATTTTGAAAAATAATCAGGATTTGAATTACCGGTATTGTTTTTTTATATACTGTTCACAGATAAATAAAATTCGAATTAAGTTTGAAATCCCTAACATTAAGAATGCCTGTTTTAACTCCAGAAGGATGAATTAAAATTGATATAAATGTACTGTATTCTAACGAGAAGAAAAACCCTGTGACGAGGCCATCATCCAGAGTGGGAATGCAGAGATAGACTGTACCAGCACTTGGGTTCTAAAATTACCACTGTTAGCTGGTGACACACCCCGTTGAGTATATTCACATAAAAAATATTAGATTAAGAGAGACGACTGAGAATTTTCTGAAGATAGCAGTATGTCTTGAGGAAATCTTTTTTCGCTCATTCTCTGGAAGGTACATGATTTCTATTGTATAGAAAATAAACATAAGTTATACATTAAATGAAAATATGGGAGCAAATACTAGTGATATTTGATGATTCTGTCTCGATTTGGCTTCAAACATAAGCTATTTTTCTCTTGCAGATGAATTTATTATAGGCAAATAAGAAAATTATGCAACTGTGCAACCTGAAATTCATTGTGTTATTCCGATAAAGGTACGGTCACACGTCGCTACTTTTATACTGCAGCTGCAAAAGTTGCGTGTCATGTTCACACGTAAGCCAAAAGTAGCGCGCTGCACGCTACTTTTCGTGCTGCGCAACCCGAATGCTGCAAAAGTTACAACTGGAGGTTGCGAGTCTGTTCACACGCAAGGCACTACTTTTGCAGCCGCAGTCGTGCTGCAGGTTTCCATCTCCGTATTGACTTCTCAATATACATTTTGTGGTTATGTTCGCATTATTAAGAAACTCATGCGAAAGCTTCCTTATCTATTGTTTGCTTTTCTGTCGTATCTAGTATTCAGAAATTGACATTATTTTTACTGTGAAGCTTTTAAAAACGCCTATATACTTAAATGATAACCAACAGTATATTCATGTAATCAGTGTTGGCAACCCTCCTGTTTGGAACTACGCTACGGAAAATTTAAAAAATGAATTATATCATCACCAAGTATGCTCAGACTGTGTTGTGTATTTAATAACTGTTACAAATAATTTATTTTCATCACATTTAATATTAAAATATATCCAAGCAATAAAAGTATCATTGGCACATTTGGGTGGTAACACTGGTTGCAACCGCAGCAAAAGTTTCAACAAAACCGATATAAAAAATAATCCGACTGCAACCCTGAGAACCCTGTTCACACGTCGCTACTTTTAAGTTGCGCGCAGCATGGAAAAGTAGCGGGCAGCAGGTTCGGCAGCCGCTACTTTTCGGGTTGCACCGTTGTTCACATGTCGCAGTACAAGAGTTGCGCAGTTTTTTGTACTGCAGCGCTGCAAAAGTAGCGATGTGTGATCGTACCTTAAGTCTTTGCAATATTTGATAACTAAATATATTTTCCGTCTGAATGACTTATCCAATTATTTATTTATTATGTTTTATTGATGGTAATGCTAGACAGAAGACGCAACTAAACCAATCACAGGCAGTCAGAAGGAAGCAGTTGAAACCACATTTCATCCAGCATTTCAATAACACATTCCACAACCCAATACACATTTCCTATCAACGTAGAGGTTCTTAAAACTGCACAACCTGCCAAACAAATGTTTTGTTGCATTCTTAGTAAATGATTTAATCATCTTAAAATTTAACCATATCTTCCTCTCAACAACCTAATGTAACACTTTCGCATAAGGCTTCTCTGCATTAAATCTCTAACTCTTTATACCTTGTTCTCCACAATTTGTTGCAGCTGTTCTCTTCTCACTTCTGCTCGCTCCTCTAGCGTCATGCCCTTGTATAGGTACCCTATTTTGCGATTGAAACCAAAATTGCTGTTTGCCACTTCTGGATTTTCTGTGAGCATGTCCCCTGTCACGTGATTGTATATCTCTGCTTGCTTGTCTTCTAAGTCTTTCGTTGTATCCAGTCTGCGTTGCAAACTTTGCTCTTCTGCCTACGATAAAACCATAGTAATATAATGTAAAATAGTAAACTTTAAACTCTGTACATAAAATCACTAAATGCGATCATTAAAAATACATATATTCTCAATACATGTTACGTAACAATTAAAATAGCTATATTCAGTAAAAATTTGCCGAATTTTTCACCTTTAATTCTTATAGATCCATTCCTTTTGCAAAGTCTCAACATTCCTACTGCCAGAGATTTCGATGTCAACTCCAAATATTTCTGTAGTTACTTGCTCTGAGGAATTTTCGATATAAGATCTTTTCTTCCATTAAAACAGAATATGTTCTTAAAATAAGTGAACAAAAATGAAAGCGACGATCAATTGAATTCATACACCTTATTGATAATGATATAATAATTTACAAATTCCGTTCGTTGTAGAATAAATACCCGATTGTTTGAAGTTCGAGCTGGGACTATCCAAAATATTTGTCCTACAACTGTTACTGGATAGAGTTGACATATTAAACATTCCAAGAAAGATGGCAGATTCTCTGTTCAGAATAAAAATAGGTTGTATAATTGTCTCTCTGAATATTCTCGTATATTGAAGATAAAATACTGTTGTATGATGTGCAAAGAAGCAGCAGATCGACTACTGGTATGCTTGAGTGGTAATGAGCTGCACTCGTGATCCAAGCCTGTGCTCGGTTGTTGATTCAAATCCTGCTTGAATTTCTTCCTAAGTTTTCCCCAAGTGTAAGGCAGATGTCAGATAATCCTATGACAAAATCTCAGATTCATCTGACCGAGTACTATCTCACTGTTAACTCTCATTTGGTACATCATCCTTAAATAACCATTTTAAAAAGGGCGTAAAATAAAAGCCATCTGCATATATTGGTAAGTCAAAAAAGTCAACTACTGTGAAGTAATGATTAGCCTTCTTGACCATGAAACGAGTGGGCCCAGGTTCAAATTCTGGTTGGGACAAGTTACCTGGTTGGGGTTTTTTCTGAGGTTCTCCCTCAACCACTCGAAGCAGAATTGCTGGGTAACTTTCGGTGTTGGACCTCGAACTCATTTCTCCTTCATTAGTATCATTCCAATAATAATCTTAATAGTTTACAGGTCCACTACGAAGACATGGCGGACTTGGTTCCGGGATCTGCCTATAGTGGCATCTGTCTGCGGGAGCTGCACATATCCAGTGAAGTCACCGGGGGTTTTAATAAGAGGACTGTGGGTGACCAGGGCAATGTAGCTCCCTTGGATAGATGGCGCCTTGTTGAGTCGTAGAATCGACTGAGGCATGTTCTTTGGTTGAGGATGCAGTAGATTCAGGCACATGAATTGCGAACAGATGCCATCGATCTGAGGAGGCTGCAGAATAACATCACAGGCAGGCAGAGGTTCAGGTCTCCAGTCAGAACTGGATGCTGTGGCTGAATCGATATGATGACACCATGTAGTGAATCATGCACTTGAAGAGCGATTCTAAATGGACTTCAACAGTCATTCCAACATCCAACATAATAAGTCCAAGGTTGCTGTGCCTGCCTGCGGGCCCTCCTCCAAAGAAGAAAATTTGTAAATACGTTTACCTATAGTTCCATAGGACAACAAATCGACAGTCTTAAGCTGCAGTTTGTTTACGGCGATCATTGCCAGGTGCACATCGCTGGTGATTGTTGCCTGGAGTCGCTAGCAGTTAAAATGAATGCGCACGGTTTCTTTACAGCGATGATCACCAATGTAGATCGTTGGACGCGACACAGATCGCTGGAGGTTGCCTCTGAAGCAAATCCAGGAAGCACATCGCCACATACATGTCCAATAATCGATATTTAGAGAATGCCAAGTAGAAATATTGAATTGAGTTATGGCAGCAAAACAAATGAGAATTGACAGCGATGTACGCTGATAAAGAAACCACTTCCTGATTATCATCGCCAGCATTTATAATCACTAGCGATGATCGCTGTAAACAAACCATAGCTTAAAGAATGGTAGTGAAAAGCTTAATTATATGCAGGAAATCTGCCCTACAGCTGCTTCGTCCACATAAAACTCATTCAAAGGACATGCAAGAATCGAATTATATTGCTATTGGTAAGAAACTACTAGCTGAAAGAGCCATGATGGCCTGAGAAAAAACCACAGAGAAAAGAAAACAGGATTATACCAAGGCCCTGTTGAACCTCTGGTTGGCTTCGTTGAGGCGCCTTCTGCACTCTTGCTCCATCTTGTCCAGCTCACAAGCTCGCTGGTCTCGTGCCATCAATGCCTCATCATATGCATGCTGGGCAGCTATGCGGTCACAATCAGCTGCCTGTCGCTCCTTCATCTGCTGCTCCAACCAAGATCTGAACTGCTCACGCTGTGCCTTGAGTCTTTCCTTGCTCGCTAGGTCTTCACCAACAAATCTGTTGTTGAAGCATATTCAATAAGAAACTATAATACTATGCATTTATAGAATTTGGGAATGTGTGCATACTACTACACTGACCGGCAGAAAAAGTGGAACACTTCACATTTTTATAAAAATCTTAATTTATTGCAATAAAAAAATATTTCCCTTCAAATATTTATGGCAATTTTATGAAAACAACATATTTGATTATAGAAAATACTGAAACATTTTTAGCAACATGCATGTAACTCACAATTTTCTGTAACTTTTGCAGATCTTGAAATTTATTTCGCATTATGATTTTGTCAATTTAAGGCAAATGAAAACAAAGTTAATGTTTACACTGCACCTCTTGAGGTCACTAATCACTAAAGACGAGTATTTCCACCCCTGGCGTCTATGACAGCCTGTAAGCGTTGAGGCATACTGATCACTAACTGTTGGAGGGCTTCTTGGGGGATGAGATCTCACTCCTCCAGCAATGTTGCCCTCAACTGCGCCAAGGTGTTGATGTCACGCAGTTGGACATTTCTTCCGAGCATATTCCACACCTGCTCAATAGGATTTATGTCGGGACTACGAGCTGACCAGTCTAGGATTCGTATCCCAACTTTCTGTAGATATTGCACAACACAGCGAGTGGTAGGCAGATGGGCGTTATCATGTATGAGTATAAAGTTCTGGCCAATGAAAGGTGCAAAGAGCATCACATGGTCTTCTACAATCTCTTCGAAGTACCTTTGTGCATTGAGAGTCCAGCGATCAACAAACACGAGGTCAGTGCGGGCCACATTGCTGATGCCATTGTACACCATTACTGAGCTGCCCCCAAACGGAATTCTAGAGGAACGAGTACCTCTCTCTAGGCCTTCTCCACACCTTTTCTCGTCCATCAGCAGACCTCAGGTTCAAGTCGTATAGTCGATTATTTACTTTAATTATATTTATGCTCGACCATGCCGAAATGTAGTAATTATACACCTGGTAGCAGCCCTTTAATGGACCTCATTAAAGCACACTATTCATTAAAGTTCAGGTGTTCCACCAATCAAAAAATACCATTGTAGCAATATGAAAGCGCAAGTATCGATTATTCTCGGATATGCAATCGAAAGGCAACAATAAATCAATAAATCACCTATATTTGAAATAAAGTCAGTTCTGTTACTATAATAATTAGCGCTAATTGTAAATAATATTCAAATAAATTCAATTTGTCATCTCGTTTTTCAATGTCTAATTCAATTTCAAGGTTATATCGAGATTAATGTTTATTTTACTCTCTAGATTATATCAAGGTCAATGTCGAGATTTGTTTCTCGAAAAAAATCAATATTTTCGCATCTGCGCACATCTCACAATTTACGAGGTATTGCACAAGGTCAGTTCCGCTCCTCAGTCAGATAAGAATAACATGAATACTGTACTTCTGAATAATTTCAAGTTAGAAATATGGTCGAGCATAAAAAGTCGTATGAAACTTGACTATAATGGTAATTAAGACGCTCGTATGAAAATTAAGAAACGAGCGCAAGCGAGTTTCATAAACATACTCGCGTCTTAATTACTACCATTATAGGCTCGTTGTATAATGTACTATTATATGTACGAGGATGATTAAAATAAGGTAACAAGAGCTCTCACAAAGTAGGTGACATATTCCCCCTCTTGTTCCGCAAAGCTCCCGCAGCAGACCTCAGCTTTATTATGCAGCCATTAGTTAGTGCCAACCCTCGCAGTATCTGTTTTAAGATGGCTGATCGCATGGAAATATGGTCAAAATGTGGAAATGAATACTGTGATCCAGTTTTTGCGTCTGGAGGGCATCTCACCACCAGAAATTCATTGTCAGCTTGTTGAGGTGTATGGTGAGAAACAGCGCTTCTAATGGGAGGTACCATACTGGACCATCCTTCTAACACCCCCCTACCTGGCACACAGTAATTTCCATCTCTTCAGACATTGAAGAAGCACTTGGGTGGTAAGCGATTCAACACCAATATGGCAGTTTAGCAAGCTGTCATGACATGGCTTCAAGGACATGACGCAGATTTCTTCTGTTGGAACAAGTGTTTGGACAAGCATGGTGACTAAGTTGAAAAGTAATTCGTACCAATGCCCTGCTATTGTGTATCGGTATATCTGCCTCTGAAATAAAGTTCGTCATGAGAGCTCTTGTTACTGTACCTTACTTTTTGAAGCACCGTCGTAACAAGTTGAGATTTAAGTTTATTGCAGAAGAAGAAGACTTATAGATAAACCACATTTTGATGCTTTATACCTCTGAGCAGAGGAAGGGCCACAGCGAGGGTCATCGTCATGTAACCGGGCTGGCAGACTTTTCTTTAAGCCATCTGGATCATAGAGATCAAACTCTCGTCTGGTCTCAGGTCTTTGGTAAATAGCTCGAAATGTGTTGATGTCTTGATTCACGCGCTTCTTTTCCTAGAAACAGATCCACATTACAGAGTGTGTGATGTGTTTTAATAAAGTTGTCCACAACGTTTTTCAAGCTTGATTCAGAAGAAATGTTGTTTATTTACTTGTATTTATCTGTTTTGTGGTAGGTACCTTTTAAATTAGTGATAATAATTAAAATTGTATGCAATAGCACAGAAATGGAAATAAAAGTGCAGGATGGCACATTTTGAAACTTAGTAAGCTTACAGCTAGATGAACGAGAAAATGTTACAAGTTTTCACCATATTGTTTAAACTATAGGAAGAGTAGAATAATTTCAAGGGAAAAATTGTTCCCGGGGCCGGGTATATGAAGAGTACACGGGAAAAACAATCACAATTCTCATAAGGGTGATGTCATCATCTAGTTCAATATATTACTGCAAAATTTCAGTGTTTTTCTTATTAAAACTAGTAAAGGAAAATTATCACCATGGATAGTCATGCTCTCCTGCTTTTTTTTTTTTTTTTTGTATTAGGAACAGCAATATAGTGAATTAGAAGATGACATTACCGTTAAGAGAATTGTGACTTTGATTGTTTTTCCCCTGTACTCTTTCATTTCATAATGCCGCATGTGAAAGTTAAACATTGTCCTTCATGCTGTATATAAATAAACTTGGCATAAACTATGAGATTGAGTGTAAAATTTTAATCTTAAAATTCAACATAAAGTTACCTTTATAAAATTATATATATAAGTAAGTGTAAGCTACTTTTTAAGAATTCATTTAACATAAAATAAATGAAGACAATGAATGACGGACATCGTTAATAAAATTTTAGACCTCAGTTTTAATTTCTAAAGAAAATTATGAATGAGTTTAGAAATAACAAATGCAGTAAATATTAATGAGAACGATATGAAATTTTACATAATTTAGATTAAAATACATTTGAGGAGGAAAAAAACTAGTGCCAGACGTAACAACATTACAAAGCTTAGAATTATGTTTAGAAATATGATGTTTTCGATCTTATACTTCTGATGTATTTAAGGGGAAATTAACAGCCCTATCCCGTAATGGCCAATTTTCAATTTGCTTGTTTAATGTCCCATTATCTCAGGTACTATTGAAGACCCATACTGAAATTTGTACTGAATAAAGATACAAGGTATCTAAGCAAACTGACGCAGATTTCATCAATATAAGTTCTAAAAAAGAGATTCGAATTTTTTTAATACTGTTGATATTTTGCTATTTTTTTTTTCAAATGTCCCATTTTCTCAGGAACTATAAAATTATCGAAGGATGAAATTTAAATACATGTTGACGACAACCCTACCCCATAGTACACACTTATGC
The DNA here is from genome assembly GCF_040183065.1 of Periplaneta americana. Classification (NCBI taxonomy): domain Eukaryota; kingdom Metazoa; phylum Arthropoda; class Insecta; order Blattodea; family Blattidae; genus Periplaneta; species Periplaneta americana. The sequence goes on from NC_091127.1 coordinate 134,542,269, forward strand.
AGCATGTTATCAGTTGTCAGTTTATTTCAGTAGTTTATTACATGCATGCTCTTTTATCTTTATGCAATTATGGAAGGTACCTGTGGCACAAAAATCACTTGCTAAAGGGAGAAAACAATCAAACAAAAATTATGTCAATCCAAATTAAAGAATGCCATCAAATTATTCAACAACTTCAGAAACTACAAAAAAAAAGTACAGTACAACTACAATGGATACCAGCACATTGTGGAATCTGTGACAACGAGACTGCTGATCTTGCAGAAAAAGCTGTGACCTGTCTCAGAAGAAGAATAAAAATTTACCCTTCATACCCATAAAAACAATAAAATTAAAAACAGATACAATCCAAGAAAGCCAAGGACAAAAAGTGGACCAGTGCTTGTGGTGGAATGAAAAAAGAACCGGGATGATTTTCCCTTTTTAATTCAAAGACATAGGTTATGAAAATATACCCTGTGATGTACAGTCTGTATTATTTTATACTTTATTAGCTTCTCTTCCTCTATTGTTAGGTATATTTTATATTTAAAATTTTTTAGGTTTATTATATATTCTTTTATTGGTGGGTATTTTTTATATTAATAATTTGTTTCATCTAGACCTAAAAACATATTACAGTAGTTTAAATAGCATGCATTAAAATAGAGTCACACATGCATTACATATTAAGAAGTAACGGGATGGTTTTAAGCCATTTCAAAAGAAACCAGGATGCCATCCCATCACATCCTGCTCCATCTCAAGCCCTGAGAATATTATTGTTGATAAACCAGAAACCATCCCCCAAGAAAAACTGCAATAATAAAATTCAGACTTATCACAGAACAAAACTGTTTATCAAAGCACCTAAACAAAATAGGAAACTTTTTTTAGTACCGGTATTACTATTCTTCTCAGAAGTATGAAAATGTTTGTTGAATTACATAAATGATACTATTATATGTATGTTCAAATTACTTAATCAGACTAACCTATCCTAATGTAGGATATCAATGCTATGAGAGTAGATTTGTGATACAGTATTCAGTTTTGCTGTTATTATTATTATTATTATTATTATTATTATTATTATTATTATTATTATTTTTATTATTACATGTTTTGGTACAATATACAGAGATATTATTATGACATGATGCGAGAAAATGGCAGGTGACTCGTGGCGCACTGCTAGCTTGGTTTCTGGCAAGCGCATAACCATTTCTCCAGCACTTCTACAATACTTAACAGTACTAACAATAAATGTTCAATAATTTGGACGTAAGTGTACCATTGTCACACTCATTGCTGAAAATGTCACCCAGTCTTTCACCAATCTCATATAATTATACATCTTGATTACACAACTTTTAACACTGTATCACTTCGGAATATGTATTATATGACTTTCTTGTGTTAAATTCTATCGTACCTGGTTTACATGTTTCGACCTATTATGGGTCATCCTCAGAACTGAGATGGTCGAAACATGTAAACCAGGTACGATAGAATTTAACACAAGAAAGTCATTATAATACATATTCCGAGCTCATATAATTTTTCTTCTGTAAGAACACTACGTTTTCTCTTTGATTTACGATTGTTCACTGAGCCTGTTTCTTTAAATCTTTTAACGAGACTTCTAATTGTTTTGGCAGAAGGCACAGGTCTGTTTGGAAACTTTATTCGAAATTTACGTGTTGTTTTTGCACTCGACCTTCTGCCTTTTATGTGCATATTGTACGTATACAGTCACACAATGAGAATTTGTTTGTAGGCATTACCTAAATACACAATAATCACTAAACTTTATAGCCCTATATTAACTTTGTACACTTGAAGAATTAAGACTTTTGTAACATGACTTGTGACTACAGCAAATGCCACATGGCGACTGAAGATCTCGCAGGGAGCTGGCTGCCAGTAATCCACCATTTTCTCGCATCACATCATAATAATATCTCTGTAGTAGGCAGTCTTCTTTACTGCAAATAATATTTCCGATTTTTGGGAAAACAGTACTTAAATTAGAAATTTATTTGCATTACTTATTTGTAGCATTTAAATGTTAATTACCACAAATGAAGATGTTAAGACTATATAGGAAAATTGCTGCAACTGACAGAAATAGAAAAAGGAATTGGCTGAGTCACTTGGCAAGAAGGAATTGCCTACTGTAAGATACACTGGAAGGAATGGTGAATGGGAGAAAAGTTCGGGGCAAAAGAAGACAGCAGATTATAGACAACATTAAGATATATGGATAGTATGGGGAGACTAAGAGGAAGGCAGAAAATAGGGAAGATTGGAAAATGTTGGGTTTGCAGAAAACTGTAAATGAAATGAATTAGTAGAAATACAGCAGGCTACCTATAAAACCAAACTTCATGTTTAGTCTATGTTTAATACTGTTATATGAAAATATATTTGTTTCATTTGTAGAAAACAGTGACTTCGTTATAGCAGAATTTATGTGAGAAACAAAAGTTAGTGCACCCTCATACTAAGCCTACTCTGATGTTTTATGTAGCCTACAAAGTTTCTAGCATCAGTGGTGTACTAAATAATTTGGGACTTTTTAAAATTGGAAACTAAAAACTCTGTACAACATTCTTTATGCGCAAAATGCTTAGGTACTATACATTACAAAAACATTGGAAATTTGTTTCTGTATGAGAATATTACTTCTTCGATTTTCCTTTCAACCATAAGAGCAACTTGGGCATCACGGATTCTCTGTTCATCAAATGTCTCTTCTCTTCTTTGCTGTTCGTGAACAAGAATTTTTCTTTCCTCTATTTGTTTTTCCAAAGCTGTTCGGTCTATCTGAAAAAAAAAATGCTTACCATCAGTAATAAGATGACGATTTTTTAATTGTTTCATCAACATTTTCAAAATGTTTTAAGTTTCACTTTCTGTGCTATTCTCCTGTTAGAAATTAATTTACTTAAAAATTAGAAACTAAGCCTATCTTTTTGTCTACCCAATGAAGAAATCTAGGGAAGTAGGCTATAAGATGAAATAGATACAGTAAAAATATTACTCACTCCAATAAGTCTTTGCCTGGCATTAAAAATTCTGCTTTTTCTCTCTTCTTCAAATCTGCGGCGCCTTTCAATGGCAGCTGCTTGTTTGTAATCCTGAGGTAGCATAAGCATTTTTAATAGACAATTTTAAATTCTTGTTAAATTAACTTGAGAGACACTGACTTCAATGTAATCAGTGTGTATTACATGGGCCTCTAAATAAGGTGGTTGCTAGGGGGTTGCTATGATGGAAGTCGGGTATGATCTTTCATGCCTCGTAATTTTGACTTTTTTTAACTGGCTTAAAACATCCGAAAAAAATTGAGTGAGATTCATTTTATAAGTCAATTAATGCATGTAATAATTATTGTTATTCTCAGAGATTTATATATGTCCCCCAATCTGAACTTATTAAATTTAACGTTGGTAGATGGCAATACGGGATAGTTTAGGATATTTTTACAGGAAAGAAGGTTCTATTACTATAAAATACATTAGGATTAGAAACATTGTATTTGTGTGCATCTTTGGTATTAACACTGTTATAAAATAACTATTATGTTTCTTTCGTATCCAAATTTGAACGATATGTTTTCCTTCACTTTTATATTCCGAGAAACATTCTGTTTTATTCTCATACATAGGAGTAGTTGCTCCTCTTAAGATCTTTGGTATGCGACTATTCTGCCATCTGACGACAAATACACACGACATTGGAAAAACAAGAATGACAAAAGTGTTGTATAGCGCGCTAGGAGTACAGTATATTTCGTGCTTGATTGCGGGCAGGTTATTGTTTGGAAATGCGGTAAATGTGTGTTGTAAAAGAATGACTTCTAAAAAAGTTTATGGTAACAGGAAATTCTATGCTTTACCGGACGATTATCCTCTGAGAGTTTCTAAAGGTCGTGGAACGCACGGTGCCAAGAAGAACGAAGACACTGCGAAACTAATAAAATACATAGATGACAACGTTATTGGGAAGAACACCACATTTTCTGGCCCTTATGGAAGAAGAAAAGGTAAGTTAGTGATGATTTTACTTCAGCAATGTAAAGGAAGAATTTGTCCTTTGTAAAAGTGCTTCAGATATGAAATTCAAGTTTGGTTTTTGTGATAATGTGCTCAAATGTAGTGTGATGTATGTAGGTTAGGGCCGTCCGTCTCACAACGTGCAGTGCAGTTCCATATCATTATTTGTGTTTACTTATTGTCCATAGGTGAAAAGTTCTGAAGATAGTTTCTATACTTTCCAATATTTGAAATTAAATGCATAAGAAATGTATAGCTTTCATCTTATCATCAATATTACTTTTGTCAATATAACGCGTTTAAATTCCAGCAAAATACGATTGCAATTTTTGTGATAAAGGTAGTAGGCTTATGAGAAAATTTGGCGCATGAGGAATTGATCTTATTTGGGATGGTTTATATTAACATATAAATAGCAGCGGATTTGCGCATGTAAGAACCCCAAATTTCACATTTCTTTTATGCAATTGAATTTACGCGCGAGAGTGAGTTTAAGCTTAAAACATAGGATTACATGCTCCCATTCGAACCGCAGTTTTTTTTTGCAGTAATGTGCGTGTTTTCATGTTGCAGTTGTGAATTGATTCGGATCAAATTTGGAATATATGGTTTATTTTTTATCCCATATGACTTTGTATTGTTTCACGATGATTTTTTATTAAATTTTAAGTTTTGTGAAATGGTCAAATGAAAAATAATTCCTACTGATACGCTATAAGAAGAGTTTCACTTAATTTTATTAATTACCTATTCTTTATATCTGCTGGGAAAATTGAAAGACTGGTGCGGTTAAGCTCATCATCATTAGGTTCAAATGCGCATACTGATGACAGTGACAAAATACATAGACTTTAATGAGTCGTTTAGTCAACTGTCCGAAGACAGGTCTGTTTGTGATCTGTGAGTCTGAATGTCACAAGTGACACCAAGAAGGCACTACTCATGAGGGAACTAAGGAGATAATGGGATAGTGTGGCCAGTTTCTTTTCCCCTCTTTAATGAGTAATATTCTGAAATTGTTACGAAGTAAAGGACAACGAAATGTAGCTTTTAATGTATAGACTCTAAAAAAATGCTATAAATCTGCCTAGGCTTACTCCATGGAGCTGTAATTTTCTGCTACGTGATATACCTCTCTACTTCGACTGCTGGTTCGGTGTAGAAATAGGCCTATATTGAAACTGCTAAATGGATGTAGCAAATTGGATGTAACCTATGAAAAACCTTTACTTCTACGAGAAACGTATGTGACCCTGTTAACCTACAAATATTGCGTTTTAAATGCATAAATTCCTTTTTATAATAGACCCGTTACTCTGCATCATGTGTAAAACAAAATAGCCTATTTCAAACCACAATAAAAGAGATACCGGTTATCTTCTTCGTCTCCTCTTGCTGTAAGTCTCGAGTTTATTATGTCTGAATGCCTCTTCCACCTTGGCGGGAGCGTTTGTTCTATATAATTTACTATATTTTTTTTATCCAACTCTTTACTAGTTTAATTTCAACGTCTCTCATTAAGAAACTTTATCGAGTAATGTCTTATTTTATAGCCTATTTTATAAGACTTTATTTTTTTCACAATAAATTACCTACTTTAATTCAGTAGTTTCACATAATATCCTGTTTTTTTCGTAATATCTATTTTAATTCAGTAAGTTTCACTTCATATCTTGTTTTTTTTTTCTGATGTGCATCATACGTGAAAATAGGCTTTCCTTAAAGATTTTTGTTCCCTTAATTTATTCTCTACATATTTCCGCTGCAACAGTAGAGGTAATTTTTCTGCTACAAATCTAGTGAACTCAGGTTTGACTCCTAACAGGGAAATGAAAATATTTTCCCCATTGGGAGCGTCTACTCGTATGTGTCCTGGGCTGGCCTGTTTGGCCTTGAGTCATCTGTCTAATGACAAACGAGTGATAATATTTTGTTATTTGTTTTTAAATTTGTGTCAACGTGAAAATATTACGTTCCCACATCAGGGAGTGTCATCATTGGCCATTACGTTTGCAATTATTGAATGGAGAGTCATCGAGCCTAAGTTAATTGTGCATGCTCAGGCAATTAACAACTAAATGTAGTATTCACTTTTTAAAAGAAAAATTAAACATCTACAACGGACTTTCACTCATATGTTTGTTATAGACTTCACATTATGTAGCAGAAGGCCTAAGTTATACTGTGTACAATACGATATTTAATATAAATTGAACGTCTTATTAAAGCATGTATAAAATAACATTATACCTACCGGTAGTTCTTTGTGCCAGATTCGAAAACCGAAGGTGAACACTTTCTGTGGAGTCTTGGAACAGGAAAAGAGAGAGAGAGTGTGCGCGAACTCTGTACTCGGAGATAAAACATCTCGACTGAAATGTAGGTTGGTATGCAGTACTTGTCCAGCGCATATTTATGTTGTAAAACCTCTGTTCAAGACAGCAACCGTGAGATATAATAATGTAATTTATATTCAGAAGAGGTAAACAAATACTTTTCCAAGCTAGCGACAAAGCACGGTTGAGAACATGTTCACGCACTTGGAAGGATGAAGAGGAACTGTTGAGATCTGCAAGATTTCTGCATTGAAGAAGGTTCGAATGTAATGAAGACCGCAGAATTAAATAGCAAATGTAGGCTTCGCCGCGTTCGTGGCTATTATGCTACCACGTTGGCCTTTCATCCAGGCGGCCTGGGTTCGATCCTCGGTCAGTCTGGGCGAAATTTGTGTTGTATGAAGCAGACGTTGCAGATGATTTTTCTCGAGGTACTTCCATTCCCTCATTCATTCCACCAACACTTCACTCCTCCCTTATTTCATCGATCATCTGTAATAATAGAAATAGGTTTGGACATGTTTGGGAGCAGTATGAGTTTCGATGCTGACCTAGGTTCTAAGGAGTTGGAACTCTTACCTGCAGGAATCAGGAAGGATGGCCCGCCTGTAAGGGTCAGATTCACAAATGCCACCCCTAGCCATCCTTCGGACTTTTACAATCATTGCACACAGGGCGTACAATGGGCCTAAATGCAAGGATCCAGGATTAGAAACCGTAAAACGCATCTTCTATTTTAATACAGTATCTTCATACTGTATTTCTCAATACATTGCCTTTCGATCAGCGTTCTTATATAAAAAAGTGGGGATGACTGGCGCATTGGATTGGAATGTTTCGTATAGATAATAGGTCTGCAGTATATGACAACATTTACTCTTAAATATTATGATTTTTCCGAAGAAATTTCAGAACTGCAATTTCTTCGCGATTACTGTCAACCCGTTTTAGTATTATCATGCCGTTATGTATAAGAAACTACAATTCCTCTTCCATTACTCACTTTTTTAATCATGTCCGTACGTCTTCAGAATCCACTCTTATAAGACATGGCAGGTTTTATATTCTTCACTGTAGTCTGTTCCATAGTCCACCCTCTCGTGCTTGTTCTTTTTTTTTTATTCCATGTCCCTGTAACGCCTCTAATGTGGCCGCAAAACTGTCCATAAAGTCATGTGCTTGGTGAGTACGATAAATTGGCCCCGTCTTTACTTCCATTCAGATTTCTGTTGCCGTTTGAATCCAAAAAGGTTGTGTTCTCAGGAAGATGATGCAATGATGTGGATTACCGTTGCTAGTACATGGTGTTCAGAGTGATATCAACCCCGAATATTACTTGTGCTCGCCGGTATTTGAACATGAACTGCAGCTTACATTCTTTAGTTTACTGTAATTTAAATTTACGTCATTCATCATTATCATCATCACCACCTTCATCATCAACACAGCAATAGCTATTTCGAAAAAAAAAAAAAGAATATAATTCTCTCCGGATGGCCTCTTTCGATTTTAGACGGTTTTTTTTTATGTGGGTATGAGTTTCCCGAACGATTCAGCACGAGTGTGCTGGCTTTTATAATTGGAAGTTGGTAAATCCTATTCTATTTTAAAACCACATGGATTAACAGCACAGGACATTAATTTTGACATCTTCACGTATGGGTCTATTTTTTCATTCCACGCATCAGGCTTTTATTTATCGTTTTTCATGGCAATTTTAAAATACATATCTACAGTTGAAAGCGTCTTTAATACTATATTATAGGCCTACTATTACTACTGCTACTACTACTAAAGTTTCAGAACAGCCCCGAGGTTCACTCAGCCTCCTATAAAATTGAGTACCGGGTCTTTCCCGGGGGTAAAAGGCGGTCAGAGCGTGGTGCCGACCACACCACCTCATTCTAGTGCCGAGGTCATGGAAAGCATGGGGCTCTACCTCCATGTCCCCCAAGTGCCTTCATGGCATGTTACGGGGATACCTTTACCTTTACCTTTTTACTACTACTAAAGAGAAGCACTCTCTCAGGTCATGACTGGAAACTGAATGCAGCCAGCTGTAGTTTTGCAATTCATAACCAACGAATTAGTGTTCTATAGAGATGATATATTATTACTATACGAATTAGTCCCTTAGAAAGTTGTATGTTATTTTGAATAAATCATAATCGACAGTAAGAATAATTTTATTATGCTGCATATTTATCTTCTACGGACCTCTGGTGAAAGAACTAAGGAAGAGACTAGTGAAGTGCTTTGTCTGGAGTGTAGCATTGTATGGGCCAGAAATATGGACATTACGACGAAGTGAAGAGAAGCGAATAGAAGCATTTGAAATGTGGATATGTGTGTGAAATGGACAGAGTAAGAAACGAAGCTGTGTTGGAAAGAGTGTATGAAGAAAGAATGATGCTGAAATTGAGGAAAAGTAATTGGCTGGGTCACTGGTTGAGAAGGGACTGCCTACTGAAGGCTGCATTGGAAGGAATGATGAACGGGAGAAGAGTTCGTGGCAGAAGAAGATAGATGATAGACGACATTAAGATATATGGCTCATATGGGGAGACAAAGAGGAAGGCAGAAAATAGAGACAGGAGAATGCTGAGTTTGCAGTGAAAGACCTGCCCTTGGGAAAAAACTATAAAGGAATGAATGTATGTATGTAGAGAGACTTTCCAGTCCTTGTGCCATTACATAGAGATACGAAATTATGGATGTCATGTAATGGTTTGCACATAGTGTTGAGGCTAACGAAGAATAGGACGGCGCTCGTCTAATTTATTCAGTGTTTGCCTTAAGTTTACGCAACTTTTTTTTCACGCCTTGTCCCGACTGGTACAGGGGTTGGTAAAGTGGTCACGATTGCCAGACGAAGATATGACGTAGATGAAGCAACATTTAATAGTTAGTACAAATTCAAAGGCAAATTATCAAGTGCCTGAACATTACATAAAATTTGTGTAAAGTTCCGGATAAATATAAAAGTGGCAATACATATTATAAAATTCAGATGGTGACTGGATACGGACCGGAAATCCAGGAGTCTTCTTCTTCTTCTTCTTCTTCTTCTTCTTCCTTTCCATCAAAGTGGTCTATTCCGATTCTTTTCTGTTAATGAGGTATTATGAATTTACCCGGAGTGAGAAAGAGAGCTCCGGAAGTATATTGCTCTCATTTGAAAACAAGGAATTTCTTTTTACCCCCTTTTCTCCTCTTCACAAATGATGGGATTTTTTTATCTTATGCCTATGTGTTATCTGATGCCATACTGAATATTCAGCCAGGAATTTCTGTACTTTTCTTTAACTCGTAATTATAATAAGTATAGACTAGGCCTACACATAAAATATTGTGATGTTACATCATTTCGATTTCCAGATTTGATACAGTAATTTATCCCGAACTGCTGGACTTTGTTCATATCAGTACCTATTATTTGATTTATCTCAAAGTGGTTCACACAAAATATAATAAATTTAGCAAGGCATTTATGGATTGCCTTGTAGAATAAACAAACGAAGCAGCGTAGTTGTTAATATTAAAGTGAAGGACTATTTCTTCAAAGAAATTATCTAAAGATTTATTACTAGTTTTTGGTCGTGAAACGTACTACGGCTGTCTGCGCTTTTTCTCTACGAATTCCAAGACAGAATCGCCAACGCAAGAGATCACGTGACGTGCAGGTAAACATTCGATCTTATATTTTCTTCGCGGGACTCAAATGGATACCGGAAAGGACAACTAATAGAAATGCCCTAGCATAATTCATTCATTCATTCATTTATTCATTGTGTTCTGCCCAGAATAACAAACTGAAAACACAACATTCTCCATTCTTTCTTATTTTCTGCCTTTATCTTAGTCTCCGCATATGACCCATATATCTTAATGTCGGCTATCATCTGATATCTTCTTCTGCCCCGAACTTTTCTCCCGTTCACCATTCCTTCCAGTGCATCCTTCAGAAGGCAGTTTCTTCTCAACCAGTGACCCAGCCAATTCCTTTTCCTGTTCCTGATCAGTTTCAGCATCATTCTTTCTTCACCCATTCTTCCAAACACAGCTTCGTTTGTTATTCTGTCTGTCCATTTCACACTCTCCAACCTTCTCCATGTCAACATTTCAAATGCTTCTATTCGCTTCTCTTCACTTCGTCGTAATGTCCATGTTTCTGCCCCATACAGTGCTACACTCCACACAAAGCACTTCACTAGTCTCTTCCCTAGTTCTTTCTCCAGAGGTCCGCGAAGATGCTCTTTTTTCTATTAACAGCTTCCTTGGCTATTGCTATTCTCCTTTTTACTTCTTGGCAGCAGCTCATGTTACTGCTTATAGTACACTCTAAGCATTTAAAGCTGTCCACTTGCTCTACTAGCTCATTTAGAATTCGCAAGTTTTATTCTTACAACTCCAAGGAAAATACATTTGAAGAGTCCAATGCAAGAATGATGGATGTAATTTGGAATACATTTTGCAGGAGAAGCAATTGAAAGTTTGAAATGCTTAGCGCTCAAAGCTTAACTGTGATTTTCCGATCATTACTGGACAATGACTATCAGTGTTACTGCCATATAACTCTGTCTTAAACTATACATTGACAGTCTTGGTTCATTTTCGACTAGAAAGTGACATCCATCATTCTTGCAGTGGACTCTTCATTTCTAAACACAACCAACAACTGACTATAGAAAATAAGTGATATATTATATATTTGGAAAATATGACGAACTATTACAAGTTGACTATGGTAACACTAACATTGTGTATTCCAAACAAGCGATAGGCATGTTTCAGAAGTTGATGACAGATTTAAGTGTGTGGCCGTAGCTGGGCTGTCATGTTTACTTGATGCAGACTTTTAAAAAATGACGACGAAGACAATACGATGTAAGAGTATTGGAACGGAGAAAAATTCTCTCCGACGCCGGGATTTGAACCCGGGTTTTCAGCTCTACGTGCTGATGCTTTATCCACTAAGCCACACCGGATACCACCCTCGGCGTCGGACAGAATCGTCTCAGATTAAGCTCCAACTCTTGGGTTCCCTCTAGTGGCCGCCCTCTGCACTAGGTCATAGATGTCTATGAACGTAGGACCGAAGTCCACACATGTGCTGAGGTGCACTCGTTATGAGTGACTAGTTGGCCGGGATCCGACGGAATAAGCGCCGTCTTAAATCACGAAGTGATTTACGCATATCATATATATTATTTTAATGTACCGAAGTACATAATATGATATTTCCATGCAGATATTCTGCGTTATCGTACGATGTAAGAGTAATCAAATCCCGGCGCCGGAGAGAATTTTTCTCCGTTCCATTACTCTTACATCGTATGATGACGCAGAATATCTGCATGGAAATATCATATGTACTTCGGTACATTAAAATAATATAGACGAAGACAATATTGTTCCAAGTGTCATAGACAAATGAAATTTTATAGAGTTATTCTTCAAAGTATAAAGTATTGTTTATGTAAAAATCACAAAATCGGAATTTTTTACCAAAATGTCCCTCATAAGTATCAGAAATTCACCTTTGAAAATTAGCAAAGTCCAACATTACATAGTGTGTCATGTGCAAGTTACAAACGTATGAAGTGTGAGCTGCGAATGGTACTGTACTCGTACCAGTCGTACCCGTGTGGTGCCAGCGCTTGTAGTAATGTCGACCTTGTTGAAAGCTGATACACTGTGCACTTGAACAAATATTTATTTTATTTTTGTTGATCCAACTGTTCCTACTCCAATGTGTTGCTTTGCTACTTTATCAGTGCCTTTATGTCTGCCGTTAAAGGTCGCAGTGCGGACATCAAGGTCCCAGCTTAAGTAGATCATAATGATTTTCCACGGATCACAGATAAAAAGGACGGAGAGACGTATGCCGGGCTGGTTGCAGCACTGGTAGGAGAATGTAGGGCACCGCGTTGTCTGCTACTGCTATTTGTTACGTCATGCTGTGAATTCGCTTGCATTTCCTCCTGTCAGCGAGATTATGCGTCCTTGAGCACACTTGCGGCATAATAAACAGAGGTCCATGCAGCACCGCATGGAATTTAATGTAACTATAGTGTGTGTGTAAATCTATGAACGAATACTTGTTAGGCCTACTGTTAAGACGAGTTCACGACGATTTTTTTTGTCACCAACATGATTCTTACCAGTAGTAGTAGTTTATTGAATTTACTGGCTTTGAGCCAGATACCGTTTTAGGGTCTTATACGCGCAGGATGCCCTCTCCAGCCATTGTACATAAATAATAAATATATATTTACATACTGTATATGACACTATTTCTGACATAAGTGCCAGTAGGTGTGTGAGTGCAGTGATTGGTTTTTATTTATTTATTTTATTTTTTTTGTGTAGGCCTAATTTGTTAATTTGCGATGCTTAAGGAATGGTGAACGGGACAAGAGTTCGGGGTAAAAGATATCAGTTGGTAGACAGCAATAAGGTATTATATGGGGAGATTAAGAGGAAAGCAAGAAATTGGGAAGAATGGGAAATGCTGGGTTTGCAGTTAAAGACCTGCTCTTGGGCAGAACACTGTACAGTACATACATACATACTTTTTTTTTTTAGATTTTTAAGTTTCCCCTTCCGGTGCCAGAAGCGTCTGAATCGTTATGGAGACTTTCATGGCGTAGTGTTATTTTATTGATCTGCCTCTCTGTTGCTGTCGTGAGTCCTAGTATTCAAATTTCCAACAAGTGTTTGCGGTTTTGTTTGTGTTTTAGTTTGGTGGTTGGGGCTGGTGGTAGTTGTAGAGGAGTTTCTCCAGTGTTGTTCTGTTGTTTGTGTTCGGTGGATTTGCGAAGATGTGTTGTGTATATACGCGATTTACTGCCGAATGTGTGTATTTCCTGTTTATGTTGTTTAGGTGTGTGAAGAGTGGCTTTGTTTTTGTCGTAGTGTAAACTGTGTTGTTTCGAGCGGTCATTCTATGAATAGTGAACGAATGCATCAAGTTTATATTCTTAACTACCTAAAATTGTGTTTTCAACCTCAAGTAATTTTGTCAGCCTTGTGTCGTGAGAATCTATATAATATTGCTAGGTACAGGTTTTTCTGAACATCAGGACAGGAACTGTTGCAGTGTTAAAGCGATATATTTATTCATTAAAGACCTCGGCTCAAAGAATTTGAGTGACCACAAGGGTCCTGAATATAATAAACATGTACAATATAATGTGATATTTGAAACATTAAAGAAAAAAGAAAGTTAATTGTTAAAGTCAAATATAAGTGAATTAATTGAAGTAGAGATGATGTAATATTTGAAGAGAATCCCTGATAATATTTATAAGAATAGACATTACATAATTAAAAGAGATGTGAAGTTCCTTAAGATAATTCCATGTGAATTTTGTAATAGAACCTCTACTGCCAAACAGTAAACCAATGACAGACCATTGTTTAAGAGGGATGTTGTACTTTTGAGAAAGATAAGGCAGACAAGGTTCATATATAGACTTCTTCTCAATATCAACTTCGGTGGCCTGATTTAGGTTCCGTTTCAATCGGTATCTGTAACACAGTGGACTCTCCTTGCCAGTAGCATTTAGTTTATTTTTTTACATCTTAATGATGAAATTTGTTACTTACAGAGTAGCCTTGTATAGACCTTACAAATTATATTAATTTTTTTATTCAAGTGTCACCACCACCACCACCACTACCATATCCTCATTCTCCTTCTGAATATAGGCATTATGAAAAATTAAATCCATAGTAGCATTAGAAATATAAGAAAATCTTATAATATTACGAAATATGAAAATCACAAATATGTTAGTATTTTATGAATAGGCCTACCACAAGCATTTTAGGAAAGTTTAATATTGTAGGTGGATTAGAAAAGCAAATTAAATTATTCGGAATTGTAGATAGTAACTTTCAAATTTTAGTACATGACTTAAACCAATCGTAGTTTTCATCTCTCCTAATACATTGTGTGATTTTAGGGGAGAGTCGGGTAATATCGGACATCGGGTAATGTCGGACAGTGAGTTTCTTTCATCTGCCACACGATGATAGTACCTGATTGACATGGTTACGTTTCTGTGATGTCGCATAGAGAAACGTAACCATGTCATTCAGGTACTACCGTATGGTGGTAGATGAAAGAAACGCACTGTCCGATACTACCCGACTCTCCCCTAATATTTTATTATGTGATTTGCTTGCAGTATTACTAACGTTAATGCTTTTCGCATCTTTGTAGTGCTGTATTTGCTTAAAAACAGCTGTGAAGAATTGGATAGGAAGTCTTGTGTAATTCTGTATAGTACGAAAATCTTACCTCTCTAGTAATGAGGAATATCTAAAAATAGAGGCCGTGAAATAGCTTACAGTGTATGTATATGTAATGTCGAAGCTCTATTGGGAGCGTTATTTAATTACGGTAATTCTTTTTGCAACATATTGAAATTTTTTTGTATTGCGTGAAATAAAATGGCAAATTAAATTATTTTACTTATATTAATTGAAAAATTGTTTCCTAGGTGTGAAGTAATTATCATTTGTACTCAATTGTTTCTACTTTTAATTAGCATTTCACTATAAATAATGATGAGAGTTTAGTGAGGAAATCCTTGGAATCTTCAATTGTAAAGGCCGTGTCTCTATCTTTGCATGATAAGTTAAATTGGGCCTTCGAAACGTCGTATCCAAACATACAGTATCTCTAAGGCGGAGATAGTTCAAATAATTCCTCATCAGAAAGACAAGGCACCGTAGCTATTTAAACTTCAGTATATTCGTGGTCTCATTATCTGGATTACCTTATCGCTGTGTCGCGTCTATTTCAGAACGACGACCTTGACATGATTCTCTAGAGTCCATCTTGCTATCAGTTTCTTCTGCAGGTACGAGAGCGGGCCGGAGATGGTTTTGTGAGAGACGGACACGCGGTAGCGTAGTGATTAATGCGTTATGCTCTAGAGTCGCAGGTCTCTGGGTTCGATTTCCAGGGTTATGGATTTTTTTCAATTGATGTAATCCTTCGGTTGTACTATACTCCTGGGGCGATTCAACCTGAAATTGGAATGAGTACCAGGCCGTTTTCTGGGGAATAAAATCGGCTAGCACGCAGGACTGGCATCCCTACTGCTACTAATATCGAGAGCCTTTTAACCTCTCGCTACTTTATGGGCCTTCATGGTCTGTAATAGGGATAACATTACCAGATTGAATCATACAGTAATTACTGAAATAATATTGGAACTTTTTTTAGTGGGTTATTTTACGACGCTTTATCAACAGCTTAGGTTATTTAGCGTCTGAATGAGATGAAGGTGATAATGCCGGTGAAATGAGTCCGGGGTCCAGCACCGAAAGTTACCCAGCATTTGCTCGTATTGAGTTGAGGGAAAAAACCTCAACCAGGTAACTTTGCTCCGACCGGGAATCGAACCCGGGCCACCTGGTTTCGCGGCCAGACACGCTAGCCGTTACTCCACATATGTGGACTTATTTTAGTGTAGAAGTGTAGTGTGTATGATGATTGTACGTACTGTTTTTAATTAGTCTTTCGATGTTTAATATTTCGGTCGTCACTTCGGTTTATTCCATTTCATTTCGAATGATAAAGAACTTTTTAATGGATATGAATCATGTTGGTGGTGGTTTTAAGTATTTACAGTGGAAGTTTAGTTCAGTGAAAATGTGATGCAAAAATGAAAGTGGAAATTTATGGTAGATCAGAGATACACAGTCGATGAGCTACACTATATTTGGATCATTAACTAGTCCTCTTGAGGTGGAAGCTTGGGACACATTTATTCTTATGACAACAGGAACAAAGGGAATTATTGAGCTGGTAACTAGGCTCATCTAATACGTAAAATGTTTAGAACAAATCGGAACCTAGGTTACCGTGTTCCTTTCAAATTGAACTTTTTGCATTCTCAAATTCCCATCTTTCTCGGCAGTGTTTGAACCCGCGTACCTCACCATACAGTCAGCACGGTAAGCGCAAGATCACCGAGGATGGTATCCCAGCTACAATGCTTACGCAATGTTTGAGGGCAATAATTAATTTTTTATGTTCGCACACTTCTCTTTTCTCCCTCCCTCCCTCCCTCCCTCCCTCTGTCGATAGATTGTAAATCTATTAAGAAGATTATGGGCCGCATTCAGGAACGTAACTTCAACTTCACTTTCACTTACATCCGATTTTAGTAGGTAGAAAATGCAGAATTTAAATTCAGAGTCACAACTTAACTTACACTTTAGTCGTAACTTAGCCAAAAGCTAGTAAGATTCAAGATACGTGAAGCCCAACCTTATACCTCACTTTTTGTGCTATTAATTTGCCTGAACAACTAATGAGACATTGGTTTACTACGATAAAGTTAACTTTAAAAGGGCTGAAATTGATTTAGAAGATGCCAATTTCCAAGAATTCATAGATTTTCGTTCTGTGTCATATTATTTGCTTCTTTATTCTCAAGTTATGCGTTATGTCTATGTAACCATAACCTCAATCGTACCTCCAGTTTTACTAGTTTATTCCGAAGTTATGTAGCTATAATTTTAAAATTCTCATTACTGTAGTATTATTATTATTATTATTATTATTATTATTATTATTATTATTATTATTCATTCATTCATTGTTCTGCCCAAGGCAGGTCTTTCACTGCAAACCCAGCATTCTCCAGTCTTTCCTATTTTCTGCCTTCCTCTTTGTCTTACATAATCCATTATATCAATGTCGTCTATCATCTGATATCGTCTTCTGCCCCGAACTCTTCTCCCGTTCACCACCCCTTCCAGTGCATCCTTCAGTATGCAGTTTCTTCTTAACCAGTGACCCAAACAATTCCTTTTCCTCTTCCTGGTTAGTTTTAGCATCATTCTTTCTTCACCCACTCTTTCCAACACGACTTCATTTCGTATTCTGTCTCTCCACTTCACACGTTCCATTCTTCTCCATATCCACATTTCAAATGCCTCTAGTCGTTTCTCTTCACTTTGTCGTAATGTCTATGTTTTTGCCCCATTGGCAGCAGTTCATGTTACTGCTTGTAGTACATTATTATTATTATTATTATTATTATTATTATTATTATTATCATCTAAAAATCGAAGCAGGAAGAATCAATTTTCTTTAAATTGGTTAACCAGTAAATGTTTGTGCTAGTAGAGTCATAAAGTACCGGAACTTCGGATGGCAACGCCATGCTCTGTAGGCAACTTCTCCTTCTTGTCCATGTGGTATATGGCCTCCCCTCCAGGCGTATAGACTCAGTTTGCCAACCAATCAAAGGGTTCATCATGACAATACCCTAGCACATCGGTCGCTCTTGGTGAGCGAATTCCTCGCACAACACAAAATACCTGTCCTTCCACAGTAACCATATTCTCCAGATCTTGCTTCAGCAGTTTTCTACCTAGTTCCAAAGATCAAATCCCTACTCAAGGGACAGCGGTTTGCGTCAGGCGAAGAGGTGAAATTCATGCGACGCGCCTTTTGCAGGAAGTGACCACATATTGGTTGCAGGAATGTTTCGAGAAATGATCTGAACGTTGGCAGAAGTGTGTCACTGCCCAGAGGGCGTACTTTGAAGGCGGTGTTGCGTAAATGGTTACATGTCATCTGCAACAAAGTTTTATATGCATGTTCGGTTACGTTTTGATTCTAATAGTAGGTAGAAACCTGCTGGAGCAAGATCTGGAGAATATGGTGGCTGTGAAAGGACAGATATTTTGTATTGTGCGAGGAATTCGCTCACCAAGATCGACCGATGTGCTCGGATATTGTCATGCTGAAGAATCCAATTCTGTCCTCGCCATAAGTTGGGTCTTTTTCACCGAACTGCATGACGAGGACGTCGAAGAATTGGAACATGCGTCTCCTCACTGACAGTTTGACCCTCAGGAATAAGCTCGAAATTTACGAGACCTTGGATTTCAAAGAGCACGTCAAGCATTACTTTCCCCTTTTAATCGGTCGGCACAATGAGTTTATACGCCTGGAGACTAGGCCACATACCACACGGGCAAGGCTGAGAAGTTGCCTACAGAGCCTGGCGTTTCCACCCGAAGTTCCTGTACTTTCTGACTCTACTAGTTCAATACAGTTCAAAATTATCTGCAATAGACTATGATATATTATTCATCTTATATTCTTAATAATAATAATAATAATAATAATAATAATAATTTATTTATTTATTTATTTATACTGGCAGAGTTAAGGCCATAGGGCCTTCTCTTACACTCTATCAGGTCACGAAGTATACAAGCAGTGGAAATTTAACAAAAAGTTAAAGAACAGTATACTAACATATTACTAATAATAATAATAATAATAATAATAATAATAATAATAATAATAATGAGAGCATAACAAAATCTACATTAAACAACATGAAAATAATACCATAATAGAAAAAAGAAAATAAAATACATTGGAATATAGTAAAAGCAACTCATTTAGTACAAATAGTTAATATGCAAACGCAAGGAAGAATATAACAAAATTCAATGTAATAAAATAATAATAAAAAAGAAAAGAAATACGAAAATTAAATAAAATTCACAATAAAAAGGGTATAGTAATAAATTCATCTGGTGACCAAGAGAACAAAAAAGGGGAAAAGAAGGAAAAGAAATATATATATTTTTACAAAACTATCGCAGAGGAAAGGGCTTATAATTGAAAGGAATCTGAATTAAAGAAGGATGTTCTGTGTTTAGGAATGGAGAGTGTGATATGGTGTTGTGAGCGAGTATCTATTTCGTGATATGAGGACAAATATTGAAAACGAGAAGCTAAGAAGCTAGGGTTAGAGTTTTGAAGAATATTGAAGAGTAAAGTGAGAGAGTGAATAGTTCCTCGCTCTTTGCGACGGACCCAGGTCAGCATATTTAGTGAAGATGTGATACGGTCAGATGTACGGACGGTGCAAATAAATCGAACACATGCATTATAAACACGCTGTAGTCTGTTAGTCTCATGTTAAGGTCAGTATAGAGAGTGTTACAGTAATCAAAATGAGGCATCAAGAGCAACTGCACTGAAATCTTCTTGAGAACCAACGGAAGAAAATTCCGAATTCTTTTTAATGTGTGAATTTTCATAAAAAATTATTTTACATGTGTGTGATTTGAGTATTCCAAGTTATATTTTTGTCCATATAAAGTCCTAGATCTTATATACTTTATTGAACATAAGGTTTAGATTCCAATTCAATTTTCATGCAATTAATATTATTAGTAAACTATAATATTTTTTGTGCTCTAAATTTCGTGCCATTTCTTCTTTGCCGAAACCTAAACGACATCTGATTTCTTATTTTTCATCGCATCTTTATATTTACCAGCAAGTTCTTGATGTAGGTCTACACCTTCACTGGAATTCCTTCCATTTCATTGAATGTTTTTGAGAATAACGTGTTTGAAACGAAATATAGTCAGCAGTGAATGAGTGATTTCCGCACTTTCCGCGTGGAGCAGCTGTGGGCTGGAAGCACTATGACTACGTCATTATACGATGACCTTGAACACCAAGTTCACTTGCTTTTTGCCTACGTTTGTCTTGTCAAGTATTGTCTCTGAATACGGATCCGACACTTTACTTCTGACTTGAAGTGAAGACGAAGTGATGTTGAAGTGACGTTCTTGAATACGGCTCTGAATTCTGTTCTACTAGGCCTTGTATTATATCATAGAATGCAATTCTGTCATACTATGTAATATACCCTGAATAGTTTCATCCGGAATTTAAAAGAGTCTCTCTCGGAACGAATTAGAACGCCGTTACGGAAGCTTAATTCCAAAAATTTTCAGGTGTTACATAATCTTAAGTTTGATATCGTGTTGAAAAATGCAGGAAAAATTGGGATGAAAAATAACCATGATTGTAACTCTGATGATCTCATCAGTTGAAAAAAAAAATAGGCTACATTTGCATTCTCTTTGTTGACAAGATTGTAGGAAATGGCAACAATTTGTTCGGCCTCAATCTCGGACTCAAAAATTATATTGAAACAGACATGCAAAATAGTAATGTAGGGTATAGTGGCAGCAGTCACGTGGTCCGACACGTGTCGTACAGCAATCAGACGAACTTGGCTTTCGTAATTCTCTCTTTAGCTATTTAACTGTGACGAATTTAGGTAGCAGGCAGAGAGGAGAACGGATCGCCTGGAAAGTTTCCTGATTTGATCTGTTGGTCAATAAAGACGATGTTGATGTTCAGTAATTGAGGTTGATACTGAAACTTCGTGCCATTCTTGAGAGTACTTATATTAGAGGCAATCATTGAAGAATAATGTGCTCATATAACCAAAAATGACCGAACAAATTTTCCAAACTTCTCAGCTATATTGTTTAGTAAGCTTGTAATCTTTGATGTTCCTACTTTTGCATGTAATTTCTTGTTTCCTTAATTTGGATGTGAATGTCTGTGACTTTTTTCTTACTCTGTAATGTTCGCATCATTTAGAATAGATTTCCTCCTTCGATATCTGTGATTTTTCTACTCTTTTGATTCCTGGCTGAGTGGCTACGCGATCTAAGATGCGATTTCCTTAGTCGGCGCTGTCCGAAGGTTCGAATTTCACTTCGGACATGGATGGGTGCCCTTCGTTCATGTTCAGTCCTGTGTGTGTCTCTGTGGAGGTCCCTGACCCGAGGTAGAAGAGACCCACTTGTGTGCAGCCGGTGTATAGTATGTGGTACATAGAAAACCATTCTCTCCCTTATAGGCATTGGTGTGTAAATCCTACAACAGGAAGAGGTTACTTACTTACAAATGGCATTTAAGGAACCCGCAGGTTCATTGCCGCCTCACATAAGCCCGTCATCGGAAGAAGTTAAAAAAAAGAAAAATCTTCTAATCTATTTGTAGTCTCCGTCTTTCCTAATATGATTCCGGTTTTATAATGCAGTTCAAGGTTTAATCTTGTTAAACATATTACACACTTTTATAATACTTCAACGGTGGACGTTGCAGTGCATTATGAAGATCACTCTAAAATTTTGGTACACTCTGAAACAAACCTTAGCGACAATATTGTCAAACTGTGTGCATTTTTTTTTTTTTTTTTTTTTTTTTTTTGCTGTGTGAAATTCTCACAGGTAGGCCCACTAATATTTTTAGAGTAGTTAATTACTAAATGTCCACCTCATTCTAGTGCCGAGGTCATGGAAAGCATGGGGCTCTACCTCCATGCCCCCCAAGTGCCTTCATGGCATGTTACGGGGATACCTTTACCTTTACCTTTTTACCATATAAAAACACCGGTACAGTTGACTCTCGAGTAGCCGTGGGTGGTTTATCTAAACGCGCTTATTCTGTAGGAGTAACTTGGGTTTTGTAATTTTGTTTGAAGGTTTTTGAACCTTTCTTTGTAGAATTTCTCTTAGGCTTTAAAAATTCTTATGGCAAGGAAATGCTGAACATCGCTCAAGGAGTCTGACAGCTGCCTGAGAATTAATTTGAGGGGGATGGTGTCGACTTTGAGAACATTTTACTGCTATAGGTCATGTTGAGAGAGTGTGGGTGAGAAAGTAACAGTAAACTCAGTCACTTGACTGGTTTTCCCTGTCTCTCTAATCTACTCCATGTGCGATCCGTAACAAATATATTCTCTATTACCTGAGGTTAAATTGCTTAATATACACCGTATTTAAACAAATACAGGTAATAATGAATATAAATAAATAGATTAGTAATATATATGTATAATAAATACACAGGTTTAAACACTACATAAACAACTTTCATTTAATGGAAGCAAGGCCTGTTTCTATAAAAGTATTGTACCGGTATAGATAATAAAAATGTGAATACCGGAGGGACACTAAAACAGCGTGGGATGCTGAAAGCTATATAAGTACAATATATATATATATATATATATATATATATGGTTATAGTGGACAATAATGTATATTCTAAAGTCATGTGTGGAATTTGGGTTTTACGTGGATGGATTTTAGTGTTACTAGTCTGACAATACTGCTTAGCGACCCTGCTTCATACAGGTCTAGCATAAAGGAAAAAAGTCGCTAAGGATCGTCTCAAAGTATAATGCATGATCGACGTTTCTCACGAAATAAAGCTTTATAACGCGAAAATGTTCGTTCCGCATCACAAGTTGCAAGTTTAGCATACCGGTACTTAAATAAAGTCAATTGTTTCGCACTTCGGTTTTCAGGAAGTGACGTACAGTACGTTGTTTATCAGAAGAGCCCATTAGGTGAAAAGTAAGACAAGTCGAATATATTATAGGGATTTTTTTATACACTATCATTTTAAAATGTGGTTTAAATACATTTTCATTTAAAAATGCAATATGAAGACAAAGAAACCCCGAAACATTTGTTTTATATATTTTTGTATGTAGCATTGTCCTAAATATGCGTTTTTATGTGAAATAAAACATAGGAAATACGTCCATAAACATGTGATAAATTGTCATACGATGTTTCAGCGATGTCCAGTATAGCAAAATAATATGTAAAACATAAGAATCCGAGCCATAATTACCATGTCATCGTTTCTTTTCTAGTGTGTGAGCGACATTCCTCTTCTAAGCGTTCTCACTTTTGTAACGTCTTTCGTCCTTTAATAGCGTATGATTTGTCACATTCTCGATGATATGTCTTGCAGTGCGTATTATCTAGCACGGAAGTGTGTGTTGTTTGGTTTGAATGCGCATATGCCGCTGTTACGTAAGTATTCCCATTTGTTTCGCATCGGGTCGTCAAACTTTCGACCTAGGAAAGATTGTCGTCGTCTTTTGAGTTGGATATTTTCATACCAGACTCTACATTCCGAACTTTAATTTTGTAAGAGACCATTCTTGCTTAAGGGGAGAGGATGGTATTTTTTGGTGAAAAATGAGTAAATTAAAAAAAATCCTTAAAATACTCTGTGATATGTGTGGAATGCATAGCATAACATTTTGTGGGTATTTGTGCCCTTATCAGATGTTGAGTCGCCATTTTTAAACTTCCTGCGTTATGGATTTTTAAATCATTCGCCCACTTTTATTGTTGTTTCCGGTAAATTAAATTTTCAAAAAAAAAATTTTTTCTTCTTTAAAATACTCTTTGATATATGTGGAATGCATTGCATAACATTTTGTGGGTATTTGTGCCCTTATCGGATGTTGAGACGTCATTTTTAAACTTCCTGCGCTATGGATTTTTAAATCACACGCCCACTTTTATCGGTTTCCAGTAACTTCATTTTCTTTGCTACATTGCCAGACAAAAATGGATATAATTTCTGAACTATTAAAGATACATGCATGAAATTTAGAACACACATTCTTTAGACTATTAGGAAACTTTTCTCTATAACAGAATTTTGTTAATTGATTTCATTTTAAAAATACGTCCGTTTGTTTGCAAGAAAGGAAATCAGAAAATTGTTATTAAATTTTAATTGTTTATTTTACAAACGTAGGGACTAATATCAAAATTCTGTTAGGTAGTTTGTAGAACATGCTTTTGCAAATACATTGCAAAAAACTGTTTGAATCTATCTTTAAAAATGGTTTAGATATATCGGTTTTAGTACAATCCTGCATTGGGTATATTTTTTTCAAATTTGGACCCCCAAATAATTTTTTTCAAAATATTTTTATTTGGTTAAGTTGCCACAGCTATGAGCTCTCTACATACAAAAAATTAATATTTTACACCAAATAGGAAAAAAGTTAAAAAAAATACCATCCTCTCCCCTTAAATGAAACGCAGTTACCTTTCCCTTCATTATAAATTTAAAAGCGCTTTAAATGTGTCCACGAAGATGATACGGACTTTCCTTATTATACTACGTTTCGCAGCAAGTCAATTACTTTATCATATTGCAGATTACACCAATGTTTATCATATATTTTCTTGAAGTTATTCAAAGGAAATTCGTAAATGAAATTGTTTAATATGCAGCTAAGTAAGATGAACTTTCTTTTTTGGACTGCACACGAGAAGTATTTTAAATCACAATAGTAAGACATTTGATTTCATTTGTTCTTTGTAGGGGAGACTGTTGTACCTTTAGCATAGTGTACCTTTGAACATTTTTTGTTTTTTAATTTTTGCTGCTACCTAGAGGATTCAAAATGAAGTATTGTAGAGAAAGCCGCTAAGTAGCTCTGGTCGTAGTTTCAATTCGATTTATTGCAAAGTGTGAGTTCCGTGGACAAAATAAATTTGTTTATTACCAAAAGTAAATATTTCGTTCATTGATGTATCTTTTCTAACACAAAACCAGATTGCATTTGTTAATATCTTTCAAGTACGGTGTGTTCCCTGTCATCTGGTGAGTAATAACATATTTTAATTTCCATGATTTATATGACTCTCTAGTTTTCGGAGCCATATTTGTTTAAACGTGCACCCTCTTGTACCTTTGAACACAAAACATCTTGTACCATGGAACATGTTCTAAATTACACAATACTATCGGTTTTTGTTTTTCTTTTATTTTAAGTTCATGTCACGAAGTAAGTCTGGAATTAAAGAGGTCCCGAATTGATTCGGATGTCTTGAAGAAAGCTGTTGAAGCAGTTATTGCTGCTCCAGGAAATAAAATCTAAATCAGAAAAGTCTTTTCTGGTTTATGATTGAAAATACATTTTAAATATAATTCTCAGTTTTTACAACTATATTCCCATCTATATTCCATGTGTTTCAACTTACAAGAGGGTATGTTCCAAGGTACATGAACCTATTGCACCTTTGAACACATTACATATCCCTTCATTTTATTTTTTCCATCCTTAATGGATCTGTAAAACAGGAAAATACATACAGGAAGTTGTAAAGGAATCTTAAATAATTATTTCAAGCATTTTTTCATTTAAAAAATTTCATTTCCCAAAATTAAAAAAAATAAAATGCGAAAAGTGTTTAAAGGTACAACAGTCTCCCCTATAGCTTAATGTAAATATTTGAGATTAATTTTGCATAAAATATTTATTTGTAGGCTGTGCTGTAATCAGTTGCAATATTATTATTATTATTATTATTATTATTATTATTATTATTATTATTATTATTATTATTATTATTATTATTATTTATTTTTATTTTTAGGAGAATCGACTTTTGGAAGTAAAATAAATTGTAAAATGTGTTAGATCTTGCTTCAGTGGTTTACAAGAGCGTAACAAATGTCCTTGAATAATAAAGCGCTCTCCGTTAGGAACTGTGGCAGAAAGAGTTTAAAGTTTAGATAATTCTCAGAATTAAGAAATAATTATAATGAATTAATTAGTTTGTTTTGCATACCGTGTTTTACTTCTGGCGAATCTCACCGTCATATTTGTCACTTTATTTTCACGTAAAGAAATGCATCACGAAAATCGTTGTTGAATTTTGAAGAGGATGTCCACTGTGTGTTTTTCTTTCAAATAAAGACTATATTTTTTTTACTAAAATGACTCTTATTTCATTACCGTATACGGTAAATTGATTTGTAGGTACCGGTACCGAATATGAAGGCAGTTCTCCTACATTTCGGTACTATTGGATGCTGAAAACTTGTGTATTTTCATGAAAATTTATCGAAATCAATTTTGGAGCACAACAGTACTTTCTCTTGAGACTACATATAATGAGAAATTGAAAAGCAACTCCTAATATAATTGTAATTGTTCATTAAGTTACATTACCACTTAGGGGACTTATTCATGAGGTCATTCTAAATGAAAATAAGTCCATGTCAGTTCCCGATTAATTACATGCACGCAGTATTTTTGCAGTTTGAATAATGTATCACAATGTTTTGCCGGTTTTATAAAGCATCTTACAATAATCTGTGTTTTAAGCTGATGCTTGTAATTAAATTAAATAGTAGTTCTAAAATAGCTTAACTTGTTTGTTTCTTTGTACAGTTACCATTTCTTTCTTAAAATTAAAATGTTACAACACTATAATTTTATTAAGGATTATATTAATTTTACATGAAAATTTTAATCATAATGCCCTAAGAATAAGCTTTGTAAATACCAGTGTATATTTTATGGGTCATTATGAAGAGAAAAACTTCGGATTGAAGGCAGGGAAAACGGTGGCATCTCGTTAAAACATACCCGAACATGGTCTTTCTGCAGCATACATTCCTCTGGGGGCTCTTTATCATGAATACCGTCGCTTTAGATCATTAGTATTCAACCCACTGCCCTCAAGAGTTACTTTGTGACTCTCTTAAATATGTAACATAATCCACACTATGAATATACGATCACCATTTCTGATTTTCCTGTACTGCCATGTTGAATGACTGTAAATAGAAAAGTAAGCTTTTAGTAATTTCTTTTCCTTTTTGAATGTAGTTAAAATTACTTTACAGACGGGAAGGTTGAAGATCGCTTTAACATTGCATTAGTAACTTTGAAATAGGTAATCATATTTTAGAAATAGCCCTAAGCATAGGAGACATCTTACAGTTATTCAGAATTCAAATTAAGTACATAGGCCTATAATTAATCCAGTTTGTTTCCCTACATTGCAATATGATTTTAATATACATATATGCGATTACCATGGAAACACAAAGAAATGCAACATCCGACAAATACACTTAATATTAAGAGCTGTAATGTTCTGAATTTCGGATGGCGGGATTTTTCTCGTTGTTAGTCTTCCAGAACGGCCTGTGGGTCCACTCAGCCCCTGTCAAATTTTTTTAGCACTTGTGGTCTTTCCCGAGCGTAAAAAAAACGGGGTCTCGTGACCCCATGCGCCTTCATAGTATCTGAAGGGAAAATCGGTTTTTAAATATTAATATCTATTGAACATTAATCAATGTAAATTAGGTGTCTGGGTAAAGGCCAATACAGTCACGAAGCTAAAGTTGTTGAGAGTACTAGGAACAATAGACTGTGCCGGTACTATTTCGCATTGCCTGTGATGAGACGATAGTAGCGATCCTAGAGATTAGCAACTATCTATGGATGCATGTTCCCTACGTATTGAGCTTCGTGACTAGACTGTCCTATTAGCTTGATCTGAAAGAAATGATTAACTATAATGCTTGTAGAAAATGGTCACGTTAACCTCTTTTAACTCGTAATTAGTTGTGTAATTCTTCATTTTTGTTCACGACGAAAGTAATAAAACTATTTTAAGGAAATGTGCAGTAATAACCTTTTAAGCTAATGTGTTGCCGTAATTCTGCAAACAGATATCTTCATTTCGGTGAAGATATTTTTAACTGTTATTAGCATGTTTTGATTGTTTTGTTTGAAGCTTTTCTATTCACCACTGTATATCTGTTTGCTTCATTGCTATGGATAAAATACAGTTCAGTTTTTAACAGCTTAAAGTAGGCTTAAATTTCGTTCGAGTGCTGATTGCGATACGTATTGGTGATTTTGTTTATCTTTAGTTAAATTCGAATTTATAAGATGTACACATTGATGCTTAGTCTTCCAGTTAAATTTTCCTTGTACGTCGTTCTCGGTAGCCTAACACATATTTACCTTTCTTCTGAACCAAAATATTACGGGTTCAAAGCCGACCAGGATGTTGGATTTCTAGGCGGAAAAAAATCCTAAGGGCGACTTTCATTGGATGAGAAAGTAAAGAAATAGTGGCGTATTTGTGGGTGGTAAAGATCCTTTATTCGTGAATAAAGTTGAAAAAAAAGGAAAAGTTAGTGTTCAGATTCCATTATTCTGTTATCGGCTATTGCTAACAAAGAGAAGTCATCTCGGTAACGATAGTGGAGCCCTCTGACAGAGTGGAAACATGTTGCATTAGATGCCTACAATTTTCTGTGAAGCAGTACTCGTATTATACAGTGTGTTCGCTTGCCCCTGTGGCCGGGCGATGAACAGCAAGCACGCGGAGCAGCAATAATATAGCCTACCAACGTGCTGCCACCCGTGCTTAAGAATCACTCAATAGCTGTCCATCATTTTGCAGTCAGATGACCTAATTGTTTCAACAATCAGTTTGCTGTACTGAAGCGCTTTAGAAAAAACGCCTCAAGGCCACGCTTGGTGGTTTCCGTGAGCAGTCAGTTTACGCTTGTCACAAGATGTCAAGAATGCATCAATGCAAATGGACACCACTTTCAGCATCTTTTATAACAAGGTTAGTACTCAAGTGATAACAATAAATGAGTAGGATAAGCTTGAGGATTGATACACGTCGCTTGCTGGCCGGCCGCAGGGGGAAGCGAACGCACTGTAGGTACTGTCGGAGACTTAGGAGAAGACGAGAGCGGAGTGAGGGAAAAGGGTAGTTAATAGAGAATGTTACGATAATGTTAAAATTGATTGATTATAATATATAAAGCCGAAACTGGTAGTTGAGAATAGCCGGTTAGTGAATTTGTAATAAGTCGTCACGCTATCGCCTTTTGTAATCAAACCAACCGTTTTCCTTGAACCACAGCTTTCTTCTTTACGTACCTGCTTTCGTTTGATTGGAGTGCATACATTTACATAAGATTTAAACGATGCATTATTTTGAACTTCTTTACGTCAAATCATTGAGTTCTAAAGTATTCATATACACACTTGACCGCACAATTTTTAGTTCCAACAATTCTTTTCGGATTACTTTTGATCTCAACTGGAATCGAGGACGGTGCCGGTAATTTCAGAATATATAGAATGTGTAGCAATACCATCTTTAAATTTGCAGTAATTATAATGAATGCCACTGCGTTATGCGTGACCGGTCGTCTTTGATAGACATATTTCTCCAGGGCTCTATGAGTCAACTGGTATGTGTGTCAGCAAGAAGCAGAATTGGTTTTACTTCTCTCATCTAAGACAGAAACAAGTGATTTCATTTCATCTTAATTTTTTTCTCTGGTTTGTGGAGTTATTTAAAATAATTAGGTCACCTGCCTCAACTGAGCAAGTGCAGAGATAGAAGGTCGGTGTAGATTGTGACCTCTCCTTTGTTTTATGTTAATAATAATGTGATATACTGTATT
The DNA here is from genome assembly GCF_040183065.1 of Periplaneta americana. Lineage (NCBI taxonomy): Eukaryota > Metazoa > Arthropoda > Insecta > Blattodea > Blattidae > Periplaneta > Periplaneta americana. The sequence goes on from NC_091127.1 coordinate 134,571,572, forward strand.
TCTACATGAAACAGTTAAATACCATTGGTTACGTATTGCTGTTTTGGAGCGAAATAGCAAAAAGTTGTTTCTTAACAACGTCTACCGTTGTGAAGTAACGGTTAGCACGTCTGACCGTGAAACAAGTGGGCTCGGGTTCAAATCCGATCGGGACAAGTTATCTGATTGATGTTTTTCCCGGGGTTTTCCCTCGACTCATTAAAAGCAAATGCTGAGTAACTTTCGATGCTGAGCCCTGAACTCATCTCGCTAACATCGTATCACCTTTATTTCACTCAGACGCTAGGTAACCATAGCAGTTGATAAAACGTTCGTAAAATAACCCAAATAAAAAAACAGTATCGAACACAGCGGATTTGCACGAAACTGGACTTATGTGTTAAAACTGTTAACCATACTCACTTGCTTTATTGAATGTCAGGGTGCGTGAAGAGCTAGGTGCCCCAGAAATTTCACAGATTGGTTGGGGAAATCCGATCCAAATAAGAAAACTGTAAATAGTACGTACTCTTCCATTGATAGCGTTACAATTGTTAATTTTAACGCGAACCCTTGGAGATGCGGCAAAACCTGTGTCGTCACTGTTGATTGTACGGTGCGTTCATCTATTCACTCCGCAACACGCTATCTGCTTATAAGGACGATACACCTTTCTCTTTCTTCTACCTTCATCTTGTAGGACTAGACACGACTCAGCGCAGACACTCGAAAATGAACCTTAAGAACTACACTTGACGTGGACCTGCGGAGGGATTAGTTCAGGGCTTAGCACCGACAGCGAATTCAAACTCTAAACGGGGACGCTTAATATTCATCCGTTACGGCATTAACGCTGCGCAGTGTTCGGCGGGGAAGAAAGGGGTTGAAGAGAAGTCATATGGCTCCCCGTGAGAGAGTAGAAATCACTCTTGGTGTCCAGCCCTGGATTAGTTGAATCCCAGATCACATATAGACTGCTCATTCCTATGTTAAAATCGGTTGCACTTTGAAGAGAACAACCGTCAGGATCGCCACCCGTCCGCCGTAAACGAACACGAGATGGCAGTACAGTCAATAATGCAATTGAAATGGGAGTTATGACGTGACTCCTTATATAACAACTAGATGGCAGCATAGTAAACCTGACAAAAGTTGTTACCGTCAAGACCTATAACGCAGAGCAATCTGGGTATATATAATCTAGGGTTGAACGCCTGTAGCTGTAGCCTATATAAAACCCAATCAAACAATTTGTGCTCAAAAGCACGAAGAGGACAAACTAAAATTTAAATGGCCGTGGAGAATTAATTTGCCATGTTTACAGAGTTTTAAATTATTGCGTAAAATTTGTAATAGGAAAGTATGAAATTTGATATGGTAATTCTTATTTTGGTATATTACGATACAAGATTTTGCAATGCACTTTACAAACGTGTATTGTACAGTATTTTTTGCACGATAGTCTATTTTGAAAATAATATTTAAAAAAACCTTAATATAAAGTACCTACGTACGTTAGACTATGAACAACTGACTGATTCTCAGCCAGATAGGTCGATAGGTGGCAGGATTAGTTTTAATTATAGCCTTAGAGCAGTTATTTGTAATATTTCAACATACTTATCTAGGTTGAAAACTCTGAATTCAGTAAAATGAACTTCCAATAGTGGCGGCCGTTTGTTGTAACAACGAAAAAACACACTATCGTGCAAAGAAAATTATTTACATAATACGTAGTTGTAATAGTTATTTTTTCTAACGGAAAATTTACATTTGAAGAGTGCACTGCAAGAATGATGGATGTCACTTGAAGTACATTTTTCAGGAGAAGCAATTGAAAGTTTGAAATGCTTAGCGCTCAAAACTTAACTGTGATTTTCCGATCATTACTGGACAGTGACTATCAGTGTTAATGCCATATAACTCTCTATGCACATTCTATATGTCTTAAGCTATGCATTGACAGTCTTGGTTCATTTTCGACAAGAAAGTGACATCCATCATTTTTGCAGTGGACTCTTCATTTGAAAAATATTATAAACTGAATCATGTACTGAGTGATTTGAATTGAGATAAATAAAAATTTTGTCCTTAAAGGACGATTTAAAAAGCGGAAATTGTTCCATTTCGGATCTTTGTGACGGTCATTATTTTTAATATAAACTGTCTATAATCGAATTCTGGCTCCGTTAATGAGCCTATATTAACCGACTAGAGTTGTCTGCGTAGGACAGAGAAGCATCGTTATCATTGTAATGTGAGATCTTGCATGCTTTGGATGTCCAAGGCAGATGTTCGGTGTAAAGATAACCCATGCATTGCTGGACATGTTAACACAACAGATAAAGCTCTGAATGACACATTAATTGCAGGCCATCGATTGAAAGCTGCTTGCAACTGGTTAATCACAGTATGTGGAATTTGACTCGCTTGTCATACTAAAGAAACTAAGTCAAGGTTGTATCTCGGTTTGCATTATAACTTAGATGCATGGATAAAGTATTCCTAATGTTCTAGAAATTGATTTTGCAATTAAATTAAATCGTCATTGCAATGAAATTTGAAGAGTCCAGAATCTTAGAAAACAATATACGTACCTAGATCATCATCATCATCATCATCATCATCATCATCATCATCATCATCATCACGGGTTGGACACTTTGGCTTATTTCGCCCTACTCTTGTGAGTGGGTTTTCACCCAACACCAGGGGCCCGTTTAACAATGTTAAATTACGAAACTAACAGACTTACAAAATCAGCTGAAATAATTCGCAAATGCAATAATGAATTACGTAATGTCGCTAACGACAGTTTACGAAAAATCGCAAAGGAGGAGAGCTAAAGTTTTTACCATTATCACTATATAGGTTTATCTTTTATCCTATAATAAATTATAATTAATTATAAGCTCTGTAAACCAATTTCAGCGATAGAAAATATGTAGCTTCTCTCGCCAAGAAACCTTTAAAAGTCCAAAGATTTCCCTATATTGATGACCCTAGAATTTCGTGATGTGATTGGTCGATTATGTCATTGCGTTAACTGATCTACGATTTGAGTGACCATGGAATCGTCAAATTCAACAGATTCATAATCGTTCAGAATGACTTCTTTTAGGTTACTAAATGCGAATAAAATTGCAATTTTGACAGGGATAAGGGAGGGAAATGATAATCTGCATATTAAAGACTTAGACACTCAATGAATATCTGCTATTACATGGAACTGACAGTCTGTACCCATTCAATGAAAAACAATACAAAATTATTATTTTCAGGTTTTTTTTTTTCTGACGGATGTTCAAATCTTCCATTATGTCCATATATTGATATGAATGTGTGGCTAGTTCTTGGCCGGAAAATATTACACCTTGTATGATTAAATTGAGTATCGTAAGTCACTATAACTTATGCTTAATACGGGTACAATTACTTTAGTTCAGCTCTTAGCGGTAATCCTATTCAGTTACTTGTGAAATTAATTTAATAAATGTGTATTTATTTTCTTTATGCTTAATTTGTTGCATTTTCAAAGTTCATACACCGAATGACAATTGTGAAAAATGTAGGCCTACTAGTTGTTTTACACGTTTGTAAAATGACTCTTTCGTTGTGAAACAAAATCTTGTAAAGTATGCAAAATTTCATTTCTAAAGATTTGACTTTTCTTTGTAAAGTTCAACTTTACAAGAATTGTAAACATTGTGAAACAGACCCCAGATAGTCTTAAGTTAATTAGATTTTTCCAGTTATGTGGACGGTTAGATTAGGGTTAAAGCATCAGACAACACCGGATAAATGAATACACTACAGGGGTGGAACATCCCAATGGATGTGAGATAAACTTCAGTTTCTCAGAACAGTAAAAACCTAGATAAGCTTACTCAGGCCGTATGCACAGTCGCGTTTGAGACCGTTTTTGAGGTTGTCTTTAGAAAACTGCAATAGAATTCGTATACACATTCAAGTTTTTGAGATTATCACAGATTATCATTGAGACTGGACTGAGACTGCCAATGAGCGGTCTTGGAACGGGAACACGCACGACCGTAAACAATGTTAAGGCTGATTCACAATAAACCAGGAACGGAAACGAGAACGATAACGGAAATAATGTTAAAATAAATGTATTTAACAATATTTCCGTTCTCGTTGTCGTTTTCGTTTCCGTTCCCGGTTTATTGTGAACAGCCTTTAATTCACGGGCGCTGATGCCGTGATCTGCAATGACAACATAAATGAATAAAACATTCGCCTCCCAAGCGAATATTCTCAGCATAATCTGAGGATTCTCAAGACCAAGACAGGATGGAGTATGCGACTGTTCATACGAAAATTGAAACAGTCTTGACTTATTTTTGATCTTCGGAATAGCTTGAGAATAGCTTTGTGTTGACGGGCATACGGGCTAAGAATTTTTATTAATTGACACTATTGTTGTTACACAATATACATTAATACATTAAAATCATAATAACTTACACAAGAGACAATAAAGTTGCTGAAACCGCAGAAGTCATGAAGCTAAGTATGCAAATTGTCGCCAAATTTACATGGAAAAAATTAACTCCTTAAGAATGTATTATAAATAGGAGAAAATGCAATATAAACAAATTATAGTTTTACGTGTGATTTGATTCATCGGAAGGTATACAAGTTTTTTACTAAGCAGATTACCAACTGTTGATGAATTACTGGTGGAACTGAAAAATGTGCGTGGTTTTCCATATCAAAAGGCATAACTTGGAATACTATTGGTGGAGGAACTTGTATTTCGGTTCCACGCTCTCAACAAAAGACCAATAATTATGGTGTTGAGGTAATTGTCAAGATTTAATGCTCTGAGATCAGTAGGTTCCACAATTTATTTAGATGTGACACAGTGTGACACCCACGACGTCATAAAGAGCTGGGATGATGAGACTTGTCGATGTGTTCTCACTCTACCGTAGTCATGCAATGTGACTATTCTAACGTGAATTTATGCATGCATAAAACTCTCGTGTGTGCTACATTTCTCTTACGAGACGTAGTAATAGTGAAAAACATAATAAAACAATTGATTTAAGATCTGAACCAAATAAAAAGAAACACTGATACTTTTGTCCCATACCTCATCTCTCTCTTCTCATCCTAGTCCCCACTTAAACGTGACAACTGCACTATACTTCGTTCCATAATGTCTGACAGGCGATTAAATATTGCCGTCAGAGGAGGAAAGAAGTAGGTATAATTGCTATTTAACTAATGGCAGAGGTCTCATTCCATGCTTGTCTTGAAATTGAAAAGGGATGGACTGCTTCAGACCGCCTAACTTCAAGATAAGCTTGGAATGAGACCTCCTCTGTCATAGGTTCAGTAGCAGTTATTATCGTTTTCTCTCTCTCTTTTTGCTGTCAATATTTACATCGCCTGTCAGACATTATGGAACCCAGTATAAGTTGCAGTATTTAGACATCGAACAAGGAAGACTGCTTACGTTCGATAAACCGATGGTTAACACATTCTGACCTAACTGCTCTAAGTGGACTATTAAATCGTTAAATGAGAACAACTGGTATTACAGTGCGTCAGTTGATAATTCCGTTATCACAGGCAGCGATTGTTTTGCCAAGATAAATATGGAACAAGATGGATTATGAATTTATTTTATTGTCATTTGTTACGATTTTGTGATCTCGATTAAAGTGTTGGAGTCATGTTTTTAATCTCCCGCAGACTTTTTATCGTGATGAAGGACGCCAAGCTGTCTGTGCTGGTCTACTGTATATCTGCAGTGCTTGGGAAAAGTGACATAAGTCAATTTTCACAAACCTTTTTTGATAATTTATTGACAGCTTACACTGGTGTATGTCGATTTGATTTTTTTCTGTATGAATTATTGTAATGGGAGGAATACCTATGTATTTTTTTCCAAGCGAACAGATATTCTGTAAGTTGTCAATAAATTATCAAAAGAGGTTTGTGGAAACTGACTTGTGCCATTTTTCCCGAGCACTACAGATATAATAATCTCGAATTCAACCTGGATGTTTTTGCAAACGTGAACACTGTAAAAAAAGAGATACACAAATCATTTCTGCAAATGCAAGAGGCCAAACGTCTTTGGAATTTTCGAACTATGTACAGTATGTATTTATATAAAGCAAATTTATGTACCTATATATTTTATGCTTACATAATTTTTATCTTATTGCTGGATAATTTATCACTGATTTTGTTCTATTTTTTACTAGGTTATTTAACGACGCTGTTTCAACTACAATGTTATTTCTGTGGTGTTTGGTCAGAACATGAAAACTCCAAAAAAAGTTGTTTTGAGATACAATCATTTTTATTTTCACTTTTCCTTTAAAAATCTAAATTCTAGCTTACATACAAATGTGAATGAAAATAACATAGATTAGGGCATTGTTTAAGTATATGCACATGCTCTTGCTTTTCTATAGCTTCTACTATGTAAGTAGACTACGGGTACGTTTAGTGTGGATAACAGGAAATGGCCATTTTGGAGTTATGTTTTGACCAAATGCCACAGACATCGATGGGATTGGTGATAGCGTGATGAGGCCGAGGATTCGCCGTAGATTACCTGACATTTGCTTTACAATTGGGAAAAACCTCGAAAAAAACTTTTATGTAATCGGCCTAAGCGGGGATCGAACCCGCGCTTGAGCGCAACTCCGGATCGGCAGGCAAGCGCCGGTGGCTTTTTTTTTTGTGGGTTATTTTACGACGCTGTATCAATGTCTCAGGTTATTTAGTTTCACAATGAAATGAAGGTGATAAAGCCGGTGAAATGAGTCTGGGGTCCACCACCAATAGTTACCCAAGCATTTGCTCATATTGGGTTGAGGGAAAACCCCGGAAAAAACTTCGAGGTAACTTGCCCCAACCGGGATTCGAACCCGGGCCACCTGCTTTCGCTGTTAGACTCACTAACCATTACTCCACAGGTGTGGACTGTTATCATTGGGAACATGATTTTAAGTAGGTTATTTTACGACGCTGTATCAACATGTTAGGTTATTTAGCGTCTGTATGAGATGAAGGTGATAATGCCGATGAAATGAGTCCGGGGTCTAGCACTGATAGTTACCCAGCATTTGCTCATATTGGATTGAGGGGAAACCCCGGAAAAACCTCAGCCAGGTAAATTGTCCCCACCGGGATTCGAACCCGAGCCACCTGGTTTCACGGCCAGACGCGCTAACCGCTACACCACAGGTGTGGATATTGGGAATATGATCTCTGAATAGTGCGCAGATGGAATATTCATGTCGTCAGTCTTGATTCTTCCACAAGCAGCTTCAGATGTAGCACGCCAAACGTCTGGATGTGATGCTATCTTTTAATAGAGACGGTACTGATGCATGCTATGGTTCAACAGGCGAACTAAAACGTCGCATATGTGAGGGAGAAGCTTCTCGTTGTTAGCAAGTTAGCAAACAAACTCGTAAAATCTTGAGCGCAGCAAAAAGAACACTGAAGGAGACCTTGACCAAATAACATTTATACACAGTTCGCAGGGTGGGAGCGCTTTTCCTGTGCTTATGAAGTACTCTGTTGCCTCTGATCCAAATGAGTGCACACTCCTGAATTGCACACCGTTTTGTATCTTTTTATCGTACAGATGAGTAGGTTTTCTTTGTTAGGCTTTATAGGGTTTACATACACGAGCTTTTGAAGCATGTCATGTTTTATAAACTGCATATTGTGCACTTTACAGGAGTTATCATATTATGCAGTATAATTAGTAGATTTTTGTATAATATGTAGATTGTTATTGATGTTATACAACTTGTTCCTTAGCATAAGCTGATACATAAGTACATCTCAACAGTTTGGTCGTCGTCATAGATGATGGATAATTTTTGTGCTACTTACTGATATGATAATTTTGAAGACTAGTTTCTTTATGCGAGTGTAATATTTCATTGGAATGACTCCTTTGGCAGAGATTACTAAAGATATTTTGCGTATTTTGTCCAGATTCATATTTTTGTTCTTATAAACTGCGTGTTTTTATGGTAGGTTGTTATTGTGCTGTAGATAATAATAATAATAATAATAATAATAATAATAATAATAATAATAATACTCGAAAGAACCATGAGCTATTCACTGCACTGGAAAAAAAGGCAAGTGTCAGGAAAATTCAGACTAACGCCTGTAATAAAATTTAACACTCATATATCCTACTGTAATTGGAACACATGTTTTGTAGTAGTGATAAAATAAATAAATAAATCAATCAATCAATAAATAAATGTCTACAATAGGGTTCTCAACCTTTTGAAGATTGTGAGCATCGCCTACCCACATGTAGGCCTAACACTATGTGAGAAAGCGCCATGAAATCGAATAGGTTTAATAAGTCTATATGAATACCTAAATAAAACAAATCAATAAATAATAGACAAATAAATAAACTTTTAAAACACTTATCAGGATAATGATATCCTTAAATTTGAATGTTACTAAGAATTTTAGTTAATCCTGATCGTGCTTTTTTCTTGAGATATTTTATAAGTGAGAAAGTTTTTTTTTTTTTTTTTTTTTTTTTTCCCCGCATAGGTAGGTTATCCCGAACATAGCCAGACATTGGACAGAAACATTCCGCAGTATTTGCAGCCTTTTGTGTCTTCTGCTCCCAAAGGACATGAATTTCTCCATTTAAAACAAATGGAATTCAGGAATTAAGGAATTCAAGCTCCTCACGAGCAACCATGTTACTATCTTGAATAATCTTGATCTTTCTGATGGAAGTAAACACTGAATAATTGAAAGAGGTTATACAGTATGAAATACGAGAAAGCCTATCAGATCTCTAAGCTATTAATGGATGGACAGGAACACTATTTGTTCCGGCTTGTACAACAAAGTTGGAATTGAAAAAAGGGCCTAAGAGCGTTCGTGCTCGCAAGAAATTTCTTACTCGCATGACGAGAGCACTAAGTGCCATTAAAAGAACACTAGGTTTAGAACGCCTAGTCTACAACATATTAATTCAATGGAAGGGATCAGGTTACCATGACAGATTCTCGAATTTAACGCCAAAGATGAAATAACATTCTACTCCAGGCAGAACCCGTAAGTAGGGGAAATGTGACGTCAGCCTCACTCCACTTCTGTTGGGGATGATCGACTTCCGCGTAGAGTTGTTTACATTCTCTGTCCGTGCAAAGGTTCATCAGTGTAATTTTCAAAAAGGATTGTAATAAATTCATTGTATTTATAATGCGTTATCTCATTTCAAGGTTTACAATTATACTAGATTTCCTTATTTATTTATATATTTGGCTGGAGTGCGTTACAATGTTGAATGACAGCATTGACATCCGGTCATATAGCTATCATTCACTTATCAACGTACAGTTTATTTATCGTCCTATCACTAGTAAAACCAGTTGAAGACCAGTAACGCAAGTTTTGTAAAAACAGGAATTAAAACTTTATTAATGCACGAAAAATCATAATAAATTCTTCAAATAAAGTAATTGGTTTGTTGCCTGCACGCAACATTTCGGATTTATTTCATTTTAGTAGAATACAGAGCACGGAAAGACAAGTCGGGGACTGTACTTAACTTATTTTACACAAAAAGTGGACTTAATCGGCTTTACTAATAATAGGACGATATATACATAGGTGGACCTTCTTACATTATATGCACACACACATTTTAAAATTTATTTTACATGTCTTTTAACTTACTGTATTTATTTTCCTCATTCATTTTTCTCTTACTTTCTAAAGGTATGTTCCTAAGGATTTTATTATCTGTTCGTTTGTAATTTCTTAATAGCGTATTGTATACCTGCCGCCGCGAGAATGAATGTTGATTCAGCCGACCGTAACTAGAACACCATTACCGCACTGGTAGAAAAGGTGGGTGGGGTAAGAAGGGGTAGTAAGACAGTCGCTCTGAGGAGCTACAGTTCTGCAGGTCTGTTCTACTCCAAAGACAACCATTGGAATTATTATTATTATTATTATTATTATTATTATTATTATTATTATTAAGGGGATACCCGAAACACCTTGTGGAAGCAATTAGATCTCTCTATAAAGAAACCAGCATATGCTTAGTGATAGGAGGAAACTTGACAGAAGCGATTCCCACTAATAAAGGAGTAAGACAGGGCTGTAGTATCTCGCCGACACTTTTTAATATTTACATTGACGACATGTTTAGAACATGGAAATCTTATGTTACTCTAGGAATATATTTAAAGAACAACACTTTCTTGAACTCCCTTTTATATGCTGATGATAAAGTAATTATCCAAGACAGTGAGGATAAATTACAGAAATCAATTTATGTTTTAAATAAAATAACAAAAGAATATAATTTTAAAATTGCAGCTCAAAAAACCAAAACAATGGCATTTAAAGGAAAATACCCAATAAGGACAAAAATAGTAATCGATGAAATAATTATAGAACAGGTTAAATATTTTAAGTACCTAGGATGCTACATTTCATATGAAAGAGATATAGACCTGGATAAAAAACTTAATAACTTTCGAAATGTCTGTGGAACAATCCATAGATCTTTAAAAAACAAAACAAGAAAAGATACACGGATAAAATTTTTCAATACAATCGCAGTACCTATGCTAACTTATGGAAGTGAAGCCAGAATAATGACAGAAAAAGATAAATCAAAAGTCCAGGTAGCAGAAATGAAATTTATGAGAAGTACACTAGGATGTACAATACAAGATAAAAAGAAGAACATAGATATACGGAAGAAATTAGAGGTGGAACCATTGCTGGAGAAATTAAAGAGAAATAACAGAAGGTGGTGTGAACATCTACAAAGGATGCCGAACTACAGACTGCCAGCTTTAGCAATGGGATATAAACCAAAAGGAAGACGAGATGTAGGAAGACCAAGAGCGAAATGGGCGCCGGAACAGGTTCAACATGAACCTAATCCTTGAAGTGAAGAAGAAGAAGAAGAAGAAGAAGAAGAATTATTATTATTATTATTATCATCATCATCATCATCATCATCATCATCATCATCGTGGGAGGTGACAGGCAGGTGAACTCTGCATTATTGTTCTAATTAAACTTGTTTTTCCTCAAATTTCGACGTGACAACGATAACTTGGCAGCTAGTGATGTCAGTTTGTCGTAACATTGTACTGCTTCTTCCCGACAAGTAGTTACTCTTTTATTTATATATTATATTTTCCAAACTACTGCATTTCCCATATTATAGTATAAATCTCTCCACCCAGAACGAAAATATTGCAGTTCTTCATTGTTATATATATATTACAGCTTTGACCTATATCGCAAAGTAACTACCCATACTGTAGGCTGATTTATAGCAACGAATGGCAGTTCTTGGTTCTTCACAAACAACGGACCGGTAACATTAAGAAAGAATTATTTTATATATCGGAACTTTGTGCTTTATTTTAAACTTACAGACATACAGGGTGAACAGTAAGTATGGAATATTGATAATAACTTCTTAAATTTTAATTTTACAAACAACAGTTTTATACAAAAGCTATTGGGGATAAACCATACAATATGTTACCAGTGTTCGAAAAAAGTTAGTTATTCTGGCATACAGGGTGCGACAGTAAATTTCATTTTTTAAATGGCACTCTATATTAAAATTTACGTATTCCGAATCACCAATAAGTTTTACGTATGAATGTGTAGAAGTTTTATCCGTTCACCCATTTTATGGCTTTCGTCTTAATAAAAAGTGAAATGTTACTAACGCATTTGTACGAGTCATCATTACTATCTCACTGCATTTATTAATGTGTAAGATTAAACCCCAATCTAGTATATACAGTCACGAAGCTCAATATCTAGTAAATATGCATCCATAGGTAGTTGGTAGCCACTAGGATCGCTAATATCGCCTCAGTACAGACAATGCGAAATAGTACCGGCACAGTCCTAGCACCCTCACAACTCAAGATTCATTACTGTATATACTGGACTGTGATTAAACTTAGTTTTTCCTTTGATATGGATTATTATTATTATTCTTCCAGGTTATTTTATGTAATCCATTTTAATATGTGTTATACATTATATCCATTCAAGTTTTTAAAGGAGCCAGTGCTGTTACGAAAAGGCTTCATTTAACCTTTATTAAGTCCTGTAGCTAAGTCCTTCTGCCCTTTGTACTGAGGTGAGGATGGCGACTCAAGAATTCACACACCCAAATCATATCCTGCAGTCTTTTGTTGCATATTGAATTTAGTTGCTATATTATTTGTCTCTCAGCAAGTTTATACAAATATACTAGTTCCTTCAATTCAGTTACGTTCAGTTCATGGGCCTAATCGACTCAGTCGAGTATTTTCAAAGTTCTTTTGACCCAAATAAATTCTGTTCTTTCATAGAAATTTTTATCCACCGTGTAGGCCTACAGTGTCCGCCATCTCATTGTAACCGTGACTTATTGTATAAAAATACTTTATTGCTCCAGTTTGAAGCTTTTCTTGATTGCTGTAATGCAGCGTTTGTGTTTTCCCGTCTCCATAACTCCTTTATGACTCCCGAACTTCAACTTTTGGCATCTTAATTAGTAGATAAGACTGTCAGAAATTTATGGAAGACCTCTGAATAACATAAGTAAGTGTCCGTTGGCACTCAAATAAAAGTGTCCATTGGATCCAAATAACTTGCCTTGAGTAGTACCATTTGGTAGTACATACAAGCAGTGAATATAATTACTTGTGGATAACCACATTTGAAGGGTTCAGAGCCATAGTGGGCCAAGCGCCATTTATTAAAAACGGAGAAAGCAAGGGTTAAAGTTAAGTGAATACCATAGTTTAATTAAGATTGACATATCATTTAGTTTTAATGTGTATATTTTATATTACTTGCTATATGTTTCCATTGAATTATGGAATTCATTTTAACCCTTGTTTTCTACGGTTTTAGTAAATGACGCTTGGCCCATTATGGTTCTGAACCCTTCATTTATGATTGTGAGGGTTCGTGGCTAGAAAACTGACTATAAACGAATTCATTGTTTTTCACAGAGAGGGAGAAGAGCTTAACAAAAGAATAAACAATTTTACAGGACTATTTGCAAGATGATTGCATACGGTATATTAAAATAGCAATGTCACCAGCAAACATAACAAACAATTAAAATAAAGACCTTGAGTAGCTCAGCTACAATGATTCAACTCTGGAAATGCTATAGGCCTACAATGTTTTAGGAGTTAGCCCGAACGTCCATCGACTTCCAAATTATCGGGACCCTTGTATTGTTCACGGTAGTAGTTGTCTTTTTGGTCTAGATGTCTGTTACGGTTTACTCTTCTCTTATGAGTTAGCTTCCAATGATATGTTCCTTCGGTTTACTTAGGAATATATCTGTATGCATTAGCCTATATAATTCATGCAATTTATAGCATCTAGATGTTTTGGCCTATCTTTTGGACGAATACTGAACTCTCATATGGCGGGCGTTCCTAATCGTATGGTCATTGCGTAGATGTAACAGGATAAGTTCAAGACAAGGAATTAACACCCAGTCCCGTGGAATGGAGATAAAATATCCACCCACGTCGGGAATCGAACTATACACTTTTCGGTTGGGAAGCGCACGCGCTATCGACTGAGCCTTAGTGGCGGACGACCTGAAAAGCTCTATTTATAATAATAATAATAATAATAATAATAATAATAATAATAATGATTTATTTTAGCTGGCAGAGTTAAGGCCGAAAGGCCTTCTCTTCCACTCAACCAGCAAAAAGTATATAAGCTTTTGCAGATGCATGAACTTACAAAGAATTCAACAATTTGATTTAGATAAGAGTTACATGTATACAAGAGTTATTTACGAATTAAACAACAAAATACTATGAACTATTAATTAAACACTGAAATAAACTGTGTAGCAGAATTAAGCTAAAATACGTAGAATGTTAATATATTTCAAATAATATTAGATAATAGAAAGAAATTATTATGACAATTTTGAAAATACAGCACTATCAGGATGATGTCTAAAGAAAGAAGTAACAATGTAGTCAGTGAGAGTTTAAATCAGTATGATTGGAGTGAAATGCTAATAAGGTTATCTTTTAAGGTGTTTATTGTCTTGCAGCACCTAATACTTTGTGAAAAGAAATTCCATTGACGCGAGGTGGATACTGTAAAAGATGATGAATAACAAGATGTTCTATGAAGAGGTATACTTAGTGTGCCACAGATAAGTGAACTGGTATTTATTTGTCTATGCTGTCCATTTTATGCAAAACCCAAATCTCATAATATGACGTAATGGAAATAGTTGGTCGTTAGGGAAGACGTACGTAGCAGCAGTAGCATGTTTGAAATTACTGTCGGTATAATTTCGATATTAATTAGTACTTTCCTGCAGAGCGGAAAGTGATACATTGCATCACTTGTTGGTTCATGTAATCTCTAGTTAGTGTCCTCGTTTCGTTCGCAGTACATCATCCTGCTTGTAAAGTGTCTGAGCTGCAGGTGGTGATCTGCTAATGAGCTTTTCTTGTTATGGCAAAAAACAATAGCATAGCTATATCATATTTTGCAATGTCGTGATCGAATCCGGCAATCCATTAGAGTCAGGAATGTGCACAAATAGATTATATAATGCTTGTGTCATTACGTATGTCAGGTGCTTCAGTTGTTCTCAGAATTCTTTTGTCATCGGTAGCTGTACTGACTGTTCGTGATTGCCTTGGCGTTTTTGCTCAAAGTTCGCATGCACACCAGTCGGATGATTTTTTTAATCGTTCTCTGGTACGTTGATAACCGCCAATTTCAAGGTTTCGGAATTGGACCAAAACTTTCAAGTCAGTCATTCATATTAAAGATGACTATACTGTTAATTGCAATTTATGTTGCAGTATTTTGTATTTTTGTTCAATGCGCATAATTTGTCATAATTAGAGCCCGGATGTTTAGGCATTTATTTTGGTTAAAATAAGCAGGCATATAGGCATTAAAAATAATGAAAATAGGCATTTATTATTCATGGAAACAGACAAAAAATATACAAATACTTAATAAACTATCCCATACGCTATTCACTTTCCTTGATTACATGTCACAACAAGATGCTTTTTTAAGTTGTCAACCGTCAGAGAGAAGGTTTATTATGGTGGAAAAAGAGCTTTCTATTTCTACTGAAGTGATTGGAGCAAACTTAAAACAGCTTCTTTCAGAAGGACTGTTTCTACTTTCTTTCAGAGATCGGGAGAAACCGACTGTGTATTATCTCAAAAAGATGGGTGTGAGAAGGGATTAGTGACTTCAAAGTGCGCGGCGTGACTTCTGCGTGCAAGTGACAACAGTAACGGGACCTGGAGACTTGCTTTTAATACTTCTCTCATCTCCTTTCTTTCGCTGGTAAATCCCGAAGTGACCTGAGCACTGAGGATTATACTGTTCAAACATCTTTGTTAAGTGACATAAAAAATGGAATCGGTTGGGTAGAAAAGTTTACGACTTCTTGGAAACATATGTATTGCTGGAGAATAAGATTCTCAGCAAATATTTGTGTGAGGTGAATATATATTTTTAATTTGTACAACCATTCTTTTTTGTTTTTGATATAATTTATGTGCGGTTTATTTTAAATGCATTAAAAATATAGAAAATATACAATAACGACGTAAAAAGGCTAAAAAAAAAGGCATTTTACCTTAAAATAGACAACGGGAGCTAAATAGGCAAAAAAAAAGGCAAAATAAAAGTTGGGCCTATCGTCCCCAAATGTGTGGAAACGTGTTTATCTCTAATAGGTCTTTCATACATACACTCAGTTTAAAAAAGGCATTTTGCCTAACATCCGGGCTCGAGCTTATAATATTCAGAATTATATCGTTAGCACTGTTGGATTTGAGAGGTGTAAACACTTCTTACGTAGTGTACGTACTATTACTTTTAAAATGTACGTAGGCTAACGTAAATTACAAACATTTTCGAATAAAATTTCACATCGACTGGAATTGATTGGCTGCAATGAAGTACCTGCTGGGGGGTGACTGTTTCGGAGCATTGACATTTGGTGGTTTCGTTCTCTTACTTCAACTGTGCGTGGAATAGAAAGTACTGAAGTATTATAGAACACACTAGGGAACTAACTATAGATGAAGTACAATTCCAAAGTGTAATAGCCTATTGGTTTCTTAACGGTTATAATTACACGCAGCGAAAAAACATCAGCGTGATTGTCCAGGAAAACAGTATCTCTTTTGCTTTCGGACCTTAACTCTTTAAATTTTGTTTCAAAACTGTTGTTACCTACATTAGCCTATGTAAATTTTAAAAATAGAACAAAATAAGCATTCTGGTACAAATGAGCTGCTCGGGTAAAGACAATGTTAAGTGACATTTTCATTATTCATGAAAATAAAGTTATTTCACGTGCTCTTTTCAGTGCTATTTCTCTTTTGTATGTGAGATGTTTTATATTGAAGTTTCAAATGTTGGCAATACATGTCAGTGCTACTTGAGTATGAGTTTTTCACACATTAAAGTTAGTGTATTTCAAAATGTAGTTTTAGTCACTTAACATTGTCTTCACCCGAACAGCTCAAATATTCGAGAATGGCAAGGCTTGTGGTGCCTTCAAAGATACATCTTGAGCTTGTATATGAAGACTATGAGGAAGGCGGAAAATAAGAAAGACTGAATAATGATGGATTCGCAGTGAAAGACCTGCCCTTGGGCAGAACACTATGAATGAATGAATTAGTCGAATTTGTAGGCCTAATATCCTACAATACTATAAGGAGTAGCTTTTTTTTTTTTTTTAATTTTCAGATGTTCGCTGTCAAGATCTGATGTACTGTTAAAGGATAGAACAAATATCACAACATTTAGCGATCATACAAAAATGCCCCATGTCATGGTTCTTTCAATAAGCATAACAATTACCGTACGGTTGGGTTAGCTTGGGTTATGTTAATTTGGCTTCTATCTCTATTTGTTAGTCCCTCTTCAGGGAATTGCACGGATTGGGACTGTCCTCGCACGGAGGCCGCTCGGGTAGGCCCCATTGTGCTATCCGGGATGGAATGGTATGCATAATCTAAGCTCCCCACCCACGATACAGATCCCTCTGCGCTCCGCCTCCTAGCTCGCCTACAGCCTACATGATCCCTTTACCTTTCCACGTAGGCCTCACTCCGGTCCCACGAGTTACCATGAGCCCAGTGGAGAGCCTACTGTTCATAGAGCTACCACCAACAACGAATGACCGCATATCCACGAGGTTCAAGTTCGTCGGCGGCCCGCAGCCGACTCTACAGCGATGTAGTAAGCTTGGTTAGACCTTTAAGTATGTTTAATGACTTTCCTATTACTTACTAACTTATAGCTTTTAAAGAACCCGGATGTTCATTGCTGCCCTCACATAAGCCCGCCATCAGTCTCTATCCTGTGCAAGATGAATCCAGTCTCTACTAGCATATCCCACCTCCCTCAAATCCATTTTAATATTATCCTCCCATCTCTGTCTCAACCTTCCCAAAGGTCTTATTCCCTCCGGCCTTCCAACGAACACTCTAAATTATTAGGGATCATCAGTGTAAGATTTTTTATATTCGACAGATATTGGAGAAAAAAATGGGAGTATTGAGGGTACAGTACATCAGTTATTCATAGATTTAAAAAAGGCATATGACTCGGTTAAAAGAGGATTTTTATATGATATTCTTATTGAATTTGGCATTCCCAAGAAACTTAGTTTCATTAGGCTAATTAAAATGTGTCTCAGTGAAATGCACAGCAGAGTCCGTATAGGTCAGTTTCCGTTGGATGTTTTTTTCAATTCACTGCGGGCTAAAGCAGGGAGATGCATTATCACCTTTACTTTTTAACTTTCCTGTAGAATATGTCATTAGGAAAGTTGAGGATAACAGAGGGGGTTTAGAATTAAACGGGTTAAATCAGCTGCTTGTCTATGCGAATGATGTGAATATATTAGGAGAAAATCCACAAACTATTAGGGAAAACATGGGAATTTTACTTG
Source organism: Periplaneta americana (assembly GCF_040183065.1). Taxonomy (NCBI): domain Eukaryota; kingdom Metazoa; phylum Arthropoda; class Insecta; order Blattodea; family Blattidae; genus Periplaneta; species Periplaneta americana. The sequence continues at coordinate 134,589,567 of NC_091127.1, forward strand.
AATAAGTAAAGAAATAGGTTTAGAAGTAAATCACGAAAAGGCAAAGTATATGAGTATGTCTCGTGACCAGAATATTGTACGAAATGGAAATATAAAAATTGGAAATTTATCCTTTGAAGAGGTGGAAAAATTCAAATAAATATAAATGGCACTCGGGAGGAAATTAAACGCAGAATAAATATGCGAAATGCGTGTTATTATTCGGTTGAGAAGCTTTTATCATCCAGTCTGCTGTCAAAAAAGCTGAATGTTAGAATTTATAAAACGACTTTCCTATACATAATAAAATGAAGATGTGCTTGTGATTTAAGTTGCATGTTAGGCTATATTTGAATACTGATATTCTCGTGCGTTCCGTGTAACTCATTTTGCATGTCATAAATACGTGTTTATTTTTCCGTGATGAAGAAAATGACCTGGAAATCGGATGTCATACAGTAGTAATACCGTCCAGTAAAGATACTATAACTTAGAATGCAGTTCTATAACGTTGAGTTTTTTTTTACATGGACAAGTTACCAGCCGTAGCGCAAACTACAACTTCGAGGACCAGGGATTTCTTATTCGGAATTATTCTTTACCTTCTGTACGTGAATGTACGAAACTTACAGAACCCCCCTTTCAGATTGCAATCCCAGAAACAGAAGGAAAATGAAGCTTGAGCAGAGAAGATCACTTAATTTTCGAGGAGAATTTTTATCCGCTATAATTTTAAATTTAAACGAAATGAGTCGAACGGCATAGTCCATGCAAGTAATGCCATTAGAATGCTTATTGTACTTGACGCCAAAATGAAAGCTTATTATTCTCTAAAACATGACAGTTCTCATTACTTTCTCCACCACTTTCACTACTGTTACAGGATCACATGTTTATAACAGCCTTTTCGTAACATATAATTAACGTAAACACCGTATAAAATTCGAATAAATTTTACAACTTTTGTTATATTGCTAAAATGTCTTAACACAAACACTACTTACATCAATATTTATTTAAGAGAATAATATAAAGATCTCTTGTGAATGATCATTGTGGAATGATAAAATTGTTGCTTTTATAGGACAGGATTTCTCCTTTTATTTCTTTGTATTAGTTACAAGCAAATTAACGTATACATTATTATATCACACTTTCACAGAATAGGTAAACTCTAGCTGCTTCTCACCTCAGTACTATTCTCTTGATTCCGAAGAGGCCTCTGACGGATAAGGCAAAAAAAAAAACGAACTGCAGAAGTGGCGAGCAATATGTCTTCGAAGGTTGCAGTGTTCTGGGCGTTCAAAAAAAGATTACAACTGTCTATTTAGTTTTCTATATGAAGTAAATAAATACATAATGAATGAATAAATATTATATGCATGAGTAAATTAAATAAAATTAATATGCTATTGGACATATAGAATACGACTTACACAAAGCCCATTATGCAAATAGGAAGAAAAAGTGACGCGTCATATGACAACACACAGTGAGTTGGCGACGATCTTTCCCACGGTCTGTTTGATAACTCTTATCACTATGGCAGCCATGAGAGATGAACAATTTGTTGTCAGTGGTTTTGACTTCTGTGTTAAAATCAAGTAAAAACCAGTTTTATCCCAGTTAGTGAAAGCACAGAGTTTACCGACTCCGTAGTCCAGGTTTCGAACACTGGAAATATTGAAAATCCCTATTTTCTAGACTTGGAATCTACTTACACCATTCGTAGCTGAAAGAATGGGAATAATAATAATAATAATAATAATAATAATAATAATAATAATAATCCTTCACGAATGTTAGACTAAATGGTCCGTTCAGCGAACAAATGCTGTCGAACGTTTCAATAACCTTCTTTCCCTTCTCGGTCGATAGTCTAACATTTGTCGGGGGTAACCTGAAATAAAAGTGAATAAAATTACTCCAATCACAAGCCATGAAGGCCCACAGGATAGAGGAAGGTAAAGGCTGCGTCTTTGCGATCGGCATTATTAGCAATAAAGATGCCAGTCCTATTGTGCGTGCTTGCCGCAATTACCTGCAAGGAAACCTCCCTGGAATTAATTTCTGTTAGAAGCTGAGTCTATCCCAAGGCCAGTGACGGAGAGAATTTTTCTCCGTTCCACTCATTCTTCATCATATGATAACGCAGAATTTCTGCATGGAAATATCACATGTACTTCGGTACATCGTAATATATGATATGCGAAAAATAATCACTTAACGTGATTTAAGACGGCGCTTATTCCGTCGGATCCCGGCCGCTTAGTCACTCGTAAGAGTGCACCTCCGCACACTGTGTGTACAGTAGTGGCAAAAAAAACCGGACCGACCCTTGTAGCTGATACAAAAGAATCCTGTGCTGGGTATTGTGTCAAACTGTGGTAATTTCAATATGGATAGTGAAGCCAGAGGTATGTACTGCTATTTAATGTAGAAATACGGGCGTACTGGAATTGATTCCCAAATCTGTGAGTCGGTTCCCAGATCGTCCCAGAGCTACACCCGAGTTGGTTCCAGGTTGATTTCATCTGTGTACTGCAATTGGTTCCCGCGTTAGATCAAGGCAGAAAACATTTCCTTCCCATTTTATACAGACTTCGGACTGTTAACTATCTACGATAGTAGGTAGGTTCAAAATGTTTTGTGCTTGGCGGACACGCTACGTCGAATAACTTCATAATTTTATTTCTTTACTGGTCAAAATTTGTAACAAACGTGTCCTGTACTTTCACTGTCACTACTCTGCTAATCACTGAAACTTATGATCGGTATTTCTATTTCAACGTATATGAAGCCACGGCTGTCCTGTACTGTCACTGTCACTACTCTGCTAATCACTTAAACTTATGATCGGCATTTATATTTTAATGTAGATGAAGCCACGGGTCATGATCGATTATTATAGGTGGTGTTACAGGCAATAACTAGCCTACCTCATCCCCGTTGTTGATATTTGAACACTGCCACTACTGTGCTACATGATCGATTAACATCCCCGTCCCACACAATCTTGGGACCTACTCGCGTTATTGATATTTGATGTTACATTCAATCTTTTTTCACTGAGGTAGCCTACTCATATGAACATGAGGAACCTACTCACGTTGTTGATATTTGAACATGGGGAACCTACTCACGTTGTTGATATTTTGTTTGGGAACCAACTGAAGAACAGCGAGAAATACGCAGTTATCTTTGCCGAATAGAGGTAGAAATGTAATATTGATGCCAGATGAAAATAAAACTCTCAAAGTTTTTTCGTCTAAGTTTGAGGCACTGAAGGAAACAAAAGACTGTAAGAATCCAAGAAATGCAATAAATGTCATTGTTACAATTAATTATACAAGATGTGTTTTGTGACTAGCAAAATTTGAATCTGTGACGCTGAAATCAGCTACAAGAGTCGGTCCTGTTTTTTTTTGCCACTACTGTACATTGTACCACTGTCACACATCTGTGACGCATTGCATGAGGGTTGGCCACTAAAGGGAACCTAAGAGGTGGAACTAAAACGGAGAGGATTCTGTCCGGCATTGGAATGGGAATCCGGTGTGGCTTAGTGGATAGTGCGTCAGCACGTAGAGCTGAGAACACGGATTCAAATCCCGGTGCCGGAGAGAATTTTTCTTCGTTCCGCTCATTCTTCATCACAAAAAGATTGGGCCAATTAGAAAAGTCCATGACCCAATTGAGAATTGAATCTGCGACATTCGGTTTCGTAGCATAACGCCTTAACCACTACGCAACCCAGGTGTAATATTACATTTTTGCTATATGTATTATATTCACTTGTGATTGTATTTATTTTTTGATCTTGTCAGTCTCATTGCCACAGTAAAGCAATGCAGAAACCCTGTTAATTGGCACACACAAAGTTAATATAGTTGAAATCAAAACGTAACAAAAAGAAATCGATTACCTTAGAAATGTAATAGAACTAGAGGCCAGTTAAATAAGTCCTGAGCATATTAGTGCAACTATACTGTTTTCACGGTATGAATTGACAGGCGTCAACAAATACGACACCATTAACAAGACACAAAGCATAGCTCACGCCTTCCACGCTGTCGTCAAAACAATCTGTACAAGGAAATGGATTGTGTGATCTATTGTTAAGAAATTTGTTAACCTTGTGAGTTGTGAAACGCACTTCTCAGTGAATGTCAGTGGACTGCCAGTAGGAACATGGGTGATATGGTGATTTATGTTTGGGCCAGTAGTGTGTATATCCTTAACATGACAAGGTGAAACAGCTTGAAACATTGATAAATTTCAGAAGAAGATTCCTTTTAGTAGCGTCCTTGATCCGAATTTATGATTGGCCTACCAAACAATTGATATTTTCTGAGACTCAGAGACTCAATGAATCACTTTAGGAAGTCACAGACATCACCCCTGCGGTGGTTGAGTGGTTAGACCTCTGACCTGTCACGCAGGCGGCCCGGGTTCGAGTCCCGGTCAGTCAATAGTGACACTTGTGGCGGACAAGGACGCAGTTGGGGTTTTTATCGGGGTTCTCCCGTTTTTCCCCATATTAGGGATTTACATAATTCCGTCACCATTTCTTCATTTCATCGTCATTCCATAGCATTCCCTATCGCCGGCTGGCGACGCACGGAGGGGGCTGGCCTAGGGACGAGGGCGGGGTTGCCTGCTCGACACCTGGGCACGCAGCGAACCTTAGTGTAGTCAGCCGGTGTGGGTTTGCCTAGCCTGAGGGTTAGCGCAATAGACCTTAACAGGTCGCAGTGCTGGGCCATAGTGTCCCCCTCTCGTAAATTCAATTCAATTCAATTCAAAGCTACAGACATTCTTCCTTACGTTCATTCCTGTAGAAATCAGAAATAACATAGACAGTCGCTGTCCATTAACACAAAAACAATTGTTTTTTCTGTTGCATATTCCCCATAGACTGTCCTGTCACTAAAAAAAAAAATATTATTTCTACTTTGTGCACAAGATTAAAGTCCTTTTAAACGGTTATTTTTTCATCAACACACGCGCAGGAATAACTACTACCAAGTGATCAAATTTTGTCCTTTATGCGCCAGTAAGTTTGCTGCTTCATCATTCAGTTAGTCATGTTGGAATATTGCAGATCTTACAACAGTTGTGAGTCATATGTCGACGCGAGTTGAAAAATGTATACAGATGCATTTATGTATGAGTGTAAGTGGCGATCACCATGATGCTACTTTTAAATTGAAAGTTACGCATCACAAGGAAAACATGGAAATAACCTGCGTTGGTTTGGCAAGTGAATTTTTAGTTAATAAAAAAGAGAAACGTCGTGTGTGGTAAAATATTCAGTGGTTCAACAACTCGCGTATTTTACTTCTAGGGATTGAGGATGAAAGAACTCTTATTTCAGAAATAACCTGAGATGGACGGTAACACGTTTTGAGTTATTGCAGTTGTTTTTTCTGTATTTGCAGACACTAGAAACAACATTAATTGAACCTCTTTTATTAATTTAGGATCTTTAACTTAAATTTGGGATTCTCCTGAAATTTATATATCTTCCAAGCTTGCCGATGTCACTGCAAGGCAACGTCCCGTGAAACTGCAAGGACTCTTAGCGGACAAAGCAGAAAACGAAGTAAAAATATAATAGCGAACAAAGTACGGTACGTTAAATGACTGCAAAGGGTAGACCCTAGGGAAAAAAATCACCGAGGTTAAGTCTAAGGATGAATTACATGATAGCGTATATAAGAAAGGAGAAAATTAATACAGTTTCAAGTTGACATAGGGCGCGCAGGTATCTCACAGTCAGTAGAATAGTCACGGACTGTTAGTTCCCGAGTTCAGTCCGTGATGCTAGTAGGATATTTCTTGTTCCTACAACTTCTGGAATGGCCTCGACGGTCACTGAGCTTCCTGTTAAACTGAGTACTAGATCGTTCCCGGTCAGGAGTGTTTTTTTAGTTGTTTATTTAACGACGCTATATCAACTACTAGGTTATTTAGCGTCAATGAGATTGGTCATAGAGAGATGATATTTAGCGAGATGAGACCGAGGATTCGCCATAGATTATCTTGCATTCACATTACGGCTGGGGAAAACCTCGGAAAAAACCCAACCAGGTAATCAGCCCAAGCGGGGATCGAACCTGCGCCCGAACGCAACTTCAGACCAGCAGGCAAGTGCCTTAACCGACTGAGCCACGCTGGTGATTGTCAGGAGTGTGGTGCCCATCAGACTAGTGTTGGCAGTATTCGAATAAAAAAATACGAATTATTCGATTCTTGTAAGTTCTCGAGATATATCTCGAATCGTGAACAAGTATTCGAATACTTTGCTCAGGTGCTAGATGCTGACAGGAGTTAAGAATGAGAACAGGAAGAAACAGTATAGAGAACACTGATTGCTCATCAGTTGTATACATACAAACATGACGTAGTTGCGTGTAATGAAGACTTGCTCCAGATCGTCCCTCTTTGTCTCATCTCCCCTTTCTTTCTCCACGGAACGCAGGAATCAACGTTTTTACCGGAAGTTGCACATAGCTGCAGCACGTGATTAGAATAATAAACGAATATGAAGTCTTGTGCTTGCACAATGCACTGCTGTCGCTGCTATCGTTATCGCTGTCATGCTGATTTTGAATAAGAGAACCGAGAAGCGAGAACCTTCCGGTGAGTAATCAAATCGCTATTCGAATGATGAAAGTATTCGAGAAATTTTATTCGATTAAATTATTTGGTTCTTAATATTATACATCTTGATTACACAACTTTTAACACTATATCACACGGAATATGTATTATGTCTTTCTCGTGTTAAATTTTACCGTACCTGGTTAACATGTTTGAGCCTTTTACGGGCCAAGACCAGCACCAACCAGTTCTGAAGATGGCCCATAACAGGCTGAAACACGTTGGCCAGGTACGGTAAAATTTAACACGAGAAAGACATATAATACATCATCATCGGTACCACTACAGCCCGGGTCGAGCCTCGGCTTCTTTCAGGATTCTTCGCCATTTGTCCCTATCTCTTGCTACAATCCACCAATTCTTCAGCCTTTGAACATTTTTTCCATATGCAGTCCTCCCATCGAAGCTTAGGTCGTCCTACTCTCCTCCTTCCCTCGACTTTGTACTCCAATACTCTTCTAGGTATATCGTTCTCTTCCATCCTCCTTATATGCCCTGCCCATCTTAGTCTTGAAATCCTGATCGATTGTATAATGTCAGCGGATTTGTAGAGTTCATATAACTCATTGTTATACCTTAGTCTGCATCCATTACCATCGTTAATAGGGCCAAAAATTCTACGTAATATCTTCCTTTCAAATACCTATATCAGTTTCTGTCATAGCCCAAATTTCGGAGGCATACATAAGAGTTGGCCTAATTAATGTTTTATAGATTCTGCATTTAGTTGCACGAGAGAGCAGTTTAGATTTAAATTGTTTTTTTAAACCAAAGTAACTTCTGTTGGCTATTTGGATTCTTCTCTTAATTTCTTCTGTGGTGTCACTGTTATTGTTTACTAATGATCCAAGATAAATAAAGCTTTGTACTTTCTCGAATTTATACCCATCAATAACAATGTGTCTCTCAGATTCTCCATGTTTACCATATTTACCACTTACTGTCATATATTTAGTATTATCTTCATTAATTTTGAGACCCATTGATTCTTCTGAATTTTTGATGGCCCTGAACGTCCCATATAATACATATTCCGTCTTAATATTATTCGAGAACAGACTATTCCATTTTTAAAATGATTCGATTCTATCCATTACTACACCAGACCATCTCATTCTAGTGTGGAGATCATGACGGGATGAAACTCTACCTCCATGCGCTTTCATGGTGTCTAAAGGGGATACCTTTATCTTTATCAGCTGACATTACGGTTTTTCTTATTTCACGTTGTAAATGTAACTCGTCCGCACTCAATTTTTGATACGAATTCGCGGCCTTAGGACATGGGCTCATTACTCAACAACTGGAATTACGAAATCGCAATAAAATTATAACCTTTTACAATCCTTATGAAACACGTCAAACCTTGATCTCCCACGGAGAAACTGTGGAGGTGCGGCCGAATGTGTTGTCCTTCGTGTGACGTATCGACCCTCGCTGGGAGGATTTTCATTAAACTTTCAGTTTTTAGTTCTTTTTTCTTATTTCTTTGGTTGGATTAAATCGAGCGATATCCTTAAGTGTTTTCTCCCCTTGTCATTTTTCATCTGACATTACTCTCCAGATCCGTGAGCACCATATAGCGGCAATGCAGATACTATTGTATTCAATTTGATTTAATACTTGATCGTCGTCATCATCATTAGTAATTAAAGTAATAATTATGATTGGATTTCTGAAGGAAAGGACAGAGGAAATAGTTGCTGTAGGTAAATCTGTCTATATTTCTGGAAGAGTTGGCTTCTCAAACTTTATTATTTGCATGTTCGAGAGGTGCGCATGAGTCTCGAGCAAGCAGTCCATCTTCTCCAATTCCATTAAAGTATGACAATAAAGATCATGGGCATTAAAGTTCAGTCCGGCATCGGAACTGGAATCCGGTGTGGCTTAGTGGTTAAAGCGTCAGCACGTAGAGATTAAAACCCGGGTTCGAGTCCCGGTGCCGGAGAGAATTTTTCTCCGCTCCACCCATCCTTCATCATATGGTAATGCAGAATTCCTGCACGGAAATATCATATGTACTTCGGTACATCGCAATAATGTGATATGCGTAAATAATCACTTAGGGTGCTATGCATAGACATTTCGCTAGTCCGCGCTACGAGTTTGCTAAACTAGCCCCGGCTGTCGAGTGATTACTTGCACAGGATGCATATCATATCGCTAACACTGGTTTATCATCATCATCGTCCTTGCAGGTATTAGGCCTAGTGGCCTGTTACGGTCTCCGTCCATCTTTTCAGGGGGCGTCCCAAAGATCGTCTTCCATGTGGTATATAGCGGAGAATTTGTCTTGGGAGTCTGGAACGGTCCATTCTATTGACATGGTTAAGCAATTTTTGTCTACAGTGGTTGAGATGTTCATAAATAGGTGTAATTTTCAATTCTTTTGTAATTAGTTCATTCCTTTTGTGATCAAGTCTTGCTAGAACTTTATATGCTTTTAACCTGGTATGTTTTTGGGTTTTCGTGGTTGTGAAAACCTGGTTGATGGTTTTTAAGGCTCCATTAAAATGTTGAATATTTTCAGATATATCAGTAACAGGTAAATATGTCAAATTATAACCTAAATATTTAAATGAGTTTACCTATTCTAACGTATGGGTTCCAACGCAAATTTTACTCCTAACTGGCTGTTTACCTTGGAACGCCATAATTTTTGTTTTGTTTGGGGAAATTTTCATATTGAAATTTTGTGCTATTATATTCAGGTGATGTATTGAGTATTGCATCACCTGAATATAATAGCACTAGTTTATGAATACAAAAAACGTTAGTTTGCTGATCATCCACCGGAAGCTCGCGCTAAGAATGTCTATGAATATGGCCCTTAGTGATTTATGATGGCGCTCATTCCGTCGGATCCCGGGCACTTAGTCACTCGTAATGAGTGCACCTCTCCACAAAGTGTGCTGGACATTGTGCCACTGTCACACATCTGTGACACAGTGCATGAGGGTTGGCCACTAAAAGGAAACTAAGAGGTGGAACTTAAACTGAGAGGATTCAGTCCGGTGTGCCTTAGTGGTTAAAACGTCAACACGTAGAGATTAAAACCCGGGTTCGAGTCCCGGTGCCGGAGAGAATTTTTCTCCACTCCACCCATCTTTCACCATATGGTAATGCAGAATTCGTGCACAGAAATATCATGCGTACTTCGGTACATCACAATAATAAGATATTAAGTTGTTTCTATATAAGTTACATACGCTGTTGATCATTTGCTTCGGCACTCTATCATTATGTAGAATTGCAAGTAATTTTTCTCTGTTATCTCTCTTAATGTAATCTATAAATGCAATATGAGTATCCATGTTAATTTTCTCTTATTCATTTTTGTATAGCCTTCTTCTCTTTCCCTTTTTCACTTTAATTTATCCTCGCCCTCCTCTTCCCTCTCCCATTATACTTTCCTTCTCATTCTTTTCGTCCAAAGCCTGACGTCTTTCGTTTCGCCTTGTCCCAATCGGTAGATGTGTATTTATAAGTTACTATTCTTTCAAAAGTAGTGGTAACGGGTCTCCTTGATGCATTTGGCATAGACCGTTTGAAACGATAGGAACAACTTAATGCGTTGTCTACGATTAGTGGTGGGTAAATTCCTGGGATCTTTGCCAGCAGGAATATTTCCGAAAAATTTCCAGTCACCAAAATGGAAAAGATTGTTAAAATTAGCTGCTGTTATTGAACGTATAAGAACATAAACATTGAAATTATTCTGAAAATTCTACGAACTTCTTCATATTATATAAAACACAGGAAACCATTAAATATGAACACATGTCTTATCTTTCTTTAATAATTATTAACTTTTAACAACTTTACAAAAAATGTCCTTTTTTCAATCGACTGCAATTTTATTGCTATTTTAGATTGAAGTTAAAATACAAAGTGTAATATAAATAAAAATAATATAGAGGTCGGTTTGAAAGTCTTATCAACAATAATAAACGTGTTTACTGTATGTACAAATTATGACATGATCCCGAAAAACGGGAATTTTAAGTACGGGGTGGGATGGCGGGAATTCGGAATTTTTAGTATTACGTGTATTATATATGGCGGCCGGGTAGCTCAGTTGGTAGAGCAGCTGGCTACGGACTGGAAGGTCCGGGGTTCGATCCCAGGTGGTGACATGATTTTTTTCTCGTTGCCAAACTTCCAGAACGGCCCCGAGGTTCACTCAGCCTCCTATAAAATTGAGTACCGGGTCTTTCCCGGGGGTAAAAGGCGGTCAGAGCATGGTGCCGACCACACCACCTCATTCTAGTGCCGAGGTCATGGAAAGCATGGGGCTCTACCTCCATGCCCCCCAAATGCCTTCATGGCATGTTACGGGGATACCTTTACCTTTTTACCTTTACGTGTATTATATATTGTATTATTTCTTGCAATTTTGCCAGCTATGATGTTAGTGTAGTACAGATTTTCACTTCTACACTTTTGAAAGTTATGTTTACTTTTATATTAATAACTTCTTCGACTGTTATATATACAGCGACTCTGCATTACAATATTCTATCAAGACATTCTGTACATGTATAAGTATGAATATCGTTTTCAGGTTTAGGTGTAAATACATTTTGCTGATTCAATTATGGGTCACATTACACTTAAATTTTCATTACAGTTCAACGTAAACCGTTGTCTCTCTCTACGTTATTGTGTAATAGTTTAAAACATTAAAAAACACAAGTTAAGAGAAAGGAAAAAAATTGTGAATTGAACATTCGATATGTTCACCGTGAGAAACGGAAATAAAAATAATACTTAAGGTAGATTTTAATGTTTGTGCAAACATTTCATGCACAACGAAAAGCGTGGAAATGGAATTAATATTTGAGGAGAAAAATTCGCTCCGGCGCTTGTGATCGAACCCGGGTCCTTGGTTCTACGTACCAAGCGCTCTGGCCACTGAGCTACGCCGAATTCAATCCACAGCACCAGATCGAATCTTCCTCCTTCACTGTTTTCCTTTGTGGTCTGACTCCAAGTTAGGCATATATATTGAAGTATATGTCTAGTGTCAACTGCCATTATACTGGGAGTGCACTCAGTTGGGTGACTTATTTGGCCGGGATTCCGCAGTTATGATGCAATGCTAGCTATGAGAATATTATGGATTTTTCTCCTCAAATATTAATTGTCAACATTACAGAGATTATTCTGTAGGACAAATTAATAAATCCATAATATTCTCATAGCTAGCATTGCATCATAGCTGCGGAATCCCGGCCAAATAAGTCACTCAACTGAGTGCACTCATAGTATAATGACAGTTGACACTAGACATATACTTCAACATATATGCCTAACTTGGAGTCAGGCCACAAAGGGAAACACTGAAGGAGGAAGATTCGATCTGGTGCTGTGGATTGAATTCGGCGTAGCTCAGTGGTCAGAGCGCTTGGTACGTAGAACCAAAGACCCGGGTTCGATCACAAGCGCCGGAGCGAATTTTTCTCCTCAAATATTAATTGTCAAATTACAGAGATTATTCTTTAGAACAAATTAATAAATCCATAATATTCTCATAGCTAGCATTGCATCATAACTGCGGAATCCCGGCCAAATAAGTCACTCAAATGAGTGCACTCCTAGTATAATGGCAGTTGACACTAGACATATATTTCAACATATATGCCTAACTTGGAGTCAGGCCACAAAGGGAAACACTGAAGGAGGAAGATTCGATCTGGTGCTGTGGATTGAATTCGGCGTAGCTCAGTGGTCAGAGCGCTTGGTACATAGAACCAAGGACCCGGGTTCGATCCCAAGCGCCGAAGCGAATTTTTCTCCTCAAATATTAATTGTCAACATTACAGAGATTATTCTGTAGGACAAATTAATAAATCAATAATAGTGGAAATGGAATCTTAATATAGCAATTTATTAATGCCTACTTTGTTTCCACTATTCCGCTATAACCTAAGAGAAATATTAAATATGGATGTCTTTTATTTGTTTTACTGTTACATTATTTCTGAGAGACGTATTGATTTGGCATTTAAAAACAGTCTAAGGTCTCTGTTTTTATAGATAATTAAGTATATGGTAGGAAGGCGGGATTTTGTATGCTGTAGTGAACCAAAGGGCGCTGACAGCGAAAAAATATTAGGCTATGTTGTAACTTGTAATAATTGGCAAACTAAAGAAAATTAAGAATAGTAAAAAAAATTCCAGTGTGGGAATATTCCCGTCCTACATCCCAACACTGTGTACGATTGTGTTGCACTGTTTACTTTTTACTCCTGAATGATAGATCACTCTTGGACCACAGATAATACACTTGAATTTCCTCTACTTATGCACTACAAACGTGAAGATCGTACTCTGTCGTATTTCATACTTGTTTAGTCAAGGTCAACACAACTCTTGAAGGGGCCTCCAACTAAGAGAACAAAGGTTTGACCACAGTCGAACGTCCGGGTCAGTGGCGGGATTCAAAGTCATGATCATGTCGTCCATGCAACGTTGAAGTTGCTCCTTGATCTTCTGAGTAAATCGCTGCTGGTTGTAAAATTAGATGGAAATCCAAAAATAAATTTTCCTTAGTTAGACATGTGTAGTGTTGTGTGGATAAAGAGGTATTATGAATTTTAAATCCATTGCATTATATGGTAGCACTTTCACCGACGAGTTTACGTAAATACCAGGTCATAGGTGATGCTGTGGTTAAATGATCATTTATGCCACCGTGAAAGTGAATGTATATTACGGCGTCATTGATCATGATGAGAGAGAACTTTCTTCGAATGTGGATTTTTTTTTCACGTGAATATGAAAAAGGAAGGATCGTATGCAAGTTGACATTAGATTAAATTGGATGGTCCAAAAACCTATCCATTTTGATCAGTGTTTGAAATTTTGAAATCCCGTCCTTAATTTTACACAGAGATGGAGACGGCCGTTACGATGATATAACACCAGAAAGAGTTTACAGAGATGTCTCAAAAATATATGTGCGCTCCATGCTCCCGAGATTTGACCTCTCTAGGCTTCTTTGCTTGGGGCTTCTTAAAATCTAGAGTGGACAAAATAAAAATTGACATTGTTAGTCAACTGAGACAATGCAGTTAAGTTCATTTAGCAAATATGCTACAACTTTTCAGAACAGTATTTTGGAATAGTATTTGGGAGTATGTTTAAAATGTGCGTAAAACATAATGTGGCAACCATTAAATTAGTATATTACATTCATAAAACTTAAGTGAGGTTTTTTTTACCACTTCGTATTACATTTGTACTGAGGAATTTGCCTCTTTGTCTGATTGTTGACGTTTTGTACTTCCCTGGAAACTAACAGTGGTAACCCAGTTATACGCTTTTTTTTACCATATATAAAACTCTTGGGAACCTTTGCGACATCGCCAGAATCGTATCATCACAAACTTATAGATGTGAGTTGTTTCTTTTCATCCCTATTTTATATTTTTTTGTAGTTATTAAAGTGCTCATCGTTTCTTTAATCTGCCTGTACTTTTTATCCCTCTGGTTTGTAATGTGCTTTTGGAAATAAGACCAACTTTCATTCTGTTTGAAAGATGTAATAATTTTACGTGTACTGTCCTATATTATTTATATTGGATATTTCAAGTTTCCTTTTGATGTTACCAATTCCTTTCTGACCACTTAGTGTTACTTCGGCTACAGACTAAACAAATAACGTTCTCTAAATATACTACATATATATATATATATATATATATATATATATATATATATATATATATATAGGCATACACACACTTTCTAACATACTTGCTTCACTATAATTCATGCACAGACAATGTAATGAATAATTATGTACAAGCAGTTTGCACGGTTGATTAATTTGCCCAGGTGTTGAAAGCATTCTCCTCTGACGTTTAAGCAACGCTGACATCGTTGGCTAACATCTGCAGAATTTCAGTAACGTGGTTATGGGATGGTTCCGCACATTATCTTCAATAACTTCCTTTAGGCTTTCGATTGTTGCAGGTTTTCCTCAGTGCATTGTAGGTAACTTTAGAAATAGAATTATGAGAGAACGGTCAGTTCTGAGGGACCTTTTTCGGGAAAAGCAGAGCCAGTGGGTGGCAGCGTAAAATGTTTCTTATTTTCGTTGCACTTTCACCAAAAATTTCCAAAATCTGTGATATTGTTGGGACAAATTCTCCTTATCAGTGGATCACGGTAGATGCGAAACGAATGTTAGTTGCTCTCGACAGTGAAGGGCGATAATAGTGAGCAGTGATGGGCCTGATTGTTTTTGTGAAAGAAAGGTTTGTCAAATGTTAAAATTCACCATGGAATAATGTCAATTTGTGGAGCTGCTACTCCGTATTCAAGTCGCAGGACGGTGTGCAGATAAGAGAAAAGTTTCAACACATCATCAAACTGCTAGGAACATCAGTTTTGGTCGGCTACCGACTACCTGAACATCAGAGATGAACAAAACTAACTGCCGCTCTCGCTCGCTGTGTTCGTTGCACTTGTCTTTCGAGTCTCGTCTCGTAACTCTTGTGCGCTTCGAGTCTCGCTCATCATTCTCTAAATAGCATTTGGTCAACGTAGAAAGATTTCGTAACTTTGAATAACATACATCTTCTTTTTTGGTTCTACAGCCGGGTTCCAGCCTTGACCGCCCCAACGATGCTTCTCCATGTCTTTCGATCTAACACCTTTGTTTTCCATCCTCTAACGCCTGCTGCTGTTACATCCTTCTCCACTTCATCCAGCCGTCATAGCTGAAGTCTCCCTGCTTTTCTAGTGCCAAAAGGTATAGTGAGAGTCAATTTCTTGCAAGGATAATTTTCATCCTTCCTACAAATTTGGCCCAGCCACCTAACTTCTCCTAGCTTTAATTTCTCTGCAAACATCTGGTTCTTTAAAAAGTTGGTATAATTCATTGTTATACCTTTTCCTCCAACTGCCCTCATCATTTACTGGTCCGTACATCGTCCTCAGAACCTTTCTCTCAAATATACTCAACCTACAATTGTCGGCACTGCCAACTGCCCAGGTTTCAGATCCTTAAAGCAAGACTGGTCTTATTAATGTTTTATATAATTTGCACTTAGTGCTGAGGCTAATATCGTGTGATCTTAATTGTTTTTGGAGTCCATAATAGCATCTATTTGCTGTGAGGAGTCTATGTTGGATGAATAACATACATAATTGAAATAAATAACATTAGAGATGTTTAATTGATACAAAATGACAAAAGAAAACAATATCACAGTTATCAAAATATTTTGGTTCTACTATCAGACATTACCTGTGGTTATATGAATTTAAAAAAATTCTCAAATAAATTTGAATTTCTAAGAAACATAAAACCTAGCGTTAAATAAAGCGTTTTTTTTTCTTTTCTTTTTTTTTTCTTTTTTTTTTTTTACTTGAGATTGTAGATCTGATGTCAAACATACGAAAAAAGTGTTCTAGTGTTTTAATAAGAGCCTAGTAATTAAATAAAGATTGGGGAAAGGATTACTACACTGAAAGGTAGAGATGATGTTTCAAATAGGCTACTTGATTATTTATACATATGTTACATTTGCCAAAACAGATAAAAGTTCAATCTGGTATAAATAACCGTGACGATTCAAGGCTGCTTGATGTTCGAGAGTTGATCACTCCCGAAGTCCCGATGTTTTGATCGTTTACTTACAAGCAGTAAACGACAGGCAATATTGTCATGAGGGTTTTCGGCATTTCGGGCGCTGTTATTCTTGCATTCTCGCTCGTTATTCATCTCTACTGCACATTGTCTGCTATACAAGAGGCGCCAACGTCATTACGGATAAGTCACATAAAATTGATGTACTGCAACTGTTAATGCCGCTTGTGTTGTCACACGGTAATCAACGAGGACGTAAAGATGGTTTATGCACTTTAGATTCCAAAACACTTGACGCAAGAGGGGTGAGGACCCCAAGATGCAAATGTGCCAGAAGCTATTTTCTCTTTACCAGCTTATATCCAAAGAGATTCTTTAGCAGACTTGTTAAGACGTCATAAAATTTTACAGTCCATCGTAATGGTTATGGCTTAACAATCCCTACTTTTTAGTATTCTAACAGAGATTATTGAAATGCACTATTTTGAACAACTTGTTAAATCAATAATTTGTTAACATGTGTTACTTACCTAACAAGCGTAAGTGTTTAACGGTGATGCAAGAGTATAGGTACAGTGGTGCAAGAAATGATTTCGAAACATATGTGTTTTATTTTTATTATTATTTTTTGAGCATTTCCTCTTTACTCATCACGTAATCCTTTCGATCATAAAAGGAACAAATGGGAAGAGTACATTGTGACATGCCATACTACTGCACAGCTGAACTTTCTACTGGCCACAGGTTTGATTCTCATATGGCGTGACTCTTGGAAATTCCCACTGAATCATCGCCGCCTGAGCCATTGCTGAGTGCACAGCAGGTTATTATAGGGTCACCGATTAGGAAGCGTAGCGACATAGTCTCTCATAAACTCCTTGAATTCAACGTAAATGAAGTCCTGAAGAACGCGCAGTGAAGAGTGAACATGTTTCCAACATTATCCTTACGTCACCAAGCAGGGTTGGTCGCGTAAACTACACGTAATTTACGTCGCGTAGAAAATTAATTTATACGCAGAGTAATAAATTATTTTCATGGAAGTAAACTAATAAGACATCACAATGCTACTGACAAGCATTTATTTTTAAATAGTCCCATTTACGATCACAGCAATGAAAACAATTTGAGTGGTGAAATGTGACGGGTATAAAATTAATATCTTTGAAGACACGACTGTGAAATTAGCATTGTAAAAACAGCCCATCTTCTAATGTGTTTTTTCTCGTTTCTTATTGCAATGCAGTAAACAAACTAGTAAACACGCAGATGTGACATCCGGAAGGAAGTGAGCAAAGAACTCATAGTCCTTAACTATGATTACTTACTTATATGCTTTGGTTATTCAGGAACTGTCTTGAGTCTTTATCAAAATTTGGTTAATTGCTAACTGCGAATATGAGCGTATTATACTAGAAGTAGAAATATGTAACATATTTCACGCACGAAAGTGGGTCCATACTCGAGCGAACACCATGTCAGTACATGACACATTTACGTGTACCCTATCGTGGCTTTAAATCTCAAAGGTTATATCACTTCCACCCTGTATATGGAGATTGAAGTACAATTTCCATAAATATGCAGGAAAAAAAAATTATAATAATAATAATAATATCTCACTTAAATTCTGTAAAACAAAACCTTGCAGTCTCGGGACCTCTCATGCGCGAAATAATACGGAAATTTCCAACTAGTCAGTAAAAGATTAGTAAAGATTAATGTCTTAAAATAAAGGTTATCACTGATTGATATGTGGAGCTGTGACGAAGATAGCCACTTGAATCAGACGAAGGAAGCGAAGAGCAGATAATTAATAACTCTTGAAGTCAAGTGTCACGGCGTTTCAACATAGAACTGAAATTCCTTCTAAGGAAGGCGCGATATTTTCAGCCTGTAAATTTGATTTTTTTTTTTTTTTTGTTGACTTTGCCCAGGAAACCATTGTTGTCTGTGTTACATTGATGTTGATGCTGTTGTTGATATTTCTATGGTGCGCGGGGTGAAAAGAGTGTATGTCAGAAATTGTTGGTTTTGAGTTATGACCTCCATGTGAATATAAAGCCTGTATGGTTATATAGGGCATATGTCTATCTTCTTCCAAAGAGTGTCAGATTTACAGCCCATTATAATGCTATTGGTTCTCATTTCAAGCTTTGCTTTTTCTCTACTGAAAACTTCCAATTTATGACTTATGCCCATTTTACCGCACAACATAGATTTAAGCTTTGATCTTTGTGTTTCTTTATTTTTAAAGTTTATATGAATATTCTTGATCTTATGTCACTGATAATTATGTTTGCCAATGGAGTCGGCGTTAGTGTTTTGTTTTCATTTAAGTACGCAGAACCGTGGTAAACTACCACAGAATACGAAATGGCAGTATAGAATATGGTAGTTTTTCTAGTAGCATTCGTAGAATACGATGCAACTTTAGATACACAAAGGTTGTGCTACTTGCATATACTGTAGGCAATGTTATCTATCAGTGCTATTAAAATGACTGCTGTCAGCATTCCTGGCAATAAATTATGAGGTTCCGTGTTCAGTTTATTCTAATTCTGAGCATGGAAATTTGTCCTTAAAATGATGTTTGTGAACTCGTGAAGTTCCAGAAGTTACCTGAACATTACTGTATATTAATAGTTTCTGTAGGATGAGCACATTAGCGTTCCCTTATTAGAAACAGATTTAATTAAAAATGAGATACCAACGTTAAAGGTTTAGGCTACATTGATAGCAGTTATAGGCTATTTTGTGTCGTCACAAAAGTATTGGATTATATAATTATCCTCGTTAGAGTGAATTTCATTTTATTTTCTCTCAACTATGTCATTTTATTTAATGTTCATATTAACTTTATTATAATTTCAATTTATAGTTGAAATACTTTTTTATGTAATAACTAAGTTTATGCAGGATTTCTTTAGCTTTGATTTATGAGCTTACGTTACTCTGTCAGTAAATTAGTAATAATTGTTGGTAAAAATGCCTGTGATCTGTGATTATATTGATTGTTTAAGAAAAGTAACATAAATTCGTCCCACATGTCTGGAACTTACAGCTCAACACCTGTTCCATATTTTACATAAACGTCAAAAGTAGTCAAATAAGTGTTTCTTTAGTTCTAGCGTGCTGGTCTTCATCCAGGATTCTATACCGGGCTCCTCATTTCATCTATCATTTGCAATAGTAAAAAGAGGCTGGGGTGAAATCTTGGAGTTCCAATGTTAATAGGTATAGAAAGGACTTGGTGCTCCAGGCCAAAGAGGCTTATCAGGCTACTCGTGACCCGGCTGTCAACGTCGGCTGATCAGGAAGGGCTTAGGGCTCCTGGGGCTCGTTCGTGAAATGGGACCCGACTCTATCAGGGGCTGAGGCAGGATGGCCCACCTGAAAGTCGGATTATTTATTCACGAATGTCATCTCGTAGAGCGCACAATGGGCCAAAGCGTGCCCAAGTGTGTGGATCCAGCTCTCGTAAAGCTAAGTCAAGGCAAAACTGATTGAAAACTAGTATACGTAAAGCGGAGCTGTAACGTTTATAGTTGACGAGTTCATATTTCTTTTGAAAAGTCGATTCCTGTATTGAGATGTTACTGATGAGCTGGCAGATACTCTCGTATAACATTTTCTAACCAATCACGCTTTGTGTGTCACACAATTGCAGACATCAAAGCGGTATATTTGCAACTTTTATTTCTTTTCTTATTTTATTACGCTTTTGGCCTGTTTTCTGTGGTCACTATAATATGTATGTGATATGCAGTGACGGCTGATTGAGGCAAGTGAGGCCGGGCCTCAGTCACTTGGCTTAACTGAAATCAAATTTTGTGTTTTTATATAATATATTAGTTATTTGAATGAAGCATAGGCTATATCGCTGTAGAAGCATTTGAAAACTTTGATGTATATAGAACTGTTTTGCAGTAAAATTTGTTCCTGAGGCCGGGATCGCTCGTGCCGGGTCTGGCTTGTGATGTATATAGACCTGTTTTGCAGTAAAATTTGTTCCTGAGGCCAGAATCGTTCGTGCCGGGTTGGCTTAATGCATTTCATGTCCTTTCGCGGGCTTTGAGTTTACGCTTAAAACGTTGTAGCTGAGGCACAATTCGGCTGGCCTGGTCAGGTTTCACTCGTCCCATCCATGGGCCGGCCTCAAGAGTAGAGTGGGGTGGGAATAGCAGTGGTGACTTGTTTTCCATACCAGGCCATAAATAACAAAATTCCAGCTCTTTGGCAGGCAGAAACCCACTCGATTCTCTCCCCTTATGTCTCAGTTTATGACATAAGCGAGGGTGTTCTACTATTGTACTTCGTAGTACAGTAGTGAATCTGGGCCAATGTTGTTATGTATTTCGGGAAAATATAAACAGAAACAAATGCGAGAAATAATGCTGGTGTAGTTAATTCATTGTTAGAGTGTCCTTTTTCGAGAAGAAATAATACTGAAAGAAAGGAAGTTTTAAATAAAGAGAGAGACTACCGAGATACCTACAACATCGCTGACAATTTTTTTGACACATAATCTTAAAACGCGAGTTTCTATTGCATCCTGGTGTGGGCAACATAAATGGTTATTTGGTAATGTAGTGCAAAATAAACTTCTCTTCGCTTTGTTTGTTGCTGTCAAAGGATAAAAATAAAAAGAAAGGAAAGAAAGGGGAATTTCAACACATAATATCGGTTGCTTCATCACACTGAAACAATCACTGAAACTCAGAGCATAACAGCTTATTTGGTGTGTGAAATTATTATTTTTCATTGATAGTAATAAGAATAGACTAATAATAGTAATAATAATAATAATACAGTAATAATTATATTAATAATATAATGACAATAATAATTAATATCATAAACAAACATTTCCTATCGGAAGCACTTAAACTAGTTGCATCTGGCCTCACCGAGGATTTCGATCACCGGCCGCTACTGGTGATATGTTAAAAAAAAACCTCGCGTCAGCAAACAATTCTATCTTTAGGCATATTATAACTAGAGGCACGATTTCATGATGAAGCACGAAAACGCGAAATATGTTAATATTCATAGTAAAAGATTAAACTAAATAGGCTACCTATTTCAATGGTTCCTGACAATTAATACATGTTAATGTCGCGATAAAATACAAAATCCTGGCTGATTTACGAAATCTATTTCGAGGTTTTAAAGACATTTTGTGCAAGAGCATTGATTGCACTTCAGTTACAGAGATGATCATTTATCTTATGTTTTTTGAAAGATGGGACATGACAGTTAAGCGACCGAGCTTGGAACTACAGTGCCGTGTTGCCAATATGGACTACCACGCTGCCAGCTGATGGAAGCTAGCAATTGTTGTTAAGATGGCTGATGTTAAAACATTCATTGACAATTGACGCGAAGGTAAAAAAAATACAAAAATCGACAGAGAATCGAAGACAAAATGTACCAGTGCTAACATTGTGTGCACAATAAATGTCGCCAAGAGAGCTATTAAGCACTCGCCACGTGGGAACTGTAAGTTTGGCAACTCAACCGTTGTTACCATAGCAACAGGCCTACCACGCTATGTGACATTCAGTTGTTTTTCTGATTGTAACGCTCCTGTCATGTCCCATCTTTCAAAAAAACAAGTGTAGTTTAATGGTTCATCGTATGCTCTTGTCCACAAAGCAGTGCCAAAAGCGAATGAGCTCATTGGTGAGTACACGTTGGTCTAAAGGTACTTTGAAAACCATGAAGAAACTGACACCGGAGACCAAGGTTAGTGTAAAGAAGTAATCTGAAGCTTTAGGTTTAGCATGTACAGCTAAACTGACTCACATGCCAATAACGATCCTGCGCATAAAGTTTTCGAATTACTTTTATTTTGTCAGCTAAGAATTGCCAATGTTGACTGCTCTCATGCTGTTAAGAATGTTTCCATTCTATGTACAATCAGTAGCCTAAACATAAGGAATATTTTTAAATTATATTTCCAACTCCAGACTGAAGTAAAATCTTTTTCGGATGTGCTTGGGAGAATGTTAAAGGATCACAAGCTTAAAGGCTTTGAAATATCTCCAAGCACTTCATATCTAAGTCTAAAATGTAGATTTAGAAGGGCTCTCTCTCCCTTTTCTGATATATTTTCGTTTTAAGCAAGAAAACTCTTAAGTATAATTTAATTACATTCGCAAGTGCGTTTTGAAAAATGTTCTAATCTATCAAATTTGTTTAAGTATGTTTATAATAGGCCTGTAATTTCAATTAAATGTGCGAAAATATTTATTGATTACCAAAAGCTTTAGGTACTGTCAAATAAAATGTTATTTTAACCACTCGACATTTTTACACCACGTTTACCTCCATATCAGTTGAATTTTTATTGCGATATTCCATATTTTATTCACAAATTAAATCGTGCCCCTAATTACAACATCGTCAGTGTTTGCCTGACGTCGAGAGTAGGATAAACTAGCAGTGGTCTTCTCTTGCGGAGTTGCCATTTCTTGCTATTTTATCTTATCCTTTCTGACATTCATTCATGAGAAGTAGAAACAAGGAAGGAAATTGTAGTACTTACAGAAGACATACTTAACTATGCGCTCAGTCCATTATACGAGGGTGGATCGAAAAGTATCGCACAACAATTTTTGTGGCAACGTATTTCATAGGTAAACAAAATGAAATAATGCACAAGAAAGCTACAGGTTTAACCTATTCTTCGACATTGGAACCAAGTCTCTCGACACATTTTTCCCATAGTGACACCATATTCAGTATACCTTGTTCATAAATCTCCGTTTTTTGGGCGTTGCCTATAGCTATTTGCGCACGACTGATTTCACTTCTTCATCCGGACCGAAGTGTTGTCCTCCTAGAAATTTCTTCATTGGTCCGAAGAGGTGAAAGTCAGACGGTGCGAGGCCTGAACTGTAGGGTGGGTGATTGCCGCCTTAATGATGCCGCTGACATTGGGTGGTGATGCAGCGATCACTGGTCGGCCGGAACGTGCTTCGTCGGCGGACTTCTTCAAAGAACCTGCATCACCTGGAGATGTTGCTAAGGTCCAGACAGTCAAGCGCCATACCCCCCCCCCAATATTTCCCTGTGAATTTCACTCAAATTTTTCGTTTTTCGCAAAAAAAAAAACTGACTGCCCTTCACAAGTGGTAGAAAACGCGCCACTTTTACTCAGTTACAGCTCGTTCCGCCAGAATGACATCCAATCGAATCATTGGTGTCTGTAGCGCAAAATTCAAACTAGCTATCTGCCAAATTTGAACGTTCTAACCAAAACAGTATTCCATAAAAAATTGTTGTGCTTTACTTTCCGATCCTCCCTTGTATACTTTTCTTGCACTCCTTGGAGATGAAATCGGAGGACGTTCATGGTTTTGTTATAGTACCGTACATCTTCTGTTGGTCATATCTCGAGTTGTTGATTATTATTTATAAGCGAAGGCTTTTGAAACGTGGGGCAAGCTCCTTCTTGGTGATGTATGTTAGGATATGAAGAGAAGGTCCAGCTTTCCAATACATATTTTGTAATAGCTACCGAAATATTATTTATTTATTTAATTTGTTTTTAAATCCTTTTGAAACTACATTGTGTTGACATTCAGTTCGCGACTTCATGGAACGTTCAGGACTTTCGTCTTGTTGAAAATGTATTAGTTTCCAGTTGATTTGAGCACTAGTAATAAGAGTGACTGTGAATATGGTGAAATTATATAATTATGGTAGGGAATATTGGTATAATCGTAGAAGAACGGTGTTTTACGCCGTAAATATAATTTATACTTGTAGGACCTAGTACTTCGGTCTTCAGTGTGAAGGTTGTATAGTTGTGTACGGTACGAAATCCCTTACATACCGGTACCTTAACAGATCTTCAGGAGTATAACTTCGTTATCTTTAACTGTCTGTAATTGCATTGTAATTCGCTGTTTGTTCGTGCTATCTGCCCTTCATCCCTCACATCTGCTTGTGCTCATGTAATGCCACGTGACTTGACCTTGGTTCGATTCGCGATCAAGGTTTTCTTCTTCCTCCTGAAATTGTCGACAGCCTGGCATGCTTTCAAAATCTTCCACTGTCCTAGTGCTTCTTGACGTCACATCTGTACAACATATTTAATTACCGTACCTCAAATGTGGGTAAAATCCTGTTTGTCCTCCGACTACCTCATAACTCAAGCTCATTACTGCTGGCTTCTCAAATGTAGTTTGAATATAATTGTTTATTTATGATTAGGTCGCACAGATTACATAGAAAGATTTGTTGCGCTGGACTACAACATTAAGATTCCAAAATCTTTACTCAAATACACTTTCTCGACCAAGTGATTCTTGTCATGCCGACTTTACTTTTATCTGTTTCTTCTTGGATGCTTTTTCGCACTACGAAATAATTTATCCGCAAATTGTTAATATGAGATCTTATTATTGGTGATTACCAAATTAATAGTGGGTGAGAATTTAAATCTTCAGATATGAGGAATTCAGACACTTTGTTCGAAATCGGCTCTCAGTATTTTTGTGTATAAAAAAATTCGTGATGTTAATTGTCTGCAGCCGTGATTATATCTGTGGTGAGCGGTAAAAAGGGCATAAGTCATAAATTGTAAGTTTTGAGTAGAGAAAAAGCAAAGTTTGAAATGAGGACCAATAGCATTATGATGGGTAGTGACTCTGAAACTTTACATCATCACGGAAGAGCATTAACATATGTTCTCTGTACCATCTGAAGAATTACATTTTTTTGTGTTCACATGGAGGCCATAACTAAAAACCGTCAATTTCTGACGTGCCCTTTTTCCTGCGCACTGCAGATATTGTTTTAGGGTTGCTGGCTATATTCGTCCTAGTTAAGCTACTATACGAATTTGATTCACACACAGGATCTGTCCCAGTTCATTTGGAAATTATGCACATCAAATACAAACATCATTTCAATAACATAATACTATGTACATTGTAGCGATGATATTGTATCAATATTATACGGTAGGCCTACAGCATTTTTCTGGTTTGATGTAAGTTTTCTTCCTTGTTTTTGTTTTTAGTTGCACAAAAATAATGTAAAGTTATATCTATATGCTTATGTTTCCAAAAATGTTTCATTCACTCCAGAAACTCGTACCGATTAATACAAAATGTTTTGACGTCATCAGATTTTCGTGACCAACAGGCTTACGGTTAAGTTGGGATTGGTATTTTTAATAATAATGTTTATTAAACACAAATTTGTATACCTTTTAGTCATTTTTATTTGTTCTGGAACCCTGGTTCACCACCTCGCAGAATGAGGTTGATCGTGGAGTATTGGTGGAATGATGATATTGGTGAGAGGAAACGGGAGAACCTCGAGAAAAGCCCCCGCCCTCGCTTTGTTGGAACTGGTATTCCAAGCATGTAGACCGATGGAGTGCCGTATCTGTGGTTCAATGCTAGCGCTATGGTTTTCCATTCAGGTGGGTTGGGTTAGATACCCGACCATGTTGTGATGGAATTTGTGGGAGCCAAAGCAGAAGTTGCAGAGGGCTTTTCCTGGGGTACTTCCGTTTTCCCCTATCATATCACCAACATTCTCCACATGCCCCTAATTTCATGTTATCTGCACTAGTTAAAATAGGTTGTGGTCAAATCTTCGATGGTAATACGGGTTTTTCGATGCTGAAATAGGAAAGACTTGGGACTCCTGATTCTTGAATTTATTAGGTACTCATCTGGGAATTGGTCGTGTCTTTATCAGAGCTGAGGCAGGATGGCTCACCTCATTATCGGATTCACGGATCCGGCCCTCGAAAGACTAATCGAAAGCCAAGACCGATTGGGGTATGAGTACAGCATGAAGAGAACTTTGTCAATAGGATTTGTTGTGACATTGCATAAGACATGTATCTGTAGGAATACGAAGGGGGATAGTTTACGAAAATTTGCTTTGTACTGGTGCCAACCACTACAAATTCCATTTGATCTTAAAGTAAACTGGATATGTATGTATGTCTCCATGCTGTTGCTGATGTTCTATCTGTAACATCCTGTCTGTCACTCATGCACTCCGAATTGAATCCATAGTAACACCTGTTGCGGAAAAGACTACAGTTCGGGTTTTTCTGGTGTTCTACCACTTCCCCATGATCGGTATAAATATAATTGCAGCCGATATCAATTTCATTATCATATTCATATCACTTTTTGATCACTGGTTGACGATGTCGCTGGTGTCGATGTCTGTATGAAACACAGATACTCAGCGAACCTCAGGATAATCAGCTAGAATGGGTGAGAATGCGCCTATCCTGAGGTTAGCGTGATAGTTCACTCTACTGGACACAGCGCTAGGGATTTACCCCCCTCCCCGTTAAGATGATAATTGAATAATTAAATCATATGCAACTCAAGACGAGATATATTTTGTAATAGTTATCAATTCTGTAGTAATTGCTCATAGTACTGTATTTGTAAATACAATAGAGCTTCGATATGTGCCGAGGGCAATCCTGATAATAATGAGGGTGAGAGCACTATGTGGTTTTTGATCTTATAATCTTGAAGGAACAAAGGTCGAACCCAGTAAAGTAGAAAAACGTTACTCACATGTACATAATACGCTTTTATTCGTAAAGCCTTAGGGTGCTATTCATAGTCATTTCGCAGCACGCGCTACGAGCGTACTAAGCTAGCCCCGGCTATCCACTGGTTACTAGTACAGAATTCGAATCATGTCCTATCGCTAACACTGGTTTATGAATACGAAAAACTCTGATCATCTACCGGAAGCCCGCGCTAAAAATGTCTATGAATACGGCCCTTAGTTTTTCTGAACTGACGCATGCGAGTGTGAGGTCCGCCTCGCACAAATCCGGACTACAGGAGCGATAGTGAGTGGTTTCAATGGCTCCTAGGTGCGCAGACCTCGCATTTCGCAGTTATAGAAACCACTCACTATCTCTCCTGTGAGTGCATAATAAGTTTTTATTCGTAAAGCCTTGGTTTTTCTGAACTGACGCATGCGAGATGCGAGGTACGAGGCCCGCCTCGCACAGATCCGGACTACAGGAGAGATAGTGGTTTCTATAGCTGCGAGGCGCGAAGACCTCGCATCTCGCAGTTATAGAAACCACTCACTATCTCTCCTGTGAGTGCATAATAAGTTTTTATTCGTAAAGCCTTGATTTTTCTGAATTGGCGCATACGAGATGCGTGGTACGAGGCCCGCCTCGCACAGATCCGGACTACAGGAGAGATAGTAAGTGGTTTCTATGGCTGCGAGGTAGTTATAGAAACCACTCACTATCTCTCCTGTAGACCGGATTTGTGCGAGGCGGGCCTCGCATCTCGCATGCGTCGGTTCAGAAAAACCAAGGCTTAACACAGTACAATAAGTAATTGACTTTAAAAAAACTATACTATTATTCAGTACTGTTTGTACATACACTACTGTAATTTAAAAAAAAGCGATCCGGTTAATTAGGGCTCTACTATACATTATTACGGCTACTGGAATGAAATTGCAACAGGAAGAGTATTAAATGTACCAGAAAAATTGTTCGTTCGGATTCGAATCCGTGTTAAAATTATGCAAAGCCGATATTAAATAAATACGTTGATATTGAAAGACAGCCGCACCTATAAACCGGTGTACGGTAAAGTCGTTATTGGATTCAGATATTAGGCCTATATGAAGACTATTCACAATACGTATTCACTGGCAACTTAATATGAAATTTATTCCTGACTTTATTTGGAGCAAAACAGTTCATATGAATATGAATTCAATTCTGGATAGTTAAGTTGTTTCCTGCTTTAAGAAATACGCCATTGTGACCCAGAATTTGTAGCTCGTCTGCGTCCACACTACTCTAACAAACGCAACTTGATGTCAGCATATTGGTCTACATATCTTAGAAGGTCGTATGGTGATTTACATGCGTGTGACAAGGCATTTTCAAGCGGAACATGAATTAGCTGTAACTCTGCTGTAAACAAACCCTAACAAACAGAAATAGAGTCTGATCTGTTTGGGAGGACATAAAATAAAATTACTATAAATTTATAATGGAGGTGCTGTAGAATTCATTTCGGTTCCAATGTGATACTGAAGCAGGGGAGTTTTGTATCATCATTGTTACCGCATAAGGAACAAAAAAAGTTACTCAGCAATAACCGATTAAACAACGAGCGAAATGTATCTTCCATGTCAGTGGACGAGTAAATATCCACAATGCAATGATATGTGGACGTGAAAAACCGTATGTCTCATATGAAACTGGAACGACCTAGTCCTAAAGTTACTACTTGGTACGCGGTAAGTCGCTATAATCTGTATGGACCTTTTATCTTCGCAGAGGAAACAGATCAGGACCGTACTTGGACATGTTGAAAAACTTTTTCGAACTACAACTATAACAGGAAAACAACATGGGTATCGTATTCCAACAGGATGGTGCACCACCTTAGTGGGCAACAGACGTCCGTGATTATCTGTATGACACGTTTTGTAACAACTGGTATGGTCGAGGAGGTCCAATTATGTGGCCTGCAAATTCCCCAGACCTGACACCACCCGATTTCTTTCTCTGGGGTTTCATGAAAAATGATGTGTATGCACAGCGACCCAGGGATATGCATGATCTCAGAGCAAAGATTTTCTCACCTGTAGACCTCGGTAGCGTAGTTGGTATAGAACTGGCCTTCTATGCTCGAGGTTGCGGGTTCGATCCCGGCCCAGGTCGATGGCATTTAAGTGTGTTTAAATGCGATAGACTCATGTCAGTAGATTTACTGGCATGTAAAAAAAAAAAAACTCCTGGTCCCGCGCCGTGGCGTCGCGGTCTAAGGCATCCTGCGTAGGACTCGCGTTACGGAATGCGCGCTAGTTCCAGTCCTCGTGAGAGAAGAAATTTTCTCATGAAATTTTGGCCAGTGTATGGGACCGGTGCCCACCCAGCACCGTGATGCACTTGGAGAGCTACGATAGGTAGCAAAATCCGGTTGCGAATGCCAGCTATAACGGCTGGGGGGGGTCATCGTGCTAACCACACGATACCTCCATTCTGCTTCGGCATGTGGGCGTGAGGCCAGCAGCTGTAGCGCCACGGATTATTATAAAAGAACTCCTGCGGGACAAAATTTCGGCACACCGGCGACGCTGATATAACCTCTGCAGTTGCGAGCGTCGTTAAATAAACCATAATTTAGTTTTCTCTCGGCTTTTGAGAACGTTAACCCTGAGACGTTAGACCACACGCACATGGGAGGAATTGGCCTCAAGATATGAACTGTGTCGTGATCGCAATGGTTGGGCGCGTTGTGGTCTAATTTGGATGAAACTCCGATTCTTCTAGAATGCATGTATAAATTATTTAACAATAAATAGCTACAGTTCTCACTTGATCACGTTTTTATTTTATGTCTTCCCAAACGGATCACTCTGTATGTTCTTAAATTTATGCTC
This sequence comes from Periplaneta americana, assembly GCF_040183065.1. Classification (NCBI taxonomy): domain Eukaryota; kingdom Metazoa; phylum Arthropoda; class Insecta; order Blattodea; family Blattidae; genus Periplaneta; species Periplaneta americana. Next base: position 134,619,244 of record NC_091127.1, read on the forward strand.
TGTTAACTTGCTTTGTACTAAAATATTATTACAAAGAAATAGTGCAGCTTCAAGAGCGTTTGTTTTGATATTGGGTATCTTATTATTTTATAGTGAACACAAATTGTAACTCCTTAGTGATAGAGGATCAGACCTAAAGAATTATCCCTGTACGCTATATCAGGCTATGCTAACAAGGAGAGGACACGCTCTGTATATCACAGAATTAAATAAGATTTTGTGACATGAAAGTATAAGACGTACTGTTTAAAGTCATACCTGGTATGGGTGGCCAATGACCCATCGTTTTGAAAATATTGGCTATTGTTTGTGACATACTTCCGTTAGGTGTCTAATAGTAAAACATTAGACTGTGTAACGGCGTAGCTCATATGGTTGGATGCTGAGTTGTCATCCAGGCAACTTGAGTTCAAATCCTAATGCCTTTTCATTTTTTAAAGCTTGATATTATTATTATTATTATTATTATTATTATTATTATTATTATTATTATTATTATTATTATTATTTTATTCTTTTTATTCACTTTCAGTTGTCAGCTCCTATATTCAAAGCCATGTTGAAATATGCGTGATATGCATGAAAATTAATAAACGAATGAGAAGTGTTTGTGAATGTGAATGATATCTGTTTCGCAGTAGAATTGCGGAAAAATATGTATGACTGTGGACAACCTTCTTTCATTTGCTGTGCATGATGCAGGAAATATGTATGTTTTATGTGTTTTTATGACATTTATCATAATGAATCGGGACACAATGAAGTGGAATAGCTGCTACAGAAACAGAACAGACACCAGTGACACATCTTACCTGCCTACATGAGCGATATTTCATTGTTTATCCTTTACAATACAATGTTAGTTAATTATAATTTGTTTAAAACATGATGAAGCATTCAATACACTGAGAAATATGATATATGTAAATAGATAACTGTGATCACAATATTAATCATTATTAAAAGAAAAAAAAATAGGACCAGTTAAGATTCGAACTCAGGTTGCCTGGATAACAACTCATCATCCAATCATATGGGCTACGCTGTTACACAGTCTAATGCTTCCCTATTAAGCACCTAACGGAAGTATGTCACAAACAATAGCCAATATTTTCAAAACGAGGGGTCATTGGCCACCCCTACCAGGTATGACTTTAAACAGTACGTCTTGTACTTTCATCTCACACAATCTTATTCCATTCGGTGATATACAGAGCGTGTCCTCTCCTTGTATGGTGTTATAATCTTACGTGGTAAAATGCGAATGACTCTGTTATAAGATTTTTTTCTCAGGAAAGTAATTTCATGATTGTTTTTGTTCCGGCCATTTATTCAGAGGCAAATTGACTCTTCACACAGTCTAACTTTGAAGGTTGGTGTAGGTGGTCCCCTCCTACATTCATAGCAGAAGGCCGTGTACCGGTCCGAGATCCTCGAATTTTATTGCTAACGTTTCAAGGTAGGTACTGTATACAGTACTTTCCACAACGGTTATAATAATAAATCAACGTCTTTTAAACCCAAAGTGTCATGTTAGCCTTGTCACTTGCATTCGGGAACTACTTTGTTAAAATCGTTTGTTTATTTATTTATTTATTTATTTAGCTAAAGTCTGTGTGATGTATCTTGTCTCACTGTGAAAAGAGAGAGAAAGGAGATATGTCTTACTTCGTCTGTATTGTTATGGCAATGGGAGAGTGAAGCGATGCCGTCCATCCATCCAGTGGCGGAAGGGACCAGTTGATACATTCTGTAGCGCAAAATAAAATTATAAAATATCTCTCTTGTAGTTCCGGCACTGAGCTTGTCTTTCAAGAAACTGAGTTCCGTTAGCCTGTATAGTGACAAGGTTTTGAAAGGAATCCTGAAAATTTACAACCCTCCTATAATCTCCACCCTCATTTGAAGGGACTTGGTTTTATTTCTACTGAGACAAGATAAACCTTACCAGCTATAGTAAACGAAGTGAGTACAATTCAAAAGTATACAACAAAAAATGTTTTTCTACGATAGTGCGTGAAGTTACAATTTATCCACTGTTATCAGTGCCTAAAATGAGCCTTTAAAGCACTAGTGCGTAAAAAAAGTAGCCTAAGTAATCACTTTAGACACTGCTATTCATTTTACGCACTGCCAAAGAAAATGTAACATTCAATGTACAAACTTCATTCAACAAGAAATTAATGCATTATCTCGACCTTTCATTACTTATAAAGTATATTAAACGTAACACACACAAATAAGTAACAAATGTAACATTGATATCTACATTTTAGCCCTTATTATTCTGAATCTGCATGTAGCACTCGTTGTAACAAGATTGATGATTCAACTGTTTCTAACCGCTTTGTAGGTTATATGACCGGTTTAGATGGCCATGAAATGGTGAACATTAATAAAACAGGCTGCCATTCCATGGATACTTCTTAATGGTTCTGAGTAGCCATGACATTGTGAAATTATAACCTCTCCAACTTGAAATATTTATTTAATGTAAATTTGTGCTGTCATTGAAAAAACATTGCATGGCACACATTCGTAAAGTTATCTTTCTAGCCCTCGTGTGTTTGTGAAACTCGGCTTCGCCTTTTTACACAAACTTTACACTCGTGCCAAAAAGAGAACCTTTACGAACTTGTCTCATAAATAACTATTCTAGGCACTACCGTAAGAGCCAGGCTCGTGTACGGTGTGGTCTTAGCCAATAATATAACATAAAATTTACAATGTCAGTTTACTAAATACACCAATTAACTTAATTCAGACTGACAACTATCACACAAGAGAAAAAAAGAAAGAGAAAATGAGAAAAAGAAAAGAAATCTAATATAAATTGACAATTGGACAGAAGCCAGTGGCATTCAATAAAAAATTAATATAGTCGACAAAAATAAAAAGGTAAAAAATACACACATTTGTTAATATTATATATCATGAGTAATTTTGAAGGGCTTGGTGCAAGAGGGAGGTAACTCCAAAATTAAAAAAAATAATAATTTCTTTTGTCTATATATAGGGAAAACATAATGGCAGGTTTGATACACGAACGAGATACATCCGCTGGAAATTGAGCGTAATACAAGAGATTTTTTTTTTCAACCGGCCAGAGGCCGTTTTCCAAAGTTATCTATTTTTGTTTTCTGTTTGTTTACCTTTGTTTCCTTCCTTTTTTTTTACTTATACTAATACAAACACAACACCCATGCCCGAGGCGGGACTCGATCCCACAACCCTTCGGACCAAGCGATAGGGACATGCCGTGCCCCTACCGCTTGAGCCATCCGGGCCGGCCGAGATTGAAACTTACCTCGCTTATGTGTTTGGCACAAGAGGGAGACACTTAATCGCGTCTCCTGAGAAATATGGCAGAATGCAGTTACCCCCTTCTTGCATCAGGACCTTCATTTATAAAAGGTTCAATTTTAAAATATTTCAAATTTGGAAAATGATATGTAATTTTATTATGAAGTCTTGGGCCGAAACTAGCACCGTGTTTAGGCTTAGACGCTCGGAGTAAGGAGCATGGAAGTAGCAAAACCGCCATTTGTATTTCACTGCTGTTTGTCTAGAACTGTAGTACATGGACTTGTTACTCAATTTACTAGAATACAAAAATATTGGCATATAATCTGAAGATTTTTGATACCCCTACAGACTGTCACCAACACCGTTAAATTGAATCCACTATCCGATGGGTATCAAACATGCAATGATTTGTTGTCCCAGATGTAGGTTGAGTAGAATCTTGATAAAGATATATTAGAGAAAAGTTCGCCGAAAGGGAAAAAATTAAGAGAAAATAATGTAAAATGTTCACGATTCTGTGGCATTACTGCAAGGATTTTGAGACTCGTTGGATAACTATGTGATCTTTGATCCTGGAACACTTGTTAATTCCGAAGTACATTTACTGGCACTGCCTTGAAGTTTCTGGCCTTTTCGGTCTCGCTTAACATGAATTTCTTTCGCTGTATTTGCATTAATTACATTTACGAGTACTCATTCAAGTAGAAAGTTTCGTGGTCCTTGATTGCCTCTGAACTTTTTTGTACAGGTTATTTGGTATGCAAATCCATTTTGGACTTTTCAGAAAAAAAGCATGTCGGAATAATTGCTAGTGACAGCTATAAATAAAGTACGATAATTAAGGAAGGATTATTAACGGGCTTTCTATTATTATAAAAGCAGGGAAGTATTGCAATGGCTCATAAACTTGTTGCATAAGCTGAAATTCTTAGAAATGTATTATTTTGCATGTTAGAAAGATGCATCGTATTTTTACGTAAGCAACCCGAATGCTTCTCCAACTGCTGAAAGTTCTACTGACGGTAATACGTGGCAGAGCATGAAAGGCAATAGCAGAAGAAAAACTGTTTTCATTGTAGACATTCAACCAAGTGTGAAATTAAGAAGTGGGATTTATATGGTGCTCAAACAAAAGGTGCGAACTTTGAAATTGCGAGTAAATAGTATTCACAAAAGGAAGTAAAAAAATTCCAATAGTCTGAACTGGATCCGAAAAAAATGCCTTTATAGTTATAAACTTTTTTTTTTTCATTTCACGGTTTATTAGGCTGAAGCTACCACACATGAAATGCGAAAATAATATCTTCTAATTTTAATGTGTTTACATCTTACGCTAAGGTCGGTAGCATTCAAGGCCATTAGTACAGATAGCGGATTTTCGGTCCCTACACAGCGACAAGACGTCACGTCCCTTGGCGTACGGAGATTGCGTAGCAATGAGTCCATTTTCTACCTGCAACTGACTCACACCTAACGTTCAGCATCGGGACCCAAAATCCGCTCTCTGGTCATTGCGTCAACGGATTTTGAATAACTTCAACAGATTCGTGGACAACCATAATTTTTTTTCATTCGAACGCGTGCTTCACTGCATCGAAGGTCTAATGAACTCTACGTACAAATGACTGGACACTATAGCATTTTGCTGTATCTAATGAGAATGGGTAAGTTTATTAAAAGTTTTTTGTTAATACTGTCCATCCATGTCAAAGTCTGTAACAACTTTGCTGTATACAAATTTTGCTAGTATAAAATTTAGCACATCTAGTACATGCAATCACGAAGCTTGAGGTGAGTTTTTGCATTTCTCGCGATAAAATGCTTCAAGCGGCTAGCAACAGAGTACTAGGAACAATAGACTGTGCGATAGTAGCGATCCTAGTGGCTAGCAACTCAAGTTCATCTGTTATTGGATGCATCTTCCCTACGTATTGAACTTCGTTACTGTATGTACGAGACTGTGATTAAAGTACTTGATCCGGTCAATAAACTAAAGTATGCTTATTAATAATAACCAATTAATAATACTAATAATAGTATAATTTCCTATTTCAGAATTCACCGAAAAAAATTATCCTTAAGCACGACCGTAAAAAAAACACACATTCCTAAACACAGAACATCCTTACCTACTCTTCATCCTTTACCGTCTCTGCAGCTCATCTCTGGAACTCTCTACCACAACATGTCAGAGAATGTCGGAAATTGTCTAGTTGCAAAAATAAACTAAAATTTCACTTTTTCAATTCAAATTCCTTTCAATTATAAGCCCTTTTCTCAGGGATAGTTCAGTATATATATATTTTCGTTCCTTTCCCTTTTTTTGTTCTCTTGATCACCAGATGAATTTATTATGATAGCTCAGTTGGTAGAGCAGCTGGCTACGGACTGGAAGATCCCGGGTTCGATCCCAGGTGGTGACAGGATTTTTTCTCGTTACCAAACTTTCAGAACGGCCCCGAGGTTCACTCAGCCTCCTATAAAATTGAGTACCGGGTCCTTCTCGGGGTTAAAAGGTGGTCAGAGCGTGGTGCCGACCACACCACCTCATTCTAGTGTCGAGGTCATGGAAAGCATGGGGCTCTACCTCCATGCCCCCCAAGCACTCCCATGGCATGTTATGGAGATACTTTTACCGTTTTTTTTTACCCTTTTTATTGTGAATTTTATTTAATTTTCGTATTTCTTTTCTTCCTTTTTATTTTTGTTATATTCTTCCTTACGTTTTCCATATTAACTATTTGTACTAAATGAGTTGCTTTTATTATATTCCAATGTATTTTATGTTTCTTTTTTCTATTATGGCATTATTTTCATGTTGTTTAGTATCGATTTTGTTATGCTATTATTATTATTATTATTATTATTATTATTATTATTATTATTATTATTATATTAAAATGGATTTGAGGGAGGTGGGATATGATGATAGAGAATGGATTAATCTTGCTCAGGATAGGGACCAATGGCGGGCTTATGTGAGGGCGGCAATGAACCTCCGTGTTCCTTAAAAGCCAGTAAGGAAGTAAGTAGGCGTATTATTATTATTATTATTATTATTATTATTATTATTATTATTATTAATATGTTAGTATTCTGTTCTTTAACTTTTTGTTAAATTTTTACTGCTTGTATACTTTGTGACATGGTAGAGTGTAAGAGAAGACCCTATGGCCTTAACTCTGCCAGTATAAATAAATAAATAATAATAATAATAATAATAATAACAACAATAATAATTATTATTATTATTAAAAACACAGAGCCTTCTAGAACACAGAAATGACTGCGCCCATCATGAAGCGACTTTTTTTTTATGTAATGTGCATGACACAGCTTCCTCGGCCACAGATTCGTGCCGCACGTCAGTCGTGATTGAGCAGCATCATTTCTCACAGTGATCGCACTACATTTTTATGCCCCATGACGCTCCACACGACTCGGGAAAAATGAAATATTGCTATGTTACATGATGATGTTATTTAAAAAAGTTAGTGTACTGTATTTATGTTTCTAATAATGACGTGGCTGCGCAAATATATTGAAGCACAAATATTATGTCACCATGTACAGGTACGGAAATAAAATTTGGAGCTTCCTTATTGAATGTTTCGCTTAAAACACACTGCGCATGTGCAGTAAACAAGAGACCCTGTATAAATGCTACTTGTGAACAGTCGTGTGAAATTGTTGCCTACATACAGGTGGATTCCCATCAAGACTCGCTACAAATTTTAATTCCATATCTGTACATTGCTGATTTTGTGTAACAGTAAATATATATATATATATTCACATTGTCTTATATATAATTGCCTTCCTTAAATATATTAAAGGTAAATGAATTCTCATAATTCTCTACGTGTTCTTGCAATCTACGCACATAGGCGGTGTTAACTTAATGAATGTGTGTGTGCCTATTTAATTATAGTCCTTGCAAAGCAGAAAATGCGTGATGTAACAGGTTTTGGAAATTTTTTATATAAGCTTACATTTGTTGCAATGACATTATTATTATTATTATTATTATTATTATTATTATTATTATTATTATTATTATTATTATTATTATTATTATAAAATTACTACTTTTTACTTCCTTCTCTATAATGAATAAAAAGAAACCAATTTACACGTTATGTATTTTTATCAGAAATTCAGAAATGATCGAAATTGAGTTAGTAGAAGTATGTATTAATTTGGAAATTGGAGATTTATCCTTCGAAGAGGTGGAAAAATTCAAATATATTGGAGCAACAGTAACAAGTGTAAATGACACTCGGGAGGAAATTAAACGCAGAATAAATATGGGAAATGCCTGCTTATTATTCAGTTGAGAAGCTTTTGTCATCTAGTCTGCTGTCAAAAAATCTGAAAGTTAGAATTTATAAAACAGTTATATTACCGGTTGTTCTGTATGGCTGTGAAACTTGGACTCTCACTTTGAGAGAGGAATAGAGGTTAAGGGTGTTTGAGAATAAGGATCTTAGGAAAATATTTGGGGCTAAAAGGGATGACGTTACAGGGGAATGGAGTAAGTTACACAACGCAGAACTGCACGCATTGTATTCTTCACCTGACATAATTAGGAACATTAAATCCAGACGTTTGAGATGGGCAGGGCATGTAGCGCGTATGGGCGAGTGTCAGTTGGGAGGCCGGAGGGAAAAATACCTTTAGGGAGGCCGAGACGTAGATGGGAGGATATTAAAAATGGATTTGAGGGAGGTGGGATATGATGGTAGAGACTGGATTAATCTTGCTCAGGATAGGGACCAATGGCGGGCTTAAGTGAGGGCTGCAATGAACCTCCGGGTTCCTTAAAAGCCAGTAAGTATGTATGTATGTATGTATGTATGTATGTATTAATTTGACAAGTGAAGTCAGTCCATAGTACATAAATCTACCGACTGAGCGCATTAGAAGTTTGATCACAAAATAATTTATTTCTCTCGTTTTGTGCCTAAATCAGATACCGCTGCTGTACTTGAACAGTCAGTCATGCGTTTACTCAATCACATATATTTGAGCAATAATAATTAATCAACATTAATTGGTATTGTTAGTAGAATTTGTTTAAATGTAACGAACATAAAACCCTGTTTTTCTCAAAACAAGGGTTTTTTTACTTAAAGAGGAACTGACAAAAAATCACATTCCTGGATGATATATTCTAAACAACATGCATTTAATTATACACACAATGGCGCAAACTACACCTCTCTACGACTAATGTTTTTCAAGTAACATACCTGTAAACTTGGATACTGTCAATGTGTGTAACGTCACACTGTTGCGCGCATCGCAGCGGGTCCATTGTTGCTTTAGTTAATCACGTTACATTCACTATAATAAATATTCAAAGCCAAATCGCGAAAAATACCGTTCTTTTCATAACAAAGCCTTAAGCAGCTGCGACCTTACATAACGCAAGCCATGGGCCCGGCAGTGTGACGTCAGCAGCAATGGTGAACAAAATTCCTACGCTCGTATGTTGAGAACCATTTGATATTTTGAGTTGCGGTTTTCACTGCTGTCATCCACTCCTTGTTGTCTACAACATGTGGAAAAAAGAAAAAAAAAAAATATATATATATATACATTTTTTGTTGTGTCCCTTTAATTCGTGTTGCTAATCCCTTCGGGCGGCCGGGTAGCTCAGTTGGTAGAGTAGGACTGGAAGGTCCGGGGTTCGATCCCAGTTGGTGACAGGATTTTTTTCTCGTTGCCAAACTTTCAGAACGGCCCCGAGGTTCACTCAGCCTCCTATAAAATTGAGTACCGGGTCAGAGCCTGGTGCCGACTACACCATCTCATTCTAGTGCCGAGGACATGGAAAGCATGGGACTCTACCTCCATGCCCCCCAAGCGCCTTCATGGCACGTTACGGGGATACCTTTACCTTTACCTTTACTACTCCCTTCATAAATTGTTTAGTTCCAAATTCCTATCTAAATAATCAAAATTAAGATACTATAAAATAATCCTACCAACTCTCCAATAATCCCTTTTTACTTTTGAGAACAAAATCTTGAGGAAGAGAAAATAACACATGGATAATTTTGAACAACAGGGAACTAAGGGATATTTATAAAGATCCGAACATAATAGCCTTAATAAAAAGTCGAAGACTACGTTGGCTTGGGCACGTTCTACGGCGTGATGAAGACTCTCTCCTACGAAAATCTTTCGACTATTCTCCAAGATGTAAGAGACCTCTTGGTAGACCTCGTCTCCGTTGGCAGGACCAAGTACATGATGATCTTTCTACAGTGGGAGGATGACAAGAAAATGTAGAGAACAGAGACGAATGGCGATATATCATGAATGAGGCTAAAAACCTCTTAGGTTTTGAAATGTCCTAAATTGATTGATTGATTGTCCCTTTAATTCACAAACTGGCCGTATCCAGACCACAAATTGAATTCGAAGCCATGACCGTGACTTCTCTTCAGCGTTAAAGCTGCGTGCCATATCTGTTGTATAACTGCTGCGGCCGTTCGTTAAAGAATTAACATTGGAACTATTAATGAACTCATGTCGAAACCTTCTCTTAAGCAGCTAATATAATAGTCCACAGCAAATAGATACATATAAACAATTAGCTACTCTTGCTAGCCGTAAGTTTGTGGAATTAAGCTTTAAATAAGAGATCATAAAAAAATCGTTTAGACCCCGGTCTTGAGTAAATGGTACTTATTCACCTATGTACGGCTTCATTTCGCATGTCACGTGATTATAGAGTCACGGGAAAAGATTACGATTAATACTCTCGCCGTTGTTTCTTAAGAGGTTAGGTACAGCTTAAAAGAGTAAAATTTTGGAAATATTCAACATTTTTTTTCCCTCCATTACTGTATCTTGTACAGTAATGAAAATTAGTATGTGTAAAACACTGTCCTTCTGCTATATGATAAACATGTTTTTACGATTTAAAAAAATTATTTATATAACTTAGTCTATATATATATATATATATATATATATATATATATATATATATATATATATATATATTTTTTTTTTCAAAATTCAAAGTTCACTGTGCAGTGATGAAGCGTTTCCCTCATAACTCAAAAAGTATCCAACATTCTGTGATGAAATTTTTTGTGTATTTATGCATGTCATATCTACAATATGATGCAAAATCACTTCACTGCCTTTGATAGATTGCCTGATAAAAAATAAATTCATTTTAAAAAATGGTCAAATATCTAACACAAAATAAGGAAAAATATTGTTTATTAAGGAATGTAGTTGAAAGAGCATGATATTATAAATATGAGTTTCAGCAATAAAATAAAAGAGAGAGAACATGAAAAGGTTGACAAGTTTATGAGTTATGAGGAAAACGGTTCGTCACTGCACAGTGAATTTTGAATTTTGAATATATATATATTTTTTAAATGGTAAAAATATTTTTTTTTTCATATAGCAGAAGGATAGTGTTTTACACATAACAATTTTCATTATTGTATAAGCTACAGTAATGGAGGAAAAAAATTTTGAATATTTACAAAAATGTTACTGCTGTAAGCTATACCTAACCCCTTAATACAAATGCCAAGTAAATTTTCGCATACTGTATTGCAAAGATCCTACGTTTTTCCGCTCTTTGTGCGCTGTCATGTTTAATAAATAATTATTCCTCGTGGATGTCAGATCTAATCATCCTTATTGTCACCACGCTATCCTTCCGTAATCTAAATGTTTACAAGCAGGGCGTGTCACTCCTGATGCTGCCAATTCGTCTGTAGTTTGTCGTAGCAGCTGCTTCACTTTCGTGTTGAGGGGGGACGAGAATTAGGTCAAAGTCCCGGGAGTTGATTGGCCTGTCACCAAATTCCTCTCCTCTCCCCTCTTCTTTTCTCGGAAAAAGAATATTTGTACACTGAGAAGGTAGACTGGGGGGGGGGGCGAGGGGGAGTCTTTGACTTTTTGTGGTGCTTCGCTCCAGTTCGTATTTCACTTGAGAGGCCATAGTTCTATCCTCTATAGGTCCTGTATGTTTTATGAAGTATAGAGATGTATGGCTTTTTTTTTTTTCGGGTAAAAGGAACCTGGGCTGTCTTATGTGTCGCCAAGAAGTAATTCGCACTTTTTTTTTTATTCTATAGAAGATAAGATAATAAAATTGACAAGTCGTATTCACTTACAGTTATGTTTACGCAAAGTTATCTGTATCTCTGTAATATCTCACGCTTAACGTTTTTTTCTCATCCTGCAACACTCGACACGGCTATGCATGAGGAGTAAGCTACTTCATACCAGTCATGATTCCAGCAATATCACAGAAACCTAGCCCTACCCTTAGTTTATATTCAGTTCATCCAAACGCATGGAAGTGCTATGTATGTATCAAGTTGAGATGTTACAAGATAGTAGGCCTAAGCAGGACATTCACCTTTCTCTGGTTGAATTCGGGAGGACCCGGGTTCAAACCCCGTGGCCAGCCACTCTGACTAGGGTTTTTCATGGTTTCTCTCAGTCCCAAAGGCAAATGCCGGATTGGAAATTTACAATTTACATACCATGATTCATCACCGCCTCAATCACCAATACAATAAGCATGAATCAAAATGTAAAATCACTTACATGAACACATTTCATCTGTAATACACGACAATAGAAGCAGTAACTCAACAATAGTAGAAACGGCCTACTAATGTATCCAAAGATACTACACACGCGATATGACCACAGATGTTGAAACGTGTGTAAATAAACTTACCAAAAGAATGGTTGCTCTCTTTCGATAACCGCATTGAAAGGACGGTCCTTTTTTGACATTATCTGTTCCCTTATCATTCACACGTCGAACTCATTTGCTTATACACATAAAATTCCATCAAATGATGAATAGAGACAGGATTTTCATGCACTAGCAAATCGTAAAATATGCATGCATCTATGCACTATAAAATGGCCAGATATGCACAATGAAGGGGGAAAAAAACACTGAAAATGTGCACTATCAAAATTGAAACTTATATTTTATTTTCGAATGACACAATGTACTACTAACAGTCTTTCCAAATTTCTAAGATAATCTTTTCCCTTGATCCACTGTGCCACAAGATCTCTTCTCGAACATTTAATCGGGGGCATTACAACACTTCACAGATCACCACAGAACACGAACACAATAGCTAATTCACAAAATACCTGTACATGTAGCCTACTACAGACCTTCTACCTATCTACCTGTCCAAATTAAAGGCATGTTAGGGGAAGCTTGTTAGTGCTATTGTCGCCAAACTACAAAGTATGGGAGGGAGCAGAAGAGGCATCCTTCTAATAATAATTTTATCCTCAGGGTAAGACTTGTATAGAAGAGGAGTGCGGAATTCCAGTGTGACAATACAATGAGAGGATTAGCAAGTAAGGTTCAAAGTCCTCAGGTAGAAACCCTGCAAACCGTTAGCATTTCACTTATATTTTTCAGTGCATATACTCAAATATTGTAAGCTCAGAAATACCCAACTCTACGAGGCAACATTTATAAAATGCAGTATCATGCGATTTAATACAAAATATGCAATGAAAGTATAAAAATGAACGTAATATGCAACATAAATCTCAAAATATGCTTTATTAATCTTTAAAAAAAACATGCATTATGCATGAATTTACCACTAAAAAGACCAAAACATGCAAATATGCACGGAAAAAGTATACATATTTTTCGAATCATTAAGCCATGAAACGGATATTTACAAAGTTTGAGAACTGTAGCAAGCTTATATAAAAACATGCATTTGCATGGAAATCTTGTCTATAGTGATGAATTTCAATGTGTAGGGTAATGTGTCGTATATTTAGAAAAGTCACGCTTTGCTCCTTCATACGAATATCGATATGATCCCCCAAGTTCCTCTGCTACAGTTATGAGTTATGACATCTAGCGTATAAACTATAGTGTAGGCGCAAATCATAAAATATTCATACAGCACTAGCAATATTCGCTTTCACAGTCATACTTGCAAGATAAAAAATTGGAGATATTTCGTTCGGAGCAACTCCTACGTTTTTATCATCATTGCGTCGTATGCAGCAGTTTACGTCAACCATTTAATGAAAAGCCTTACTTTTTTGTTTCTTGCAAAGAGTAAAGTGTTAAAATGCGTCAGAAGATTGGTTTCGAAATTTTATATAACAAGTACGTAGATACTTTATAGTGAAAACACATAAGCTTTTCTCGTCACGTATAATGCCATAACAAAAGATCAAGGCTTCAGCGCTTAATCCAGGAACTCCGTGAACATTCGCCGTGTGGTTTTCATGAAATTTGTTTCCAGGAAAATATAGTATGATGTAGTTTTCTATTGATACCGTGATAATGATAAAAGGTAATGAATTATAGATGCTGTAATAATAGCAAAAATATTATTATTAGTCTATTATTATTATTATTATTATTGTTATTATTACTATTATTATACGTTCTTATTTTAAAATAGGGATATGGACATTAAACATGATTTTATTTGCAGAAGACCAGTGCTTTATAATACGTACAAACAGAAAATGAGTTACAATTAGCCGCATATGAATTACACAATTTATCCAAAGAATATAATCTCAAAATTTCAGTGAGAAAGATGAAAAACTAATGACACTTCAAGGAAAACAATCAGTAAGGTCCAAAATTATAATAGACAACTAAATAATTGAAGAAGTTAAGAACTTTAAATACTTGGGATGTTACTATCTTTTGCATAGTGATGTGTGGAACCATTCAGCGAACATTAAAAAAAAAAAACCAGGAAAGATACCAAACTTTAGTTCTACAAAGTGATGGCTATTCCGGTGTTGATGTACCTATGGGTGTGAGAATTGGGCCTTGAATAGAAGTGGAAAACGAAATGTAGTAATAGCCGAAATTAAATTTTTAAGAACAGCCGGCTATACACTGTGAGATGAAAAACATAATGAAGCAATTAGAGAAAAACTCGAAATATTAAAATAGGAGAAAAAATAATAGAAAGGAAACAAAACTGGTACGGACATATACAAAAAATGAATTCAGTTCCAAATAGAATAACACGACAAATTCAAAACTATAAACAAACCTTCTGGACACCGAATCGTCGGAGTCTCACGTAGAAGATGGGCAGATGACTTTATTTCAGTGTAAGCGGAACGGATCTTTGAATCCGCTATGAAGATGATTCCACTTGAAGTCGGTGGAATTTGAAATTGTATATTGAGCGTGGAAAACCGGCGCTGCATCTATTCAGACAAAGGTTCTTTGTCTTATGGTAAGTGCCAAGTAATCGGAAATTAAGAAAAAAAACTACGGCATTCTTTATTTTTAAATGTTGGGTAAGAAATCGGATATACGGCCTAACCTCACTTACGCGTCTGAAACACGAGCAGATACAAAAAAAAAATCGTGGCAACAATATAGACCTAAATTTAACCTAAAGAAAAATAGTGGGGAAAATAAGGCTCGGTTTGGAACCAGTCTATTAAAGAGCAGTGTGAAATTCAACTAATAAGAGTAGAAATATTAAAATATTATGTTTTATTTAACGATGCTCGCAACTGCAGAGGTTATGTCAGCGTTGCCGGTGTGCCGGAATTTTGTCCCGCAGGAGTTCTTTTACATGCCAGTAAATCTACGGATATGAGCCTGTCGCATTTAAGCACACTTAAATGCCATCGACCTGGCCCGGGATAAGTGTAGATGAGCAAACGAGAAGTGAATGGAATAATTATATCACCAAGATGGCAGAAGAACGAATTGCGAAGATTTTTAGAGACATTTCACCAACGGGAAGACCATGGAATAGATAATCCAACTCTTACTTTATACAAAAAAGCTGTTAGTCTATGAAGGAAGACAGAAGAAGGAAAATAAGAAGAGGGGTGAGAAATACACAAAATATTTTTGTTTACGTAAAATTGACTCAAGTACATAGTTTCTTGATTTTTACCCCCATAAGAACCAATAAGAAATTAGCCTGTCATACTACTGCTACACTGCTAGCAGAAGAAGAAGAAGAAGAAGAAGAAGAAGAGGGGTAAGAAACACACGAAATATTTGTTTACGTAAAATTTACTCAAGTAGTTATTTTCTTGATTTTTACCCCCATAAGAACGATAACAAATTAGCCTGTCATACTGCTGCTACACTGTTAATCTATGAAGGAGGACAAGAAAAAGAGGAAGAAGGGTAAGAAATACATAAAATATTTGTTTACGTAAAATTTACTCAAGTAGTTATTTTCTTGATTTTTACCCCCATAAGAACGATAACAAATTAGCCTGTCATAATAGTACTACTACTGCTGCTGCTGCTGCCGCCGCCGCCGTCGCCACCACTATTACTACTAGCACAGTCTAGTATGTAGTCACGAAGCTCAATATGTAGTAAATATGCATCCATAGATAGTTGCTAACCACTAGGATCGCTACTATCGCCTTATTACAGACAATGCGAAATAGTACCTGCACAGTCCATTGTTTCTAGTACCCTTATAAACTCAAGCTTCGTGATTGTATATACTAGACTGTGCTCCTAGTATCATTATTCATAGTAATTTAATTATGAAATAGTAAACAGGCTGTTTCGACATAACTTTATCTGATTTCCCGAAGTTTTTTTTTTTTTTTCCTGTTCTGGTCTATTCCAAGAACATGTATCCCCCACGTTTCCCTATTTCTTATTTTTATATCAACAACGTTTCTTCTCATTGTAATTCTTTTCATCTAGCCAACAGCTATCAAACCAGGTGTTTACTTGTTTGAAAATGACAATGAGGGAGCGTATTCAACACTCACGAAGCAGGTGGTAAACATTTCATCACAATGCATTTGAAAAGTCCGTAGAAATTAGTAACAAGTGAATCATCCATCGAACATGCGAAACTCGCTACTTATGACGTATTTTACATAGAATGTAGTAGTTTGATAGAGCAGATGTTGTGCTTACATTGAATTTCATTCATTGTACTGTCCGCGTCATAGCTCTGAAATGCTGGTAGGGATACTACTGGTTTACTTTGAGTGTCGGTTGCTATAAGGAAATATAGATGAAGTGATGAGCTAATGACCATCTATTAAGAGGAAATAGGGCCTATGCATGCAAATATACTCCAAAATACCTACCCAATTAAATATGCGCTATGGTTAAACTCATATGAAGTCCTTTAATTAGTAGAATAAAAGAGAACAATTTTATTATAATGTTAAATTAATTTTTATTAAACATTTAGGCCTAAACTGAAGAAAAAAAATCTAAGTATTTTAGAGCTGAATATGATGTGTTTTAATTGAAGTCCATCATAACATGTTAAGGAATTTCCATTCTATAAAAGTTTTACATAAAGAATTGCATCGGGATAGAAATGTTATTCCTAATGACGGATAAAGCTTCTGCTGTTTGCCAAGAGAGTCTTGTAGCGAGGAAAAGACAGTGTGAATTTCAAGATATGACCTGGCTGTAATTGAAACAGGTTATTTATATCTACTGGTGTCAATTTGTCATCTATGTTTTTATATAAATGTACACCCATTGTTGATACGGAAATAGCATAGTATGATTGAAATCTTTGCTACGGTATATAATTTTAATATGTCTAAAACATCGGAAAAGCTGAGAAAATGTACTATGTAAAAATTGTAGAATAAATACAGGGTGGAGTGAAATAATCCTGCAGATTGAAAGGGACGATAGAGTACACTTAAGGGAATAGAAAGTCTGTATTTCGTTTCGTAATTAAATGCACGGTTAATTAGAAAATTAAGTTGGAATTTTCAGCATTCTGGCAACATTGCCGCTAACACACGCTTCTTCTCATATTACAGATGTAAGAGGTCAACGACCTCGATCTGTTTCTCTACGCAAACCTCCCTTTCTCGTCACGACGTTGCAATCTGCTCGCATGTTCAGTGGCTTGAAATTAGTCGTTTCTTTAATTAAATTTACATGAAAAGCGTCCACGCTATTGAAATACGCCAAAGGGATAAATTATTCTTTATTAAATTTTCTATCGATATTGACAAAAATCACGACCCTACTCGCAATAGTTAGGTACCGAATAAGAGGATGTTAAGAATTTGGAGGAAAACATTTTTTTCTGAGAAAACTATGAACTTTCTACCAATATATAGTAGTATTACACTTTTTTGTTACATACAACATGAGCTATTCATTCTGAAAATCTGCAGGGTTATTTCACTTCCACCATGTATACGCCAAAAGGTCCAGAATGGGCTACATAAAATATCGCTAGTGCTGAACTTCGTATGTCAATATATTCAGTTTTACAGGAGAGCGAAATAACATTTTAATGTCCTCATAAGGAACAAATATCTGACATAAGATGTTTGCAGAAGATTCCGAAAGACTTTTTTGATAGGGGTGAGATTTCATTTTGTTCATTTTTTTTTATATACGAGGTTGCTATTCAACACCATCGATATACACCGTTTTGAAATCAATAAAATATGGCGCAGTATCATAAAATGAACAAAATATTTAAAAATGTGCAACCAGCAGCCTCCTATTCTTTATACCGTAACTCATATGCGTTTTAACATTAGCATGTAGTGCAGCGTGTTTTAAGAACACACGATTTTTCATAATCTTTCAGGCCTTAGTTGTCTCTGTTATTAGTAACAGTCCACTTACAATTCGGTTGTTTCTCTCTTTACCTCACCTTCTAGAGAGAGACCCGGAACTGTGACGGACAGTATTGTCACTGCCTGATATTATCTAGTTCCGTTTTCGAACTGGATCAACTTGTCATAAATTCCTGTTGAAATGTCTCGTTTGTCATATTTACAGTTGTGAAAAAATGCTCCCGAATGACATCTCATCATTTCTTCAGTATTTCAGTGCACATTCTTTCGGAATTTGTGACTTTTGAAGAGATACTTCAAGGTAGTGTGCTTTTCTCAGGGACTGTATTCACTCTCTAGTCGGATTAGCACCAAATTGGCGTCCTAAAACTTTGTCACGTCTGACCTAGTCAGTATCGATCTTGTTATCATAGGCTACCAAAAAGAAGTTGCTTGCGTGAAAATATTGAACCGTATATTCGGCGCAGTTTATAGTCGTCCGATCGTTTACTGTCTCATTCTCTTGAAATACATTCTCTCATTCATTCTCCCACACAAACACATTGATTCATCCTCTCACTCACTCATTCACTCAAATATTCTCATTTAATCATCCAAAAACGTTCACTAACTCTTATATCTTATATACTTTCATTCGTTTGTTAGTTCGTCTGTCCACACACCCATAACTAATAGGGATATCTAATGCGAAGTTTTACCGTTAGATGGCTGAAGCGTTCCATGCGGCACTGCATGTTGTAGGGCTATATTATGTCATATGTTACAGTTGATTACGTTCTCCCGCATGTTGGTTTTCTGTGCATGTCGAAATGATATTTATAATTATTTTGTATAACCTAGTATAATTTAATATAGTTCAGTATTTTCGTACATCATAATTTAATTTAATTTACAATAAATAATGGCGTAAACTTGTATGATACTGAGCGATTCCCCTTAAGAGATGGATGGGAAAATCTGCAGTATGCAGAATATAGATACGTGTTCATTTTCTTCATTTTCACTTATTTATTCACGCAAAATTTAGATACTCATTTACTCTCTCGTACACACTTAGGCCTACTCTCAGAGAAGTTATTAGTTCGTTCGAAAGCATTCTTTTAGAATTAAAACACACCTTTTCAATTACACAAACACACACAGTTACTTAAAACTCACTCAAATTAAATGGAAAGTATTTATTCACTCACTAGATCGCTCATCAAACACTCGCACTCCAGCTTATATACAGAATGAACCTTGATTTCCAGGGGGTTATTCTTTGCGATATTTCAAACAAAAAAATAATACTCTTCTTTTTCGAGATAAAAATTGTTTTATATGGAACCTTTCATAGCGTCATTCACTTAATTCCCAATATTCTCCGTCAGTTTAAGAGAACAGTGTATTATGATAATAAATTATTGAAATAATTGTAGTTTTGTTTTTTAATTACGCAGAAATTTGATCCGAACAAATGTAACATTTTAAAATTTCATTTTAAACGAAAAGTTACGTTTGTTCAGATTAAATTTTTGCATATTTAAAGAACAAAATTGAAAATATTTCAATCATACATTGTCATGATATACTGCTCTCTTAAATTTATTTAGCATATCGGGAATTAAATCAATGGTTTTCCCAAAAACACTCAAACAAAACATGAAATGTTTCATATAAAACAATTTTTATCTCGAAAAGTAAGCAAAAACGAGCAAAATTGTATTGAACTTCTTGTTTGAAATATCTAAAAGAGTAATCCCCTGTAATTAATTATATTACTTACGGTTAACCCTGTATATTGTGTATAGTGACAGTGTTGCATTAATTCCACACACAATTTGACTATTTTCAGGTGAATGTCTTCCGAAAAAGGGTGCGTTTTGTAATAGAGTAGAATGTGCGACTTTTCGATAATTAAGATATTAAAAAAAAACAGTAAAGTCTTTTTCATTATACATTCCCACAAAGTTTGGTAAAAATCGGTTTGTGTGTATCCGTGTAAAAGTCGTAGAACAGTCACAGGCGAGCAACCCTGTCTTAAGGGTTTAGGAAATGGACCAACAACGTCTGCTAACGGAGTTGGCGGCATTTGCATTATCTGCACAGAAATGTGAGTGCCGACCGCAGCTTTATGAATGTTGCATAAGGCTTTTCAGCATTACAATACGTAAGCGCCTCTCTTCTTCTTTTTTTAAGGACATGTGTAACCTAGTCGTGGCTGCATTGTTTTATTCCTTGCCTACATTATTATTGAAAGCCGGTAAAGGAAGAGGATCTTGTCCCGGTACAATGATTTACTGTTGCAGCAGTCATTTTTTTGTTGTTTCAGATTTGTGTACTGCGTGATGTAGTGGTTACTGTGCTTTCCCCGCCGAAAGTGGTAGATTTTTAGGTGGAAAAACTCTTAGTAAATACGTTGGTCTCGCCGCATGTAGTAGATTTACTGCTTACAGGTGATTCTTTGTTCTTGAATACATACAAAATTCTACGACTAGATATACCATTATACTTTGTTCTTAGCTCTTGGTAACTAATGTCACGTGAACAATTTGTGAAAAGTGTGGCAGCATGTTAATTGAAATCAGTGATATCCGAAAGCTGTGTCCCGACACACGCTCCTACGTCTACTCAAGCCTAATGACGGCATCATACCCAACCCTCTTCTTACCCCCTTCACTTCGTTAGAAGTAAGCAGACATATCAGCAGCGGACGTATACTTGTAATACTGTAATTGTGTATTATGGGATGCTACTGTATGTTTCTAAATATCTCTTTCAAAACAGAAAATAAATAGGCTACGCAAAAACGTATATTTTAAGAAGCATGGGAAGAACAGTTTTTCTTCGTGGTGATGGCGATGTTGTAAAATATTGAAGTATAAAAGAACAATGCACGATGCCATTATTCTTCTTCGCATAAGATCACTATGCCCTTACCTGAAAGTTGAATATTTATAATACACAAACGATAAAAAAAAATATCGACTTCTATGTCTTAGAGTAGAATGCTTCGGCGTTTTTTCGACTGGTGTAGTGTAATTTATAATTTAATAATCAGCCTGGTACATTTTTCTAATTTCAAAAAGTATGCTGATATAAAGTACTGTACTATTTTCTTTCATGGTAAATAAGGAAATATAATTATTTTCTTTCATTAATAATACAATAATTATAATGAATAGGAAAGGATAAAGTTAACACGGATAAACTGCATTTGGCTAATAAGTAGAAGAATATATTATTGATTTTGTTTGCCGATCACGGTCCGTCTCTGCACTGTCATTCACTGCATTACCTGAGGAGATACCCTAACACTTCTTTCTCTGCGAGAGTGATGTGCGGGTTGCATTTCTATTACGTCATAATTTTGTGGCGTTTGGCAATCTCTGATTTAAATGCCATTGGTTCACAACTTGCTCTGTATTAGCATTATCTGCCAACAATTAATTACATACACGCGGCACAGAAGTAAAAGTTTCATAGAGCAGTCTCTGGTAATTATATTTGAATGAGAAAATTATTAAATTCAACAAAGCAATGGGGATAATTAATCAGATATTCAAACCAACCTTAGTACAAAAACACACGCGCACCAGAATTTATAAAACATTAGCCAGACCTATACTCTGTTTTGGTAGTGAAGCTTGGACGATTCGTAATATTGATTCACAAAGATTAACGGCGGCAGAAATGAGATTTATGCGTCGTACACGAGAATGGATCACATTAAAAATTTTGACATTATGAAAGAACTGCAGATTGAACCGATTACGGAATACCTACAGAAATACAGACAAAACTGGAGATCACATGTCATCAGAATACCTCGTTCTAGAATTCCACGCCAAATTTTTAATTACCATCCTGTGGGCAAGAGATCCTTGGACAGACCGTTCAAGCGTTGGCAACAGACCGTAAAGGACCACTAGGCCCAATACATGCAAGGATGATGATGATATTTTTTATTAATTCAGGTGTCCAGTCGCTATTCACCCCCGGAAAAATTACTGGCTCACATTTGTTACTTTGTGTTCTGTCCGTTAGATGCCTCGATTGTCTCACAAGATATTAGCATCGTCAGTGGAAACATTGATATAGTCATCTGTTCACTAAGGAGGAGAGGAAAGTTGGTGAAGTGAGAAACAACAGATGGTTAATTTTACCTGGAGCCCTGTCAGTCAGGGTCACAATTGTTTTAAGTAGCATAAATATACGACTTGGGATCCTAAGCTTTACGTCGGTCACGAAGGAAGCCGTGCTAAGAATTTTTATGATGTGAAAAAACATCTGCCTGGTTTTAACTAGCGAACTCGATCTTGTGGCCACAATATTAACCACTGGACCACGGAAAGAGCGACATAGCAGGGATATTTAAAATCCAAGTATGGCAGTGAAGTACTATCTGCATGACATAATACGCTGATTAGGATATTAAATTTAAAAAAAGATTTCACTACATCCCATCGTATCTGTAATAACTAGGGAATGAATTTCTAGTTCCCTACCTATTTTGTTTGCTACGTCCTAGACGGGGCGGCCGGGGAAGGTCCGGGGTTCGATCCCAGGTGGTGACAGGATTTTTTCTCGTTGCCAAATTTTCAGAACGGCCCCGAGGTTCACTCAGCCTTCTATAAAATTGAGTACCGGGTCTTTCCCGGGGGTAAAAGGCGGCCAGAGCGTGGTGCCGACCACACCACCTCATTCTAGTGCCGAGGTCATGGAAAGCATGGGGCTCTACCTCCATGCCCCCCAAGTGCCTTCATGGCATGTTACGGGGATACCTTTACCTTTTACCTTTACCTTTACGTCCTAGACGTACGCTATTCAGATATCTCTACGTTTCATGTACACAGGATCTCCCTATTAAAATTTTGTAGGACCTATACCACCTAAATGGACCATAAACTCCTGTAAATCCTAGAAACTATGTTTGTGTCTGAAGAGCTCCTTTTTAGTATTTTGCGTGTATTTAAAATGAAAGTACCGGTACTAAAAATGCAAACAAAAAAATGCTATTCAAAATGTAAAACATTCTCTTACAAACTCTGGTCGGCAAGTTCGTTCCATATTAATCTTAGAAGAGAAAGGAAATTCAGATGCAAAATCCTGACGTGGAAAAAGTTATTTAAATGATGAAGAAGGTGTTCATGAAGACGCTTTCACATGTGCTGTTATTCAAGGACATGCTACCAAATGTCCCTCTACCATCAGAGCCAATGCTGACTAGGTAGGAGATTTAGTCGAAGCAGCGATCTACTCTGGCGCATGAAGTTTGCTCCAACAACTTTTTGTGACGTCGAAAGAAGTTTCTCGTTTACAAGCGGCTGCTCAGGGACGACTGGAAGAAATTCATCATGGAAAATATAGGAAACGTTGTGGTGTATTGTTATAAACAATAATAAGACTGCGCAAAAAATGACTTCATTGTAGATAAATTGCACCTAAAGTGGAATTATTTACTAAAATTAAAGTTAAATTGTTAATTTTGTATAAACTCAAAAAGTCCTAAATTGGATTTTATGAAGTCCTAAATTTCTCTTTTTCAGCACCCAGAAATTCGTTCCTTAGTAATTAAAAACATACTGACAACAAAAAAAGTCTGTACGTACCCAAGTCGAGATTCAAACTCACGACCGTTAGATCACCTACGTCGGTGATAGTTAGACGATAGCTAGTCCTGCGCTTGATCGCGAGTTCGAATTCCAGTTGGGCTGACTACCTGCTTGGATTTTTCCGTAGGCTATGTTTTCCCCAATTGTAAGTCAAATTTCAAATAATAATCTCATGATGAATTTTGGGACTCATCTTTCTAAATACCATCTCGGTATCAGTTCTAGTTGATACAGTGTCCTTAAATAACCACTGTAAATATATGACAGTGGATTATATGTGATGTTAGAAAGCTTGTCTTAATTGTTGTACACATTGTGGCAACATTATCAGTGTGCTTGTGTAGACGGAGGGCATAAAAGTCTGACATACATAGTGATTGTTTTTAATGCTGCGTATGATCTCTCCTTTCACTGCCCACTGCTTTCAAGCTTGCAGTCATGCTGTCTGCAAGGTTTACCACAGTGTCGGAGTAGAAGACACCTCATCTCTGTTCGAAAACATCCCACAGGTGTTCTGTGGTATTGAGGTCAGGCGAATTTGGAGGCCAGCCAAGACGGATGGTAGTTCCTCGAACTATTCCCACGCGATAATACGCCGCATTGTGTTTTGAAAGATCTGTAACAGAACAGAATTCGTGAAGTTATATTGGTCCATATGCAAAAAGGATCCATAGCTTCTTACGATGCGAGCTTTGGGCAATCTGAAGGTGATAGGGAGGATAATAATTATAGGCTACTTTAGTTGAAAGAATAAATAATTATTGTACCACTTTATTTGCTGTTGATTCATAAAATATCACTCATTTACTACAACTAATTATACTTATATGTATAAAATATTTATTTTTTGTTTTTTCTCAAAAGGCTCATTTTAAGTGGAATGGCCTACTGAACACAGACTGACCGACCAAGTGATTGAATATTTGAGTGATTGACTGCCTCTTTCTGAATCACCGACCGATTTACTGATTGACTAATTGACTGACTGATAATGGCTGATCGACTGACTGGCCGAATAACACACAAATAAGTGATCATTTGATTTATTAACCGACTGGGTGCCTCATTTGACGACTCACCGGCACCTTCTTAAGTGTTAACTTACGGATATATGGTCCATTAAAGTTTTGACTGACGATGGCCTCTTGCGAATCTATAATACCCATATGTGATACAACAGACCCTTTTTTTCTGTATGTTGGTGTTTCTTCTATATATTACGTATTGTAATAAATATCAGGGAAAACGTGAATGACCATAAAAATTACAACAACAACGTCTTCCGGATTTCCTACATATAAACCAAACGCTATATCCTAACGGACGGTACCTCATTTCAATGAATTTGATTAATTTATTCATCATTACAGATCTCTGATTGAAGTTCAAGCTGATATGTACAGTAGTGGCAAAAAAAACCGGACCGATCCTTGTAGTTGATTTCAGAGCCTTGTTCACTCCAGAGCACGATAGACTGGTAACTAAGACTTCCGTGGTTCGAATCCTGCCTGGGAAGGAAACTTTTTTTTTTTTTTTTCCTTATTCAAATTTATTCCCAATACTTTTCGATTGCTGGTAAAATTCATGTTTTGGGAATAATAAGTTAATTAAGTAGTAAAATATCGCTGCAATCGAAAAGTATTGAGAATAAATTTGAATAAGGTACAAAAAAAAGTTTCCTTCCCAGGCAAGATTCGAACCACGAAAGTCTTAGTTACCAGTCTATCGTGCTCTGGAGTGAACAAGGCTCTGAAATCAGCTACAAGGGTGGGTCCGGTTTTTTTTTGCCACACTGTACATTGATCATCTATTTTCAGTAAGTGCAGTCTTAGAAAAAAAAAATTGTTGCACAGATACTTTATAAGTCCCAGAAAGGAGGCAGTGCTCATGATCAGAAGTACAACGAAAGCAAAACTAATTTTATTACCTTAACTAGTTGTGCTGTTGTGAAGCAGGTCGCTCGTCATCTGATCATGCGTACTGCCTGCTTTCTGGGACTTACGAAGTATATGTGCGACAAAACGTTTTTCTAAGACTGTACATCTCACTTGACGATATGTCGCAGGAAGAACAATAACTGTGGGATCAACAGAGAAGTGCAGACGGCTGTCACACACGGGTTCCGATCCCAGGCGGCAGACTTCTCGACACACGGATATAAAAATTGATCCCATGATATGACAAATATCTCAGTTTGAATGGGGGAATAGGTTGAAATACAGCGCAACAATTGCTGTATCTGTTTCAGTCAATCTTTCTATAAAACTGTGCTTTCTTTCTGTAAACAGCTCCAGCGAAAATCACTTTCTGGAAGGCCTCGTAATTGCGGTCGAGTGGCCAAAATTTGTATAAGCACTTTTTTGACGTTATTAATATAGTGGAAGACAAAAAATTAACTTTTTTAGTTGCCTCCATGAGAATGTTTGGTTTTAAGAAATGGAGATGGGGGGAAAAGGGTACATGAAACCGTTAATTTGGAATTTTAAAACTAAAATCACAACGCAGACCAAACAAGATTCTCACATACCTGGTTCCCAATTGATCTCCAAAGAAGAGAGTAGTCTAGACGAATTCTCAGATCTAAAACACGCAATCGAAAGTGACGGAGAAAAGCAAGATATTTAGTGAAAGACGGAATAGAAACTGATAGGAGTTGTAGGCAATTAGATAATGTTGAAGGAAAGAAAGAGAAATTACAAACTAGAGACCTCCGTGGCGAGAGAAATAAATGTAAGCATTATACTTTGCTATTTGATGAAGTCGCTTTACTTCTGAATATTTAATGTTGGTTCAAACTCCTCAAATAACGAACATTGAACTGGTCGAAGATCCACTCCTTGAAGGTAGGTGATGGTGGCAGTGATTAATGATGTGTTGTAGTAAATGGGGTTGCTGTGTCTGGAATCTTCTTCTGCAACGTTCTCCTTGAGCAGGACTCACACATATTACGCACAGGGAATGCGTGCACCGTACTTTCTAGTTCCAGTTTTGACAGTCTAGTTAATCCCGCATTAACTTGCCAGCAGTTACACTTACGTAACAGTACATAATGTGGGTTACACACAGCTGCAATGCATGCGATGGTTTACGATAACGTAGTTTCCGCAACGACGTTTCAGTCATTGAATTTGAGCTTTGGCGAAAGATTTAATTATTTTCCTCACCTTATCAATATCATCCGTTGTATTGGTTGAACCCCAACCGTAGGTCAGTCAGCTGACATTCACCAAAGTGAGAATAATATTAAACGAAAGAATGGAACTTACTGAGACGGAACTCTTAATAGACCTATCATTTTGAATCTACAGCGTGAAGAAAAAATATACTGGCTGCATCCTATTAGAAATAATGTGTAACCACTGTAACCAGTCACAGTAAGACTTATTTGAACGATAGTTAAATTCCGGCCATTACACTTAATAATATTGAAATTAGTGCCTACGTAGCCTACTCGCTTATCGTGAAAATCTAGAAATATATTTTGATAACGAATTAAGTTGGAATTACCAAGTAAAGCATACTTGTAAAAAATCAGCTCGTCTATTCACTCGTTAAACCGGTTCAAGCATTTCTTCTCCGCTCCACTGAAAGAAACATTACGATAGTTCAAACACTCGTAATGCCGCAACTTGACTATTGTGACGTGTTGTTCACTGACTTAAGCACCGAACACTGGAATAAATTATGTGTTCTTAATATTTGTATATGATATGTCTACAATGTCCGACGATAGGATCATATTTCACTAATTTTCGAATCTTTATCATGGCTCCATCTCAACGACCGCAGAACTTTACACAGTATTTCTCTTCTATTTCAAATTCTGCGCACCTCAACCCCAAGTAATCTGTCATTTCGTCTTGTGAATTTATGTTCCAATCATAACCTATGTTCCAATCATAATCGAAATACTCGATCTCAGAAATCTAGCCAATTATGGAAATTATACTTCTGAATAGTTCATTCTCTATTTGTAATATTCTTTTACCCTTAAAACTAAAGAAAAATGTATTTTACTAACAACTTCAAATTAGTGTAACTCTGAAGACTTTGAGATTAGGACACATGTCTTATGACATTTTTTGCTCAGATTGTCTTCGGAAATAACTCCGTAAGTGGCGGTAAATCTATGTGAATCACCCTACATGTATATGGGACAAGAGCAAACAATAAGTATGGAATATTGCTAATAACTTCTTAAATTTTAATATAAAAAAGTTTTACACAAACGCTGTTACGAGATAAATCATACAATATGATACCAGTGTTCGAAATAAATTATTCAGGGATAAAGGATGTGACAGTAAGCTTTATTTTTTTAAATGGCACCTTATGTTCAAATGTACATATTTCGAATCTCTATTTAATTTGACGTATGAATGTGTAGAAATTTTACCCATTCACCCGTTTCATGTCTTTTAACTATTTATTAAATTGTTTTGTGGACTTCAAACTGGGACAAATCTATACTAATAATAAATCTGTAGCCGAAATTTTTCTGGTAATTTTCGATTTTCCTAAAATAATTGGTCCTAACATATACAATTAACCACCCTGAAACCGAAAATCGCTTTTTTGAAATTTTTATTTGTATGTCTGTCTGTCTGTCTGTCTGTCTGTCTGTATGTTTGTTACATTTTCACGCGATAATGGCTGAACGGATTTCGATGAAAATTGGAATATAAATTAAGTTCGTTGTAACTTAGATTTTAAGCTATATGGCATTCAAAATACATTATTTAAAAGGGGGGTTATAAGGAGGCCTGAATTAAATAAATCGAAATATCTCGCTTATTATTGATTTTTGTGAAAAATGTTACATAACAAAAGTTTCTTTAAAAATAATTTCCGATAAGTTTTATTCCTTGAAAAATTTTGATAGGACTGATAGTTAATGAGTTAAATGAGTTTTAAAATTAAAATAACTGCCATCTAAGGCCGTGTAATGAATTAAAAAACAAATGACTTCGTCTATAAGGGGCCTTGGACAGCAACAATCGAAAGCTATGAAAGATACCCTATAGATAATGTTTCTGTGTTTGTATAAAGTAATATCAGAAGTTAAATTAACCGATTTGTATAATTAATTATTAATTCACCATTGGAAAGTGTAGTTTCTCTAGATGGACATAATGCTATAATGTTATTACAGTAACTTCTGAGTGAATCGAGGACAGGTAAGATTAAAATAGCTTCTTATGCACAGAAAACTTGATAGGCTATTCTGTACATTCGTTTCCTGTATTTCCAAAAATAATTTTTATGACCAAATGAGTGGTCTCTGGATCAAAATGATCGCACTTTAATTATGCAAATACAATTTAAATTAAGTAACATAATAAACGATTTATCCTTATATCAAACACGAATGTTCCCTGGATCAAATGTCCTATTTTAATTATGTAATTACTTTATATTTATTTCTAACGGGTGCAGCGGAGCGCACGGGTACGGCTAGTAAGTATATAAAATCATTTGATCATATGAGTAGCCCATAAAACTGAACAAAACACTATCACTAACCAAACTTTACAACAGATGCTCAAAATGAGAACCATTCCAATCAAACAATGTCCCAGTCTTCGGAAACAATCCATTGTGTTTCTCAAGTCACATAACTTTTCTGTTCTAGCTCATATCTACACTGCCACCGGGTGTATACCCAATTCCAGTGCTAATAAACATGTACATACACATACATAAAGGGACATGGGGCCTACCTTGAGTAGTATTTTATGCTTCCATTATGATTCAGTAATCCTACGCGTTCTCCTAAAATTTACTTATTTATGCTCGTAAAGTACGTCTTCAAAGTGTTTTGAACTGATGAGTTTAATTTCCAATTATGGGGTGTTATAGATTTGGGTAATAGCCTTTGTAATAACTAAACAAAAGAATGAAGCATAAAGAAATACACACATTATTATAGCAATAAAAAGAACTAAGGAAAATACTAGTGAAGTGCTTTGTGTGGAGTGTGGCACTGTATGGGCAGAAACATGGACATTGCAATGAAGTGAAGAGAACAGATTTGAAGCATTTGAAATGTGGATATGGAAAAGAATGAAGCCTGTGAAATGGACAGGCAGAATAAGAAATGGAGCTGTGTTGGAAAGAGTGAATGGAGAAAGAATGATGCTGAAATTGATAGGGAAGAGAAAAATGAATTGATTGGTTCGCTGGCTGAGAAGAAACTGACTACTGAAAGATGCACTGGAAGGAATGGTGAACGGGAGAAAAGTTCGGGGCAGAAAAAGATATGAGATGATTAACATTAAGATACATGATTCATATGTTAAGGAGGCATAAAATAGGAATGATTGAAGAATGTTCGGTTTGCAGTGAAATACCTGCTTTTGGACAGAGAAATATGGATGAATTAATTATAGCAATGTCTACTCGTGAAATGAAAAAAAAACCTTGCCTGTTCACAATACGGAGGAAGCGAGATGGTGAGACAGCATCCATACTACAGGAAACTACTAGGGCTATGCTATAACCATGTTATGCTGCTTACTTGTGTTCGCTAAACGTTTATTTTTCTACCCACACGATATAGAAACGGAAACGAGCAGGTTGCCTAATTTACATAAGCAATAAAGACTAACCTTTTTTATTTCAGTAATTACCGGTATTCTTAAACAAGTACAGCTTTTATTAAATGTGATCTTTTTAAAACAACGAGTGTCGGTAAAATATACATTTATAAACTAGGTACGTAGGAAAATGTATTAAAAATTAATTTATATCGTAATACGCGCTTATCTGCTGTAATGCTATATGCATTCAAATGTAATAAAATTATATAAAGTCACCGACCGAGATGTAACTGTAAAAGAATAACTTTTACAATACTGTGTGTTCCAAAATGTTATAGACTGCCGGTATAAAATAAGTTCATTTTTTATAGGCTGTGAATAAAAGCTCTGGTTAGCAGTTATCATTGCTAGGCGTTGTGAGTTATGGCCAGAACTAGGAATTTAGTACCGATCGCTATCACCCTATACAGGGTACGACCAGCCAGGTGCGACGTCATCAACGCATCAAAAAACAGCTACTCATAGAAATAGGGAGGTACAGTGGAAAGAAAAACAAACTCGTCGTCAGGGCAATATTCCCGTTTCAGGAAAAGAAAGATGTATGGGACATTTGTAAATGCACAGCTAGTTACATAATTATGTTTATGTACAGCTATACAAATTGTTGCATACATATAGATTGACATTGATACAATTGCTCTTTACATATTTACATCATTTACACCTATAAAACATAACACAGTGTAACATTTACTGAAATGATGCAAAATAATAGGTTAATAATAAAATAATATATTTCATAAATATCTTGAAACGTTTACTAAGTAAAAACCAAAGAAGGAAATAAACTGTACATACATACATACATACATACATACATACATACATACATACATACATACATACATACATACATACATACATACATACACACATAGGCTATACATACATACTTACATACTTACAGTGCTAAGAAACTTATTGTGTTTTCATATTTGGAGTAGAACTATAGTGTTGTTACTCAAACGTCTTCCATACTGCCGATGTGGCCCTGTTGCATGCAGTAAGGGTTGTTAAACATGAACATGATGCATTCCAAGGGAGCCGTCGCGCAGGTCGCCCGTTTTGTATGCCCATTTCCTGGTTGCTCGCACCCTGAATAACGAGATCAATACGAAGTTCCTAGGTCTGGTTATGACTGATAATGTAATTATCTAAATCGTTGATGTTCTTGTTTCTTTATTGCAGGTGAGTGGCGTTACAACAGGAACATAATACTGATGCGACTACATTAGGCCTAGACTGATTCAGAGTCACATCTGCTTACGTTTTCGTTGCGCTGTCTTCGAGGTAAGTAATGGAGCTATGTAGTACGTATTGTAAGACAAGATCTCTGTTACTAACGCATTTATTCTCCACTTCTATAAGAAGAAAATAATTTAACCGTAAATACGCCGTCACTACACTTCGTTCAGTGGTATATGATTAACGCACTCTTATTAATAGTTCCACACTTTAGACTAGCATTACAGAATAAGCGCTGGTTCGAGTCTTCATGGGGGAAGAAATTTTCTCACATTTCGGTCGGTGTACATGGTGCCAACCCAGCATCATGATGAATTTGGGGAGTTACAGTATGTGGCGAAATTCGGTACTGTAAACCAGCTTTGACGGCTGAGTGGAGGTGTCATCGTGCTAACCACACGTTACTCCCATACTGGTTGAATGAACGGTCACCTGTACTAAAGCATGTGAACGTGATGTTATGCAAGCAGTCGCTAGTACCCTTGGTCTTCTATGAGCTGTTGCGCACATACATTATTATTTATTTATTTCTCATCAAACTTGTCTGGATATGGCAAATTTGATGCATTCCAGTTCAAATCCGTCATTCCCATATCAAATACAAAGTAAATAGAACATATTAGTTTCACCAGTAGTAGCCTATAAATTACTTCTTACTTTTCCAGCTTTGCTAATAACAGTATATATGTAATATTGTATATCTACCATGCTATACTTACAATACAACACGAATGCAGTAATAATAATCATATAAAATAATAATAATAATAATCATAATCATAATAATAATATCATATCATAAAAAACTCACTTCACTACATTTACCATTCCTAAATGTTTTATTATTATTATTATTCTATTTCATCTTTTAACTTGTTTACTAATCATGTATTGTGTGTCCCTATCACCACGGCATGGCGCGTCCTCAGGTTGCGGATAGAGGAGACGGCCTTCAGATATGGAGGGTAGCTGCGAGCCGAATATATTGAATAAGCAGTCGTGGACAGCCGATAAGGGGTGGACCTCCAGCTTGGGGGTTGGGCGAAGGGCTAACAACCTATCACCGTAAAATACAGCTTGTTACGAATCCATACAATAAGCCTCGTAAAATGGATTTGAGGGAGGTGGGATATGACGATAGACTGGATTAATCTTGCAGAGGACAGGGACCGATGGCGGTCTTATGCGAGGGCGGCAATGAACCTGCGGGTTCCTTAAAAGCCATTTGTAAGTAAGTAAGTAACTTGTTTACTAAACTGTTTAACAAGTTACTAATTTGGTTACTTACTTACTTACTTTTAAGAAACCCGGAGGTTCATTGCCGCCCTCACATAAGCCCGCCATTGGTCCATATCCTGAGCAAGATTAATCCGTTCTCTATCATCATATCCCACCTCCCTCAAATCCATTTTAATATTATCTTCCCATCTACGTCTCGGCCTCCCTAAAAGTCTTTTTCCCTCCGACCTCCCAACTAACACTCTAAACGCATTTCTGGATTCGCCTATACGTGCTACATGCCCTGCCCATCTCAAACGTCTGGATTTAATGTTCCTAATTATGTCAGGTGAAGAATACAATGCGTGCAGTTCTGTGTTGTGTAACTTTCTCCATTCTCCTGTAACTTCATCCCTCTTAGCCCCAAATATTTTCCTAAGCACCTTATTCTCAAACACTCTTAATCTCTGTTCCTCTCTCAAAGTGAACTAATATCTTTTGTAGAGTGAAGGATTCTCTCACACTATAATCCCTCTTCAATTCTTTTTTCCCCCATCTAATTTTGACTCTGAACAGAAATTTACCTAAGTTATTAAGCTTGTTAATGTTTAACGGCCCACTTAGTTTTGTGAAGGTTATTTTCTCATTATTATTATTATTATTATTATTATTATTATTATTATTATTATTATTATTATTATTATTATTATTATTATTATTGGATCGCGTGGCTCGGCGCCCTTATCTTCTAGGTTAGGTGTGACTGGAGTTTTCCGTGGCGAATATATTGAACTCCGAAGTAAATAAGACACGGACCGCCCTACAGACGTACTGTGTTAGTATAAGAAATGTCTCGATACAATAAACAATACATTTCATATTTACATACAAATGAGAAGCCGAGATCTGGCATGTGAGTTGTGCGAGAGGGGAAAGAATGAGCTATCAGAAAGAGAGTTTGTTTCATGTTGGATAATATTATACGAATCTACCAACCGGAAGTTCGTCTCAGACAGAAACCTATCTTCCCCCTTCATACCTATTGGTAATAATCACGGCACATGATAAGGTCTCATCTCAGGTTTTGCTCCTCTACTGTACCTAGTTCATACAATTTCATATTATGGTCTGCGACTTCTTAGCGGTGTCAATATCATCTTCTTCATCATAAGGAATTACAATGAACAACTATGTATATACGTTGATTGTCAAAGGAAATACTTATGCGTTTATGAGTTAAGACAATTTTTATACTGCGAGAAGCTTCTTTCTACATCGCATTAGATGAATGGAGCGCAAGTGATAAGTCCAACATTTGTTAACAATAATTTCTTTCCTACTATCTTATTTTAGGATATGTCCCGCGCCGTGGCGTTGCGGTCTAAGGCAGCCTGCCTAGGACTCGCGTTACGGAATTCGCGCAGGTTCGAGCCCTCATGGGGGAAGACATTTTCTGATGAAATTTCGGCCAGTGTATGGGACCATTGCCCATCCAGCATCGTGATGCACTTGGGGAGCTACTATAGGTAGCGAAAATCTGGTTTCGCAAACCAGCTATAACGGTTAGGGGGATCATTGTACTAACCACACGATATCTCCATACTAGTTGAATGATCGTCCACCTCTGCTTCGGCATGTGGACGTGAAGCAGCAGCCGGCTGGTTGGTCTTGGCCATTCATGAACTGTAGCGCCATGGATTTACTTATCTTATTTTATATATTCTATTAAATTACAGTTTTTAACCTGTTTTCGGTATTTATACCATTAAGTACGAGAAAAATTCGTACCGGCACCGGGAATCGAACCCAGGACCTCTCAGCTGTGCGCGCTGAGTGCTCTCTAACCAACTGAGCTATGCCGGGACCCGATTCACGACGTTCATTCATTCATTCATTCATTTATTTTATTCCATAGATCTTACATGAGCAATGAAGCTTTAAGATGTGGAACATGTCAACATTTTACAATATTACAATTACAATTTTTACAAATTTTTATAGTTTTACAATTTAGTAATTTTCTACAATTTTTACAATGTTGTACAATTTTTTTTACATTTTGGCGAGATGTAGTGAGATGAAATGAGGTCCGAGGATTCGCCAAAATATTACCCGGCATTTGCCTTTTCGGTGGGGGAAACCTCGGAAAAACCCAACCAGGTAATCAAATCAAAGGGGGTAATCAAATCAAAGGTGTTGATGCCAAGGACTCGCCATAGACCATCCGGCTTCAGTCCCACGGCTGTGGAAAACCTCGGAAGAAACCAAAGTCCAAAGGGGGATCCAACCCAAGCCCGAACGCAGCTCCGGATCAGCAGCCCAGCGAGTCTGCCGACTGAGCTACATCGATGGCTCTACTAAAAGTATACAATACATAGCCAATCAGATTATTAAATTTACAAACGCAAACGATCATTCATAAGTTGAGCTATATTATAATACAAAACAATTTAATTAAATTTAAGGCATAAACAATTCAACCAGTTGTGATATACAGAAATTGATAATGCATATCATGCAAACTACTTCAAATTACAAACACAAACAATTTATCAGTAGAGCTATATAGATTACTATTCAATTTAAAGCATATACAATTCATCGGCCAAAACTATACAAATATATACAATACAAAGTAGCATACTTTCATTAAGCTATACAAATTTGTGCAATTAATATCAAGTAGATTAATTCAATTTATAATCATAAACAATTCATCAGTTGAGCTATACATATTACCATTCAATTTACAGTAGGTCTATATACAATTCATCAGTAGAGCTACACAGACTAGTAATCATTTTAAGAACATATACAATTCATCAGCCAAACTATACAAACATATACAATTAAATTAGTTCAATTTACAAACTTATTTTCGTTAAGCCGGCCGAACTTCTCTCGTAGTATCGTGTTACGGCCTTACTGCCTGCACTTGAGACGATACACGTCATATATGTACAGGAGCGCATATTACATGACTTTATGGCCATATTCAACAACAGTTTCTTTAAACTGTTAACATCATATATGTATCAAATGTGAATGAGGTCTCGCCCACCTCATTATATTTTGCTCGACTAGTATGACTAGTCAGTTTGTTTTTATACCATTAAGTACGAGAAAAATTCGTACCGGCACCGGGAATCGAACCCAGGACCTCTCAACTGTGCGCGCTGAGTGCTCTCTAACCAACTGAGCTATGCCGGGACCCGATTCACGAAGCGCGCACAGCTGAGAGGTCCTGGGTTCGATTCCCGGTGCCGGTACGAATTTTTCTCGTACTTAATGGTATAAAAACAAACTGACTAGTCATACTAGTCGAGCAAAATATAATGAGGTGGGCGAGACCTCATTCATATTTGATACTGTTTTCGGTAGTTTTCCCTTCACAGTTCTTCATGTTCCTTTTAGTGTGGATGGAATAAATAGCCTGTAGGTTTGGAGCTTCCATAGTTTGCAAGGAGTCGAGAATTATGCAAAATTGTTGGATTTTTTTCCTTCCTTTCCCTCTATTGCGATTCATATCTCGACACATACTGCAGGCATCATACACGAATACTTATCTGTCGTGGCACGGATTGTTTCATAAATATCCTAAGATCTAATGGAATTCCTTCATGACGTCATTCTTAGTAGATATGATAATGAAATTATGATCAAGGTCTTCATTAGAAGAGTAATAGGTCTACAGTTATTCAGTTATTTTCCATTTCGAGAAGTATATGAGTACTATCGTTGCGAACTTGATAGCGTCTAAGTAGGCTGACCACACACGTCACTGTAGAGTTAGGGCGTTGTCTGTTTGGTCCCACTAATTCTTGAAGGTCAACTGGACGCGCAATTCATACACGTGTGGCCAGGTGCATCAAATCAATAAGCGTATTTTTTTAATCCGTAAGCGTTATTTTACACAGGGAGTGTGAACATGTAATTTATTCATCACTAATTAGTCTTGTGAAATAAAATGACAGGCATTTGTTTCAGTCTGACATTCACAAAACATTGCGAAACTTCAGGTGGGAAAGACACTTTCTTGAAGTTAGTGAAATAGTACTTATGTGAGCGTTTGTGCTAGTATTGTACATTAGTGGCAAAAAAAAACCGGACCGACCCTTGTAGCTGATTTCAGAGCCTTGTTCACTCCAGAGCACGATAGTCTGGTAACTAAGACTTTCGTGGTTCGAATCCTGCCTGGGAAGGAAACTTTTTTTTGTTCCTTATTCAAATTTATTCCCAATACTTTTCGATTTCAGCGATATTTTGCTACTTAATTAACTTATTATTCCCAGAACATGAATTTTATCAGCTATCGAAAAGTGTTAGAAATAAATTTGAATAAGGAACAAAAATAAGTTTCCTTCCCAGGCAGGATTCGAACCACGAAAGTCTTAGTTACCAGTCTATCGTGCTCTGGAGTGAACAAGGCTCTGAAACCAGCTACAAGGGTCGGTACTTAAGATGTGTTCGAAGAAGGTTCGGGAAAATTTCTTTAATTGGAATTAAGTGAAACCTTATTGTGTTCATTTTCGTTGACATACGAGTTTGCTTTTCAGCATTATCGAAATGTTACATTATGTAACACTGCGTACTGTTTTGTGGTACTAACGTGATTGTGGGATGTATTCCTAGTGCGCCTGCATCGCTGCAACCTTAATGGGCCAAAAGAGAGCACTTTCTGTGAAGGATTTTATGCAGAATTGGAGTTGTACTGTATCAGAACGCTGAAGTAAATAATATTACATCAGGAAATTACTGTATGAATTTAATATCAATGTAAAAAAATATTAGCTGCATTACTCATCATTTATAGGTCTACGTGATTATATACCGGTAGTAGAAAACTTCAATATAATGGATTAAAAGAAAATACTACAATTATAAACTGCAAATTAACAACATTTAGCCACTGATACAATTATGTGACATCAAGGCAGTAAATTAAGGATAGATTTAATGACAAAGTAAAAAAAGATCAGCGTGTTGCTTTGGATGTAATGAGACGTGCAGTAACAAATATTAAAAAATACATACATACATACATACATACATATACATACACACACACACACACTTCGTTTTAAAACATTGCCGTTAAGCGACACTTTTAACTGCCCGCAACTGCGCTATCGGCTTCCTTCATACAGATGTTACGGTGGAGTAATTTCTTTGTTGCTATTGCTGCAAAGATATGGAGAATTAGTTAAATTTTGAAAAGCGAAATGAGTGAATGCCGAGAACAAGTGTCTTTACTCAGTTTTTCTCACCACATATTCTACTTGCATATTCACTGGGGTCTGAGTAAGGGTCCGTTCACACAGTATGGGAATTTCTCGAAACGGGCATTTATTCGAATCGGTTTCTTGCGGACAGCAGTGTACACACGAATCGAATTTTCTCCGTGCGTAATGAAATTTAAGTTTCATAGGCAGAAAAATAGAACCATGTGTACACTGCTGTTCGCACGAAATAGATTCGAATAAATGCCCGTTTCGAGAAATTCCCGTACCGGGGAACGGGCTCTTTTATTCAAATTGATCTCTTACGGACAGCAGTGTACATACGGTTCAATTTTTTCCCGTATATAAAGAAATTTAAGTTACGATTCAGTTTTTTTCCGTGCATAATGAAATTTAAATTACATACGAAAAAAAAATTTCGAACCGTGTGTACATTGCTGTCCGCAAGAAATCGATTCGAATAAATGCCCGTTTCGAGAAATTCCCGTTCCGTGTGAACGGGCTCTTTTATTCTAATCGATCTCTTACGGACAGCAGTGTACACACGGTTCATTTTTTCCCCGTATATAAAGAAATTTAAGTTACGATTCAGTTTTTTTCCGTGTATAATGAAATTTAAGTTACATACGAAAAAAAAATCGAACCATGTGTACATTGCTGTCCGCAAGAAATCGATTCGAATAAATGTTCGTGTCGAGAAATTCCCGTATCTTGTGAACGAGCCTTCAGAGTTTCCAATGCGGAAAACCGACGCTATTGCA
Source organism: Periplaneta americana (assembly GCF_040183065.1). NCBI lineage: Eukaryota > Metazoa > Arthropoda > Insecta > Blattodea > Blattidae > Periplaneta > Periplaneta americana. The sequence goes on from NC_091127.1 coordinate 134,657,796, forward strand.
GCTTGGTAGCAGTGCGTCTGATTGTATTTTGAACTAAAATAAAATGGGGACCTTTGTAAAAAAAAAAAGTATTTTTTTGAGGAATGCTGTGCCTGACAGTCGTTCTGGATTGTCGTGTGAGAAGTGTGGAACAGGTGCTCAGTAAAAGAAGCCAGTTTACGCCGAGTGAGTGACTCATCGAGCTGGACGCGCGAGCCAGGCTGTCTGTGTGGTGAAATGATTTCGTCATATTCGCGATTTTTTCCCGCGCAGCCTCGCGTGATCATGCCCACCTTTTCATCTTGCCTTGCCTCAGGGTTCAGCGACCGTTATTCTCAGAATTCGATAAGGTTAGTGCTAACCGCCAGGAAATTCGTGTAAAACCAGGGGTGTGAGCTGTGAACTGTAATTATTGGACTTCGAATTTCTGTACCAGCCACCACAATCCCTAACTCATCAAAGCACACACATCTCAGCCGGGATTCGATTCTTAGCAGATCCTATGGAATTTATTGTGGACTAGCCGTACCCGTGCGATCCGCTGCACCCGCTAGAGATAAATATAAAGTAATTACATAATTAAAATAGGACATTTGATCCAGGGAACATTCATGCTTGATATAAGGATAAATCGTTTAATATGTTACTTAATTTAAATTGTATTTAAATAATTAAAATGCGATCATTTTGGTCCAGAGATCACTCATTTGGTAAATGACAATTCCTTTAACATGTTTCTTAATTTTTATTACATGCAACCATAGTTTAATGAAGATTGACATCATTTAGATTTAATGGACACATAAAAATTATTTTAAGAAATACAGGAAACGAACATTAAGAATAGCCTAGCAAGTTTTCTGTGCATAAGAAGCTATTTTAATCTTACCTGTTCTCGATTCACTCAGAAGTTACTGTAATAACATTATAGCATTATGTCCATCTAGAGGAACTACACTTTCCAATGGTGAAATAATAATTAATTATACAAATCGGCTAATATAGCTTCCGATATTACTTCATACAAACACAGGAACATTCTCTGTAGGCTGTGTTTCGTAGCTTTCGATTGTTGTTGTCTAAGGCCCCATATAGACGAAGTCGTTTGTTTATTTCATTACACCGCCTTAGATGGCAGTTATTTTAATTTTAAAACTCATTTCTCATTAAATATCAGTCCTATCAAACTTTTTCAAAGAATAAAACTTGTCGGAAATCATTTTTAAAGAAACTTTTGTTATGTAACATTTTTCACAGAAGCGAGATATTTCGATTTATTTAATTGAGGTCCCCTTATAACCCTCCTTTTAAATAACTTATTTTGAATGTCATATAGCCTAAAATCTAAGTTACAACGAACTTAATTTATATTCCAATTTTCATCGAAATCCGTTCAGTCATTATCGCGTGAAAAGATAACAAACATCCAGACAGATAGATAGACCGACAGACAGACAGACAGACAGACATACAAACAAAAATTTCAAATAGCGATTTTCGGTTTCAGGATGGTTAATAATACATGTTAACACCAATTATTTTTGGAAAATCGAAAATTACCAGAAAAATTTTGGCTACAGATTTATTATTAGCATAGATAATCATGTTGAGATAACTTTCTTAGAGTGCTTCTATTGATACTGATACTTTGTTATAGAGCAATGGTTCCCAAACTTTTTCAAGGTGCGATCCAATTTTGAGCAAAACATTTGTTTGCGTCCCCCCCACCCACCCACTGCCGTACGGTATTTAATGCCATTCAAAAAACAAATCTCTGTAAAATCGAAAACGACAATTTTACTCAAAACCAGTGGATACCACCCAACTTCTAATGTACCGATAAATGCAAAACGATAAATCGGAATATGCAAATCTATTTTCCAATTCTCTTCGGATTCTTAGACTGGTCTTCCTTGCTGATATATTTTTTTCGAACATTTAAAAAACAGTAGTTTGCAAGATCAAGACGAGATGTTGACATAATAACAGCCAGAGATTAAATCGAGTGATTTATAAGGAAGCTTGGTTTTAGGTCGACATCACTTGACAAAGAAATTATATTAATTCCAGTCTATTAAACAACTTATGGAAAATTTGTGATAGGCTGCAACAGATACGTCCCGCGCAGTTGCATAGTGGTCTAAGGCATCCTGCCTAGGACTCGCGTTACGGAATGGGCACTGGTTCGAGTCCTCATGGGGAAAGAAATTTTCTCATGAAATTTCGGCCAGTGTATGGGACCGGTGCCCACCCAGCTTCGCGATGCACTTAGGGAGCTACGATAGGTAGCGAAATCCGGTTGCGAAAACCAGCTATAACGGCTGGGAGGATCGTCGTGCTAACCACACGATATCTCCATTCTAGTTAGATGATCGTCCACCTCTGCTTCGGCATGTGGGCGTGTGGCCAGCAGCCGGCTGGTCGGTCTAGGCCCTTCACGGGCTGTAGCACCACGGATTATTACAACAGATACTGAGTTTGTTTTTGAGTGCATACGAGTACAGTTAAGTTTTCACAGTTTGAAATAACAGTTTTTTAAATATATTTTGTGCCAGATCGTGCGTATTTGCTTGGTTTCCGCACAAAACTAATCCGCGGAAAGTCTAAAATTCCACATTCAGTATTCCTAACCTAACACACAACAATTTCCCTCTTCTTACCGCTTAAGTGACATGTTGATTTTACTGCTTTAGGCTTTTAACATATTATTTTTAGAGACGTTCAATATAGTAATAATTATAAATTGGAAACTTACCACTGCAATTTCACCTAAATTGAACTGTTAATTATTGTTTTTAAATATTTGCAAAAATTAAGTAAACTCTACAACTCCACTAAAGTTACTGCATTCGTGATGCAAATAACATTAAGGAAGCCGTGAAAAAATCAACAAGATTCCAGACTCATCATAGACTGGGAGAAAAAAAAAGATAGACGTATATCACGGCCTGCTGGAGTATAGTAAACACAGAAAACATTTTAAAGCAACAATGCTGAAGAAAGATATTTTTGTTTTGCAAATTTGCCGTCATTGAAGAGAAACCAAGATGGAGATTTCATTGCAACTAATTAGAAATTCCTCTTTCAGGTATGTAATAAACGATCTTCGCACAAAATAATGTACGATACACGAGCGGTATGTTTTCTTTCAATTCTCGGAAATTAAAAAAGCTCAACTACGTTTCGCTTTTTCAAGCTTTTCCTCTAACATGAAAACTTCAACATACCGCTCTTGTAACGCATATTACTATTTCCTTTTTGATTTATCTTCAGGAGAACTGCGGCATATTATGTCTCGAGCTGGAAGAGCAGCGCGTATCCATACTCGTGTGTTAATTTATTGAGAGTAACATTTTTGTGGGAAAAGTCAGAGTGACGTGGTGCAGTCCGCGCGGAACTGACTGCCCACCACTTCCGTGTTCTCGTTGCCATGATCACAAGCTGAGAACCTGGCGCGTGTCGTGGTTTCTTTTGACGGCGCTTTCTTGGCTGTTACGCTTATGAAATGAAAGGAAGATCGTTTCTGGTTGCTTGTTTTAATAAATCAAGTAAGATTTGCCACAAAATCCGTAAATGCTTCGTTTTCCGAAGAATTAAAGCATCTGTCTTTCATTCTGCAGACCAGCTTGGAATTTCGAAAAATCGAATATGAATTTGTGGCGTTTCTTTAGTCGCTCTTTTAATGACCCACTATCAGTTATTGTTTAGCGTCGATGGAATTACTGATAGCGAGATGTTGCCAGGGATTTGTTATGAGATTACCTGACATTCGCCTTGAAGTTAGGAAAAACGTCGGTAAAACATAATTACATAATCACCCCAAGAGAAAATCGAATTCACGTCCAAGCGCAACTCCGGATCGGAAGTTACGAGCTCAAGAAATGACCCTTGTACTCACTTGGTTGAAGGCTGCGTAAACCCTGGGGCCATTGTGCGACCGAAAGGACGAAATCAATGGAGAAAATCCATGAGCCCCTCGTAATCGAAATTGCAAACTTCCGGTTTTGCAACGCAACTCTTTAACCGCCCGTCCCAATAACTTTTTCAATATTCAAATAAAAAGTAATCAGGCAATACTTGTGTGAGTATAATTAAATGAGTTTTTCAAATTTCATTTATTCAATCTAAGGGAAGAACATTCATATGAGAATACCATACTAAATTGTCTTTGTTGTAGCTCAACTGTGACTTATTCGTGCGACAAAAGACGGTGTTGTAGGTATCTCAATATGCATTGCACAGTGTGTTTTTTTCAATATCTCAGAAAATTGTGTTTGGCACTGAGCTAATTAATATGTTAGGTCCTCTATTGTCCATAGTTATAGCCCCTGACGATATATACGCTATATTATATTGAGCCAATCCCATGTAATAAAATGACAACGTATCAAAGAGAACAACCGCTAGGATCTCCGCTGTAGAAAATGAATTTTTTGGTATCGGTAACGACCGCTAGATGGAAACACATATGCAAGCTATTACTTACTTACAAATGGCTTTTAAGGAACCAGTAGGTTCATTGCCGCCCTCACATAAGCCTGGTCCCTGTCCTGTGCAAGATTAATCCGGTCGTCTCTTATCATATCCCACCTCCCTCAAATGTATCTTAATATTATCCTCCCATCTACGTCTCGGCCTCCCCAAAGGTCTTTTTCCCTCCAGTCTCCCAACTAACACTCTTGATTCGCCCCTACGTGCTACATGCCCTGCCCATCTCGAACGTCTGGATTTAGTGTTCCTAATTATGTTAGGTGAAGAATACAATGCGTGCAGCTCTGCGTTGTGTAACTTTCTCCATTCTCCTGTAACTTCATCCCTCTTAGCCCCAAATATTTTCCTAAAACCTTATCCTCAAACACCCTTAATCTCTGTTCCTCTCTCAAAGTGAGAGTCCAAGTTTCACAGTATAACTGTTTTATAAATTCTAACTTTCAGATTTTTTGACAGCAGACTAGATGAGAAAAGCTTCTCAACCGAATAATAACACGCATTTCCCATATTTATTCAGCGTTTAATTTCCACCCGAGTGCCATTTATATTTGTTACTATTGCTCCAAGATATTTGAATTATCTGCAAGCAATTACTACATTCAATTCCATCAAGGTTATAACTTGACTTCTTTTGCAGGCGCTAGATGGCAGCATAGTGAAATTGATCAAAGTTGTTGTCTTGAAAGGCCATTAGGCTGATCAGTCTATTAGGCCTGTATGTGATCAGAGGTTATAGTGTTAAGAATAATGAAGTTAAAAACCTCAACGAAAATGGTATCTTTAGGATGACATCTAAATACGTCACTGATGGTAGTGATTGTATTCGTGGTGGTAGAAGAAGAAAAAAGAGGAATTATAAGGGCTATGTGATTAAGAAGTTGTACGACGTGTACCAATAAATAGAAATTCAGTGATACCGAATTGGTTTCCCGATGGGGATGTGGAGATCTTTTTGTCTTTGTTTTGTGTTGTGTCAGGCTTTGGTTTTGAAACATGCTGAGTACAATATGGCAGAGTTTCTGAATGAGTGTGGGTGTGATGGTTCTAAATATTACAGAAGTAAGTCCAGAAAGGGTAAAAAAATATAAGATGAGTAGATGTTGTACTTGGAAGCTCCTGGCGAACAGTGAAAATAGGATGCTAATGGTAATCACAATGACCATGACGTGCTGAAGACATTCCCAGGCCTATTACACGATAATGTGCAGATATAGTAGCAGTTACCAGCGACAGTTCCTTACAGATTTGAAAGAGTAAAGTGGCTTAAATTACTTAGTTTATTCTCGCTTCATCGTTCATCAATCCTTCACAGTCGCCTTATCATCACCGCAGTCTTCTGGAACAGCATTTAGCGTAGATGGGTCGTTAAATTAAGAACGACATTACATTAGCAGAAGGATATAAATGATAATCTCTTCGACGACACAAATTCCACAATCCCGACCTACGTCACTTTTCCAACAGGTAATTACCAAGTTAAAAAGATGAAAGTAACTAACGGAGAGAAGGACAGATGCAGGAAATCGCCACCACAGCCAGCGAGATCTGCCAACATTATGACTTATGCAACAGATTCGAATGTTTTAACGTGCCTGACACGTGATGGGACTCCTGAGGTACGAGGAGAGCACGGCATTTGTCTTGCTTTCTGTTCAAGAAAATACACGATATCACTGTGAAAAGAATCTGGAGTCACGAAGGTTATGCATGGTCTACTTCCTTTTAATATACATTTTACGCGTTTCGCAAGAATTCATTCATTTTTTCGTGTTTAGTTTATTTCAGATTCAAATCAGGATTCTGAACTCCTGACATCTCCAACCTGCGCAAAAGCTTGTAAAGTGTGATACTTGCGTCACTTCTTGTCCTGTCTTAAACGGCTTATTTGGCACTTTTTTCACATTTCTATTTTAACGGCTAGGATTACATTAATTTTTAGAAGTAATTTATGTAGATCTTTTTAAGTCTGAGATTATTTTCGATTCAGCTAAACATTTTGTACAGTAGTTGCAAAAAAAAAAAAAAAACCCGGACCGACCCTTGTAGCTGATTTCAGAGCCTTGTTCGCTCCAGAGCACGATAGACTGGTAACAAAGACTTTCGTGTTTCGAATCCTGCTTGGGAAGGAAACTTTTTTTTGTTCCTTATTCAGATTTATTCCCAATACTTTTCTATTGCTGGTAAAATTCATGTTCTGGGAATAAGAAGTTAATTAAGTAGTAAAATATCGCTGCAATCGAAAAGTATTGAGAATAAATTTGAATAAAGAACAAAAAAAGTTTCCTTCCCAGGCAGGATTCGAACCACGAAAGTCTTAGTTACCAATCTATTTTGCTCTGGAGTGAAAAAAGCTCTGAAATAAGCTACAAGGGTCGGTCCTGTTTTTTTTGCCACTTCTGTAAATCTAATTTATTTTATAGATGTGCGGTCTAATTACTTCATTTAGTAATACTTTCCCTTAGGGAAATATTACGGACTAAGAGGAATGATACTTCGATTGAGGTTCTGGCTGATATGTACATCTATTATCAGGCATTATATTTATTTTTTATTATTATTTTTAAGTTAATACTGATTGTGTATATGTATTCAATCTGTCTTTTTATTATTATTATTATTATTATTATTATTATTATTATTATTATTATTATTATTATTATTATTATTATAAGTTAATACTTGTATACCGGTATGTATTTTCTGTATGTGATTTGATCCTGGTTGAGTGGAAGAGAAGGCCTGATGGCCTTAACTCTGCCAGGGAAAATAAAACTATATATATACATCTCATTTGTTTATAATGTGTCAGAGGAAAAACAATCGTTTGTGTGCATCTGAAGTCTGAATAGTGGAATATGTAGCTAAACGGTGATGTATGCATTGGAGGGGAAAAGGAACTGGCCACCCTACCCCATTATCTCCTGGCATTGTGTCTCATGAGTGATGCCTTATTGGTGTTATTTATGAGGTTCAGACCTGTCTTCGGACGTTGACTAAACAACAACAAGAGGAATGAAATCACAGGAGAATGAAGAAAGTCCTGCACGGATTGTATTCTTCATCTAACATAATTAGGGACATTAAATCCAGACGTTTGAGATGGGCAGGGCATGTAGCACGTATGGGCGAATCCAGAAATGTGTATAGAGTGTTAGTTGGGAGACCTGAGGATAAAAGACCTTTGGGGGACCGAGACGTAGATGGGAGGATAATATTGAAATGGGTTTCAGGGAGTTGGGATATGATGCTAGGAACTGGATTAATCTTGCTCAGGATAGGGATCGTTGGCAGGTTTATGTGAGGGCGGCAATGATCCTCCGGGTTCTCTGAAAGCCATTTGTAAGTAAGAAAGGAATATTTCTTAGGAGAAAGTAATTTCAAGAAAGAAATTGTAGAATTCGATTTCGGATCAATCAAAGAAGCATCATAGAATTGTGAACCTATGGTGCTAAGAGTATCGACTAAAGATGCAATTATATATTTCGTCACCTTAGAATTTCTGGAAAATTATGGAGCAAGACAAAAGAAAAAGAAATCCTCTTACTTTAACCGAATTGTTCCCAAGTAATTCATATCAGGTCATCGCAGGCGGTAGTTCCAGCATTTGTTCGTCAGTATTTCTGTTACCATATTTAGAATTTTTCTATTTAATATTAATATATTCTTATGCCTTGCAGTATGAAATTAGCCAGTTTTGTAGTTGATGCTTCATTCCAAGCTCGTATGAATTTCTTAAGATTTTTGAGCACTTTAAGCTGACGTAAAGATTAATTTTTTGGTCCTACAGAATATATCTGTCAGGTCACAAGGGAAAAACACTGGAGGAGGATTGAACTACGACGTAGCTCAATGGTTAGAGCGCTTGGTACGTATAACCAAGGACCCGAGTTCGATCCCAGGCGCCGGAGCGAATTTTTCTCTTCTAATACCAATTGCAACTTTAACCTGAGTTAAGGACTTAAATAAACAATAATAATGGTATTTGGCTGAAGTATCTGCATCTTCAGAAACGTATACGGAGTGGAAATTATGGTTAACGTGGTAGTGGTGTTCACTTTTATCCTTTTTGCAATGGAACAGGTAAAATAACTACCACATGGCAGCACTACTTTTATTAGTACATAGCCAGTGACTGTTGGAGATAAATACGTATTAATGGTTTATCCAGGTCATTAATCTCGTGCGTCGGTGTTTCTTGGCAGGATCTGGGGAGCTATCTATCGTGAGAGGAACCAAATTACCTGACTGCAGCTATATTTCTCCCACAAACAGGGAGCAGACTTCGTGGCTTTGTCGATAGTAAAACTGCAGGATCTGTTTGTATGGAAACAAACCAAACACTATTTCTGTCAGATCACTATCTAGGTGGCCTAAATGACTTTACCGCTAATAAAACGTACCATATTATTCGCAATAAGTGATGTCTTTATATAACGTGAACTTTCTCGTTATATATTCAGAATTTTGTCTTCTATAAAGATTTATCATTACATTATCCATTAGATCTCATCTTTGAAAGTCACAGCATTCACACTGCCTGAATGCTTTCAGAATTTGCAACCATTTGAAGGGGATGACGGAAGTCATTTCGGCACTGTAAATTGATATAGGGTGAACCGTAAGTAATGTCATTAATTTCAAGGGTTATGCTTTGAGATATTTCAAACAAAAGAATTAATACAATTTTGCTCGTTTTTGCTTCCTTTTCGAGATAAAAATAAAATTGTTTTATATGAAACATTAAATAGCGTATTTTGGGAAAAACCATTGATTTATTTCTCAATATGCTTAGTCAATTTAAGAGAGCAGTGTATTATGATAATAAATGATTGAAATAATTTTAGTTTTCTCCTTTAAATAGCCTATGCAGAAATTTGATCTGACATTTTAAAATTCCTTTTCAGAACGAAAAGTTACATTTGTTCGGATCAAATTTCTGCACATTTAAAGGACAAAACTAAAATTCTTTCTATCATATATTATCATAATACACTGCATTCTTAAATTGACCGAGCATATTGGGAATGATAGTGATATTGATAGATAGAAGTTCAGTTGATAGAGCAGCTGGCTACGGACTGGAAGGTCCGGGGTTCGATCCCAGGTGGTGACAGGATTTTTCTCGTTTTCTCAGAACGGCCCCGAGGTTCACTCAGCCTCCTATCAAATTGAGTACCGGGTCTTTCTCGGGGGTAAAAGGTGGTCAGAGCGTGGTGACGATCATACCACCTCATTCTAGTGCCGAGGTCATGGAAAGCATGGGGCTCTACCTCCATGCCCCCCAAGTGCCTTCATGGCATGTTACGGGGATACTTTACCTTTACCTTTTTACAAAACTTAATAATTAAAAAAAAAAAGATCTATATACAAGAGAAGTTATACATAATAAATATACAATTTCCTAAACTAATTAATCTATCGCAAATCTCAATACTGTAATTTATTGATTCAAACTTGCACTTACGTCTGGTTTTCATATTGGGATTGAAATGAATGGCTTTCTCAAAACAAGCTATGAAATGTTTCATATAAAACAATTTTTATGTCGGAAAGGAAGCAAAAATGAGGAAAATTATATTAAACTTTTTTGTTTTAAATATCTCAAAGAATAACCCCCTAAAATTAATGACATTATTTACTGTTCACCTTGTATACCTGTGTACAGAACTGTTTTTGAGCCACAGATAATAGGCCTACTGTATATGGGCACATCCCGTAAATATTGTAGTTTATCTATCTATATGTAATACCAACCTTATATTAACTTTCTGTAGTTAAGCATGTATATGTACTCCTTTGTTTGGCGTCCATATCTAAATGTAACTTAATAACATTATTTTTAAATATATTGCATTTACTCCATTGTTAAAATTGAACAGCCGTTTCTCTTACGTTTCAAAATTAACTAATTCTTAATAGCATCTCCAGCTAAAGAGTCATTTTATAAAATAATAGATTAAGCAATTAGCTAACCGACACTGAATAACAACCATGATTTGCGTCATCAAATTAATTGCTTATTGATCCTCACAGGGTGAAAAGAATGATTGTAGAATTCTAGCACTAACAGGAGAGTAAGAAAAGTGAACAAGATATAAAAATATAATAAAGCAACTTATTATCACTTCTTGACACATGTGAGAGTTTTATTTCGTCTGTCATTTCTGTGAACAGCTAGAAGAAAATACTAAGTTTCGGATATCAGTGGTGTTAGCCGACCGGGAAGGAGGGATTTTTCCTCTTTTTTTTCTTCTCTCTTCACCAGTTCTTCACCCAATTAAAATTTATACTCTGTCCTCTTCTCCTTCCTTGCGCGGTAAGGAGAAACGGGTTGTGTATCACGTTCCAATCTTCATCGGTTTGGATGTTGTCTTGTCGGTTTAAACTGCGTGGCTCGTTCCCGTTTCTTTTTGTTGAGTTCCACTCGTGTGACTGTCGCGTGAGAAATGACACGTGGCAAAAGCGGTCGTTCGCGGAGGAATGTGTTTTCGGCGTATGGAAAGGAAAAGGAGAATATAATGACGTGAATAGAGAACTGCTTCGTCCCCTCCATCCACCCGCAACATGTCTATCTCAGGTATCGAAGTATTTTAATATAGATGAGATTGATACAACCTCCGAAACTTCATTTTTTATAGACATTTACTGCATGGTCATATTCCAAAGTACACGTCTTCCTAATAATAATAATAATAATAATAATAATAATAATAATAATAATAATCCATTATTACTTTCTTTCCCTTTACAACTGTATTAAGATTCTTCTATTCCCATTTCTGTCTTCGAAGAACGTTATCTTATACAGGGACATCATTTTATTTTTACTAACATTTTTAATATTAACCTGGCTATACTTTTAGAGAACCGGAAACACCGTTTGCTACCCCCTTCCACGACTGTAGTTCGATGATATTGGCGTAAAACACAAAGAAATCACTTTACTAGGTATAGAAGGGAAGAAAAGTAGTTCATCCATTTACGTAAACTAGGAAATATCGCGATTTTGAGTTCGATAATTTTCATTAGGTTTTTGTTTAATCAAAATACAGAACTGTATTAAGAATAAGTTAAGTGTTTTTACTCACGAACTGAGTTATCCATGCGAACGTATTCATTATGCAATGTATATTATACTGTCTACAGCACATTAGCGTACAATATAGAGAATGAAGTTAAATTGAAAAATAATCATAATATGGATATTTAAACACATTTTTGAAAATGGTGGCCGTTCATTTCGATACAGGCTTCAGTTCTTTTGTGCATATTATCGCACTATAGACTATTACTATGGCATCTAATTCCAATTGCCAGTTTCGTCCTTCGTACTAGTAACTCATGTTGAAATAATTCTGTACCTACTCTATAAAAAGAGTACCTTACGTAGGGTATTGTAAATTCAATCTTCACTTCTGCCCGACCCGCACAGATAAAATTACTCAGACATGCTATCTTCTGTCCGTCCAAGTGGTTATACCGCAGGATCGTAGAAAGGGGGCAAATCACGTGACAGTTAACTACTTAATGTGGCCCTTTTATTTAAGTTATTTAAAAAAGTTGTATAATATTACGTAAACGTCCAATTCCTAACCGAAATTAATGTTTTCAGAAAAGAGGTAAGACAGCCCAGCTCTTACAGAGGGGCGAGCAGAAGCAGGTGGGGGAAATCGGGATGCGACGGAGGCAAACGGACAGTACCTGTGCGAAAATATGATTCAATATTGATAGCTCTTTCGTCACTGGAAAACGCGAACATATTTCTGGAACGTGCTGTACTCGCTAACTCAGTTCTGTTTACTATGTACGGCAAATAAAATTATGTCCCTGTATATCTACGGTAGGCTTACTCTACATATATATATATATATATATATATATACACATATATCTCTCTGGACTTATTCCGGACGTGACTGTTTTTATGAAAAGAAGTCAACATGACGTATGATCCCCTGCAGTGTTAATAAGACATATGAACAACAAACACCATAGGATTCGATCCTAAATCTCCCACAGAGAAAGAAGTAACTTTTGAAACCTCCATAACCCCCGTAATATACTTTTTTGAACTCTCATTTTCTCCCCGAATTTCTCAGCCAATGACAAGTGGATACGTCAGTCGTCTTTCTGGCGCCACATACCAAGTGAAAGACGTTGTTATATAGATATATATATATATATATTTTTTAACTTTTCCAAGTTTACCTACCTGGCCGTCCACCCGCCCGGCATGCAGATGTTTCGCATCGGAGTGAAGGAAAGAGGAATGCTGTTTAATTGGAACGTCGTGCTTTGGCTCTGTACATTCCATGTGCCTTATTACAGTGAGTGAGATTTAATATTGTGATTGACACTTGAATCGGAAAATTCACATATGTGGAGGCTCGGCATTATCTTACCCAGTAACAATTTATGACCCCCCTACGTCACCTCCTTGGGTCATGAATAATATTGAGTAAGATAACACCGATCCTCCTCACATGTGAGTTCGCTCACGCAGTGTCAATCACAACCTTATTTATCACCCACTGTAGAGACTTCAGAAGTTGCATCTTCCTCCGCAATCATTATCAAATAGTTGTCATACCTCTAGAAGCGTTGTGTAAAACTCAGCCGGCGTATGTGTCACATCGATTGTGATAGATCTTAACTGTGGTTGAAAACGTTGTTAAATATGAGATTAAATTTATTTCATTCCTTTCTGTCGCTACCTTGTCTTTCTCATTTTAGTGTTAAATTCGAAAAAATAATACAAGTTTAACATTAAGCAATTCCAGCTATTAAGTTCAAAGTCTTTAATTTAGTATTCACGGTTTTTATTTGTTATTACTCAAGCGCGAGTTAATCTCTGTGTGTTCATTATATTACCTTATCGTCTGAAGAAGTGCTTAGTGAAATGGAGAAAAATACTTCAGAAATAATAAATATAAAACTAAGCTTATATACTTGTTTACATTTAAGAATATTAAATTTTGCCAATAAGTGGAAATTTTGAAACAATGTTTAGTAGTTATAAAGAGAAAATAATACGTACCAAGGGTACACAAAAGAAGTTATCATGAATACTTCATTCGTTTCAACATCACTCTTTGTTAAAAAATAACTAAATGTGTATGGGCTCATATTTACGTCTACATAGAGACTGCTCGTTACCCTACTTCCCTTCTATTTGGTTAATTTATCCTTGTTCAGCTGGAGAGGTGGTCGAGTGTGAAAGCGATGATGCATTAACTGGGGGAACGGAAGCGATCTGGGCGTGAGTAGAGGACCACGGAAATCCTCATTGAGGGAAGCTGTTTAGGATAAAACTCCCGGACCTCACGAATAAATTAGGATTATTACATCCAGAGCAGGAGGTACGCAGTAGTTTTTACTGTAACTAGTTTTGTGTAGCTATTTCAGCATCTGTGAATGTCTCAGAGTCAGTAATTAGCAGGTATACGTTGCAGTTTCATTCCGATATAAGTAGATGAAATTTGGTACTTCGGATTTATTGAGAGCTGAAGGAGAGATCATTATTTTGAGTTGTGATTGGTATTGATTGAGAATTGAAGACGAGATGATGTTGACTCCTGAACAGCGAGTGAAACTACGAGTACTACTGGTCTATGGGAACCACAGAACAAGAAAAACTACAGACGAGTTTCGTCATCATCCATACATTCCAAAAACCACCACACAAATGTACATGCAGTTTATTATATTAATTTAAAACAACCTTCAATGTGCTCGAAATGAAACTACGTGGTCGTCCTAAATCGGCTACCGGCAAAATCACTTGATGTGATTGCAAAGATTTCTGTCAGTCCTAAATGGTCAGTGCGTATTAGTAGATAATCTCTTCGCATAATATTGAAAATCGGCACGTTTCCAACCTTCAAATTACAGCTTATAGGGTAAAGGTTGATAATATTGTGATACTAATAATATTATGATAGTACTTTTTGAGAATTTTTTATAATTTTACTGAGCGAGAGAAGGACCAGTTTTGTGCAGAAACTTGTCCACGAACATTCCCTCAATATGTTGACGCAAAAAAACCGATCTTCCTCTCGCTCAGTAAAATTGTAAAAAATTCTCAAAAAGAACTATCATAATATTATTAGTGTCACAATATTACTATCCTTTACCCTACACGCAATGCAAGATTATGATCTACGGAAGAGGCGAACTTACTGAAACTTTATTATGCTGTGTTTGCGTATTGACCAATCCATCTTTCAATATGTTTCATTCAGTGACACGAGTACCTATTCTTTCTGGATGAGCATCCTGTTATAGAAAATGCAGAGAAATCCCAACATGAATGCATGAATCCAATAACTCTAGTGCTAAAAATATAATGTGGTGTGGAATTCTAGGCGATATAATTCTGAGACCGTATATTTTATGCCAATGTGAATCGGTAGACATTTTGTTAGTTGTTGGACAGCATTGTAATGGACTGAATAAACGGATGAGAATGTGGTTTGAGCTAGATGAGGCCACAGCACATTATGCTATAACAGTTCGTGAGAAGTTAAATAACATGTTCGGTGTGCACTGGATTGGACGAGGTGGACCTCATTCATGGCCTCCATGGCCACCAGACCTCACACCTCTCGATTTTTTCTATGAAGATATTCGTCGGACCGAGCCTCCATTTAAAGATGAAAACAAGGGATCACACAAGTTGTCCAACATATTCCACAAGCAACACTTTTTAAAGAGTTACAATGGAATATCAAGATCGATTGAGACTCTGTCTTCAAGTAAATGGAACACACTTTTAATAGAAATCTTTACACGCACACCCAGTCATGTTTACCTAAGAATAATGCAATATAATAATGTTTTATTATACGGTATTTCTTGGTAGACTGTGATTGATTGCCAAAAGATTTGTTCAAGATAAAATTATTTGTTATGCCTACATTTATTATTTCAAAATTATATTGTTTTTCCCCTTTTGGCAAGTGACTTTCGTGTCACGCAGTGTATACATATGTCGATACATATAGATAGGAACGGATACATGAATGGATGTTGAGGTACATTGATTTTATCTGTTTTAACATGTGTTTGAATGACATTCAACATGAACTCGTGTTGAGAGTGCCGCGATTCATTATAGCAAAGAATGTTACGTTGTGAACATAAAAAAGTTTTAAATCCACTGTAGTAATGTACAGTGCAGTGTTTTTGAAAGCTAGGACCTTAACAAGTATAAAAAACGTTAATTTGATCAGAGCACTGCAGAAGTAGAATCATGTTGTGTTGGCTCACATCCAACTTTATTTTGTTGCTCAGAGTCTGGACATTCTTTTCGAGGCTCTACATGTTGTAATGTTCTCCTGTTTTTCAACCACTTTAGCAGGATTTCATTTATTTTTGTTGTAGGTTCACTTAAAAATCCATTGAGTAATGCTGTACATCAGTCCCTAGCTCCAGTCTCAAAACTTAGTTATGAACCGATGGTCACATTAATTGTAGCAACCCGAGTCGAATCATACGTGTTAGATATTTGATAAATCTGTATAGTATGTAAGCAATAAACTACACAAGGTAATGTATCGAAACATTTTCATACTTGTATTGGCATTTACCCTGTATTTGTTTTTCTGGGGAGGAGAGTAGAAGCTCTTCGCCTTTACAATAGGGCATATGAAGGGAATTCATACAATTGTAGAGTAAAATATTTAATAGACCTAAGGAACAATGCAATTTACTACATTCAGTGGACTTTCAGTGTACACATACAAAATCAGTGCAGTTTATATACCGGAAGTCAGTGCTTTAGTACAGTTTACTACCGTCCAAAAGTATAGACTCAACAAAGTGTCCTCAAATTCATAATTTCCTTCGTATTTTTAACTTTGCTATTTCTAGTGGCCTCATATAGGTTTGCTAATGCCCGCAAAGCAAAAATTAGTTAATAGGAAAGAATGCCTAATCATTCAGGTGATGTAGTTACCACGATATAAGTGACTTTGAAGAGACTATGTCCCGCGATGTGTCACAGAAACCAAGATTAAATTGAACCTCAACTAGCCTTGTCTGTGTCGGCTGATGAGGAAAGGCTTGGGGTTTCGGGCCCCTGGGACTTATCTGGCTACTCGTCCGCGAAACGGGACTTAGCTCTAGCAGAGTTTGAGGCATGATGGCCCCTCTTGTCAGCGTCGGATTCACGAATTCTACCCGGGCCACTTGGACAGTCATGCATATAAGGGCGCACAATGGGCCAAATCGTGCCTAAGTGTACGGAACTTGTCCCGGTTCCAGCCCACGTAAAGCCAAGTGAAGCCAGCCTCAACTAGCAACTATAGTTTGTCCTTTAGCAGTTTAACATGGTTAACATGTGTCCACAAAGAGAGCGATTTTCACTTTTGTGTCATATGTAAACCTTAATCATTGCAATGTTTCAGTGATATATCAATTTAATTTCGTTTGAAAATTTTTTGACAATAATAATGCGAAAATAATATAAAAATTGGTTTACATCTGTGGAGTAACGGTTAGCGAATATGACCACGAAATCAGGTGCCTGGGTTCGAATCCCGGTCGGTGCAAGTTACCTGATTAAGGTTTTTTCCGGGGTTCTCTCTCAACCCAATGTGAGCAAACGCTGGGTAACTATCGGTGCTGTACCCCGGACTCGTTTCACTGGTATTATCACCTTTATTTCATTCAGACGCTAATAACCTGAGTGTTGATACAGAGTCGTAAAATAATCCACAAAAAGTATATATAATTTGTTATAGATATAGATAATCAGTCAATTTCAAAATGCTTTTAAGTTTGTCCACCTCCTCTTACACCCCGAACTTGGATCAGATGTTCGCTGACAAAGATATTACAAAATCAGAAATGCTGCATCATGAAAAAGTATTTTCAACTTTATAATTATCCTTAATTAAAAATATATATTTTTCTTAAGCATGTGAGTATTAAATTATTATTATTATTATTATTATTATTATTATTATTATTGCTTAGTCAACTGTCCGAAGACAGGTTTGAACTTCATAAGCAACATCAATAAGGCATCACTCATGAGGCAACTAGGCCAGGAGATAATGGGGTTGGTCAGTTCCTTTCCCCCTCCAATAAATACATCGCCGACTAGCTACGTAGATGCATACAAATAATTGTTGTTCCTCTGACATATGGACTATCATCAAGTGAGATGTACTGCCTGATAATAGATATACATATCAGCCAGAACCTCAATCAGAGGTATTATTATTATTTTTTTTTATTTTTTTTTTTAGTCCCCTAGCTCACATTGAATCCAGACGTTTGAGATGGGTAGAGCATATAGCACCTATGGGCGAAACCAGAAATTCATGTAGAGTGTTAGTGAGAGGCCGGAGGGAATAAGACCTTAGGGGAGGCCGAGACATAGATGGGAGGATAATATTAAAATGGATTTGAGGGAGGTGGGATATGATGGTAGGGAATGGATTAATCTTGCTCAGGATAGGGGCCGATGGCGGGCTTATGTGAGGGTGGCAATGAATCTCCGGGTTCCTTAAAAGCCATAAGTAATTAAGCCCACATTGAACACTAAAGAAGAACCTTGTGGCCTTTGAAGAAAAGTATTCTGTAATCACTACTTAAAATTATGTCAGAGATTTAATATTGGTTGCCTGTATTCTGCATTTTTTTACTTGCTATGTTTTCAATCCACATATAAGTTATATGAAGCTAAACTTACGAATTCTAAATGAGGCAGTAGAGCAAGTGGACAGCTTCAAATATTTAGGGTGTACTATAAGCAGTAACATGAGATGCTGCCAAGAAGTCAAAAGGAGGATATCAATGTCCAAGGAAGCTTTAATAGAAAAAGGAGCATCTTCTGCGGATCTCTGGGAAAAGAACTAAGGAAGAGACTAGTGAAATGCTTAGTATGGAGTATGGCATTGTATGGTGGAGAAACATGGATATTAATACGAAGTGAAGAGAAACTAATAGAAGCATTTGAAATGTGGATATGGAGAAGAATGGAACGTGTAAAGTGGGCAGACAGAATAAGAAATGAAGTTGTGTTGGAAAGAGTGGATGAAGAAAGAATGATGCTGAAACTGATCAGGAAGAGGAAAAGGAATTGGTTGGGTCACTGGCTAAGAAGAAACTGCCTACTGAAGAATCCACTGGAAGGAATAGTGAACGGGAGAAGAGTTCGGAGTAGAAGAAGATATCAGATGATAGACATTAAGATGTATGGATCATATGAGGAAACAAAGAGGAAGGCAGAAACTAGAAAAGATTGGAGAAAGATGGTTTTGCAGTGAAAGACTTGCCCTTGGGCAGTGCTTGGGAAAAGTGACATAAGTCAGTTTTCACAAACCTTTTTTGATAATTTATTGACAACTTACACTGGTTTATGTCGATTTAATTTTTCTCTGTATGAATTATTGTAATGGGAGGAATTCCTATGTATTTTTTTCCTAGCGAACAGATGTTCCGTAAGTTGTCAATAAATTATCAAAAAAGGTTTGTGGAAACTGACTTGTGTCACTTTTCCCCGAGCACTATATATCATAACAACATTATGATTCTGTTAAAGCTCTCTGCTTTAAAGTATCCTCTTAAATTATTCGTAACGATATCTTATAGAGTCATCAGAATCACTCCAGGTTTGCCATATAATATATAATTTGCACTATCTTTAATACGAGTATGTGGCATAATTTGATGTGTTGATGACGGATATTCAGAATTGTGGTACAGTATTCATCTTGCTGCGTTGTTTGCTGCATCCTGCTGACTGCTCCTTATAATTTACGACGTTAGCAACGCCCTCCTGGTGGGGGTTTATCAAGATATTTCTTTCCTTGGTAGTTCCTGGAAACCAGAACTGTTGGCGTCACTAGAAATCTAGTGGAAACCGAGACATGTTGTCGTCTGTTTAATGAAGTTTGACCCCAATATCTGCGAACGGAATGACTGCGGCGAAGTATTCCACAAATCCGAAGTTCAGTCTTTGTCGCTGGCATTCTTCACACAAATGTTCAAGATATTCCTCATTTTATTCATGGAAGTAATTCTCCAGTTCCAACTCCACCATTGTTGTTTAGTCAACTGTCCGAAGTCAAGTGTGAACCTAACAAGTGATACAAAGAAGGCACCAGTTATGAGGCAACTAGGTCAAGAGACAATGGAATAGGGTGGCCAGTTCCTTTCCCCCTCCATTGGATACATCGCCGACTAGCTACATATTACACTAATCAGACTTTCCTCTGACACTATCGTCAAGTGAGATGTAGTGCCTGTGCCTGATAATAGATGTAGCCTACATATTATCAGCCAGAACCTCAGTCAGAGGATAAATCCACCATAACTCGTAATAATATTCATGATAAGACCGCGGAACTTAATGCAATTGCATGTTGTTATTGATTTGGCATATTGAAGAAGTGAAAGTGGATCTTTGCCGATCATGATTTTTACGTTCGAATAAAGGCAACTTTATTTTGCATAAATTCATATTTCGAGGGTTTTCCCATTTAAATGCATATTTATTTTTATTTTGCATATTTAAATGCATAATTTAGAGTTTTTCCTTGTTTTGCCCGATATATTATCTAATTTCAAAATCTTTCTCTGATAAAATTAAGAATTATTTGTTTATTACATTAGCATTAAGCAAAACGGTGTCGACGTGATGTAATATTGTGACTGATGTATAGATGGCATCAGTCTGAGGAGGCAAATACGCTTTCGGGGTTGTTAAACGGCACTCTAGTGGGTCTTCACCGGAATCTTGAAATCTACATGACTGGCCGAATCGACAGGTGGTTCCACATAGCTGAGTCCCGGTGCATACAAAGAAAGCAGCCGTTCGGATGTCAACAAACATTTCTAAATAAAGGAGCGATAAGCACAATAAGCCCATTCGTGGTTGCGGTGCTAACCTTCGGGCCCTTCTCCGTATAGAAAAAAAATAGATTGGGGTAAAAGAGTTTTTGGAGTAATTGATTCACTATAGATGTAAATAAATAAATAAATAAATAATATTTTTTCTGCAAAGAAGAGAGAGAGACTAGGATTTGGTGCACGAAAAATACAACTAATTAGTTAATAAGAGATGGGTTAATCGATTATCGGTCTAGCAAAATATGGATCTAAAACTTATTTTGAAGATACAATCCTTCATACAGAATAGTTATTTATGCTACAAGGGAGGTAAGTAGTAGTTATCAGTGCTGTAATTAAGTCCGAGAATGGTCAAATCTACTTACCTCCCGAATTGCATGTAATATTTTTCCCAGTTTTACATAAAAATATTATATTTTCAAAAATTAGCTTGGATTTAAATTTGTTAATATCATTGAACGCGTATGAATTAGAGCTGAACAACGATCGAGAAAGCAAGACTTAACAGCGCCCGCAAAGCCGAAAACCCGCACGACAATGTTGTATGTCGCGTCGTTGACGTAAAGACTGCTTGTGAGTGTTTCGAGACGTCGAGATTGATTACTCCCGAAGTCCCGAACGTCAAGCAGCCTTGAATCGCCACAGTTGTTTATACCTGACTGAACTTTTATCTGCTTTGGCAACTGTTATATGTTTAAACAATCAAGTAGGCTATTTGAAACATCATCTCCACCTTTCAATGTATAATAATCCGTTCCTCAGTCTTTACTTAATTACTAGACCCTTATCAAAAGGCTAGGAATTTTCTTTTCATATGTTTGAGACCAAGTTTGCAATCTCAAGTAAAATGATATTAATTTTATGTTTCTTAGAAATGCAATTTTATTTGAGAATAGTTTTTTTTTTCTATTTATATAACCATAGGTAATATCATATAATAGAACCAGCACATTTTGATAACTAAGATACTGTTCTGTTTTGTCTTTTTGTTTCATTTAAACATTTATGTTATTTATTTCAATGATGTATGTTATTCAAAGTTATGAAATATTTTCCACGCCGACCAAATGCTATTTCGAGAATGATGAGCGAGACTTGAAGCGCACGAGAATGACGAGGCGAGACTCGAAAGACAAATGCAACGAACACAGCGAGCGAGACCGGCAGTTAGTTTTGTTCATCTCTAGTATGAATATCCTTTTCTTTTATTAAAAAAAAATTGGTTTAGTTTTACATCTGTTAATATTTGAAGAGTCCACTGCAAGAATGATGGAAGTCATTTGGAATACATTTTGCAGGAGAAACAATTGAAAGTTTGAAGTACTTAGCGCTCAAAGCTTAACTGTGATTTTCCGATCATTACTGGACAATGACTATCAGTATTAATGCCATATAACTCTCTATGTACGTTCTATTTGTCTTAAGCTATGCATTGACAGTCTTGGTTCATTTTCGACAAGAAAGTGACATCCATCATTCTTGCAGTGGACTCTTCATTTGCGAACGCGTTTCAGTATTTTTTCATTTATTACATTGTTTGTTGCTAAGAAGTTGTAACACTGTTTTACATAGATAAGTGTGGCAGGCATTTTGAAAATTGTATTGTAGTTATTAAAAATGATTTCAGTTGATGTTGAAAAAGCATCAATGTCTGCATGTGAGTTTTTACTGCCGCAGAAATAAAAAAAAAACGATATGAACGTTCGTACAAGATATTTAAGGAATGGTGTGGTGTTAAAAGGAGACGATTATTTGCGAAACCTCTTTGTATTTATTTGAAAAGTGGGAAATAGTAAACTCACCGGAGAGTTTGTGGTGTGAATATTATTGTATGTTAAAGGGAACTCTTTTTATTGAGGATAATATTGATATATAAAATAATAATATTCATGTAAATATTGTAACCAATATTGATAGATGTGATAATTTCAATTGTTTCTATAAATTTCAGTTGCCGGCAGAAGAATGAATGAATGTATCTTGGCAATAAATTACGTAAAATAGTATATTATTTTGTTTTATTGAGGAATTACTTGTCAATAAGTTTATTACGCACAATATATTTAACATTATTTCAATCGGCAATTATGTATGAAATTATAGGATGAGGTAGCTCATTTAAATCCAATTTTAATCCACTTTATTTATTACAGAAGAAAATAATTAAAATATGTCTTCATAAACCTATTGATTTTCCATCTCAAAATTTGTTTTTAGACTTTAATGTACTTAACGTAAGACAAATTTATTATATTGTATTAATAAAATTCATACATAAAAATCGAAATAATTTTAAATTGTATTCTCATAGTTATGAAACGAAAGGTATGAATTCTTTAAGATTGTTTGAACCAAAATGCAACACTGTTACAGTATTTAATCATAGTAGTAATTTAGGCCCAAGAATATATAACAAATTTATATTTAAATATCCTAATATTGTCAGTTCTAATAGTTCTAGTATTAAATTTAAAAACTTATGTACCGGTATAAATTAAAAAAAATTGAAAAATTGTAAATTTAAATTTATATACTAGTAGACATAAGACAAATTGTATTGTATAATCATTAATTTCAATTCAGGAATCGGCCCCTGAGCACGAGTTCTACTCTTTCAGGAGCGAGCTAAAGTTTTTCTGTATATATTATATTTTATGTTACAATTATTAGCAAAATAATAAATAAATAAATTTTGTTTTTACTTACCTCCCGTCACCTATAGAAGCCAAAAAAAGTCCGTAAAATAGACTTCCTCCCTTTTAACTAATAACAATACAGGCTTCTTACTAGAGTAGGAGTAGGAAAACAATATAATACTATCAATTTCATATTGTGGTATGCCGATAAGCTATTAATATTTTACTATAATTATTTATTTACTGTGCCACCTTCACTTATCTTAAAAGTTAATAATTTACATTAACGTTTTCGATACATTTGTATCATCTTCATATGTAGAGTGTTAAATAAACATTTATGATGAAAACCTTGCCTTATGGTATGGAACTTATTATGATTTTCGGGTCTTGCTAAAGTGAATACTCTAACTTAACTTATGGACTGCCAATGATTTTAACTTAACGTAACATGTGTATTATAGACCAAATAAGGTTAAGTTAGAGTATTCACTTTAGCAAGACCCGAAAATCGTAATAAGTTCCATACCATAAGGCAAGGTTTTCATCATAAATGTTTATTTAACACTCTACATCTGAAGATGATACAAATGTATCGAAAACGTTAATGTAAATTATTAACTTTTAAGATTAGCAAAGGTGGCACAGTAAATAAATAATTAGGTATAGTCAAATATAATACTATGTTATGTAACTTGTCAAATAAATTGTAAGAAATTGATTTCTTTATGACATGGGCGAATCAACTGACCTGCTATCGACATAATATATGAGCCCTCGTTGCTGTATGTTCGTGGTCTACTGCTGGAGGAACTTCCCTTTAAATAAATCCGTTTTTAAAACTGTAGAATTATGAAATGTATTTACATCTGTCGCATCCCGTTGCTTTGCCAGATGTGCAGGTCCTTCATCTCGAAGTGCGCCGGAACACGTGTGTGCTGCAGCTCTACTGTCTCATGAACTTCTTCTAAGAATTGAACGTTGCAGTCATCTCGGAGAAATCGCTAGTTTTCGTCTTTTGCGGAACTGTATATACCGTATGTACGATGTGTCTGTGTCTGTGGAATTTAGGTCCATATTTAAATTAGTTCTTAACGTGGTACAAAATTAATTCTTAACATGGTACAAAATTAGTTCTTAACGTTGTGGAGTACTTGCTCTTTAATACCTTACTTACGCAGAGTTTTTTCGCTCTTAAATATGCACAAGATGTATCGCTAGCGCGTTATTTTTTTAGTAGGTTATTTTACGACGCTTTATCAACATCTAGGTTATTTAGCGTCTGAATGAGATGAAGGTGATAATGCCGGTGAAATGAGTCCGGGGTTTAACACCGAAAGTTACCCAGCATTTGCTCATATTGGGTTGAGGGAAAACCCCGGAAAAAACCTCAACCAGGTAACTTGCCCCGACCGGGAATCGAACCCGGGCCACCTAGTTTCGCGGCCAGACGCGCTAACCGTTACTCCACAGGTGTGGACAGCGCGTTATTATAGCAGTATACAGCGGAAAGCTGGGATCAAATCTGGTGACTATGTGCAAACAGTAGTCTCAACACTACCGAAGATTACAATACACAGCCCTAGATTAATGAATGCAAATATTTTTACTGGTCATACAATATAAAGTCAGTACTAATTAAAAATTCCTCATTAACTTTGTAAAATTCCAGAAACAAAAAAAAATTGCCCGATTCTTGATGTTCCTTACTGTGCACGATTAACAACGGTTTTCAACCCAGCATTGTTTGAATAGAAAGGAATTTCACAGCTAATGCAGAAATCACAACTTTAATCTGAAAGTAAGATCAAATTAATGCCTAACAGTCATTATTAAACCAACGATACATAGGGTTACAACCCCGATTATGACAATTTATTCCATGCTTTCCGGTAGCTCTGTGCTAGCGCGCATGCTCGCAGACTGCAAAGTTCTGGGTCGAATACTGTTGACGAAAGAGTTTTTTCCTTCATTAATTATGCAGGATGATAATTTCGTATATCATCATATTTTTCTGCATGATTTTTAAACATTAATCTACTATAAAGACATAGTAGTGAAGACGAATATTGTAGAGACGGATACATGGTGATTTTTAAAAACCACCACGTAAAGACCATGCGTTGAGTATCTACTCTTGTTCACCATAAGCTGCCAAGATTAAGAAGTGATTGTAAACAAATAGTAGTTCAATGTACAATGTACAGATCCAGAAAAAAAAATGGTCCGCCTGATTCCCGATTCAACGCATTGCGCATGCTCAGTGCTCCAAAGCAGATCGCCTTAGCAGTTATTGAAATTCATTTTACGTCGATTGTTGTCGTAACCCGAAAGGCATTTGAAAATAGATCTAAAAATAAAAATAAAAATAAACAAACGATGATGGATACAGTAAGTGCTGCCGTCTGGGATCACCAATCATAAATAAAGTACTGGATCACGTGATCCAACATCTTAGGTTATTTAGCGTCTGAATGAGATGAAGGTGATAATGCCGATGAAATGAGTCCGGGTCCAACACCGAAAGTTACCCAGCATTTTCTCATATTGGGTTGAGGGAAAACTCCGGAAAAACCTCAACCAGGTAACTTTCCCCGACCGGAAATCGAACCTGCGCACAGTGGTCTAGAATGCAAATTTAGCGGGACATATTAATAACTTTTCAGCTACCTAACAGATTTTTATGAAATTTTACACAGTAGTTACAGCAAGTTACAGGTAGCATATATGTTTTGTATGCAAGCTCTCATTACGTTGGTATAAGGGGAACTACCCCTTATAAGGGGGCACATTTAGACAAAATTAGAAACTTTTCTCCTATCTGACAGATTTTTATGAAATTTTACGAAGCAGTTACAAGTAGCATATATGATTTGTATACAAGCTCTGATTACGTTCGTATAAGGGGAACTACCCCTTATAGGGGGCGCAATTAGACAAAATTAGTAACTTTTCTCCTATTTAACAGATTTTTATGAAATTTTACACAGTAGTTACAGGTAGCATATATGTTTTGTATACAAGCTCTCGTTACGTTGGTATAAGGGGAACCACCCCTTATAGTGGGGGCGCAATTAGACAAAATTAGTAACTTTTCTCCTATTTAACAGATCTTTATGAAATTTTACAAAACAGTTACAAGGAATATATATGTTTTGTATACAAGCTCTGATTACGTTCATATAAGGGGAACTACCCTTATAGGGGGCGCAATTAGACAAAATTAGTAACTTTTCTCCTATTTAACAGATTTTTATGAAATTTTACAAAGTAGTTACAGGTAGCTTGTATGTTTTGTATACAAGCTCTCGTTACGTTGATATAAGGGGAACTACCCCTTACAGGGGGGCGCAATTAAACAAAATTAGTAACTTTTCTCCTATTTGATAGATTCGTATGAAATTTTACAAAACAGTTACAAGGAACATATATGTTTTTTATACAAGCTCTGATTACGTTGGTATAAGGAGAACTACCCCTTTTAGGGGGCACAATTAGACAAAATTAGTAACTTTTCTCCTATTTAACAGATTTTTATGAAATTTTACAAAATAGTTACAGGTAGCATGTATGTTTTGTATACAAACTCTCATTACGTTGGTCTAAGTGTAACTACCCCTTATAGGGGGGCGCGATTAGACAAAATTAGTAACTTTTGTCCTATCTAACAGATTTTTATGAAATTTTATACAGTAGTTACACCTAGTACATTTGTTTTGTGTACAAACTCTGTTTACGTTGGTATGAGCAGAAATGCCCCTTACAGGGGGATGAATTGGGACAAAATCTTATGGGGAGGAAGATGTAACATTTTAGGTACTATTGCACCTTTTGGACACTCAGGAAGCTTATTTGGTACATAATTAACAAGCTGTCATCTTGAATTCCCTGAATTATACTGCGGAAGCAGATTCGGTTCACAGATATTGAAATAATTGCAACCGAGAAAAATTGCACTACTACACCTCGAAAGAATAGTGCTCATAAATTATTACTTCCGCAAATCTGCGCACCTTAAGAGTAGATTTAAAATAGAGGTAAATAGTGGAGGAAGTGAAAAAAAAATCATTTTTGGACGAACCAAAGAGGTTTTTTTTTTCTCTACCTTAGCAAAGTCTGCACTCTATGGTTATATTTATATTTTGTCCCGTGTCCATTCATGCTAATTTGACATGCTATAATAACATTAAATGTAACACAAACGAACAGTGTTACATACCTAAAGAACTACTTGACATGTTGATACCAAATATGAATGGAATCGACCACTTACAACAGAGTTACAGCACAAGGAAAACGGCAGACTCGCGGCGGTTGCTGAGTAAGAATGCTGGGTGGCAAAATGTGGCATGTTACCGGCTTCTTATCTCGCTATGCAGCCACCTCCGTTGATTAAGATTATCAATTCAGTGTTACTCAGTTATATAGGAAAAATAATTTAAGGGTTTAATTTCATTTTTTTACATGTCATTTTTCTCCATTTGTCTTCCTAAATATGGATTTTAGACCACTGTGCTGCGGCTAGACGCGCTCAGCTATATTACCTTCCTTGAGGAATCCAACCTAAGGATTTAATCTCAGTTTAAAATCCATCGCTCTTGGCTAAACCCACAAACATCAGATCTAACAATCAACATGGTAACCACAAAACCACCCGCGAGGAAGGTATCTACCCATTGAGAAAGGTAAAGCGTGTGATGAAAGTACTAGTACCTAAGTACGTGCTTCACCGTTTTGCTAGGAATTCCTGGCTATTGCTGTTCGCTGCAACTGGTTGGCTGATCAGTGATCACGTATGCTATACAGGTAGGCTGAAATAACGCACAATGCCATTAGCTACCGAAGTAATGACTGGGTCGACTACTATTGCTTCTTAATATCCTGTTCCCTGACGTGAGCGCATCTGATGATGGAACTGTTACCTTCATGTGCTGCTGCCAGAGGACAGAAAGCGTCGTCTCTTATTTCCAGGGCCGTATAGTGCTTCTGCTCACTAATTTCTCTGCCATTCAAAATGATTACGATTACGCTGTTGATATTAACAGTTGCATCAACATACAGGTGTGGGCCGTCATGACTCAATAGAAAATCACTATAATTTATTTATTAAGTAATAGAGTGAGATAATGACACGAATGAAATGGTCTCAGTACCGGCACGTGGGTTGATCTTATCTCTTTGGAATTTACTCTCCACTCCTGTAGCCATATAAAAAGTTATAAATCGGACATTAATAGTTGTCTGTCACTGAAGATTGCTTTCAATTTTTGTTTGTCACTAATACCCTAGATCATATTATATACCCAGATTGCTCGGCCTTGTAGGCTTTGACGGTAACAACTTTTGTCAGGTTTACTATGTTGCCATCTAGTTGTTACATAAGTAGTACGTCATAACTTCCATTTGAATTGAGACTCGGAATCCAAGAGGGGCCCAATATTTAATCACTTTCAAAATTTATTTCTCATGCAAAATAATTTAGTAGAAGCTTGTTGCCATGGTTATATGAAAAGATGTAATGGAGATGTACTTACGAAACAAGAAATAATTAGTCAGAGGCATTTTGTAGCAACAGCAAACATTTTTTTTCAATTTCCTAAAAGTTTGATGTAATGGACTTGGGCCCCTCTTGGATTCCGGGTCTCAATTGCATTAGCGACTGTACTGCCATCTCGTGTTCGTATACGGCGGACGGGTGGTGGTTGTTCTCTTCAAAGTGCTGCCGATTTTAACATAGGGATGAGCAATCTGGGCTATTACGTACAGTAGATTTTACCATAATGTCCATGGACAAATCGGTGGTTTCAACACCAAAAAGTTAAACTCTTGAGTTTATTTTACACAATGTTGGAACTCTCATTGCGTTAGAACGTGTAAACGGAGGTCATTGTTACGAGTATAACGATTCGTTGAATGAACAACTACTAGCTACTGCTTTCAATAAAATTGAGATACGAAATACTGTATGACATAATTACTTGTCTTTTGTCTTACTTCACACGTGTTTAAAATATTGAAAAGCATGTTACTAGTACGTGTATTGGATGATTACGTCAAAATACTGTAAACATTTTTTAGGCAGTGTTGCATGATAACTCAAGTTGAGCTTCTTAATTTTCTGTCAGATTTGGCATATTACAAACTTCAGTTTTGAAAAAGAGTTCTGCGTCCATTTGTTGTCAGAATTGGGAACCGGAAAATTATCTCTAAGTGTTGGTGACAAAGTTTCTAAATGGTATGCAATTATATAACTCAACAGGGAGTTGTTGTTCTTCAGAGGGAAAACTGAGTTCTTGAAAAAAAATATTAATACATATTATTACTTTCACTCCATTCAGATAGTCCACAATTGCAATTTTTTTAATTGATTTTTCTGTTTTATTCTCAACTTTGGATATGCAATTAAACTCCAAAAGTAATGAGAAAATGTCCGTCCAGCATGCCACTGAACAAATTTCGAACTTTAAAGACATTGTCTCGTCGTATACCTCGAGATAGGCCTCATCGTATGTTGCCCTCTTCAATAGGCGTAACAGATAGTATATAGTCAGTGCGATCGTGATGACGTATTTATTTATTTTTCGTAAAACTTCGTAAATGGCTCTGGGACACACTTTGAGACTCAGTAATGTAGATAACTTATTTTCGTTTAACATGCCTTCGTTGATGGTAATGTAAACGAAGTTGTTTTAACATACGTTGATTGTAATGTAAACAATTTATTATTCATATATGTATGTTGAGTGACTGTGTATATATACAGTACGTTTCAAAAGTCATGCATATTTTCTGCTACAGCTAAATGGAAATATTTTTCGAAAAACGCTCGGACACGCCAAACAGTGTATTTTAAAAGACACTTAAACCATTCGTGATATCATTGTTGTACGATTTGTGACGTCATCGGGAATATTTTTAAATGACACTCTGTACTGCGTGGAATGTGGCGATGCTGATGTGGAGTTACGCGACTTTGCAGTTTATCCTTACGAAACGCTGTAAATCTGATTCAAACGGCGCCTTGGGCTTACCTGTGTTGTAAATCTCCGCTGACAAACATCATTTGCGCGGTGTGTTTGGGAGATGTACTGCTGCCGAGTGATTTGTGCATTGCACATGTTGCGAAGTGCAACGAGGAAATCTTTCCGGAACTCAGCAGCTGAATGTTTTATTTATATTTAGTTCCAAGTTACTAGTAATAAGGCAACACGTGGAGATTACATGTATAAGTTTAAAATGTGTGGAGTAACAGGTTACTGTGACAGCATGATACATTTTGTGTTGATCCTGAATAGCTTCTATAGTTCGAAGAAACTGTGAATGGAAAATGGATTCTATACACTATTGAACATACGCAACACCGGTACATTTTGGTATAGTTCACGAATTTGCTTTTGTATAACAGGCTGATTCACGAGGATTTACCGTTCTTTATGGAGCTTATTTATGAAGACATTTTGAGCAAAAATGTCATATAAACATAGTTCCTATTCTCAATATTTTCAGAGTTATACTAATTTAAAATTGTTTGTAAAATACGTCTTTTCTTTAGTTTGAAGGTAAAAGAATAATATAAATGGGAATGAATCATTCAGAAGTTTTATTCTTACGCACTTATCACAACAATTATCACAAATCACACCACTTCCACCGACTTAATTATTTGCAGTTCAATTTTGCATCCTAATTTACAGTCTTGGAGAGTTTACAACACATTTTAAAAAATGTCTCCGTGTTCTTGAGTACACTTGGCCTCACGCTTGTGAACGGCACTCGTCGCGCTACGTAACTGCATACGGCTATCTTTGATTTCTGTAGCGCTCGCGCTGGTTGCTTACTGCACGCTGAGCAAGATCACGCGTTCACAGCAATGCGTTCCAATAACGAAACGTAACTCTATAAATATTGAGAATAGGACCCATGTTTATATGACATTTTTTACTCAGAATGTCTTCGGAAATAAGTTCCGTAAAGGACGGTAAATCCTCGTGAATCACCCTGTATTTTCAGTTTCATTTTGATCCCGAAACTGTTCGGATAAAGTAGCTGTATCAGTATAGGTTCTATAGATGTGCAGGATATGGCCTTGACTTGTTTCAGACTAAGTAAACACTACCCTTTCCACTAGCTAAAACTCTGCCTGCTGGGAAGAGCACTCCCCATCCCCTAGCTAAAACATCAGTGAATGATAGATAGATAGATAGATAGATAGATAGATAGATAGATAGGTAGGTAGGTAGGTAGGTAGGTAGGTAGGTAGGTAGGTAGGTAGGTAGGTAGGTAGGTAGGTAGGTAGGTAGGTAGGTAGGTAGGTAGGTAGGTAGGTAGGTAGGTAGGTAGGTAGATAGATAGATAGATAGATAGATAGATAGATAGATAGATAGATAGATAGATAGATAGATAGATAGATAGATAGATAGATAGATAGATAGATAGATAGATAGATAGATAGATAGATAGATAGATAGATAGATAGATAGATAGATAGATAGATAGATAGATAGATAGATAGATAGATAGATAGATAGATAGATAGATAGATAGATAGATAGATAGATAGATAGATAGATAGATAGATAGATAGGTAGGTAGATATAGGTATAGATAGATAAATAGATAGGTAGTTAGATATAGATATATAGATAGATTTATTTGTTCCATAATATTCTTACATTTGCTTTACAGCATAGAATAAAGAACATGTCCAATTCTTACGTTTAACAATAAAATGCAATGCATATAGAATGCAAATATGAAATATGTACAGAATTAATACCTTAATAACAATAATATTTTATACAATGTAATATGTTTACCATTTAATATTATTATAATATTTACACAGTACTGTGAAATGTCAAGAATTCATCTACAGAATAGAAAGTGTGAGATATTAAGTAATTTTTTAGTTTTGTCTTAAATAATGCAGGGTTTTGGCTATGATTCTTAATGTCTTCAGGAAGACTATTGAACAATTGTATCGCCATGTAACGTACTCCCCTTTGAAAGCATGATAAATTTGAATGGACAGTACATCCGATAGGAACTGAATATATGTCGTCACTACTGTCGACTGGGGGACACACGACAAATAGTTAATGTTTGTAAACAAAACTCACGGACCAACAATGCCTATCCTGATACAGCTACTTTATCCGAACCTTAGTAATGATACATGAAATCGAATTATAAGTCTTCGCTGAAATACAGATTCAACATTCTTGATTCCAAAAAGTATTTTCTGCTACTTGTCTGTTCGTCGAAGTATATTCTGGTCTACGTACTATTCCACGGATGTTCATATTTACGAGTTAATCTGGGAAGTATGCGTAGGAATTCCAAATTTTGTGTGCAGTTCAGAGCTGGTCGCTCTTTACTTTTGCGTCCTTTGAATCAGCATGAGTAGGTAGCTTTGATGAATACATATTTCTTGCATGTTATTTAATAGTTAATTAAGTTCTTATGTATCCGTTAATTCTTCTTTCTTGCCGTCATTATTCTGCAACTAGGCTTAATGATATTGTGCTAGACTGTTCTCCTTTTCTGTCTGGCCGTTAGTAATCCAACATTCGACAATTTAAAACGATTATAAATTAGCTCATTTAAGGCAATTTTAAAATCTGGTCCACTGATTTTCTTCTTAGTTATTTTAATGTTCTTAAATGTTTGCTTCAGAATAATTATTATCTAAAAAATGTAATCTCATACTGAAAGGTTTAGGCCCGGTTTCTTCAACCTTTATTAAATTATAACACTGTGTTATTCCATTGTAACTGTAAAGTTAACAGTTGAAGCATTTCTTGAACTCCTGTTAGTACTAACAGGCTTAACCCTTAAATTGGCAATATATCCTATAGGATAGAACAGGTTAATAGGCTATATGCTATAATTTTATTAGAACAACTTGCCGTACCCGTGCGCTCCGCTGCACCTGTTAGAAATAAATATAAAGTAATTACATAATTAAAATAGGACGTTTGATCCAGGGAACATTCGTGTTTGTTAGAAGGATAAATCGTTACTTAATTGAAATTGTATTTAAATAATTAAATTGCGATCATTTTGGTCCAGAGAGCACTCATTTGGTGCAATGACAATTCCTTTAACATGTTTCTTATTTGTTATTACACGCAATAGTTTAATGAAGATTGACATATCATTTAGTTTTTATGTGTAAACTTTATATTACTTGCTATATGGTTCCATTGAATTATGGTAATAACTTAATTTTAACCCTTGTTTTCTACAACTTCAGTAAATGGCGTTTGGCCCACTATGGTTCTGAAACCTTCAAATAGCTTAAATAGTGATACAGCATAAACAGTGATATGTAATTATATTTCTTTCTTTCGAAAATGTAAGAATTCACGATCTCCTATGTACCATTGCCATGGAATGAATAAATGTGTTTTTTCTTCCTACTCAAAAATTTTATATTTTGCACATGGGAATTACTGCAAGGAACAACAACGCTACAATCTGAGGCGGCGGTGAAAACGTATTGTATTGTTATTTTAAAAGTCTATCAGACCTAACAAATTTTGCATAGAATAAAACTTATCGGAAATCATTTTTAAAGAAACTCTGTTATGTAACATTTTTCACAAAACAGCAATAATAAGCGAGATATTTCGATTTAATTCAAGTCCCGTTAAATGAAGTATTTTGAATGCCATATAGCCTAAAATCTAAATTACAACGAACTTAATTTATATTTCAATTTTCATCGAAATCCGTTCAGCCATTATCGCGTGAAAAGGTAACAAACATCCAGACAGACAGACATACAAACAAAAATGTCAAAAAATCGATTTTCGGTCTCACGATGAAATACATGTTAACACCAATTATTTTTGGAAAAGCGAAAATTACCAGAAAATTTTCGGCTACATATTTATTATTAGTATATATTATATTATATCATATCATATTATATTATATTATATTATATTATATTATATTATATTATATTATATTACATTACATTATATAAAAAGTGCGTTGATAACGGATGTACTCCGATAAGAAAGTTTTTAATTTGTTGTGGGGGCTCTTGAATCTCAGAAGCAACAACTTTTACAACAGCGCAACATAATCTGCTTGGCTCATTACCCAATTTTTTTTGCATTGCATTTATTGCATATATAGTCTATTTTATGTATTTTAACACGATTCGATTGAGCATAGTTAAAATTTGAATTATAAAATAATGGATTGCTAAGCTAACGTACTATTACTGCATACTAAATCAATACACTCTCGTTGTTAATTCTCTGAGATTAAAATGAGTGTTTACATTATTATTATTTTAAGAAATACAGAAAACGAATGTACAAAAAAGCCTATCAAATTTTCTGTGCATAGGAAGCTATTTTAATCTTACCTGTCCTCGATTTACTAAGAAGTTACTGTAATAACATTATAGCAGTATGTCCATCTAGAGAAACTACACTTTCCAATGGTGAAATAATAATTATACAAATCGGTTAATTTAACTTCCGATATTACTTCATACAAACACAGAAACATTGTCTGTAGGCTAAGTTTAATAGCTTTCGATTGTTGTTGTCCAAGGTCTCTTTTTCGATTGTTGTTGTCCAAGGCCCCTTATAGACGAAGTCATTTGTTATTTCATTGCACCGTCTTAGATGGCGTTATTCAATTTTGAAACTCATTTATCTCATTAAATATCAGTCATATCAAAATTTTGTAAAGAATAAAACTTATCGGAAATCATTTTTAAAGAAACGTTTGTTATGTAATATTTTTCACAAAAATCAATAATAAGCGAGATATTTCGATTTATTTCATTCAGACCCCCTTACAACCCTCCTTTTAAATTAAGTATTTTGAATGCCATATAGCCTAAAATCTAAGTTACAACGAACTTAATTTATATTCCAATTTTCATATAAATCGATTCAGCCATTATCGCGTGGAAAGGTAACAAACATACAGACAGACATACAAACAAAAATGTCAAAAATGCGATTTTCGGTTTCAGGGTGGTTAATTATATATGTTAGGACCAATTATTTTTGGAAAATCGAAAATTACCAGAAAAATTTCGGCTACAGATTTATAATAATAATAATAATAATAATAATAATGATTTATTTTAGCTGGCAGAGTTAAGGCCGTAAGGCCTTCTCTTCCACTCAACCAGCAAAAAGTGTATATACATATGCATGAACTTACAAAGAATCCAACAATTTGATTTAGATGAGAGTTACATGTATACAAAAGTTATTTACAAATTAAACAACAAAATACTATGAACTATTAATTAAACACTGAAATAAACTGTGTAGCAGAATTAAACTAAAATACATAGACTGTTAATATATTTCAAATAATATTAGATAATAGAAAGAGATTATTACGAGACAATTAAAATACAGCACAATCAGGATGATGTCTAAAGAAAAAAGTAACAATGTAGTCAGTGATAGTTTAAATCAGCATGATTGGAGTGAAATGCTAATAAGGTTATCTTTTAAGCTGTTCTTAAAGGTGTTTATTGTCTTGCAGCCCCTAATACTTTGTGACAAGGAATTCCATTGACGCGAGGTGGATATTGTAAAAGATGATGAATAACAAGATCAGATGATGAATAACAGTATAGATAGAAACAAATCGATAGGTAAATTAAAATTTCACATTACTATAATATTGCACAACATATAAAATATGGACAGTGCGATAATTGTTTTCTTTACAGTCCGACACGGTTTAATAAACTAGTGTGAGAAATGAAGTTTTGCCAATTTAAGGGTTAACTGCTCAATTTCATGCAGTTCAATCATTTAACTCTCTGTTAGCATAAATATTCAATGTGGGTGGTAGGTACGTTAGATGCTGAACTTTCATATCTTGATTATTTAGAAAATGATATCCATGAATACATAAACAGAGCGGATTTTTTTTTATTCAATGCAGTGGCACTTGACTAGAGTCATTGGCCGTACAATGGGGATAAAAACTAAAAGGAAAGAAAACGAAATAAAGTGAACAATGTCCAAGGAAACTATGAAGGAGTGGATGTCAGCACTGCTGCATTCTGTCTCTGGCCTCCCAGTACCTATCCACAAAGCCGACAGATGAAAGAGCACAATGATAGACTCACCTCCTCGTGGTGTACCCTGGAAACGTTTATAACAAACGGCTAAGTAGTCTATCACCTAAGCAGAAGAATCAATAAACAGAGCGGATGATTTCAGTGATTTGACAGAACAGAAGTTCATACAAAGGTAGACTATAGGCTATTTTCTGCCCAGCCTCACTTTTCGATTTCAACATAGATCCGTTTGTTTGTTTATTCTCAATAATTGGTTTATACTGCGAAATTATTTGCAGCAGAAGGCTTCTCTCGAACGAAGAGAAATTAGTCCCACGATTTCTTTTTGTTCCATTGTTTTTCATTTCACAACAGCAATACCAATACGTCGCTCCATGTTACTGTGATACAGACGACGGAAAGAAGCTTAAATTAAACCTAAGAGAATAGAAAGACTTCTATCCTCTATGAATCAGACAACGGAAACAAGCGAGAATCGCAATCATCAGAGTTCAGAAAACAGAATTGAGCCTGTACTTGGTTATAGGTTACGGTTAAACTCTAGAATCTCTAGTCCTAACAAAGAGGTAACAAACAGAATGTTAAAATATGAAATGTAAAGTTGAAGAAACGCAATTTTTAACAGCATTTATTCTTTTAACTTACAGTGAATTAACGCTCTTAGGTGCATTTTAACAAAGGTTGAAGAAACCGGGTCTAAGAGTTTGAAAGGATATACGTGAGTGAAAGGATTGACTTAATTATTATCCGTTTACGAGATGGAACGTAAATTGATATATAAGTATTACAGTTTTATTTACAATGTCACGCAAGGGAATTGCGTGCTAGAGCGCGTGGTTGTCACTTCGGAAGTTGCGATCCCCGACGATGACGAGTGATACTTGTGGAAAAATAGATGGGAGTATGAGAGTTTCTCCAGAGGTCTCTCGTTTCCCCCCAACAATATAAATTTCATCTTATAAATTATGGTTTCAGGATAGGTGTACGAGCTTCGATGATGCCGTGTGAATACGAAGAATCAGTCACTGATTCTCTGTGAATGTTTACGACTGAGGAACGGGTAGTCCGATGTTGATTCCTGCTGATAAGGTCAGAGGTATTCTTTCGTTGATATCTGGGATTGATCGTGCTGGACGTGGACATTGTTTGGGTGCATCGTCTATGTTATATAATATACTGATCTGCTCCTATCGGCTCTGTGGTGTCTCCAGAGCTGAAAATCCGCCCTTTGATCATTCACTGAACTCATCTTTAATACCCTGGAATAGTATACCTGTGTGTAATGAAGTACCCATATGCGTAATCTGCATTCATAAGCCTCTTCCACACAAACACTCACAACTGAATTGCGGCTACGGGGGGGGGGGGATGTGACATAAAGAACTCTGAGAGGAGTAATTGACTTATAGGCATCTGTAAGAATGTGATCGTAACTTTAGAAACCGAGTACCAGGGTTATTTCCTTATGGGCAAAGCGACCAGTACTTAAGAACTGACATCCTTAGTGCTACTCAGTACAGATTATCTCGTAAGGTGTGAGCCTTATAATCCCTCCGCCATAAAAGCCTTTTGTGGCCTGTAGTAGCATAGCTTTGCTTTTTGTCTTAGTTATAATTTTAATCGTTATACAATTTAAATATTGAAATTCCCTGTAATGATAGTGTTAATGGATTTCATATCATTGTGGGTTTTTTTAAATGTACTCATTTTTGAATCTTGATTATCATATATGAACTGCAAGAATGATGGATGTCATTTGGAATACATTTTGCAGGAGAAGCAATTGAAAGTTTGAAATGCTTAGCGCTCAAAGCTTAACTGTGATTTTCCGAACAGTACTGGACAATGACTATCAGTGTTAATGCCATATAACTCTGTATGCACATTCTATATGTCTTAAGCTATGCATTGACAGTCTTGGTTCATTTTCGACAAGAAAGTGACATCCATCATTCTTGCAGTGGACTCTTCATATGCCATAGCGTCGCGAATAATAATAATAATAATAATAATAATAATAATAATAATAATAATAATAATAATAGTAATAATAATAATAATAATAATCTTTATTAAACACAATATGTACAACTTTGTCATTTTTTTATTTGTTTTGGAGGCCTGGTTCACAATTAGTAGAGACCAGGGTATTGGGAGACATGAATCAGACGGGCATCGAACACGGGAAGGCGGAGAAGCTGAGCACTTGGCCACTGGTGAGATCACACACAATAGAGATCAGGGTATTGGGAGGCAATGTTCAATTGAACCTGTAAAAGAATGGATTATCAAAAGAAGATTACAATGGAACGAATATATCATCAGGATGACAGAAGACAGGATTGTTAGTCAGAGTTGTCAGGAATAGCTTTCCGAAGAGTCTAACATAACATAAGTTAATTCAGCGGACTAATGAATTCGAAGTAAGAAGTGTGATCCTCGGTCTTTGAGTTTACGCATCTTGTTTAAGTCTTGTGATCACTTTATAAGGCTGCGAACGTTGCATACATCTTTTAGATTAATTTCCTCTCCTCCTGCCATAGTTCATTCTGTTCCATTTATTCAAGCATTCATCCTCATTTCAGATTAAAGATCAGTATAATCGAATGGTACGGTAATAGGTTAGAATTGCAAGTCATCAATCTTAAATACTCCAGCGTCAGTGGGGAACCTCTATAACAGGTATGCTCAAAATTGTAAAAGCCCCGATTACACGGATGATGCTGCACTGCATAACACAGTGTACGGACTGGGCTCCGCAACTACATTGCAGTTCCGCCCGTAGCATAGCTCTCACACTCTTACAAAAATACGGATAATAAACTGAATTTGAAAAAGGAAAGAGTATACATTGTAATATCAAGTTATTACATTATTTATTATATTTAATATAGTCTAGTTATGATATTATTATATCATAAGTAGTGTTATTTTCATATTCCACCATACATTGCGATCTATTCAACATGTGCATTCTTTTCTGCAAGTAATCGGAAATCTATTTTCAACGAATTTAGTGAAATTTACAGCTGGCTCAAAAGATGCTCATCTGTTAATCGGGACCTATGTTTGGATTTAGCAATCTTAATTTTCGAAAATAGTTCGCACACGTAATGTCGAGGCAAAGATAGTTAACATAGTGGCAGCGAATAAGCTCATCTTGCGATATTTCGTTTTGTTCATTTTTTAAATACTTCTATGTTCGTCAAGTCATATTCTCTGCATTTAGTTATGAATTCTACGTCACTTTGCAAATCAATTAACTCGTCTTGGAACTGAACTCTCACGGATTGTACTAAATTTACTATGAAGGGATTAAAAAAAAAGATTAATATCGTTCTCCACTCTCCATATGTCTAAAATCACTAAATCTATGTTTTGTGAATTCACATTTGAGTCGTTCCAGTACAGAGGTATAATTAACTATATTTTGTTCAGGCTCCATACATCTCTCTACAAGTTCACCTTCCGTGAAGGGTTTTAGTGCCTTTGCTAATTCCCAGCATATTACGTAACATACTCCTAAACTTAGACTCTGAATTGTTCGACTCTCTTCAATGTTCGGCCTTTCATGAAGTGCTTTCAATTCTTGAAACTGTAGTGCCTCTGAAAAAATGATTTTATCATAATACGTATTTCTGTTGGAATAAAATCACCACAATAACACTAATAGTAATAATAATAATAATAATAATAATAATAATAATAATAATAATAATAATAATAATTGTAATAGACCTAATAGTAATAATAATAATAATAATAATAATAATAACAACGTTGATATATGAATACATATTACAGAAAACAGCTTCCCTGTCACTTCGCCATGTTCTGGATGGCAGAGCGTATAATGTCGTTTTATGTTGCTCAGTATCTTACAACATAGTAAACACTTTACGTTTTCACAACAAAAATAGTCTTCCTCCCACTGTACGTAATGAACGTTTGCTTACAGACGGTTTTGACTTTATCACTGCCCCGCACTGTTCGTACGTTTACTAAATACTTGAACTGCCTTCCGCAGTCATCCGTCGAGCTTCGAACGAGTAACAGCACGCTCTACACTGGAAGGTCGTGATTACAGAACGTAATCGGGAGTCAGAGAATGAGCATACCTGCTCTATAACATCAAAACAGATCCAGCATACATTTGGCATTCCCATTAAGAATCCTCATATACACTTGGGTCTAGCTAGACTATCGCCCATCCAGTGAAAACAGTTTCTGACAGTTTTGAATGAAATTCAAATTTGAATGAGTAAGATAATATTTGCATTTCAGAAAAAAAATCGAGCAAGAAATGCGAGTTTTTGCCCCCAATCTTATAACCAACCCTCGAAAGGAACCGGCCGGCTAATGACTAAGCTTTGTTTGTCCCAGTCGGCCATTGACACCACCCCCATTCAACTGCTGCTTCAAGGACGCTGAGTTACTAGCTTACCCTCGCCTCTTATCCCGCACACGCGTATTTGATCGCATGCGTCGTCATTTTAAAATTCAAATGTTTTTATTCGGTATTTACTCTCACTATTGAACCTCTTTTTTACTAAACTCAACTAGTAATATTGGATAAGTCCGATTAAATCTATCCCATTACTTGCTTTGTACACCACAGATCTAATAGGATCTGCCAGGAATCCAGTCTTCTTCTTTGACTTGCGGATTAACAAGTTGCGGTGGTACTTGGCAAAATTGTAGAAAGTGGTGATTGTTGTTTACCGTCATGAGCATGGAGCTTGCCGGACTAAACTTAGCGTTGTCTATTTCGGCCCGTGCGTTAAGTTTGTTGAACCAACTTAGCTCACTCTCGATCTCACGACTGTAGCGTCTCACTGCGGCGGCTTTCATCACTCTTCGTAATTTTTACATTAGCGCAGGGCTGTATAACCGGCGATTAGGGGCCCGCACATGCTGATTGTAATAGTTCTTGTATTTCTTGAAATAAATTCACCGTTTTTCTTCTGTACACATTTTAGATATCAGTATCCAGTTTTTATCTCATTTCACACTTCATTACAATGATTTCACGACAGCAGTGTCTTTGCTCTTTATTGCTACGGTGTCTAGTTTTGATCTCATTTCACACTTTGTTACAATGAGTCCACCATAGAAACGTCTTTGATCTTTATTGCTACAGTATCTAGTTTTGATCTCATTTAATACTTTGTTACAATGAGTTCACCATAGAAACGTCTTTTATCTTTAATGCTGCGGTATCTAGTTTTGATCTTATTTCACTCTTCATTACCATAGTTCTCATTTCATTTCACATATTATTACAGTGAGTCTACCACAGGAACGTCTCTGCTCTTCATTGCTACGGTATCTAGTTTTGATCTCATTTCACACTTTGTTACAATGAATTCACTTTGATCATCATTGCTACGGTATCTAGTTTTGATGTTATTTCACACTTCATTACCATAGTTTTGATCTCATTTCGCATTTTATTACAATGAGTTCACTACAGAAACGTCTTTGCTCTTTATTTCTATGGTATCTATTTTTGATCTCATTTCACACTTTGTTACAATGAGTTCACCATAGAAACATCTTTGATCTTTATTGCTACTGTATCTAGTTTTGATGTCATTTCACACTTCATTACCATAGTTTTGATCTCATTTCACACTTTATTACAGTGAGTCCACCACAGGAACGTCTCTGCTCTTTATTGCTACGTTATCCAGTTTTGATCTCGTTTCACACTTTGTTGCAATGAGTTCACCATAGAAACGTCTTTGATCTTTATTGCTGCGGTATCTAGTTTTGATCTTATTTCACACTTCATTACCATAGTTTTGATCTCATTTCACACTTTATTACAGTGAGTCCACCACAGGAACGTCTCTGCTCTTTATTGCTACGGTATCTAGTTTTGATCTCCTTTCACACTTTGTTACAATGAGTTCACATTGATCATTATTGCTACGGTATCTAGTTTTTTTGTTATTTCATACTTCATTACCATAGTTTTGATCTCATTTCACATTTTATTACAATGAGTTCACTACAGGAACGTCTTTGCTCTTTATTTCTTTGGTATCTATTTTTGATCTCATTTCACACTTTGTTATAATGAGTTCACCATAGAAACGTCTTTGATATTTATTGCTACGGTATCTAGTTTTGATGTTATTTCACACTTCATTGCCATAGTTTTGATCTCATTTCACTCTTTATTACAGTGAGTCCACCACAGGAACGTCTCTGCTCTTTATTGCAACGGCATCTAGTTTTGATCTCATTTCACACTTTGTTACAATGAGTTCACTTTGATCATCATTGCTACGGTATCTAGTTTTGATGTTATTTCACACTTCATTACCATAGTTTTGATCTCATTTCGCATTTTATTACAATGAGTTCACTACAGAAACGTCTTTGCTCTTTATTTCTTGCTCTTTATTTCTATGGTATCTATTTTTGATCTCATTTCACACTTTGTTACAATGAGTTCACCATAGAAACATCTTTGATCTTTATTGCTACGGTATCTAGTTTTGATGTCATTTCACACTTCATTACCATAGTTTTGATCTCATTTCACACTTTATTACAGTGAGTCCACCACAGGAACGTCTCTGCTCTTTATTGCTACGTTATCCAGTTTTGATCTCGTTTCATACTTTGTTACAATGAGTTCACTTTGATCATTATTGCTACGGTACCTAGTTTTGATCTCATTTCACACTTTGTTACACTGAGTTTACTTTGATCATTATTGCTACGGTATCTAGTTTTGATGTTATTTCATACTTCATTACCATAGTTTTGATCTCATTTCACACTTTATTACAGTGAGTCCACCACAGGAACGTCTCTGCTCTTTATTGCTACGTTATCCAGTTTTGATCTCGTTTCATACTTTGTTACAATGAGTTCACTTTGATCATTATTGCTACGGTACCTAGTTTTGATCTCATTTCACACTTTGTTACACTGAGTTTACTTTGATCATTATTGCTACGGTATCTAGTTTTGATGTTATTTCATACTTCATTACCATAGTTTTGATCTCATTTTGCATTTTATTACAATGAGTTCACTACAGGAACGCCTTTGCTCTTTATTTCCATGGTATCTATTTTTGATCTCATTTCACACTTTGTTACAATGAGTTCACCATAGAAACGTCTTTGATCTTTATTGCTACGGTATCATGTTTTGACGTTATTTCACACTTCATTACCATAGTTTTGATCTCATTTCGCATTTCATTACAATGAGTTCAATACAAGAACGTCTTTGCTCTTTATTTCTATGTTTTTTTTGTGATCTCATTTCACACTTTGTTACAATGTGTTCACCATAGAAATGTGTTTGATCTTTATTGCTACGGTATCTATTTTTGATCTCATTTCACATTTTATTACAATGAGTTCACTACAGAAACGTCTTTGCTCTTTATTTCCATGGTATCTATTTTTGATCTCATTTCACACTTTGTTACAATGAGTTCACCATAGAAACTTCTTTGATC
Organism: Periplaneta americana; assembly: GCF_040183065.1. Classification (NCBI taxonomy): domain Eukaryota; kingdom Metazoa; phylum Arthropoda; class Insecta; order Blattodea; family Blattidae; genus Periplaneta; species Periplaneta americana. The sequence goes on from NC_091127.1 coordinate 134,701,327, forward strand.
TCTACTGCTACGGTATCTAGTTTTGATGTTATTTCACACTTCACTTTTTTGATCTCATTTCGCATTTTATCACAATGAATTCACTACAGTAACGTCTTTGCTTTTTATTTCTGTGGTATCTATTTTTGATCTCATTTCATACTTTATTACAGTGAGTTCACCATAAAAACGTCTTTGCTGTTTATTGCTATGAAGTACTATTTAACGCCATGTGCCATTTGTAAACAATGCTGTCCATGTTATGTCTAAAATTTTGACATACTTGCTTCTGGTGATACTATTATTTCTGTTATTAATACCACCACCACTAATCTTATCTGATTGAATTTATTCCGAAGTTTTTTCACTCTAAGGCGAATGTTTGCTAATTTCATAGCTCATCCTCGGACCCATCTCACCAAAATACCATCTCGCTGTCATGAATTCTACCGACTGCAGGCAACCCGAATCATGCATCTCTTTAAATAACCAAACATGAATAAAGTCGACGTCATAATCTGACAGATTGTGGATATAATTACTACAGCTGATCGCAAAGTAATAGAAATCGAAGCTTAAAATCTGCTAAATAAATCAGGAAATAGATGTCTTTTTACCATTAACTTAAGATTTGGATATATTACAGATCGGTTGGGCAGACTGAAGCTCGTGTCCCGCAGTGTGACAACTTCAGCCTGAATTTTGTGCAGAACTGTGACCCGCGGTTGATTTTATTTGTACAGCCCTGCATCAGGAGAACGTGGGCATACTGCCAGCCGTGGTTGTCTTATTTTTGCAAACGTTTGTTTTCGCATGAGGCGTAACCATTCAATTGGGAACGCTTTCAAGTTACTGCAATTCCAGCGAAGATACCCATGAAGTGTCGTTATACATAGTCATCCATCGACCTGTCATGAAGCACTCTGAAAATTGTAATAAAAAGCTTCAGAATAACATATCATGGGCGTATGCTCCAAAATGCTTATTCGCGCATACATTTAAAAATGCATTAGTCTTTAAGGAACTACAATTTACTATCTCGAAGTTTGATTAGAATGTTTTTGTTGGCTAGTATGTATCTTTTCTGTGCCGTTAGATACGCATGTCTCTTTTCTGTGCCGTTAGATACGGTAACTCATGCTCTGGGAATTCTGCTAGTCTGATAGAATTCACTTCAAGTGCGGTATCGTAAGAAAAGGTATCAGTTCTTCTTTGATTTTTCTGAGCGACTATTTGAAGAACATTGCAGAAGCAGCAGCTAGTCTTTCAGTAAAACACACACACACAAAGCGAGGAAAGTCTCTGAAAAGTAGTGGAAACTAATACATTTAACGCACCGACAAACTTTAAGAAAAACTCCCCTTACTGTGAAGTAAGTCGCTGAAATTGCGTTCGAGTATTTCGTTTCGCATGTATGAAATGTGCAAAGGAGTGGCAATAACGGTTAGCATGCCTGACGGTGAAACGAATGGGTCCGGGTTCAAATCCTGGATGGGATAAGTTACCTGGTCGAGATTTTTTTCGGTTTTTTTTTTTTTTCCTCAATCTATTAAGAGAATATGCTGGGTAACTTTTGACGCTGGACCCTGAACTCATTTCGCTGACATCACCTTCATCTCACTCAGACGCAGTTGATAAAGTGTCGTAAAATAACCAATAAAAAACAACAACAGATAAAAAGGGGAAACGAAAAAAGAACGTTCTTGGACGTTCTATGTTTTGATAACAACAGTTATTCGCAGTAAAGTGTTTTTTCTCCCCTGCTACTGCTACTGCTACTGCTACTGCTACTGCTACTGCTGCTGCTGGTATAGTAGGAGCTGCTATGGCAGCAGGAAGTCAAGAAGAAAATGGAATTTGAGCTCTTTTAGTTATAGCAGCAATAACTACAAGAAAAGAAATAATTTCTATTTCAAAATTGGGTTTTTTCTTCTAATCGTAAACTTTTATTTGTTACGTTATTAAGTTTAGAATTTATTGTCTTAATCTTATTTTTGATGTTATATATTTATTTGAACGGTTTTAATTATGAAATATTTTAGAATAGTTTTTTTAACTACTACTACCACCACCACTACCACCACCACCACCACCACTACTACTACTACTACTACTACTACTACTACTACTACTACTACTGCTGCTGCTGCTACATTTATTTATTTATGTATTTATTTTATTTATTTATTTATGTATTTATTTATGTATTTATTTATTTATGTATTTATTTATTTATATATTTATGTATGTATTTATTTATGTATTTATTTAACGCTTTCCCTAAACAGGGATTGCCTAAAAGACAAAGTATACCATTTACAAAACAAAATTTTTAATATATATAATTTATTTCCAAGAAATAGTCTGCTCAGGCATCCTTGGTTGCCAAAAACACAGAATAACACACATATAAGAATAATAACGATTACAGTAAAATAAATGAGTCAAATTGAAATGTGAACTAGGAGCTTAAATTTAAGAAATAATAAATTTGTACATATATTGTAACATTTACACACTAACGGATTGAAAGAGGGGAGGATTATGATATTCCGTATAAATGATTTTTCAGAATCGCCACAGACCCTTTAATGCTAGAAGTAATTATTTTTGGAATGATGTCATGGATTCCAAATGTTTTGATAGTGCTTACAGTTGATCGTGGGATGGTGCCCCTCGCTTCGATCATTAAACCATGTACTTCCCAGGTGCCTTCCATCTGATATTTTTCTCGAAAATACGGAATAGTAGGCTCATAAATTTGTTGTTTTTCTTTGTTGACCTCAGATGGTTGGGTCTGGCTCATCTCAAATCTAACAGTTGGGTCCAGTATAAACCCTTTACTATTAGTCTTGTCTAGAGCCACATGGATAATTTGTTATGAATATAAAACCAATGCAAGAAAGACTACTACTACTACTACTACTACTACTGAATTTTCTTATGTGTGTGTCGTGTTAAATGTGCTCTTGGATGTTGCTTGATAAGTTTAATGTTGCCGTTATCGTGTTCGCTGTCAGTAGACTCATTTCTTAGTAAAGGCGATGTCTGCCTGATTCCTGGTATTCTAGTTCTTTGTCTGGGCTGCAGCTGAAGCTGTAGCTGTATGATGAAGACGCATTTGTGAGAATGTCTGTTACCATAGTGATAGTGCAAGGCATTGTCAGAATAGACTCTTCGATTCACTTCACATACGAACCAGCACATCATTTTAAATTTCCAGCAATGAAGACGAAATATCTTTATCTACTCGTACTTACTTACAAAAAAGTCTTTTAAGGAATCCGGAGATTCACTGCCGCCCTCACATAAGTCGCCATCGGTCCCTATCCTGTGCAAGATTAATCCAGTCTCTACCATCATATCCCACCTCCCTCAAATCCATTTTAATATTATCCTCCCATCTACGTCTCTGCCTCCTCCAGGTCTTCCAACTAACACACTATATGCATTTCTGGTTTCGTCCATACGTGTTACACGCCCTGCCCATCTCAGACATATGGATTTAATGTTCCTAATTATGTTAGGTGAAGAATATAATGCGTGCAGTTCTGTGTTGTGTGACTTTCCTCATCCTGTAACTTCATCCCTCTTACAAGCAAACATTCTCAGGGGGCAGTTAGAAAAGTTTTTTTTCTTTCCCCATATTAATCTAATGTCAAAACAAGTGCTTATACAAATTTTGGCCACTCGAATTCAATTACGAAGACCGTCCAGAAACTAAGCTTCCCTAGGGCCGTTTACAGGAAGAAAACAATTTCATGGAAAGATTTGTTGGAACAGATAGAGCAATTGTTAAGCTGTTTTTCAACATAGTCCCCACGGGAATTGAGACATTTGTCATACCGTGGGATATCAGATTGACAACGGACGAACATTGAAAACCCATGTAACATAGACTATTATGAGCTAATGACCATGGCTTTAACACATGTTAAAGCTGTACACCTTACCATTACGTTCATTGCGGCCGACCACTCTAGTTTGCAAGACTGAAATTGAAAGGGCACAAGGTTAAATTCTGAAAGAAAATAATCAATTAATCTGTAGATAAATTGAGGTTACAAACCCGTACTTGCAGTGAATTAATATGTATGAGTTGAAAACTTGAAACTTCTGGTAGTTATCTCTGTGTTAGTGTACACTTCGTTTGTAGACATTTACTGTAGTAAAGAGACAGTTTCCTTCCTATAAACTTGTTTCAGACAGATGTCATAAACTTACTTCAAGAACACTCAGGAAAACTTATGTGGTACAGGGCGAACTAAAACCGAGACCACTCTTAAGAAAGACAGTCTAAGCGAAAAGATAATAGTGATAGGCCTATTGTTAGGGATCATATTTTTTGATAAATTGCGATACGCATGAAATTTTCCACAATTACTTTCGCTTGGATTTTCTCTTCTAGATAAAATGCCATATTTAAGCAAAGCATATTCGCGAGATATGTCAATAACCACGAAATGTAGTACCCCATCTATCGCAAAAACTACTAAATATGCATTAAAATTGTATTCACTGTTGTTTAACATATTTTTATGACTTTTGTTTCAGTCAATTTGTCAATCGCTTGGTAACACCAATGTTACTGTATTTTCTCTACAATCTCTGTGGCTATCGAAAAAGATCGATTTCTGTAGTCGACTGTAGCAAATATTGAATATTGTATATAGCAACACCAGAGGCTATATTTTGATGCGTAGATATTTTGAGGGGACTAGTACATCTAATGTGGACAGTGAAAGGAGCTTTCCTGCGTACACGGAAATATTGACGCACGCACAAATCTTCGTGCGGACAATATATAAATCATTCTTAGTTTATATTTTCGCAGTGCTGATACTTCGTGTTATACAGGGCGTATCAAAACTCGAGGGAAAACTTCAGGAATGTATTCCGCATATAGAGAGAAGAAAAAAAGTGTATTGCAGCATGGGTTCGGAAATACATAATTTTAGACCTCCCACGAATAAGGGTGTAACCAACAATTCTATAATATACGTTTCAGGAGAAAAGAAAATAATTTCAGGGTCATATTTCGTTAGGCCTATATTTAGATACTAGCAGAACCTTTCGATTAATCAAGATCACAAGTTTATTCATCTATTGAGGGCATTCATTTATAACAGTAAAATTACTTTTCCACCGAAGTCATATTTCATTAATTTGATCTTATACCATTTTTTGAGGGAGGTTTCCAATTATAGAGTTATCCGAACTTTTATTAACATTATTACATGCCGCCATGCCTTGATCTGTGGACTAAAATATGAGACAAGATATTTCTTGCGCAATACTTTGCTCGATTACTTGGAAGACATGCCACTAGCATTCCGTCGACAGATGTTCTTCATGCATGATGGTGCTCTCGCAGATTTGTTTTTCTGCCCGCAGGCACCGTAATGCATATTATCCTCGGCGTCGGATTGGTACAGGTGGACCAATTGCTTGACCACCACGCTCTCCTGATTTAAGCCCCATGGACTTTTATCTTCTGGGACACTTAAAGTCTTAGGTGTATTCGACTGCTGTGCGTGTTGAACTAACTTTACGTGCATGCATTGTAGCAGCCTGTCAAACAGTACGCACGGCACCAGGCATTTTGATCATGTTTGTCACTCAATGTGAAGATGAGCGGAGGCCTGCATTCAGGCAGGAAGAGGTCACTTTGAACATTTCATCTTATGCATGAACAGAGCGCTCCAACTGGTAAGTCTGGTAATTCTGCAATTATGCATTTCCGGATCCATGTAACAAAGTAACAAAGTTTTATAATATGAAAGCTGACATAATACCTTTAATTTAGAACGTATTTCACGAAATACCCACCAAAATAATGGCAGGTTTAACACCGAAATCACCCATTTCATTTCACAAAAAAAAAAAAAAAAAAAAAAAAAAAAAAACGGTCCCTACCTGTTGTTAATCTCATACTTTTTCAGACGTGTACAGGTTGTTTTTTAAATTGAGTACATTTCCTCAGTTTAGCAGTTTTTAACAATAGATTATAGTTTTGGTGATAGCAAGTCTTTTTGTTTACGACTGTGTTGACTTTTTAGAGTGTACATACTCGTACTGTTAAACAAATTCCATTCCTTCTACAAACATTAAAGACCTACTAGATCAGCGTTTTTCAAACTTTTTCAACATGTGGCACACTAAAGGTATAATTTAAAATTCCGCGGCACACTCATATTATACTCTCAACCAGTGGTTCCCAACGTGGGGGAAATTTTGAGGGTTTTAGGAGGAATATATTTACTGAATGTTGATTTGTGTCGTGTTCGCAGAAAGTTGACTCTTGTGGGCTCACTTTTTTTTTTTACCACTCTTCACTTTTGCTTTTGCAGTTTTTGCTATGGCAACCTTTACTATTTTCATTTTCTCGCGGCACACTTGTGTGCCCAGTTGAAAAAGGCTGTACTAGATCATCATTTTCAACATATTCTTTGATAACATAACGTTTCCTTACTACCTCTTACCGGCTCATTATTTGTACGGGATTTATTGGCCTAAATCACCATTATTCACAGTCAATTCGTTTTACTCCCGTGCGAGAGAATGGTCGGATGGCCCCATTAAACGCGAGCTACGACCAGCTATCGCCTGTAAGTTGTAGGCCTACATTCCACGCACTGTATTAATGTATATCTAGCAACATTTCTAGGAACCATATTTCAGTGCCAGCGGAATTGTTACAGGCATTAACTTATAAAATTATTTTATGAAGGATTGGTATGATGACAATGATGACCAGGGAAAGGCAGTTCATGCCCTAAAAACGTGAAGAATATGTATGCATTTATGCCGTAAAAATAGATAAATATGCTACAAAATATGCATTATCAGTCTGAGATTATTTCAACAGAATAATAAGGTATAGGTAACTTACGTTTAGTCTATGGATTTTGAAGTGCTTGCCTCATTGCTGAATGCTCCATTTATGCTGTTACAGTTCACAACTAAGCAGTGACGTATATTTTCTGTTGTCATTCTTCGTCTGTTTCTCTCAGCATAGATTTGTAGCGCGAAAAACTTCGTTCTACGTCACAAGAAGTAAGAGGGGCTTGCACAAAAGTTGTGAGCTGTTCTATAGAAAATGTTGTTGGTTTTTGGGGTGTTTTTCCTTCGAGAATATCTTGAATTTCTTTAAGTTGATAATAGCCAGGGTTTTTGGAAAGAATATTTGCTGTTTTCTCTTATCTCCTACATTTCCTGGAACTGATGTTAAACTGGACATTGTTCTATCGAAATCTGCTAAAGACTGCAGTAAAAGAATACCAATTGCTAACTTGAGAGGCTCCCTATGAGGGCGTCATCTTTACGTTCAAAATTCATAAACATAAATTAGTCGTGTTTACAATTTACACACTTTTAAAAATGAGGGAAAGACAAACATACATAATATGCAGTTTCCCTGCATAAATGTTAAAATGTGATACTTTTATAAATAAAGGCACAATATGCACTTTTATGCACAATAAAAGTAATATCATAGTATTCAGAAATTTGTGATTCATGTAGATAATCTTTCAATATATTCACACAACGATAGAGAACAAAATATGCAAATGCATGAACTTCCTTTCCCTAGTGATGACAAGAGAAAGCCTGTCCTGCCTGATCCAACATCCTTTTTTCTACCTTAGGTTTTAGTAATAATAGTTGGGGTTTTAAACCTCGTTTGAGCATGGATTCTTGCGATTTTTGGTATGTCATGCGTAGTGTATATAAATCTATATCCACCAGTAACGTGGCCGATATATTACGGCCTTACACCACCGTTCACATCCATCAGGAAAACGATTCATGAGTCTCTGTCGCCTAGAAGTTATAGAACTTGTTCGTGCAGGGAATTCAAGCTGATGTCATGAATAAAGCAAGCCGGCTTGACAACAAACTTCTTACAGGAAAGGTAGAGGGACTTAGGGTAATGATTTTTAACTTCCTTTCCCCAGCCTGTTCCATCCCTGATGGGGACAGGACACACGACTTGTCACAGCTATCCAAAAATCCCATTTCCACTACAATATGGTTTCATGTAAGCAGAATGTATACCGATGTATTTACTCAATGAGTTGTGTGAGGCCAACTCTTTTTAAATCAAAGTTCTGCATGGTTTCATTTGCAACTGTTTCATATCGCACACCCAGCAAAATACTGTCGTGTCGAAAATCGTATATTACTTTCGTAAATTATTTCCAACGCTGTTTTACTGCTTGAAGATATGAAATTCTATTAATAAAATAGCAAATTATCAAAGGTTTTGGTACCTATTTATTCAAATATTTTTACAGCATTATTTTATTAAGAAATAGCATATCTTTACAAATCACAATTTTCGAGTTACGACACTATCTTACAGAGAGTGCGATATGTGATGTAAAGTTCAGGAAGAAACATTTTTTACCACTTTGCATCAGTCATCAGTACTTCAAATAATCCAACCGTGTTATTGGAGTACTTTAATGTTACACTTCTCGATATTGAGTAAGTATAGGAAAAAAATGCCCTTTGTGCTCTAATGCTTTTCGCACTTGTCTCTGGATTGAACTTTGGAGGATTAAAAAAACAGCCAAATAATCATGAATTTTTATGGGTAATAATTAGGGCTAGGATTTTCATGAAAATGCACCTTTTTTCTAGTAAGCCAGAAACAAAGCTGCTTTAGTATTTATATATTATGTCATCTACTGAATGTTTTAAGACACATTCGTTAGGGCATTTTTTTTTTGCATTTTTTGCTGTATCAACACATGAGCATTTTTTGTTTTATCCGGTCATTTTTGAGATATTTTCATTTAATTTTGGCGATAAATCCCCATTATTAATGTAAAATAATGTTTATTTCCTTTGATATTTCCTCTACAAATTTTATCTATTAATACCCATTATTTTGTATAATATTTTAATCGTTTTTCTACACAAATATTGCCATTTTAACGTTTTACACCTCATGTAATGGATCAGTCCAACCACCCCTTCAATATAGACTCCTCTATGCCTGCTAGTTCCGAATAAGAGTGGCCTTGTGGTGGACTACATGGAACTACATCAGGTAAAATAATTAATTGAAGTGTACTACTTAGAAAAATTATGTAAAATTAAATAAACTTAAATGTTTATACTAGAATTTAACTTAATTACTGGTCTAAATATTAAGTAGTACAAAACCTCTTTTCCTACTAAGCCAGTTATGTAAGATCAATTTTTAGGACATTTTAAGGGCATTTAAGGGTCATAAATGCATTGTTGTTAGGAAATTTTTCGTGATTTATAGGTCATCAAAATTCTAGCCCTAGTTAATAAGATCCTTGGAAATATTTTTTTCGGAAGTGTTTAGTGTCGTAAATTTACTTTACGTAAGCGAATCCTGACTATCTTTTTTCTCATTTGTCGTCATTATTTTCTTTTCTCTATCTTCGTAGTCTTTCTCCTTTGTCATCCTCCTTCATCATCCTCTTCCTCTTCGCTCTTCCGTTCCTCTTTTCCAAAAAACGTGTCCATCTCATCTAACAAGACTCACATAGCATGTTCTAGTCATCGCCGTCCATTTTGGTTTTTAGTATATGGTTTGTAAAAAAGTATGGAATTGTTTAAGAGAAAGCATATTTACATATTCTTAACTTCTCTTCTGTAAATTTTATTTACAGTACACATATACGTTGTGAAGAGAGCAATCACAGATTTCTGAAAGAAAAAAGTTGTATACTGTACTTATATTTAATTAACGTATTCTACCAGGCTTGAAACAACGCGAGATAATTCATTGTTCACAGTATCTGTTCCTCCTCGTGCAATTAGCAACGCTCTCATGTATTACAGTTAAAGCGTTTAACTGCATCCAGAGAAGACATGTGTGGTGTAATTTGTCATTAGCCTTCCTAGTCCAGAGCTGTCACAGCTCCACACTGCGTACTTATGAGCAGAGCCGTGTCTTTTTTTTTTTTTGTGTTAACGATAAACACGAAAAATGATTTTAAGTTGTGGTTAGAGATATGTACACGTGTAGGCCTAATGTTAAATACAGTTAGTCTATGACGTTATTTTTGATGCGAATTTTATGTTTTCTTGTGGAAGTCTGAATTTGCGCGATAAGTACGAAAAATGGTGTATTTATTCATTTTCTTTATTTTAATAGCAAATAATATATATAGTTGTTCGTGGAAATACTTGATACATAAACCTTTTTGATTTTCTCTTATTTATGTACTACTGCTGCTGCCGCCGCTGCTGCTGCTTTTTTTTTCTGTCTAAGGCCGTGAGGCCTTCTCCTCCACTTAACCAGAGGATAAAAAGGAAATGCATCATAATATGTTAGTACAACAGAAAGTTAAAGGTATAGTCTACCTAAGACAAGATGGAAACAGAAAAATATGCTTAAGCCAAGAGGATTATCGAACTTAAATACTTACACTAGATGACAAATTAAATTACATGATTACTTTATAAACTAATTACAATTGTGAATTTTAATATAGCGTATAATCTAGGACACTGTGCGTTCTAAAATAAGATGTTTCACTTCGGACTTGAAAGCGTTCAAGGTCGGACAGTCCCTAACATCTGTAGGTAGGGCTAATGAATTCCAAGAATGGATTGTGTCTTAATGTTATGTTTTATTTAACGACGCTCGCAACTGCAGAGGTTATATCAGCGTCGCCGGATGTGCCGGAATTTTGTGCCGCAGGAGTTCTTTTACATGCCAGTAAATCTACTGACATGAGCCTGTCGCATTTAAGCACACGGTTGTGTCTTTTGTAAAAGATGGGGAATACGCGGAAGTTCTGTGGAGAGGAACTGACAATAGTGTGTCGTGTCGTGACCGGGTATACAGATTATGATGTGTGGATAGATTATGAAATCGTGATGCAAGGTATTCAGGAGTTGATGTGTGCAAAATCTGATAGAGAAGGGAAAGACAGTGCAACCTGCGTCTTTCAGCCAGCCGGAGCCAAGACAATTCATTGAAAGACGTTGAGATATGATCCTATCTGTCCTTTAATAGCTTGACCACCTCTTGGGAACATTGCTTTCGGTCTGTATGCACATAAAAGAGATTTCAGCAGTACTTTGTATAATGAGTGTTTCCCAGACAACTCCGCATATTTCGTTACAGAACAGGGAATTTAACGGTACCATACTCCGTGCTCTAGACAATGAATCTTTGCAAACCATTTTCATTCTACTTTGTAGGTTTAACAGTTGTTTCACAAAATGAAGTGATAGTGTGAAGATAAGGCGAAAAACCGAAATACGTACCTCTTCTCGTGTAGTGGAATACCGTAACACTGGGTTTTATGATGAACAATGGTGATACCGTGATCATATTTGTGTAATGATAAAGTGATAACGACAAGGAAGTCGCTAATAGTCTGATAAATTCCGTAAATAAAAAGCTTACCTCGGTCCTAGTAATGATATTTCGTGAGTCTGAAATAGTTTGTTTCTTGCTTCATTATAACGCCCACGAATTCCTGGGATTTATGGCAGATCCGCATGACCAGTTCACCCATTTGTCCCGTCTTTGCAGTTTTATGTGGGAGAAAACGAACCCAGGCTGTGATCGAGGATTGATATCTACTATACATGCCGCAATAAACAGAAAATCGTGCTCTTCTCCGGGTGTGTTAAAGCCTGATAGTCTGCTAATACAGCATTTACATTGCCGGAATCAGACGATGAAAGCCATCTTCTCGATCACCGCGATGGGCCACGGACCATTTCCCTTCCCCCACTCTTTTTTCTTCTACTATCACAAAGAAATTGCTAATTTCTTAGATATACCCATAATATGATAATAGGGGAAAATAAATATACTGTAAATTCACAGGGCTAACGGCTTCGAAGCTGGGTACCTGGTTCTAACAAAGTGCATAGGTAGCAATATAACATGGGGGCATGAGATAGTTACTCTGCCTGCCATAATAAAATTCACTTCAATTAAATTCCCGAATGTAAAAAAAAAATCCTGATCACCGTTATGTTTGTGTTTCTGGTCACTCCATTCTAGCCTGAAAAATTTTTTCGGTAATTTTATTATAGTAGCATGCTGTTCGATGTTCTTTCTATAAAGGCATTTCTTTAATTCTGCGCAATTTCGCCTTATTTTGTATAATACTTTTCTTTCTTATCTTGTTATTTGTTACTTTATCATCTGAAGTTTTCTTTAAATATTCATCTCTTTGCTTGTTCGGAGATGTTGATTCTGCAGCGTAGACAAGTGTAAGTCTCGAGGATGATTTATAGATAGACTACGTACCGTACTAGTCAGTGTATTCGTTGATTACTGCTATTATGAACACCACCTAAGCCATGGATTTTCACCTTCAGAAGTATAAGTTTTTCAAGGTGTGTTTTAAATTTTATAAGTTTTAAAAAATATAATTTAATATTTTTTTTTACCGCAATGTAGCGTCGTGGTCTAAGGTGTCAAGCTTGGATTCGTGTTAAGCCTTGGTTTTTTCTGAACTGACGCATGCGAAGTGCGAGGCCCGCGTCGCACAAATCCGGACTACAGAAGAGATAGTGAGTGGTTTCTATAAATGCGAGGCGCGCAGACCTTGCACCTCGCAGTTAGAGAAACCACTCATTATCTGTTCTGTAGTCCAGATTTCTGCGAGGCGGGCCTCGCACCTCTCATCTCGCATGCGTCGGTTCAGAGAAAGCAAAGCTTTAAGGAGTGTGTGTCGGCTCGAGTCTTCATGGGGAAAGAAATTTTCGCATTAAATTTCGGTCAATGTATGGAACCGTCATGAATTTGGGGATCTAAGATAGGTAGCGAAATCCGTTCTACGAACCAGCTGTAAGGACTCTGGGACATCATCGTATTAACCACACTCCATACTGATTGGATGACCGTTCACCTCTGCTAAGGCATGTGTAAGGCGCTAAGACTTCTACTAACACTTGTCGCGTTGACCGTCTATGGACTATCGCGCCTAGGATGAATTTAGATTATCCTGAGGAAGAAACTCTTTGCATTTGCTCATAAAAAAGATTAGGCAATAACATTGGACTGCAAAAAAAAAAAAGTTCTCCTCCCTGGTAAAATTTATAGTACGGGTGTGCTGATTTCGAATCTGTCAGAAAAATTTTTCCATCACTCAATTTTTGGGGAGAAGGGTTTAAAGTAATTTGGGTGTTTTCGTGCTTAAAAAAAAAAAAACAAACTATATTTTCGAAGTGGATATGGCACTTACGAAATATAAAAATGTGGTCTCATATCAAACTTAGCAATTGCAAAATAAGATGTGAAGCCTACTGTGTCGTCCTTTGTCTCTCGTATTCCTTGGATTATGTGTCTCACACCAGTGTCGAGCAGAAATCAGCCAAGAAATTTTGGTTCCGTTTGCCACTGTATCTCTCTTTCATTCGTGAAATATCTTGATGGAATCTTTCTCCCTGTTCCTCAGAGACAGGTTTCATATTATCAATAAAGAAATCCGAATAAGTGTGCAAGAAATTCAACTTCAAAGATACATTGTACCCCATGGCATGATAATGAAGAAAGTAACTCTTCTTCTACGATCTTTGTAATTTTGTGGTTTTGTGTTTCCAAGAAAGTGTCTGCAAGTGTTTTCAAAGCACCAGGTTCTTTTTTCCACCGCGTTCCGTTTTCATCTGAATTCATGATTTCGAAAAAGTTGATATGAAGACCAACAAATTTGCCTTCTTGGTCTCGCTGATGCATGGGAATTTTTTTATGAGAGAAGCAAATTCTTCACTATCTTTTCCCATTGCTTTTACGAATAGCTTTATTAAACCTAATTTTATATGTAATTGAGGCAAGAAGAGTTTTGTGCGATCGATTAAAGGTGGATGTGCCATATTCTTCTCTCCTGGAACTATTCCAGCTCGGGGTGGCCATTCTTCTACATGATTAGTATGTATCCCTCGCATGGTTATCCCATTGACTAAGGGCACAATATTTTGTATAACTTCCTTGCATCCCTGTAACCACGCCACTACTTTCAGATTACCACATAAGTTCTACCGGTGTTCCTCATATTTTATTTTATTAAACAATCGTTCAATATTTCGTTATGTTTCTTTCATCTGCATTGTATAACCAAAGGGCATTGAAGGATGTTTGTTTTCATTATGCAGTAAAACTGCCTTGAAAGTAACTTTCGATGATTCAGTGAAAAGCCTCCACTCATTAGGAGTATAGTCAATCTGAATTTCCTCCATCAGGCTATGGACATCACTGCAGTAAACTAAATCCCCATCCATTGAAAAATAGTTAGCAATGCCAGAATCTTTTTTCCAGCTCTGCGGTGGCTGAATAGTCAGACCTTCAGACTGTCACGCAGGCGGCCTAGGTTTGATTCCCGGTTAGATGTGGGTTTTTTTTTTCAATAAGGTCGCAGTTGGGGTTTTTCCCGGGATTCTCCCGTTTTTCCCCAAATTAGGCATTTATATCATTCCGTCACCATTTCTCCATTTTGTTATCATTGCGTAGCATTCCCCGAACGCCGGCTGGCGAGGCATGGAGGGTGCTGGCCTAGGACGATTGAGATTGCCTGCTCGAAACCTGAGCACACAGAGAATCTTAGTGTGGTCAGCCGGTGTGGGTTTGGGAATGCGTCACCAATGGATCTTAACAGTCCCAGTCACCGTTTTTGGCGTGTGAAATAAGTAATGTGAACGTTAAATGCTAATGTCTTACCTTTACCGTAGTCAGTCTGGCAACTGTGTTTGGCAAATGGCTGATGTGACGTGTATAGGAAGTGGTACCATTCTCAGCTGCACTAGCAACATGCTCACAAACGGGGCACTTTATTCTATGACACACGCCAAAAACTCTGGCGCCAGCTGTAACAGATCGCAGTGCTGGGCCATAGTGCCGCCCTCCGTTAAATTCAATTCAGTCCTTTTCCGTAGATTCCACTGTCTCGATCCAAGTAACAGTGTCATCGTTTTCGTAAGATCCAGGCATTGGAAACTCATCATCTCTTGAAGATGAACTTGGTCTAGCTTTGGGTGAAATTTCTCGAGATTCTGGTTCAGATTCCACATCACATTCTTGCCACTCTACCTCATTATCTTCTGACTTAGTTGCCTCATGAGTGGTACTTTATAGTTTGTCATGCTGTTCTAACCAGTCTTCGATTTATAATTTGTGCCATGTTTAAAAAGCCTTCGCCTGTAATCAGCAACTGTAGGTAGAGGATGTGCTTAAGATAACGAAACCATAATAATCTCCAATTTCATCTTCAGAATTACGAGAAAGGGTATATCAAGTTTTCTAAATATAAAAAGACGTCACTTCTTATGGGTGACTCTGATATTCGGTCTTGCATGCGCTTTGCTAAGGATAAGATAAAACGAGACGGGACGAAAAGAAGTGGCAACTCCGTGACGGCAAGATCAATGCACGTGTCTGTCCTACTCCCTCACTCAAGCAAGCACTGATAATGTTAAAATAAAGATACAGTTGTTCATTATAAGTGATATTTTTTTTTAAACAGGGCACAATGGCACAGGCTGTACATAATAATTGTACTGAGGAAAATGTTTGAGATTTTTTTTTTTCATGCGTATTTAGGGATTCATTCTTTTTACTCCTGATAAGCTACAGAATTTTAGAATGCAGTATTTGTGTACACTCAGTTCCTCGCTTTAATAACGGGAGGCATGACAGTCCTGACTAGGTACTACACGCCCAAGTTAAATCTGCATCCGGAAAGAATGTGAATCATCGTTTCCTCTCTCTCTGGCCTTTGTGAATAAATACTGAGCTGTTAAAGAAGTGTTTACTATTCGCTGCAGCGAGTTGTATGAGATAGTGGTGAATACACGTGTGTAGGATGTGCTGAAAGTGTTGTACCCGTATAAATACTGTGGAACTGTTAATATTATGCACCGTATTTCTTACACACATTGTATATACAGACTGTTTCCGAGGTGGTGTTACAAACTTTCAGGGACGATGGCGAAGGGCACATGTATCAATTTGAGATAAGGAACCCTGGTCCGGAAATGACCTTGTCGAAAGTTACAAGCAAAAATAGTTATATGGAAATGAAATAATTTTATTCCTCTATACACCTTATTTATATGTATTTATCTGTACATCTTACACATACTGTATTCATCTGACGTTGTTTACTTTGTCTACTTACAGTATTCCATTCAGTGCGCTGTCTGAGGGATGGAGACAGGAAACTACACTAAAGCAATGCAGATAGCGTAATGTGTAATGGACATGGTCGGTCCTGATATACACGTCTGTAGACAGCAGTGTGTGTGTACAAGTTGCAGTGTCCAGTCGATCAGTCCTAGTGAAATGGTGGAGGACACGAGAGCGGAATAAGCAGACCTGATTTTCGAATACGGATGAGCCAATGGAAACAGGAGACAGGCTCACAGATTGTATCGGGACAAGTACCCATGTAAGAGACATCCGGCCCATATCGTTTTCCCACGACTGTTCCGAAAGTTAAGGGAAGGAGGGCACGTGGTGCCAAATTACAATTCCATTTCCACACAACTATTTTTGCTTGTAACTTTCGACTCAATCATTTCCGGACCATGGTTCCTTATCTCAAATTGATACATGTGCCGTTCCCCATCATCCCTGAAAGTTTATAACACCACCTCGGAAACATCCTGTATATAACCTCACTCATTGCATTATTATCTCTTGTAACAGACGAAACAGGTTGTATACTAACAACTAGAGCAATTAGAGCTTTACCAGCGCTCGTCTCTTGCATTCACGGGATGCATATTTAACTTGGAGGCGTAGTAACACTGCACATCTCTGATCCGCTGCAGTCGAGAACAAAGACGTAGTCTAGAACAACACAAATTCCAGCATGTTATTGCTGGCATTTGAATGCAGGTGTCAAGTGAGAAAATTGAATGCACCATCGCCGAGGTCCTTGATTGCAACAGCAAGCAAGGCAGGTAGGTTCGTGAACTATGAATAGCAATGATTTCCGAATTCCTGGGGCGGTCAAGGGTGCCACGCGCTCCTCTGTGCATTCATTAATCTCGAGCTAAGCGTGCCAACAACGAGGTGCATGCAGTGCATTTGCTGCAAGGTCGTGATTTGCAATGTGAAAATACCCTCTGTATGTATTACAAGCTTGCTGTCTAGTTTCGGTACAGTGATTTTCTTATTAAATTTCTGGATTTGAAAAATAAAAATAAGTGGAAATGAGAACTGCAAACACTTGGAATGAGCGCAAAAAAATAAATAAGCTGATTAGAATTACGAATTTACTCCCAAACTAAAGATACAATGTAGGGGCTTGTAGACATTATTGAATTCCTATATTTAGAGGTAATTAGGAGAGGAGTACGTCAAGGTTGCCCTTTGTCACCAACTCTCTTCAACATATACTTGGAGGATTTAATGAAGTACTATTTTCAGAATATGGGAGGAGTGGTAGTAGGAGGAAGAAAAATAAAGTGGCACTGAATCAAGCAGGTAAATTATTTCTTTCCTCGTGGGTCTGATTGGTTACTGCTTATGTTTATTGAACCTGAGATGTTTAAATCCTGCTACGGGCGATAATTTTTAGTGGCGATGAAAATCCCCCTGTACTTCGTTCCATAATATCTGACAGGAGAAGTAAACATTGTTGGCAGAGTAGGAGAGAAATATAATTGCTATTCAACCAATGGCAGAGATCTCATTTCACGCTTCACTTCTAGTTGGGCGTCTGAAGCGTTCTACCCCCGCCCAACTTCAATGGAATGAGACCTCTGCTATTGGTTGAATAGCAATTATACTTCTCTTCTCTGCCAGCAATGTTTACTTCTCCTGTCAGACATTATGGAACGAAATATAGATAGGGGATTGTGGGTCTTAACGGAAGCACTGTTGCAATTTTTTTTTCCAAGTCTACAGCTGCGTACAGTACAGCATTTGCAATAAGTTGTGTACTCACAAATACAAAAACAATTGCGTTGCTTCTTATTACTGTGACTGGTAGTATCGCCAGTGCATAAACAACGAAGATAAAGTAAAGGGCAGCACGTATAAAATTAAGAGGAATGCATAATTCATTTTGATACTCGTTTGTTTCTGAAGTTGTCTGAAGAGACAAAGATGCAGTGGGCGAACTTTTCTAGTCCGCCAACTCAGCTAGGGCGTGTACACTCAGTGCAGGGGATATTTGGAGAATGTAAACACTCACGCAAGGTCACATGCCTCTTGTGTGGTTGGCTCGTAGGGGGACAGAACACGCTACGATTTGTTTACATTTTCCAGCTATCCGCTGCACCGACTATACATCCGCTGTGGACAAAAAAAGGATCCCCACTTTTGTAGAATTGTGGCATTTAACCCGTATAAAATTATCAAATGAATACTTTATAATGCAATACCTAATTCTAAAATGTTTGTTTCGAAAGAGAAATTTTGGATGTACGACTTTCTTGGTAAAGAAAGTGGAGCGGTGAAATCCATGTATGATATGCAGTGGGAGAAGGGAGACTTTGTTTGAGTAAAAAAGACTTCAGGCAAAATTACTGGCAGTTATTTTCGCCCAAGGTTCTTGCATCAAGTGGACAGATGTCAGTAAAGATGAGACAGCTGCTCACTATTATACTTCGATCAAGAAAATAAAAATCATTATTGTTACGAAGTTAGGAACCCAGATCATTTCCGAATATGGAGAATTGCAGTTTTACTATGATCCACGCTTCTCACAGCAGTTCCAGACGTAAATGCAAAGTGCATAACATCATCTTGAACAATTCTAGAAATATCTGCCTGCTACAGCATTAATTCTTATCGCATTAAATGTCACTTGCGTCGTTAATGTGGACTTCTATCTTATTTGCACACCGATAAAAGATCGCTTAGAGTTTCACTAGAGTGTAGGTATTGCGAAACCGTATAAGATCGGTAATGCAATGATTCCTCCATCTCCAGCTATTGTACTTAGAAAGTAGTTCTGGAAATTAAACTTGAAAGACTAAAATTTCTGTTTGTGAACACACTATTAATATAATTCACATAGAACACTGGATAATAATTGTGCTGTTTGCGGGTTCAAACCCGGCGGTTGCCGTTTGATTTTTAAGGTAGACTTAATAATTTCCTTGGACCGCCTTGGTAGCTCAGTAGGCAGAGCACTGGATTGCGATAACTGCGGATCCAGGTTCGAATCCCGGTGATGGCGGAGACGTATATGTTGAACAAAGCCAAGGTGGTTCATCGCTGTGAAGTAACTGTTAGCATGCTTGACCGTGAAACGAGCGGGTCCGGGTTCAATTCTGGTTGGGACAAGTTGCGTGGTTGAAGTTTTTTATTTTAGTTGATTATTTAACGACGCTGTATCAACTACTAGGTTATTTAGCGTCGATGAGATTGGTGATAGCGAGATGAGGCCGAGGATTCGCCAGAGATTACCTTGCATTCACATTACGGTTGGGAAAAACCTCGGAAAAAACCCAACCAGGTAATCAGCCCAAGCGGGGATCGAACCCTCGCCCGAACGCAACTTCAGACCGACAGGCAAGCGCCTTAACCGACTGAGCCACGCCGGTGGCTACGTGGTTGAAGTTTTTCCGGGGCTTTCCCTCAACCCATTAAGAGCAAATGCTGGGTAACGTTCGGCGCTGGATCTTGGACTCATTTCTGTGGCATTATCACCTTCATCTCAGTCAGACGCTAGATAACCTTAGCAGTTGAAAAAAGCGTCATGAAATAGCTAATTAAAAAAAAAAAGGGCAAGGTTCCCAAGAATTTTGTTGGTGTTCTCCCGTTTTCTTTCATTACTGTATATTCCACCGGCACTTTCCGTTTCGGTATTAATCATCTTAATTAATAGTATTCACCCAGAACGGTGTGGCTGGTGTGATGCATTGTGATTAGCGT
Source organism: Periplaneta americana (assembly GCF_040183065.1). Classification (NCBI taxonomy): domain Eukaryota; kingdom Metazoa; phylum Arthropoda; class Insecta; order Blattodea; family Blattidae; genus Periplaneta; species Periplaneta americana. Next base: position 134,721,146 of record NC_091127.1, read on the forward strand.
ATAAAACATCAGTCTGAGGAAACATAGTATGCTTTCGGGGATTGGAAGGACACGCTAGTGTCTAGTGGTACTGCATCGACAGATGACACAACCACTCCAACATAGGTGAGTTACGATATCTACAAAGAAAGAGGCCACATCAACATTAATTTCCAAGTAAAGGAGTGGTAAAGCACAATAAGCCCATTCGATGACCTTCGGGGCTCTCTTCCGTACAAAGAAAAGAGAATGACAAAACCAGAAGTTACATGTTGCAGTTTTACAGCACGTAAAAGTAACCTGCTCAGACAAAATTACCAACTATGGTCCGTCCCAGGAATCTGTGAAGTAACTTCGCACATATGGGGCGGAGTCTATCTGTGCCGGAGTGTATTGCGGGCAGCATCAGCTCGAGTCCGCTAAGGGGTAAGAAGCTCGTGATAGAAGGTAGAGTTCAGATAGAAATTATCCCCTCTTGCAAGCGATTGCTCGCTTCGTTCATGCAGTTCCTCCCCCCCCCCCCGAGCACTCATTGACACTATCACTTGCGCAGAGCTCTTGTTTTGTCCTTCTACTCCACAGATTCCTGCGACGGATCATAGTTGTTTCTTGGCCTATTGTACCTCACCTGTATATGTATGCGTTTATTTGCACTGTAAATGAGCAAACACCTGGTGGTAGTGGTAACTTAATTACACGCAATACAATTAATACACAATCATTACAATTAATAATAATAATACATAAAATAACCTAATTAATAAGTGAACCTAATTTTCCAGTACAACCTACATTTTTTTAGGCCCTACATAAGTTTCGCATTGGTACTGATAAACTTTTACTTCTCTCTCATCACTGCACTGGCACTATGACACATTCCACTGACACTTTAGAACACATTTCACTGGCACTATAAACACATTTCATTGACACTATAAATTGTCAATGGTCGAAACTATTCACTGCGACTGTGAACCATAATTTCACTGACTCACCTCGCTTCACTGTTACAACAGTTTAAATAACACAATTTATTTATTTATTTATTTATTTTGCTAATAATTGTAGCTTACTTACTTACTTACTTACAAATGGCTTTTAAGGAACCCGAAGGTTCATTGCCGCCCTCACATAAGCCCGCCAGCGGTCCCTATCCTGTGCAAGATTAATCCAGTCTCTATCATCATACCCCACCTCCCTCAAATCCATTTTAATATTATCCTCCCATCTACGTCTCGGCCTCCCTAAAGGTCTTTTTCCCTCCGGTCTCCCAACTAACACTCTATATGCATTTCTGGATTCGCCCATACGTGCTACATGCCCTGCCCATCTCAAACGTCTGGATTTAATGTTCCTAATTATGTCAGGTGAAGAATACAATGCGTGCAGTTCTGTGTTGTGTAACTTTCTCCATTCTCCTGTAATTTCATCCCGCTTAGCCTCAAATATTTTCCTAAGCACCTTATTCTCAAACACCCTGAATAATTGTAGCATAAAATATAATATATACAGAAAAACATTAGCTCGCCCCTGAAGGAGTAGAACTCGTGCTCAGGGGCGGATTCCTGAATTGAAATTAATAAGTATACAATACAATTTGTCTTATGTCTACTGTGCAATTAGAATATATAAATTTAAATGTACAATTTTTCAATTTTTATAAAATCCATACATAACTTTTTTAATTAAATTCTAGAACTATTAGAATTGATAAGATTAGGATATTTAAATATAAATTTGTTAGCTTGTTCTGTAGAATCATACTTATAAACAGAACTATATTGAACTAAACATTTCTAGTTTAAGATCCTCTTACAAACTACGAGTATTTTAATAGTAATATGCGTTACAAGAGCGGTATGTTAATGTTTTCATGTTCTCGGAAATTAAAAAAGCTCAACTACGTTTCGCTTTTTCAATCTTTTCCTCGAACATGAAAACATCAACATACCGCTCTAGTATCGTACATTATTTTGTGCGAAGATCGTTTATTACATACCTGAAAGAGGAATTTCTAATTAGTTGCAATGAAATCTCCATCTTGGTTTCTGTTCAATGACGGCAACTTTTAAAAACTAAAAGTCTATCTTCAACATTGTTGCTATAAAATGTTTTCTGTGTTTACTATATTCCAGCAGGCCGTGATATATGTCTGTCTTCCCCTCTCCCCCAGTCTATAAATGCGAACTTAAAACAAACGGTAAGGTTATGTAATGATTTATTTTTCATTTTAATATTTTAACAATATTATTTATATAACATATTGCAGTAATAACATCGGCATCTGGAATCTTGTTGATTTTTTCACGGCTTCCTTAATGTTACTTTCATTACAAATGCAGTAAATTTTGTGGTGTTGTAGTGTTTACTTAATTTTTGCAAATATTTAAAAACAATAATTAACAGTGCAATTTAAGTGGAATTGCAGTGGTAAGTTTCCAATTTATAATTATTACTATGTTAAAAGTCTCTAAAAAATAATATGTTAAAAGCCTAAAGCAGTAAAATGAATATGGCGCTTAAGCGGTAAGAAGAGGGAAATTGTTATGTGTGTTACGTTGGGAATTCTGAATGTGGTATTTCACACTTACCGTGTATTGGTTCTGTGCGGAAAGCAAGCAAATACGCACGATCTCGCACAAACTAATTTACAGTCCAATTCAATATGAAAAATGTTTCTACAAAAAGAAAAAGAGTCAAAGCCTGAAAACAAACTAGCGAGTGAGTGAATGGATGGATGGATGGATGGATGGATGGATGGATGGATGGATGGATGGATGGATGGATGGATGGATGGATGGATGGATGGATGGGTGGATGAACGAATGAACGAACGAACGAATGAATGAATGAACGAACGAACGAAAAAGATACCGAAAGGAAGAGTTTATACTAGGGGCAGAAGAAATCGGCGGGTCTGGCGAACTCCTACTTCTCTACCCCGACTCCTACACCCCTCAGAACCTGCTTGGTGTATGGTCCTGTCCCAAATAACTCCATTGATACTTTTTCACTACAGGAAAACTTAGAAAATAAATAAAATAATAACGTGATTTGTAGTAATTACAAATAAGACCTACGTTCTTTACTCAATATTATCATTATAATTTTTTGCAAGTTAAGTCATTTTACAACTGTAATAAAGTATAATGTAAACCTAATATAAATAAAATATTTAGCATTACACAAATACTTTGTATTTATGTATTTTCAGAATGTTGTGTTGAAATAGTAAATACTAAATAATGTTTATGCAGTATACTTACCAACTTTATAAATTGCGATAAAATTAAACATTAAAGTACAAAATATTAATGTATGTTTACTGATTGTGGAATATGTATATTATTATATGGTTAACATGAACAAGTTTCGTAATGAAAACACACTTACGAATGGCTTAGCTTAATAAAATAAATAACACAATAAGTATGACACAAAAAATCGTTTTATAAATTGGGCACTCAGCACTATTCTGATTCTATGCGGTGAGTTTCATTCAGTGTTGTTTATGCATCTGTATTATTGAAGTTCATCAACAATTCAATACAAGAAGTTTTGAAATAGTATATGTATATTCAATGAAAAAAGTCGATAAAATAGTCGCCAGTCACAGTTATATCTTCTCAAGTTAATGTATTATTGACAAGTTATTAAATAATATTTCATTTTATGATCCTAATAATATTTTATAGTAGCAGATGTATTGAATATCGAGTCGGTAGGGCCTATATCTGATAGTTACGTTTTATTGTCGTTACCTCAAGATTCCACGCAATCTTTTCCTTTTCTTCCTATATTACTTTCATTTTCTTCCTTCATTTCTTCCTTTCTCTATATTTATTTTTCTCCATGCCAATCTCTATCACTCTTCCCTTCCCTCTGACACACATAGACGATAATTGAATTACTTATTGCCTTAAAAGTCGACTAAAATGCTTGTATTTTTGTCTTTTTCCAGGTAAGTGGATATTGCAGCAGCAGTAGCAGCTTCCTGTTGAGAGGAAATATAATTTAATTTCGAACGGCGCTGCATATGTGAAGCACAACTCCCAGTCCTCAGTTGAGAGGTATGACGTGTAAGTGTTTTTTACGAGTGTGTACAATCCGCGCTGTCAATAGACGTTACTCTTCATTTGTTGGAGGATAATCGTTCCAGCACTACAGCTGTTTGCTGAAGAAAGACGTTCGCTGTTGTTCAGTTTCTAAAGAATCGGTTAACAAGAGACAGTTACCTGTTCTGCACATCTATTACAGCACGTTGTACACAAGAAAATGTAAGAATTACTTCCGGATGTTTGTTTTCTGTCCTTATTTAAGAAATAAACGCTTCATTAACAAACTAGACACAACTTATATTTTTTTTTTACTTTCCCATTATTCGAAGTATACAGGGAAAATATTGTGATACTGCAAAAAAAATATAATCCTATATTTTCTCGGAAATTAACGTTTTTATTATTCCTGATAAAGAAAAACTGGTTTCGATCATGACTTCTATTCGTCCGTCCATTCTTTTATCTGGCGTCCACCGCTGTGGAATAACGGTTAGCTTGTCTGACCGTGAAACGACCGGACCCAGGTTCAAATCCTGGTTGGGACAAGTTATCTGATTGGGCTTTTTTTCATTGTTTTTCCTCAACTCATTAAGAACAAATGCCGGCTAGCTTTCGGTGCTGGACCCGGGACTCATATCGCTGTCATCACTTCGTTTCACTGTGACGCTAGGGTATATAACCATCGCAGTTGATAGAACGTCGTAAAATAACTAAAACATTCAGTTGTACCTCTCTTAAACTGTTAGTCGAATTTTGTTCGTATTCAGTAAGTACAAGTAAATTTATCCCGAAATTATGCTCATGAAATATAATAGTACATTATGCAACGAGCCTATATTGATAGTAATTAAGAAGCGAGTATGGATGTTTATGAAACAAGCGCAAGCGAGTTTCATAATTTTCATACCAGCTTCTTAATTACCATTATAGGCGAGTTTCATATGACTTTTTATGATCGACCATATTTCTAACTTGAAATTATTCAGATGTATACATTTTATTTGTATCTGACAAGATTGGAAGTGACCTTGTTCTAGGTCGTGAATTGTGAGATGTGCGCAGACGCGAAAGTATTGATTTTTTCCGAGGAACAATAATGTCATTGACCTTGTTGTAATCCCGTTAAACTTGATATAACCACTGATTATTGAATTCGACATTGAAAAACGAGATGACAAATTGAATTTATTTGAATATTATTTACAATTAACGCTAATTATTATAGTAACAGAACATAACCTTCTGCGACAGTATTGGATTTCCACCCTCCGTGACTTTTCGCTAATTCTCTTTCGATTGCATATACGAGAATAATCGATACTTGCGGTTTTATAACGGTACAAAGCTGACTTGTCATTGGCTGAACACCTGTACTTTAATGAGTAGGTGTACTTTAATGACATGCATTAAAGGACTACTACCAGGTGTATAATTACTACATTTCGGCATGGTCGAGCATAAAAAATTTTAATAAACGTTCTGTATTTGGATTAAAAACACTATGGCAATCCAATCCAAGACAAAGCCAACTAATTTTGTTTTGTGTTTTTTTTTTTTTCGTAGAATTAGGTGACAAATGGGAATATGAAAGTAGTATCGCGGAAAAAGACTTTTCAAAGAGAAATGTATTGTTAGTCTATTATTATTATTGTTTTATTATTATTATTATTATTATTATTATTATTATTATTTCGGGTTATTTTGTCTTTTATTTTCTGTCCTATACAACCCGGATTGAACGTTAAACTGTGAGAGTATTGAAAAAATCATGGGAAGCTCTGCTTTTCTAGTGATGTAATGGCTGCAGGCAGAGAGGGAAAATGTACCAATGTAGAAAGAGATTCCTTCAAGCCATTTGACAGCTTATTTGTAAGTATTTAAATTGTCACAGCGTTCCTTGAGTGTAGTGAATTATTTATATCTCGAACTGACTATAGATATTTAACATAATACAACTCAACTGTTAACCATGACTTGCAAAGGGTTGAAAGAGATTCAGGATGTAGTGAAGTACTAGGTGTTACAGTTTTGAACAATTGAATTCTAGATGCAAATTTCACAAAAACTTGCTTTATCTTTGATAATAACGTATCTACTGTAGGAAAATAGTCTACATCGCGATGGAGAACATGACGATATGATAAATGAACGCTGAGAGGGAAAGTTACCCGTTGTGTGGGGAACAATGCAATAGAGAGAAGGAAAGTTGAATTGCATTATGTACCAGAAACTTGTAGCAATAAAGAGAATTGATTTTTTTAACCGTTAGGAAGATAGTTTTAAGTCTTTAAGGCGATAGATAGAAATAGTTTAATTTCTCAAGATTTAAAAATTGTTTAATTATTATTACGAAGTCAATGTAAAAATGTGGTAAATTAGAATATAATGCATGAACATATGATTCAGTCATTTAGAAGTGAAAAAAAAAAAAAAATGCATTCAGAGTATATGCACGGTAAAGTTCACCGAAAGGGCTAGAAATGCTGTTTCACACAGATTATTAATTCACTCATTTATTTAGTCTCCTGTACAAGGGCAGATCTTTCACTGCAAACCCAGCTTTTTCCAGTCTTTCCTATTTTCTGCTTTCCTTTTCGTTTCCTCATGATCCATATATCTTAATATCGTCTATGATCTGATATCTTCTTCTACACCGATCTCTTCTCCCGTTCACCATTCCTTCCAGTGCATCCTTCAGTAGGCAGTTTCTTCTCAGCCAGTGACCCCACCAATTCCTTTTCCTCTTCCTGTTCAGTTTCAGCATCATTCTTTTTTCACCCGCTCTTTCCAACACAGCTTCATTTCTTATTCTGTCTATCCACTTCATACGTTCCATCCTTTTCCATATCCACATTTCAAATGCTTCTAGTCGCTTCTCTTCACATCGTTATAATGTCCATGTTTCTGCTCCATACAATGCCACACTTCATACAAAATACTTTACTAGTATCTTCCTTAGTTCTTTTTCCAGAGGTCCGCAGAAGATGTTCCTTCTTCTATTAAAAACTCCTTTTGACTTGCTGACAGCAGATTATGTTGCTGCTTATAGTACACCCCAAGTATTTCAAGCTGTCCACTTGCTCTACTACTTCATTTAGAATTCGCAAGTTTATCTTCTGTATTTTTCTTCCTATGACCGTGATCTTCGTCTTATTTGTATTTATCTTCATCCCATACTGCTCAAAGCTGTCATTTACCTCCAGTAACATATTCTTTAGTATCATTTCCTGTTTTGCTAACAACGGCATATCATCAGCAAATCTTATGCACTTTATTCTTCGTCTTCTTCCTACTATCACGTCTTCCATGTTGTGAAAACAGTTCTTTACTAAATCCTCCAAGTAGATGTTGAACAGAGTAAGTGATAAAGAACATCCTTGACATACTTCTCTCCCAATTTCACTTCCTTCTGACATTTCTTCTCCTATCCTGACTTTGACTGGTTGTTTCATATAAAGATTACTGAACAGTCTTCTCTCTTTCCAATCGCACCAATTAGATTATTAATGGCATATCAATAACAGTATTAAAAATATATGAAAATTCATGAACTTCCTGACCCTAATAATCACAAAACATAACAAGAAATCATCATCTGCATGTAGTTCAATTCTTTAAACCGCTCAGTAGCTGTCTGGAACTGAAAATATCTAAAAATGCATCAATACAGAACTTCTTTATTATCGCGTTTTGAAGGAGTCTGAAACTTAGCAGTTATTACGCCCAACTTGGAATGGATTACCTACAGAACACTGTCGTTTAAGGATGACTCTGCCTGCCCTTGATGTAGTATGTGCGTTCGCGGTGAAGATCCCATGTGTAGAAAGCATGGTTCGGAAGGAAAGCGACACAGCAAAATAATGCATATTAAAGCATTCCAAGAACTAACTAATATACAGTAGAAACTACCAGCGTATACAGGAAGTCTGTGAGAAGTAATGTGGACGTAAGTGAAGGGACGAATTTTATGAAAGTCTTGCGGAGCTCTGCACAGTAACGGGACGCGGTATATCGTCAAAACTTTTGTGTTTTACGAATCTTCACACATCAAGAATAAAGAGTTATTTTGTACACTTGAACAGCATATTTACGTCATACATTCCACTTATTATGTTGTAAGAACATTTGACAAATGGATCATTTTGCTGATCCTTTCTGCTTTTCATAGTATTTTTATTTTTTATATCTTATATTTTATTTCTCGCAGCAATAGAATTGTGCGAAACTGTGTTGTGAATCATGTGACTCAGAAGCTCAGGATCGGAGCTGGCATTTCCTTTCTGGTTTGCGTGCCTTGGCAGAGATTTGAAGTTCGATCCTCGATCAAGCATTCTATTTTTGGGAGCCATTTCTAAGGAATTCGACCTTGTTGTGCTCACAGTACGAGGGAGGGGATAGACATATATCATGGCTTACTTAAGATTGCTTCTTAAACCATACCTCTTGGAGGTCACAGAAGCTCACATTGTGTGACATGTGTACTAAACAAAAGAGCTATAAGCAGATTTCATTTTAGTGCTGGTTTTTTCCATGTGCCTTAAGCAGTTGAATCTGTTATTTGATGAACCATACATGTCCTTGGCTATAAGTTTTGAGAAAACTGCAAAAGACTATCTGCAGCTTATGGATATTGGATTACATTTTAATTTTTTTAGGGTGAATTTATCATATGAATTGCAATATTTCTAGATATTTAAAATAAATGTTTAATTATATTTGAGAGCGCCAGGGTGCTCTGAAGTTAGTGGACATGTGTTGTTTCTCAAATACTCGAAATGTTTAATAAACAATTATAATAGTTTGTATTTGTTTTGTGTGTAAGTTAATGAGAACAAAAGCTCTTTAAGTGCAAATTACTACACAATATATTTTGTCCTTCATATTAAAAAATGAAAAGAAAAACTTTTAAAAGTGTTAAAGTGGAAACACATGTATCTTATTGAAGTTCCACACTACAGCTCCTCAGGTGCGCCATTTCTGTTACAACTAGACCAGAAAATATATCTTTATAAAATCTTTTAATTTTATCCTCTTCAGGGAAATATTGTCACGACATCTTGACTTAAAATAAGGCGGACGTTCTACTTTCTACTACAGACGTGCAAATACATGTATTAATGTCAGAAACACAATAAACTCATTTGGATTAAAAATGGACTTGTGTGGTTTCTCAAATAACCGATGCAGTTTAACCCTTATGCACATAGCATTCATGTGTCGTGACTTCCGTGACGTGCTGTCTGCACGAGTCGCCCTCTATCTATCCGTTGTTTCAAACAGTTACTAAACAAAGGGAATGAATAGCCACATCTACTATTTTCATATTACGTTGCTTGCTATATAATTTAGTTTACGGGCAACTAATTTTTAATTACTTTATGATTTGCTGAATATAACCTGTTAATAAAATTAAAAAAGCGTATCTGCTATAAATAAAATGATAAAAAAAACTATCCATCCGCGAACGGAATTGATGTTTGGCGCGATATCGCGCGGTGCTGGCGCTATTTTCAAAAACCGTGTGGAAAAGTATCAGTAGGTGTACTGCCTCGTAAAAGTATCCGTACTCTATATAATTTTGTTCAGAAACAAAACCACTAGGTATGCATAAGCTTACGAATCAAAGTATTTTTACCTTTGTATGACTGTGGGATTGTGGGTGTCTACTTTCATAGCGGCAATGTTCGTAATTCCTCGAAGGCTGAATTATCATTACAACTACTTGAATTTGACGCTGTGTTGATAACAAACCTGCCCACAACAGTATCTTAATACGTATTAAGCCAACCAGTTTAACATTTCCTCCTCTTTGCACATTACCTGAGCAACTTTACACTTTTCCATCATTAACATGCTTCAACGCTGAAACGTCGAGGACTCAATATTTTGTTGTGCTTCGCAACGTAATCTTTCGTTCGATTCCATAGCAACTCAGTGGGGTTTAGCATATGGTTACAGTTTCAATGGAGTATGATCTGTGCTTTTCACAATTACGTCCTCATATTATTATGTTTAACCAAATCTGTAAGTTTAAAATTTACATCGTAATCAGAATATATTTTGCTTGCACCAAAAATGGTTTATTTCCCTTACTGACTTCATACTACCGTTATAAATTAAGTGAACAGATTTCTAGTTCCGTACCTATCCCATTTTGTTTTCTATGTCCTAGACTATGTTATTCAGATATGTCTACATATGTCAGATATGTACACAGGATTTTCCTATTAAATTTCTATATGAGCTAAAACTGTGTCCCTGATTAGCGCCTGTTTAGTATTTTGCGTACGTTTAAAATAAAAGTTCAGGTACTGAAAATGCAAAAATGCCTAAAAACCACAAACTTGCTGTTTAAAATGTAAGAAAATTCTCTTACAGACGAACACTGGTCTTGCAAGTTGGTCCCATATTGGTGTTAGGAGGGAAGAGAAGACGATCTTACCCAATTTCCTGAAACAGAAGCCCGTTATGCGAAATAAAACTGGCTAATCAGCAATCAGTCTCTTTCACTTATATAACCAGAGTATTCAGTTTGTAGCACTCATTGTCAGCACCAGTTCCCATATACATTCCATCTAAAATAAAGAAGAGAATATAACTTAGACACACACTTATTATTCATCGATTATGAGAGGGCTTTTGACAGAGTGAATAGATCAAAATTATGGAAAATAATGGAGAAAAGAGGATACCCACAACATCTGATAAGAACATTACGTAGCATGTATATTAATGGGGATGTTAGACAAGGGTGCCCACTATCACCCACTTTAATTAATATATATCTTAACGAAGCCATTGATGACTGGCTGAATATTTTAAACTATGATTTGATTTTAGATGAAACACCTGTAAATTGCCTACTTTTTGCAGACGACCAAGTGGTGATTGCCGATACAGAATACAACCTCCAAAGTGCAGCTTATAAACTGAGTCAAATAACCAAAAGCTGTAATTTAAAAATATCATACCCTAAAACAAAAACAATGGCTTTCATAGGGACCCAGCATAAAAGGTCGAAAATAATTATTGGCTCTAAAATTATTGAACAAGTTAGTAATTTTAAATATTCAGGATGCGACATTTCTTACATACCTTCTTTCAAGGTATATGTCGAACAATAATTAGACGGACTTTAGGAAAAAGAACAACGAAAGAAACACAGTTAAAACTCTACAAAACAGTAGACCTTCCAGTACTACTTTACGGAGCAGAGACATGGACCTTAACAGAAAGAGACAAAAGACGACTAGAAGCTTCAGAAATGAAATTCCTAAGATCAGTGGCGGGATATTCTTTATTACAACACAAGAGGAATGAAGAGATCAGAAAAGAATTAGGGATAGAAGGAATAACACAAAGGTTAACAAATCAACGTAATAATAGGTGGCTGGAACATCTAGAAAGAATGGAGGATCACCGAATCCCCAAGAAAGCTTTCCAGTATGCTCCAAAAGGAAGGAGAAATGTTGGTCGTCCTAGGTTTCGTTGGAGAGAACAATTCTAATGGGGACGGAACTGGCCTACCGGCTCAACCCGTGAAGTTGATGATGATGATGATGATGATGATGATGATGATGATTCCATCTAAAATGGAATATGCCTATTTACTAAAATTAAAATTATTGATAGTTAATTTTATATAAACTAGTAAAAGTCATAAATAGGATTTTATAAAGTCCTAAATCCCTTTTTTTTAGCACCTAGAAATCCGTCCCCCCGTTATAATGAAAGCATAATCCCGTATAAAACTGTTTTTGTTTTAACTTCCGTGTAGTTCTCGAACCAGTTCTTAAATACGGTTTCGTAATTTATTCTTGCAGGTTTCCCCAGTAGATGTAGAGTAAATTCAAATCCACTTTCGTTCAGGAGAGTATGAGCACAGTCTAGTATATAGTCACGAAGCTTGAGTTGTGAGGGTGCTAGGAACAATTGACTGTGCTGGTACTATTTCGCATTGTCTGTAGTGAGGCGATATTAGCGATCCTAGTGGTTAACAACTATCTATGTATGCATATTTACAACGTATTGAGCTTCGTGGCTGTATATATTAGACTGTGGTATGAGTCGTGTAGTAAACGTTTGAATTCTTACTCATTCAGGAGTGGGCTGGTTTATTTTCATTGTATTTATTAATTTGTATTCATTTCAAACTTACTAACAATAATAAATAAATAAATAGAGTTGTAATTTATAAGTAAAATGAGATATCTTGTTTGAGAGTGTGAAGAATATTTGTTACATGCAATCCAGAAAACGAAAGTTTACTTTCTTACCTTGAATACTCATAGTGCGCCTTCTGAATAAAACATAGATCAAGAAAATGAGGTATGGTCGTAATATAATTGAAAACGCAATAAAAACATTCAGTTATTACGAAACGAGTAAATGCATAATGAGGATATATGTATCATGTGCTTGACACTAATTTCTTTATTGCACACTGTTAAGTCTTTAAGCTACGTGTTTAGATATTCAATTCTTTCTACCCTACACAGCTTGTTACAGTTTCTGTTACAATACCACTTACCAGTTCGTATATTATTCTGCTTGTTAGAAATTTACCTCGTTTCCGAGTTTGACCTTTTCGCTCTTACGCAGACCAATTACCAACAGGCGGCCCACAAGCCACATGTGACTCGTCAGAAATTTAGTTCTGGCTCGCAGAACAAACTATAGTGAATAGGAAGGGAAACCCAATCAGTCAGATATAAGCAAGTAAAGCTGTTCCGAAAATACAAAATTAGGTGGAAATGTTACGATATTTTTCCAAATACATTTTACTGGGACCAGTGACATAGCAGGCATTTTAACACCCTCAGATAAATAATATTTCCGGAGAAATAAAAAACAGTAGCTATTACAATTTTAAATAAACGATATTCAGTACTCGAAACAACTTTCAGTTATGTGACTTTTTGGACAAAATATGTGAATAATTTTTCAGATTATAAGAAACTTGCGTTGTACGTTTTGCCAATACTTCAATTACTCTACACGAAAGGATGAAGCTTTTCTCACATGAATATTCAGTTCTTACAGAAATAGATTATCGGCCACCTTCAAGATTCTTTGATATTTTCAACCACATTTTGCACCTCAACTTTGATGAAATCTCTAGTGATCATAGTACTTATTTCTTTCATTAAGTTGTTCTTGAGTGAAATATAAAATAGATGCAAAAGTATTTGTTAACAGAGTTATTGTTATGCTCAATAAAAGTTACTGCTAATAAATGCGTCTATTAAGGTTAGTGAAAAACATTTTAGTAACTTTGATTGATTTATTATTAATGGAGAAAAATTCGCTTCGGCGCCGAGGATCGAACCCGGGACGACCAGTTTTACGTACTGGGTGCTCTAACCACTGAGCTACGCCGGTGTTTAACCCACCGCGGATCGAATCTTTCTCCTTTGGTTCTTTTCCCTTAGTGGCTTTACTTCATGTTCGACTTATATATTGACATATATTGTACATTAAATCAACAGTCCTCACATAAGGAGTGCACGCAATTGAATGATTTGGCGGCCGGTACTCCTACAGTATATCGTCGTTGTTCCTGCAATAACTCCTGTGTGACATATTTATCGATTTTCAAATTTTTGCTCTATTAAATAACTTAAATAGTGATACAACAAATAGTAAAATCTCCTATATGTAATTATATTTCTTTGTTTCCAAAACGTAAGAATTTACAGTCTCCTACATACGGCTGCCATAGGATGAATAAATGTGTTTTTTCCTACTGAAAATGTTTATATTTTGCACATAGGAGTTATTGCAGGAACAAGGACGGTATGCAGTGTTAGGCGAATCATTTATGTAAAGTTTATTTTTTTGGTTCTGCAGAATTATCTATGATGAATACCATTTGGGTGGATTGAACTTCGGCGTAGCTCAGTGGTTAGAGCACCCAGTGCGTAGAACTGGGGTCCCAGGTTTAATCTCGGTGCCGGAGCGAATTTTTTTCCATTATTAACAAATGGTAACTATCACAGATAATTCTGTAGGACCAAAAAATTAATCTTTACATAAACTTTAATGAACCCAAAATATATTTTTTTCCTCAAACATTAGAGTAATGAATGACTATTTTGTACCTCTGGTCAAAATTCCATGTGGCTCTTGATGAAAAGTAATAAAATTTCCGATGCACTAGACAGACTCCTAGTGGTATTTCCATGAAATTATGTCAATACGAGACGATCGTTCTTGCGATGTCTTCACTTTAACAAGAGACTACGATGATGTCCTCAGTGCAATACGAGAGTAGCTCCATGTTGCGTTGTGTTACGTAAGTTACACCTATATAGCTTTTCAATGTAAAGGTGATTATTAAATAAAATTACTACAACTTCCATTGCTGGTTTGTAATCGGTGTGAGGTAATGTCAAAACCAAACAGCGGATTTTCGATCCCGATGCTGAACGTCAGGTGTACGTCAGTTGCAGGGAGGTTATTGAACTTATTGCTACGCTCCTCCGTACGCCAAGGGACGTGACGTCTTGTCACTGTGTAGGGACCGAAAATCCGCTGTCTCTTCATAACCATTATTCCATGAAGGTAAACAGAATGGGAGACGGCAACGGTAAAATAAAACATTATCTGAGAAATGACCCACTTATTAAGCACATTTAAACTCTAGTTTATTGACCTGGCCAAGTTCCATTTACTGTGTCAACAATTGATGTCACCTTTTATCATGAGCTAAACGCTCCGCAAATAGGCATTAAACACAATTTACATAGCACATATTGTTCAGATTACACAACCGCTGTAACACTACCTGTAATTTCAACGTTTTAATTTCACAGTCTATTGTGTATAATGAAAGTAGTTTTTCTTTCCTTATTTATTTCTATGGTATAGTTAAAATCACTGTCATCAGAATTTCCAGAGTTGGAGAAACAGGCGAGTTCCTTGAACAAAGATTCGGTGCATTTCTCGAATATAGAGATTATATTATATTTGATGATTTCAGCTGTTCCGAGAAGAGAGAGACAGTCTGAGCTGAAGTAGCTTCTTCGTTCTTTCGAGGAAGTCTGTGATTTTCCGTCATTTGTTGCGTGTCTTTGTTTCTTATGAAGAATTAAGAATAAATAACAATCGCAACATTATGAGTGACTGAAACTGAGACAGAGAATTTCCCGAAAAAGTTATGACTAGGGACCGGATTTTTAGGTTTTTAAGAAGTCCATTTTAGGTTATTGGAATAGGTGAAATAGGTTTTTTATTTTTTTGCCCAAACCGTGAAAGGTGTCGCAATAATTGTCTGAGTTAAAAATATACTCATACAATCAATTTTAATTAACCCAACTTTTCCCTCGGTGGTAAAGATGGAATATTTTTCAATCCATTGTCATAATAAATGTGATTTCACTTGTTTTGGCATAGCTTAACAAAACACAATTTACTGAAGATATCGTAAATCTGTCTGATTAATTCTTGGCTGTAGTTCTTTCAGATCTTCATTTACATTAGCATTTTATTCTTTCCGGTAATGGGAATTGTTATTATCAGAACGATTGTGCGGGACCTGTGCATCTTCGTGGTACTATTTCGCCCTCGCAATAAAATGGGATTAAAATTATATTGAACGATCTTCTCATTCGCTTTTGTGGGATTTTATTGAAACGTTAATTGTATTGATCCTGAATATTTTCTGAAGTTCCTTCAATAGATTTCACCAAACCTGACATACATACGTTGTTTGTTCACGACCTTAAAAAAACTTCTTCAGATGTTCCAGGATGTCGATTATTTTTTGGTCTCGTAATAAATCCACAGGGCTTGATAGATTTGACCGTTATTGTTCTCTTGAAGAAGCCGAGTATTTGAAATCTCCTCTGAAGCAGAGTAAGACTGTTGTTGGATCTGCCATTTTATAGATTAACGGTCAAGCCTTTTGTTTGTTTCTCCTCAAATGAAGAGTTATAGTACTGCTTCCGTCGTCTTTAATGTGCCATTGAGAACTTCACCCTCGTTACTCTGAGTATGTGACGTCCATGTTGATGTCCCCTGGGGATAGGCAGGGTGTTTCAGCATGTAAGCTCCCAGAAACCGGGGGTCTTGTTCACGGAGTTCTTATTAACTTATCTAGTGGACTCCCTATCCGTCAAGACGGGGACTCGCCCGTTAAGGGTTACAATCCTGAAAAATTGCATAGTAAAATTGTCGAGTTTATCTCCCTATTAAAAGGTCCTGTTCTTTTAATTTCGTATCTAGAACAGGTTCAACGACCACCAGTTACAGGACTTCCTCCAGTGACGAATTCTCAATGCTCATTTCAAACAATGTTGCTTCTATTCAAGATAGAATCTAAACTCTTCCAATTTGCAGCCAGTCATTCTACAGACCTACCCAATCTTGCTCCTCTTGGCTAATGTTAAATTTATCTTCATTTTAATAGCTTAATTATATTCCATTATCTACTGTAGTACAGCGTGAGTATAAATGACTTCCCTGATTACGAAAATTCTTTGTGGACAAATGATCGAACGTAGATAAGTTTTAAATATACGAGTGTATGGAGAAACTCTCCAAGTTTTTAAACATGCCTTACAGGTGTTCGATATGGATTCCCCTTGTGACCCTGCAGACATCAAGCCGATAGTCCAATTCGTCCCACACACGGCTAAGTGTATCCATATTGATTGCAGCGATGGCGTTGATGATGCGAGCGCGTAGCTCTTACAGATTTTCCAGTAATGGAGGTACAAAAACAGAGCCTTTAACATAGAAGTCACACGGTGTTAAGTCAGGGGGACGTAGAGGCCATGACAAGAGCTGCATGTCGTTTTTCCCCTCGCGACCAGTTCATCTATTTATCAATCGGTTGTTCAGGAAAGTCCGAACTTCGTTGTGGAAGTGAGGTGGAGCGTCATCTTGTCGTGGCCGACCAAGAGATTTTCCTTTACACGGGCATCCTGTGGTCAGTAATTGATTGTAGTATCGTCTAATGGTCTTGGCGTGTGGTGGATCATTATTGAATCTCGCTCGAATATGTCTCTTCACAGTTATGACGGATTTTGTGGAATGAAATTCCATTGCTACAAATGCACGCTCAGCACCTGTCGCCATTTCTGTAAACTCAAACTCAAGTACTCTACAGGTAGGAGGTGGAACTACGCTGCGTGGATAATTTGAAATAAAACTTTGAGAACTATTCTATTTGGTAATGTCAGTACCATTGTTGTATTATTCACGGTTTGTCTATAAAAATCGCACTAACTAGGACAATCATTTATACTCTCGCTTTATAAGCCTATTCAAAGAACAGAAATGAGTTCCACGGACATTTCCTTGGGAGTAAAAGCGGCGAGCACATAGGACTGACATCCTCACTGCCATTAAATCCGAGTGTCTATAAAGGTGGGAGTCCTAATTTCTCTGGGCCGATTTGACCTGACATGGAGTTGACTTTACCTTTTATATTCAAAGATTGGATCTTTTGACCATATTCGTTTTCTTTTTTTATGACGATTATAAATAGGCCTAATCGTTAAACATTCGCAAATATGGTCAGCATTGTGCAGAGCCATTGCTTAAAACACAGTAAAAATATATGTACATCAAATTCCCTACCGGGGATGAAATCTGGATCGATAAGGTCTGTAGCCACAAACTTAATTTATTCCTATTTTAGTGGTTATGTGCTGCTGATAACTGCAAACTGTAATTCAAATTTAGTGGAAATCAGGATTTAGTTTTCCATTCTTTCTTTCGTAGGCCTAGTGACGAATCCGTGTATGAATGTAAAACGAAGAAAGTGCGTATTATTGGCTGCGTGCATTTTGCACCAGAGTATAGTATCGACGCCGCGAGCTTTTCTTGGCAGCGTCGGCGCCGGGACGCTCGTGCAGGAGTCGTCTAGGCGCTGTGCCTGCTGGTAAGGCCCATGTAGGTCAACAGGTTGGGACGCGGTCAATAACATCGCTGCTACTCCCCCTCAACCCGCCATATCGCATTGTTCATATTTAGCTCATCAAAAACAGAGGGTGCACGTGGTGCACTAGAAGTCCCATAAGAAGCAAGTCCACTTGTTTATGTCTTAACCTCTGTCGATAGGACCATGGCCATGTGTAATTCTCACGGTTAGGAAATTTTATACATTAACCTCTCTTATCAAAATCGGCATCACATAGAATGACGGTACGTTTTTGCTCAATTATTTGGTTGTATGATTGATAATAAAAGAGAAATGTTGATGTGATAGGAGAGGAAACGGGAGTACTGCGAGAAAATTCGATCTCGACAGCCTTTTTGGTTCACCATCACCACATATTCCAGTTGGACTCGACGGAATTTGAAGTCGTATCTTCTGTGTAGAAAACCTACACTGAAACTGCTCGGCTAACGGACTACCATGAATCATAATAAATAATATACATTTATTCGTTGAATCTCGTGCATTCCCACTTGACCAATCAGCGTTTCAATAGTTACACATACAGACGTCTGTGAACACCATGGACCCGTATTCAAATCCGGAAATGCTAAGGTGAAATTTGTATGGACAGAAACATAGATGTTGTATATTGTAAAGCTTTTCAATTCATTATCGTGAAATAAAATCGGCGAGTGCATTTGTACTGCCAGCGTGATGTGGCCACGAATCTGGTCGATGGCAAAGGCATCGATTACCACATCCTTGAGGGGCGCCAATGTAATTTGGTCCAGTGGCTGAAGGTTGTTATAAGCCACAACATTGTTTCATATTGTGAATTGATCTCTAAGTGACTTTTAAGGCCTTTATACCAGTCTGTTGTTTTTTTCCCCAAAATTAAACATGTTAATTAAATTTCTGTTTAGTGTTAAACGTTTCAGATGATTAGTGCTTCAGCTTTCCAGCTCGAAACCGGTTTCTGATCTCGATAAATCCAATTCGAATTTTTTATTGACAGAGTTGCTATTGTGTCAGATTTTTTCTCCCAATGTTCCTCTTTTTTCTCTATTATCACTCCATGAATTCTCTGTTTATTATCGCACGTAAAAGAAGTGTATATCCATATATTTAATGGTCCACAATTATCCATTCATGTAGAATTGATATCCTTTTTAGATCCTTTTAGTCTGAAGGTCTTCTGCGTTTCATGTATTATTCCCTGCATATACAAAGGGCAATCAATAAGTTTCCGGACTGCCCTGAATGTACGCAACACACAAGACATAGGAAACGGAGAAGTTATATAGAACTAGAGAAAAGCCAGGAATCTATACTAAATGCTTCACTTAAAAAGACAGAGAAGAAGACTAGCCATAAGGCGTTATATATGGAGAGATTTCAGGAAAAATCGCAGTAAGTCCTTGACATGTTTGCACAAAATCACGTGTAGAAGGTCACTTCTTAAAGACAATCTGACGCTGTTTGATAAACTGACTTAGACATGGAAACGATGATCTTCAGTGACACGCGCATGTATGTTTAACGGTACAATAAATAGAAGTGCAGTTCGAAAATATATTGATTGCACCTTGTACATTCGTAGTCTCAATTGATACTTTGGCTAGAAGTGAAAAGGAGAATACTTGGTGGTAAGAGGAACAGCATGGCAGTGTTTTTGCATGCGTGCTGTAAATCTGGGTGAGGTACTTCTTGGATTTACTTGCCTTCCGAAGGAATCTATGTGAGGATTTGTATCATCCCTTAAAAATAAGTCGCTTTCTGTCAAGTTCGACTGCATTGCAAACAGAGAACACTAGACCATAGGGGACACAATCTCGTAGCACTTCAGGATGAGAATAATATGCATACTGAGGACCCGAAGTGTACAGGATGGAAGTTAAATAATCCTGCAGATTGAAATGGTCGATAGGGTACACTTAAATTAATAGAAAACCTATATTACGTTTTGTGATTAAATGCACTGTTAATTAGAAGACTGAGTTAGAAGTTTCAGCAGTCTGGCAACATCGCCGCTAATACACTCTCCTTTCTTCTCGTAATACAGATGTAACAAGTCAACGAACTCTGCCTGCCTTAGTGAAGTACTTTCCAGCTCTCTTTCTGGCTACAATGTTGCAAGCAGGTCTCATGGGTCAGTGGCTTCAAATTAGTGGATTTTAAATTAAATTTACACGAAAACCGTTCACGCTATTGAAATACATCGGAGGGATCAATGATTCTTTATTAGATTTTCTATCGATATGGACAAAATCACGATCCTATTCGCAATAGTTATTACCGAATAAGAGGTTGTTAAACATTTGAGGAAAAATTTTGAGAAAACTATGGACCTTCCGCCATTATGGTGTTACACCAAAACATGAGCTATTCGCTCTGAAAATCTTAAGGATTATTTCACTTCCACTCTCTGACATTATTATTTGAAACTGGTACTGAAAAATCAAAGCGTAAACCGTGTGATTGGTGAAGAATTTCGACATCCGTAGCGTAACATGTTAGAAGTATCATAGCCAATCAGACGAGTTATTGTCATTATTCATACTGACAAAGAAGACCACTATAAAAATGAAAGTCTAACGTAGCCTATGTCATGCAATACTTTCATAATCCCGGATCAATATGAAATTGAAATGCAGGTCCTATTTAATTATAGATTTTTTATGAATTCACATTAACTCGACACACGCACATGTCTGTCTGCAATTCTGAAATAAGAGAAAGAATATTGCCCTACCTGTTCAGTTTACATCAGAAGCAGTCCCACGATTGATAAAGTGTAGATTGCAAGACACGCGTCTCTGAACGTCAGTTCAGGATATTTATCCTTCCAGCATTCTTTATTTCAATAGTGTGACCTGGAGTATGTAGTTCCGAAAGGTTGGTGACTATTAAGGCTGATTCACAATAAAGCGGAAACGGAAACGATAATGAGATCGAGAACGGAATTTTTTTAATATGTGTTTAAATGTCAGCATTCACAATAAACGAGAAGCTTGCCGATCCCGGGAACGGGAACTGAGAGTAAGCCAAATTTTAACTTTGCAGTTCTCGTTTCCGATCACAGCCTACTAGATTCATTCTGTTGTCATCAAAAAGCTATTTGGTCGCCTTATATTTTGAAGCAAGGAGACCATGACATAATATCTTGTCCATTCATTGCTTGTAACTAACGCAGACATTCAGTAGAATCACTTTCCATATATGCTACGTATGTGTATATGTGAATCGAAATCTTAAATATTCCGTGTCTGAAATTTCTAAGTTGGTTAACCTGTGTTTGTGTTGGCTGGCTTGTACTCGTAAGAGAATGACATTGACCAAGTATACACAAATAATATCAGACTGCGTAATTTCAAATTTACATGTTATTGACATACATATCGATGTGCATAGCCGTTATCGCTTTCGGTTTATTGTGAATAAAAAATCTTCACTTTCACGTTCTTCACTTCTCGTTCTCATTCTGTTTCTCGTTCCCGGTTTATTGTGGACCAGCCTTTATCATCTTAGAAACTGAACGAAAATGCTCTAGTCCATCGCCACTATATCTCGCGAAACTTGTTTAATATTGGCGAAACTGGATTTCGAAGCAAAGCATAAGAACGTGACAAATCCGGTAGCAGTTGCTTCATTGTAAAAACAGTTGGAGATATGAAAACAGGTTTAAATAAAGAAGACACGAGGCAGAATAAATAGTTCCGTGGACTGCCCTGCTTTATGTCGAATCTCGTAATCATAGCGTCTTATGCACATTCACGTTGAAAATAATCTTCTTCATCTACCATACATTTAGGCACAGATTCTAAAAACAGCCTTGAAAAATTGTTCAGGATCGACGGAAAGAATTGCGTTACAACTGTGGTAACTACATACCAATGGATAAGAAGTGATACCTCGTATCTATAAAAATAGTAATTTAGTTTAACTACACTAACTTATTATTTAGATGAACTACATTAATATCATGTTCACAAAGTTGGACAGTTAACTAATGTTTTGTCCTTGAGTAGAATATCTTGCAAAGCAGAAACATACAAGTTGCAATCAATATATTTCCGAACTGCATTTATTGTACCTTTTAAACATACATGCTCGTCACTGAAGATCATTGCTTCAATGTCTCTTGAGTCAGTCTATCAAACAGCGTCAGATTGTCTTTAAGTACTGAGCTGAGCTTCTACAAGTGAGTTTGTGCAAACATGTGAAGGACTTACTGCGATTTTTTCTGAAATCTCTCCATGTACGCCTTATGGCTAGTCTTCTTCTCTCCCTTTTAAGTGATGCGTTTGGTATAGATTTCGGACTTTTCCTTGGTTCTAGATAACTTATCCGTTTCCTATGTTCTGTGTGTTGCCTACATCCAGGGCAGTCCGGAAACTTATTATTGCTCCTTGTATATAAGAAGTTTGTCAATTTTGAGAAAAATTAATTTTTAAAACAGTTGTTTGATTAACCTGCAAGTTTACAGATACGAGGTATCACTTCTTAGCCGCTCGCTATGCTGAAGAGAAGCTTCACCCACGAATAAGATAAAGTTTGAATGGGCCGTCAATGCTTATCTGTTTTTTTTTTTTTGTAAAAGTGTTACAATTTATTAATCACATGAACGTTTTCGGCACTTGTGCATGCCATCTTCAGATGTTGGAAAATATACTACATATTAACAATGCCATAATGGTTACACATGCTGTTAACTTAACCATTATATGTGTACATAAATGACCTTATTGCAATATTCCCATTGCCAGTTAAAATAATTATAGCATACAATACTAAGTAAAACAATTAAAAACAGTTAATTAAAACATTATCCCTTCGTGATGGATTATAGTTCACATAATTATTAAACATTTTAAATAATTAAAAGCTGACAGTCATGACAATATGAGATGAAGTAAAATTACTTCAAATATAAAGTTAATTACCTAGTTACACATTAATACCAGTTAAGGTAGATCTAATCAGAATAACAAATAGAATGTGAGCCATAAATTTCGTCTATTAATGGGTGATGTTCACAGATTGCTTAATGTCATTCACTGTAACATATAATAAACACTTGGAAAAGTTGATCATTGCGTGTAAGATACTTGCGTATTATGGATTATGGCCCATTCAAACTTTATCTTATTGTAGCTTGCTTATCGGACAAACTCGTAACAAAATGAAATTCACCCACGAAGCTCAACTGTCAGTCGCAAAATTAGAAGAAAATCTAGTAGGATGATGTGATAAAATAGTGATGTTTTGTGTTGCCTGCCTTTTAACAAAACTTTCTATTTGTAATCAATTCAAATTGTTTGACGTAGCTACCTGTCATAACACTGTTCACATAACCACGCTAGTGGACAAATCGCTTTCCGTCGATGAAAAGTACCTATATATTACGCATTTCTACCGAATTAGATTCCTTGCTGAATTATGAGAACTCGTTGTGAACGATTTCTCCGCATTGACTCAGGCAGTAGACTTACTTAGAATTCCAGCGGACGTGGGTTCTATTCCCGGAAGGTCGTTGGATATTTATATCATTTCTATGTCTTTCTTGACTTTTTTTTACTTTGTTGTTTTCAGCTGCGGTCTTAATTCTACCGCATAAAAAGGACTACACGAGCCAAAGGACCAATACTTTGAAGGTAGTTGAGTATATTGGCGGTCTAGTTGGAAATTATGACAGAATAATTTTCTTTGACGGAATAATCATCGATTTTGTCTGATTTCAGATCTTGGCGTCAGTTTAGAGTTACTTGTTATTATTTTAAACATATATATTCAAGAATAATTACGTGTTGCCTGCCTATAAGGAGCGGCATGATACAATAGTTTTATCGTGTTCTTTGCCGCAGCCGTGAGCGTAGCGAATAGCAAATTATGATAAATTGTGCAATGGCAAGAAGAGAAAAGGAAATACCAAATAGCCTACCGCAGCCGTTGCTGACGAATTTCAATGACACAAGTTATGAATTGTCAACCAAAATAGAAAATATCCTCTCACCATACAGGGAAGAACTGGAGACAAATAAATTGTCTCTGTCTAAATGAAGATTGAACATTTTTAACATTATTTATTGTACAGGGTGCGTCAGAAAGAACGGATGGATTTCAAACTATCGATTCGCAGCGAGGGGAGGGATAGAGTGAGGGAGACCACGACTGTTGGATCAGCGAGAGAATGCAGTTTTAGTTGAGAACATGGTGTTGGTCTGGTGTACAACGTGCTTTCATCTCAGAGACATTTTTGAAAATTGAAGAGTCTGTGATCGTAACCCAGGACTCATTTCGACATCGGACGTCACGCTAGGATTCCAACTCGGAATACAATTTTGCGGTGGGTGGCTTCATTTCGTACCACAGGTTCAACATTAAAGAAGAAATCACCTGGGCGAACACGGAGCGCATGTACTCCTGCAAATGTGGAGACAGACAGTAGGTTGTCCGGCCACCTCAACGATCAGCCCGCAAACATGCTATTGCACTGAGATTGTCCGAGGTTACGGTCAGATCTCGCGCCCTGCGAGTTTTCTTTGGGACCATTTGAAGGCGTAAGTAACCACATACACTGGACGAACTGAAGACGGCGATTCGTGAAGAAATCGCGGCAATCCCACCAACTATGACTGTGAAAGTTACGGCGAACTTCAGAAAATGCCTCGATGCCTGTATCGAAAGCCAAGGTCATCATATGGATGATGTTGTATACCATAAATAAACTGCATGTATTGGTGAATCTGTTGATAACAATAAATTTTTGATTTGATGAATCCTTACAATTTTCTTGCCCTGTGAAATCCATCCGTTCTTTCTGACGCATCCTTTATTTAACATTATCTAAATTTTGTTAAAATAGGATAATGATAATTAATCTCATTGTTTTGGCATGCTGATGCAAATATGATAATTATTTAATGTCCCATTTCAACTCCAAAGGTTGTTCAGAAACTATGAGATTGCCATGTAGAGTACATATAAGTGAGAAAAGATACAAGAATAACTATACAAACCGACGTAATACGAGAAAAACTACAATGGCCGCTCTGTAACAAATCTCATAGAACCTCGTTAAATGGACCTTCTGGATGATATGCAAGTATCTTACTTATGTCTGTCACTCTACCTACCTACACACCTCTCTCTGTACTTACATACCGACCTGTCTGCCTACCCACACCTGTCACCATGTTCAGTAAATTGTACTCATATGTTGCGTTCTCATTCTTGTGAATATTTTTTAAATTCAATACGATTGCTTCTGTCACGTTAGTAAGTGGCATGTTTTTTAAATGTATGGTCATGTGATGTCTGATCCAATCAGTTTGAACCATTATCTTCGTTGTTGTCTCCATTATTCCATTCCTAGTTTTGTGCTCAAGTCCAGGTCTTTAACTGCGAATCCATTATTCTCCAATCGTCCGTATTTTCCGCCTTCCTCTTAGCCTCCGTATACGTTCCATATATCTTAATGTTTTCTATCATCTGATATCTTCTTCTGTTCTGTACTTTTATCCCATTCATCATTCCTTCCAATGCATCCTTCATGAGGCAGTTTCTTCTTAACCAGTGACCCAGTCATTTTCTTTTTCTCCTTCTGGTTAGTTTCAGAATTATTCTTTCTTCACCCACTCTTTCCAGCACAGCTTCATTTCTGATTCTGCCTGTCTATTTCACACGCTTCATTCTTCTTCATATCAATATTTCAAATGCTTCTATTTGTTTCTCTTCAATTTGTCATAATGTTTCTGCCCCCAGACAGTGTCACACTCTACACAAAGCACGTCACTGATCTCATCCTTAGTTCTTTTTCCAAAGATCCGCAGAAGTTTATTCCTTTTTCTATTAAAAGTTTCCTTGGCATTGCTATCCTCCGTTTGATTTCCTGGCAGCAGCACTGTTTATAGTAGGTACTACACCCCAAGTATATGAAGCTGTACACTTGTTATACTGTCTCATTTCAAATTCGTCCCAGTCATTTAGCCTCAGTAGCGTATCCTATAATATAATCAGCTCTTCTGCTAACAACGCAATATCATCAGCAAATCGTATGCACTTTATTGTTCTTCCTCCAACTGTCACTCTCTCTTGTCATGAAAAGTTCTTCACTAAATCCTCAAGTAAATGTTGAACATGGTAAGTGATAAAGGGCATACTTGTTGTACACCTCTTTCTATTCGGCTTCCTTCTGACATTTCTTCTCCTATCCTGATTTTGACTCGTTTCATATTAAGATTAACGAATAGTCTCCTCTCTTTCCAGTCCACATAAATTTTCTTCAGGAATCCCATAAGTTTTATTCCAGTCCACTGTCGTTAAAAGCCTTTTTTTAAGTCCACAAATATTGCTTACACTTCTTTATTTTTCTCCAGGTTGCTTTCGCTAATTTCATGCTATGTTTACAGTTTTTCTTGGGGATGATAAATGCCGTAGCTCCCGTTGCTTTCCGCACCTCTCTCTCTCTCTCTCTCTCTCTCTCTCTCTCTCTCTCTTTCACATCTTACAGTAAAAGATTCCAAGGAGGCCCATCTTGAAGGCGAGGAGAATGGATTTGACTAATTAGGCCCTCCGAACTGCACTGAAATTCACTTCTAGGGTTAAGTGTCAGTTATATCATTGTGTACATATCTAGTGAAAATGCAATAGTAATTGTGTTTTGAATTTTATCACTCGTATTTCAAACTGTAATTTTGCAATGGGTTATTATATTTCGCCGTAGAAGTGAATGTTACTGGCATTGTGTTTTTCTTTGGCAGTCCGCAAAGTTGCCTCTTCCATTTATAATTTCTTTCAGTAAAAGATACAGTAGTCAGTGGACTACGTCTACCCAGCGTTATCAGAGTGCAAAACGTATTGCTGAAGCTTGTGAAATGAGCTTAAAAAACTGTTTTATCATTCTTTTCATCCTAAGTTTGAAGTGACATTAGCGCATTTTATATCTGAAACTTTTTCTGTTGCGTCAGAACAAGAGACTTTAAATACCGTGTCCCAGTTGTTTGTTTATTTGTTTACTTATGTATGTACAGTATTTATGTATCTATTTAAATGAAATCTGTTTCTGCCTGGGAAAGTAACCGAAATTTGATACTCTTAAACAGCACAGACCAGAAGCGCGTTTCTTGGCAGGAATCGGCACAGAGGTCTTGCTTTGTCTTCGTGCTATCGTCAAAGCAAGGCCAGTCCGGTTTATTGACGTGAGCAGTCGTTCTATTTACACGCCATATCGGAGCTGTGCTGGAGGCTAGAAATAGACCCACTTGAAGCACTTGTTCTGGAGCGGACTCACTTTTAACTGGATTGGGGCAGGCTCGGTCACATGACTTTCGACAATGGGTTCGAATCTCGAATGGCAATAGGTCCTGTTTCTGTTTTATGATGGATAACACGGTAAATTTTCGTGGACTCGAATTTCTTCTCTCCGGGAAACATTACGATGAAAAAAAAAACACGGTTATTATTATTTTTTTTACAGATTATAATAAGTATGATGGCACTCGTCATATACGCTTAGTTATGTTTATCGTTAATGTATAGGTATATGTATTTAACATTATTTTTGCTATGAGCGTGCTGATTTTCCTAACTTAGATTAGAATGCGTTGGCATAGGTTATGATTTGTAGGTTAGAGCTGTAGTTAGGACTTGCAACATGTTTTAATTTTATCCTATGGCCGTGGGTATTCTCATGCTTTTTCAGTGCCCCATGTCAGTCGTGCTGTGCTTGGCAATGGTTCCGTCTTAAGTACCGGTACTGTTCTCCAACCAGGAGATTAACCGTGAAAGGAATGTGCTTACTATTGCGTCATCTATTGAAGCGAAGTAGATAGATAATATTGCCGTTATAACGTCAGTTTAAAAAACATGCGCTCTCCTGCATATGTTATTTCCTGTATGGAGAGATTAAAAGAGAGGAGATTAACCATGGAAGGAATGTACTTACTATTGCGTCATCTATTGGATCGAAGTAGATAGATAATATTGCCATTATAACGTCATATTAGAAAACATGCGCTCTCCTGCATATGTTATTTCCTGTATGGAGAGATTAAAAGACCAGGAGATTAACCGTGGAAGGAATGTGCTTACTATTGCGTCATCTATTGGAGCGAAGTAGATAGATAATATTGCCGTTATAACGTCAGATTAAAAAACATGCGCTCTCCTGCATATGTTATTTCCTGTATGGAGAGATTAAAAGAGAGGAGATTAACCATGGAAGGAATGTATTTACTATTGCGTCATCTATTGGAGCGAAGTAGATAGATAATATTGCCGTTATAAAGTCATATTAGAAAACATGCGCTCTCCTGCATATGTTATTTCCTGTATGGAGAGATTAAAAGACCAGGAGATTAACCGTGGAAGGAATGTGCTTACTATTGCGTCATCTATTGGCGCGAAGTAGATAGATAATATTGCCGTTATAACGTCAGAGTAAAAAACATGCGCTCTCCTGCATATGTTATTTCCTGTATGGAGAGATTAAAAGAGAGGAGATTAACCATGGAAGGAATGTGCTTACTATTGCGTCATCTATTGGAGCGAAGTAGATAGATAATATTGCCGTTATAACGTCAGTTTAAAAAACATGCGCTCTCCTGCATATGTTATTTCCTGTATGGAAGGATTAAAATACCAGGAGATTAACCGTGATCTAATTTTGTAACTAGGGTAGTATAAGTATGTGTGTATCAGTGTTATCGGTTGTGCTTTCAGAGTTAGCCAATGGAGATGCGTGTACCCACATGTGTGACCTTATGATATCTTATGACATCAACATTCACTCACAGCATTCCCCCGTTGCGTCTCATTCCCCTGAGACTTTCTCCTGGTTGGAGTACAGTATAACAGGAGAAAGGAAGGCTGTTCGAGATGGTGTAATGTTGGAAGGAGAAACGGAAATAGCGTCTAACATCGTATTGTGTCATTGTTTATACTGTTATGATTGCTGGTTGGTCATGTAGTTCTAATTATGCATTGTTAGGTGGGTTACGTGCTTAATACTCTTAGTATTAAGATGTCAGTTTGAACGTTAAGTTTTCCATTGGTGGAACATTCGCCTTGTGGGTTCCATAAACCTGGTCTCCTGGATAACAAGGTGTATTAGTTCACTGGTGGTATTAATTATTGCAAATTACCGAGAAGTGATGATATGGTGGTAATAAAAACGGCGAAACTAAAAAATTAAAGCATGTCCAAGCCTACTTTTTGTCCATCACAAATTCCGTCGTCGAAAGCAACGCTAAAGCCTCCAAACACCGTCTTTACCCAGCAGAACTATCCCTTATTGGTCCCTAGATTCAAACACATGTCTCTGGTGTGGAAAATCGGCTGTATGACCTTTTGGCTAACGGCACGCACTGACAAAATTTGTGCCAAGACTAATTTCAGTGTAATATGGCGTGGCACAGGACCTTCCTTCATTCTGTCACCTACTGGAGGCCTATTTGTTCTAAATTTGCGTCTAACCTCTTGGCCACTCTCCGAATCAAGAGTGAAAAATCAGAAACGGTGCGTGATAAAGCTGAACGGAATATCAACATAGCGGATAATCAGGGTGATGATAGATTTCTTTAAGCCAAACAGACATGTTCGGTATAATTAGATGGAGTAAAGGGAGATAAGTCATAAAAATTAATTTTGAGATAAATTGAAATCAAGCTTCCGGTTCTTTTGCAAATAATTTTCTGCACACACACATGCGCTCGAGTTGAGCATTAATGTCCAAGTTTAGTCTTTGCCATAGTCTGTTATTGATTTAACTCTCTTCGCACACGTTATGATGTGGTACTTCCTACATCTTTGCCCGCATAGCGCACATTTGCAGTCTTCGGTCGGTTCATGGAACTTGTTCATATACAAGGCGGGATGGCGCTGCTTTTCCGGACTCGTATCCGTTTCATAAACATAGTCTTCACTTTTTCTACCTATTCTTATCACCGATCTTGAGTTTTTCCCAAATAATCTCTATTCCGTACGTTATAACTGGCGCCACTACCGTTTTGAATAGTGTCGACAGATTGATTATGTTCAGAATGTTGTATGAGGCTTTGATGGCCGCTGCTGCTCTTTCCTGAACGTGCATACCGAAAGATGTTGCTGTTGTCTGTAATGTAATTCCTAGGTATTTATATTTCCCTACAACTTGTAGGGGCTCGTCATATAAGGTTATTCTGTCTTTGGGCGCTATTTTTCCGCCCTTCCTGAATGTCATTTGCACTGTCTTCTCTTTGTTTACATCCAGGTCGTTTTCCTCTGCCCAGTTCTCTAGATTTTGTAGCGCCTTCTGCACGTCCTCTTTTACTGCCGACCCTATCACCATATCGTCTGCGTATAGAATCATTTCTGCTTGTGAGTCTTCCCCTATTATGTTTGTCACATCTGATTTTCTGCACAAATGAAACGCATCAAATGCTAGTATTATTTAATCCCATCCGACCTTTTCAGTCTTATTAAGTGAACAGAAGGTGCCTTTCTTGGAAATAACGAAACCACGTATTTTGCAGGTTTCTATTATTTTCACGTAACTGTACTTGGCATCGGAAAGGGTCGTAATGTACCCCTCCCAAAAAGGTTCGATTTTCTTGGGCAATTGCTGTTGTGAGACACCGTTCACTCTGACTATGAAATCACTCACTACAATTGCCACCTCTTGACACAGTTCAGCTGTCGTGTGACTGATGCACATGGCGTCATTCAAAATTCGTTTCCAGAGATCGAAAACAATCCTCTGTATATGAAGAGATTCGAGGAAAAACGGCAATCGGTCCTTGACATGTTTGCACAAAATCCGCATGTATGTAGAAGCTCAGTTCTAAAAGACAATCTGATGCTGTTCGATAGACTGACTTAACAGGCATGCGCCACCGGCGTGGCTCAGTCGGTTAAGACGCTTGCCTGCCAGTCTGAAGTTGCGTTCGGGCGCGGGTTCGATTACCTGGTTAGGTTTTTTCCGAGGTTTTCCCCAACCGTAATGTGAATGCAAGGCAATCTATGGCGAATCCTCGGTCTCATCTCGCCAAATACCATCTCGCTATCACCAATCTCATCGACGCTAAATAACCTAGTAGTTGATACAGCGTCGTTAAATAACCAACTCAAAAAAACAGGCATGCAAGCAATGATCATCTTCACTGACAGCCATACATAGGCATATGTTTAACAGTAGTAAATACAAGTGCAGTTCGCAAATATGTTTAGTGCACCTTGTATGTTAAATACCGTACTTTTCGTCATCTTTGTGACGCTCATTTGTATGAATTCTAGCATCAGAATATCGGAAAGAAAATGACCGGGATCCAGGTATTCGGGCCTAAGAGATATGGCACGAGTTGCATTAACTTTGTAGCCTACAGAATCAATAATAGACTCACACGACGCATCTGTCGTGCGAATACAAACGGGGTGCAAGCAGGCAGGTGCCGTGCATTTATAGTTTATGAATCAGGTTGCAATTGTGTTGGCTACACTCAGTGAGCGCTCACACTCACCGGATCGATCGTAGTGACGTAGTATAAACCAGCACTGCATCGAAGTAGAGAGCCGAAGTTCAAGTCCAGAAACACTTTCATGATGTAATACAAATTTAAGTAATTGAATAATATAAAAGCGAGCAATAAATTGTGTAAATCTTCTATTATGTAGTATGAAAATTACCTAAAGACATTAAACTTTTATTGAATGCAGTACCGGTAATTAAAAATTAAACCATATTTTGCATTTGATTCTGAAATTTTATAAATAAATTCGAGTTAAGGGGACACTCAACTTAAAAATTGGAGAAAAAGTGTCATAGAAGTGAAAAATTAAATTTCTACACTAATTTACGTGACAGAACTAAATCAATACGCAGAATTCTTCCCCTATTCATTGAGAAGTCACAGTCAAATGCACAAAGCCAAAAAATAAAAAAATGATAATTAAAAGTGATATTTCAATTAATGATTGATTAAAAATTGAAATATTTTTTATTTTGAAAAGTATTGGATCTAATGAGCTGAGATTTTGCATGTTACTTTCCATGTGTATGTTAAACTTTTTCTCCAAATTTGAAAAAGATTGGTCAAATCGGAAAAAAGTTCCAAAATATAGTTGAGTGTCCCCTTAACATAAAATACTATTATTATTATTATTATTATTATTATTACTACTACTACTACTACTACTACTACTACTACTACTATTACTACCACCACCACTATTGGAGAATCGATGGTATGAAGCTTATTAATTTCATTTCGTTTATTAGACAAATTTTTCAGCGAATTGTATATACAGGGTGTAAGGGGTATAAAGCGCCGCCCTTTCCACAGTCGTCGGGAACGGTCCACAGGATCAAAAAGTGTCCTTACAACTTAGGGTCAAAACTTTATAGTTTTCTCAGAAAAAATATTTCTTTCCTTATTTTATTTGCGTTATTCTGCTTATATCGTGAGTAAAATTACGAAAACAATTACTTCAGTAGGTATATCTAGCAAAGAGTTGATATTTACATAAATATTTGTGTGTTCTATTACGTTTCCGTGAAATTAAATAATAATGCATTCTTAAATTTGTTAATATTCTGGCGTGAGAGACGTGGCAACTTGTTCAGCAGGATTCATGCTGCTGACAGCAGTCTGCACAGACGTACAGATCAGCTGCGTTCCCTGTCCATAGGTCTCCTGCCGAGCGGATAGCAGTTCAGTACGGGTAGGCCTATTCGATAAACAACTTACAGTGTCATTTACAATTCAGAAATATCATGATATATTATTAATTTATGGAGAAAGTCTTCGTAATTCAATTGCGGCAAGAAGGATGTACCGTCAAAGTTTTCCGGAAAGAAGGTTACCTAATCGGCGAACTGTGGAACAGTTTCCCAACGATTATTAAAAATTTGGAGTCTCTTACCCCGATTCGAAAATCACACAACCAGAAATTTCTTTAAAAGTGATACTGCTTTACGAAAGCGGGAGAGATTAAAATTTTGCATGAGAGAAAAAGTTCGTGTGATTTTGTGCAGTAAACCATTATTGCTTATTTTTTAGACGTGCCTTAAAAATATGGAGAAATATTGTTAAATAAAATGTAAATTTAACATAATGTTCTATTAATCAGATTGAACGTTTGTATTTGCTGCTCGTTTTATGTAAACAATTGTTGTCCTGATCCGCCCCTGCATTAGAACAGAGAATCTGTTTTGTACCGGTATGTATGTACCCGTTTGAGCTGTACTGTGTACTTGTAAACCCACTCCTCCCCATCCAGCAACGTTGCAAAACCTCTAATATTGTAAACTTTAATTATTAGTTAAATATTACAATTAGAAAAAAAAATTATGAGGAGATTTTTTCTTCCTTATGACACGAATAATCATCAGTTAAAATAATGACACTTATACCCCTTATACCCTGTATATGTATATATATATATTTAGTCTTAATTCCTTGACCCTATTGGCAGTATAGATGTTACATGGAATTACAGAGATTTCCTCAAATCCCCGTCTCTTATATTAAAATGTTTTTTGTGTTTGTAATAAATTTCCTTTGCCATTGTAAAGCTGGTTGTGTCCATTATTTTATACAGTTTAATTCTTATGTTTTTACTACTGCTTTTATTATTCTATAAATGGTCTCCAATATTACCTTTGTTTTTTACATGGTTTTCATTACCTAAATCATAGTTAAACATACTTCATAGTCAAGTTAGATATTTTCTAAAAATAAAATACACCGTGATTACAAATTATTGAAGGATTTCAAAAGGCTATATTTTCACCAATATCGAACATAAGTACATTATCTTACCACCATTGGAAGGAGGGAAGTTTGAAGTTTTATCACAGCCTAGTCACGAAGCTAAATACGTAAGAAATATGCATCCATAGATAGTTGCTAATCACTAGGATCGCTACTATCGCCTCATCACAGACAATGCGAAATACGAGTACCGGAACAGTCTATTGTTCCTAGTACCCTCAAAACTCAAGCTTCGTGACTGTATATACTAGACTGTAGTTTTATACTGACCTTAGATGCACTCGATGTGAGCTCCACGTGTAATATGGAAGACGTCCAGGCGATGATCCGACCAACAATAAATTAGAAATTTTTTTGCAGCATTCGCTCTGATTGCCATGCCCACGATCTTGAAGTTCTTGTTAGGGATATTATTGACATTTATATTGTGTAACACTGAAACAACTTATCAGTTTGCTCATATCGTCTCGTTTGTTGTGTTGTGCAGTTTTGTATGTTAATAATTATACAAAATTATACATCGTCAATTCATCAGTCTATTATGAATGACTATTTTTCATACGCACTCGGGGTTTATCCTAAGCTGGATTGAACATTTTCAAAATCATTTACGCGCTGGGATCGACACCCAAGACAAAGCAGAACATGACATTGGTAAAGGACGAACAACTACGTTTCAGTTGTGTGATCTTTTAAGAATAAAATGTCTGGACTGTAGCTATGAGTTGCAGTCGGACTGTAAGATGTGAACTTGAAATACGTATCTTCTTTGATTTAATGCGCTACTTCTAACCTGTGATGTCACGTTGGAATGAATTTGATGTTCGCACATCTGTTTTACTATTCTGGGTTTAAGTGGTGGTTGAAATGTTTATATGCTAGAATCTGAGGAAATTTGGATGTGGTCCAGTGTTGCAAGAGAACTTAATTTGAATTTCTTGTCCCTGTTTCATGCTCATCATTGGCTTTCACAGCGGAGTCTCGGGGTCAAAATATTAGTGACTCTATGTAGTCTGTGTGAATATACGTTGAACAGAGGCAGTGTTGTTTTTTCTACCTATTCCGTTTTCCCGATGAATGCCAAACCATTTGGTGCAGTTCATTCTAAAAGTAATGGTGAAAGGAAAAACAAAAGGAGGAGGAGAAGATCAAAGGAAGAAATAAGACAAAATGAAGCAGGATAGAAGAGGTTATTGTAAGTAGTAGAAGGAAAAAAGAAATATGCAGGAGAATAAAGGAGAAAGGAGATAGAAAATCGTGAAAGATTGAGAAAGAAAAGAAACAGGACATGAGGAACAGAAAATTGAGAGGAACGGGACAGAAAGAAATAATAAAGTGATGACTAGGGAACGGGTTTCTAGGTGTTAAAAAAAAGAGATTTAGGATTTAATACAATTCAATTTAGGACTTTCAGAAGTATATACAAATTAATACAGTCCAGTTTAGGACTTTTAGGAGGTTATATAAAATTAACAATAAAATTAATACAATCCAAATTAGGACTTTTAGGACGTTATATAAAATTAACAATAAAATTAATACAGTCCAATTTTGGACTTTTAGGATGTTATAACAATAAAATTAATAGGCCTACAATCCAATTTAGGACTTTCAGGAGTTTATATAAAATTAACAATAAAATTAATACAATCCAAATTAGGACTTTTAGGAAGTTATATAAAATTAACAATAAAATTAATACAATCCAATTTAGGACTTTTAGGAGGTTATATAAAATTAACAATAAAATTAATACAATCCAAATTAGGACTTTCAGGAGGTTATATGAAATTAACAATCAAATTAATACAATCCAATTTAAGACTTCTAGGAGTTTATATAAAATAAACAATAAAATTAATGCAGTCCAATTTAGAACTTTTAGGAGATTATATAAAATTAACAATAAAATTAATACAATCCAATTTAGGACTTCTAGGAGTTTATATAAAATAAGCAATAAAATTAATACAGTCCAATTTAGGACTTGTAGGAGTTTATATAAAATTAATTCAATCCAAATTAGGGCTTTTAGGAGGTTATATGAAATTAGCAATAAAATTAATACAGTTCAGTTTAGGACTTTTAGGAGGTTATATGAAATTAACAGTAAAATTAATACAATCCAATTTAGAACTTCTAGGAGTTTATATAAAATAAACAATAAAATTAATACATTCTAATTTAGGACTTGTAGGAGTTTATATAAAATTAACAATAAAATTAATACAATCCAAATTAGGACTTTTAGGAAGTTATATAAAATTAACAATAAAATAAATATAATCCAATTTAGGTCTTTTAGGAGGTTATATAAAATTAAAGCAATCCAAATTAGGACGTTTAGGAGGTTATATGAAATTAACAATCAAATTAATACAATCCAATTTATGACTTCTAGGAGTTTATATAAAATCAACAATAAAATTAATACAGTCCAATTTAGGACTTTTAGGAGGTTATATAAAATTAACAATACAATTTATATAGTCCAATTTAGGACTTTTAGGAGTTTATATAAATTTAACAATAAAATTAATACAATTCAAATTAGGACTTTTAGGAGTTTATATAAAATTAAAAATAAAATTAATAATTTCAGTAAATATTCCATTTTAGGTGGAATTTATATAGAGAGAACTGGTGCAAACAATGAGTGCTACTGAACTGAAGACTGAAATTTTATCGATGAATGAGACTGATTTGTGATTGGTCAGTTTCATTTCGCATTGATGCGGAAACTAATTTGTAAGCTCTCGCCTAACATGAACAACCGCCCCTTTTATGCTAGAATGAATTTTTTCAAACGAACTTTGGCTCCAGGAAATTAGGTAAATTCTTTCCTCCCCTTCTAAGACCAATTGGAACGAACTTCCAGACCAGTGTTTGTGAGATACATATGTGTGTGTTTCTGAATATGTTTGTAGTTATTTGTGCATTTTTGCATTTTAGTACCGTTTATTTTAAATATATACGAAAAATACTAAAAAAAAAGACGCTTTTTAGGCACAAACATACTTTTTAGGGTTTTATAGGACTTTATGGTTCATTTAGGCGTTTAAAGCCCTGTAGAATTTTAATTGGGGAATTCTGTGTACATGAAACGCAGAGATATTTTAATAACAAACGTCTAGAACGTAAAAAACAAAATAGGTACGAAACTAAAAATCCGTTCCCTAGTGATGACGTAGACGGAGAAAGAAGCAGGAGGAGGCGAGAAGTTCAAATATGAGAAAGAAATGGAGAAGATATAATGAAGCAGAAGAGGAAAAAAAGAAACAGAAAGGGGATTAATAAATTTAAAAGGGAAACAGAAATAGAGAAGAGATGGAGGAGTAAGTAAGAAAATAAGAATAAATATGAGAGTAAGGCAAAGAGTTAGGGGGGAAGAGAAAGAACCTGCATGATAGGCAGAAAAAGAGAAGACCAAGTAGACAGAGAAGAAAAGTAGTGAGAGATATACGAAGGAAGAAAAGGAGGAAGAATGAAAGGGAAAATAATCAAAAGAAGAGTAAAGAAATAAAATGAAGCAGGAGAAAAAAAGAGAAAGGAAATGTGACAGAGGGACATCGGGAGAGGAATAAAGGATGAATAGAGATAATGAAAAGAAGAAAAATAAGATCGTGGTGCTAGCGGTAGGTAATAGTAGTAAGAACAAGCATCCGGCTACATTTTTGTCTGTATTTCCAACATTATCCATGGCATTTCACTTGGTGGACTGACCTACTTGGGGGCAATCGATGTGGATTGCAGTTCGTATCGCAGATACTAAAACAATTGCGACGGCATCAGCATTTTCATACGCATTCCCCAGTTCACAGCGCGCTACACAGGGAAGTAATGCAGTATCAGATGCGGGTAGTTTTGAGAAAGAGGCGATCTGGGGAAAACAACAGTTCTAATACTGATGCTGCGTCAAACATTTTGAAATGCTGTTGGACTTTCAGTAAGTGAGAGGAAACCAAACAAGCTAGTATAATATGAATATTTATTTTATTTGTTCAGTCTAAACGACTTATCAATATTTAAAAACAACAACAAATATTTATAAATATAAATAATTCATTGAAGGTAAAAGATTTACTGCTAACGTTTTAGCCTATTTGGCATCTTCAGGCACATATTCAAACAATATCATGTGGTACATTAATTTTACGGAGATTGGAATAACCATTGAATATATACATAAAAAATCTTAAAATAAATATATTAAAACCATATATCGTCGCTTAAGAACCAATACCGCGTAACTGACAAAATGTAAATTTTACAGGAGAAGGAAAAAACCGAATAAAAACCATAAAAATAACCCAATAGTCTTGAAAAGTGGTGTATGGCTATGAAATAGCATAACTAATTTGTAACTAAGTGAAAATGGATGATCATGGCCGTAGACATTTGGCCATGTGACTTACGCGGTATTGGAACTCTGCCGTTGACTACATTTTGTTAGTTACGCGGTATTGTGAGGCAACTTTAGCAGCTTCAGGACACATGCTGACAAGCGTTTTCTTTGCGTGAAAACTGCCTTCTGGAAATATTATTCGTGCTCTTATATATGTCAATGTGTTATCTGAATTGTTGTCCTACCATCTGACTTGAGGTCAAGGTCGGTAGGCTGTAGCTTGAATCAGCACTAGATTACGTTCCAGACAATGATTGCTGCATTCTTAGTCAATCAAATGCTGAAACTATGGGAAAGGAAAAAGAAGACACAGTTCAATTTTTATTGTTATAATAATAATAATAATAGGGACCGATGGCGGGCTTATGTGAGGGCGGCAATGAACCTTCGGGTTCCTTAAAAGCCATTTGTAAGTAAGTAAATAATAATAATAATAATAATAATAATGACAATCTGATACAAGGTACTTTATTTTCACACTACGTATATGAATAGATAAGTAGAATTGTTGCTAAAACGTTGCTGACAAATATAATTTTATAATAAAATAATTAATACTAATAATATTATTATTATTATTATTATTATTATT
Organism: Periplaneta americana; assembly: GCF_040183065.1. Lineage (NCBI taxonomy): Eukaryota > Metazoa > Arthropoda > Insecta > Blattodea > Blattidae > Periplaneta > Periplaneta americana. The sequence continues at coordinate 134,759,817 of NC_091127.1, forward strand.
ATTATTATTATTATTATTATTATTATTATTATTATTATTGACAATGGACTTGACTGACTTGCGAATAATGAAAAGAAAATCATATAAAAATATAATAATGATGATAATTTTTCAGGCACAGTATTCGTTAAACACAATAAAGAAATAATTATAGGCCTATGCTGAAATCACAAAAACTAATCCTTGAGTAACCCTAGTGTGGAATACTATCATAAAAACTATGGCACAATCGGTTCTATATACAATAATGTGACGGCAATTTAGGCAGGCTACTAATGCCCTTTTTTTTCTGTGCTTTTGCACGAGAACATTACTTTTTTTTACTGAAGGGACGCCATCAGTACTATTAGCTAACCAATATTGCACAGTTCATTCTTTAATTCCCAATGTACACAGAAACATCTTTTTGCAAACCTGAATTTTTTTCTCATCAACTTTTAGGTTGTAGACAAATGTTCTCTTTCTTCTCGATTCAGAATTTGTACTGTCAGGTCTTTTCGTAGATTTGATACGTAAACGGTCCTCTGTTCCCAAGTCATAGATTTCCAGAATGCCTGAAAGATGTCTTCTCTCATTAGAAATTAAATTACAGCCCATTACTTTCGAATTTTGGCACATTTTATAACTACACTCTGGCCCCAAATTCCTTGCATCTCTTTTCGTATCATGTGTTACTTTGCCATCTTTCGATCTCTTGTAGCTAAGATAAGCTGCCTGTTCTATTCTAAGTTTTCTATTTTTCATTTTCTTCCACTTACCCTTTTGTGGCTTTGAACTTCTTTTTCTTTTCTGTCAAATTTCCATGAAACGCTTGTAGATTCTTCTCTTTACCTTTTTCTGACGAATGTAAAGATGTAGAATAAGTAGCACTCACAAATTCTTCGGGGTCGTCTACATATGAAGACGCTTCCGAAATTTGGTGTAGATCCCTCATTGACAGGGTATTGTCTTCAGTTTCTGTCCTATCCTATTTCTAGCTGTATTATTTTAATAGCGTTGCTTTAAATCATACCAGACTGCATAATACGATCATAACATTACCGGTAACACTGGACGGATAATCTCTGATCTGCAGCAGCCCATTTCCAGAAGGACGGTTTTCTTTTGCATTTGAATTATCAGGCAGTACACCTACGAATAAGGTGAGATTACTAGTGTTTATAAATGTGATATAAATGGCTTAAAAACATGTGTAGTAAATATTATCATCAATTTAGATCTTCCTCCTACCGGAGGAAATGGAAGGAACCAAGCTCAGCACCACTAAATGTAGCGCAAATTATTTTAGCGGCCCCATTCATGATTATTTATATTAAGTACTTAAATTAAGTTTGCTGTTATGATTCCGTAACTGAAGAAAAATAAACGTTTAATAACTGTGATACTTCTTATGCCATACCTTTGTTAATGTTCACAGAAGTTTCTCCCGTCTTGAATGCAGAACATAGCACAGATAGGATTTCGTTCTCGCTAAACTGACTGTCGTCTGATTCATTGTCCATTTCTTTTCTTGTATTTGTAGGCCTATATAATAATAAAATATTAAATGTACTATATTTCAGTGAATGAACTTGGAGATTCTGGGGCAATTCAGCTCAACTAACATTCAATTGACATTAGTGAAATAATTATATTATATTTACCTTTCAAATAATTGAAACTGAACACTTCTTTAATCTTCTCAGAATATTACACACTGCTGACACAATTTTACAAAGTAGTAACGAGAACCAGCTTCCGTACTGAGGGCGCGCAGGGAGTAGACGTAATATCTGTTGTCAGATACGCGGTATTTCCTACAGACTTCTCGTGACTTCAGTTACGCGGTATTGTACCCCCCTCCTTCGCACGCAGGCCATTCATGCAATCAAATTCCCGCGCTTGTCAATGCATGCAGACGACAGTGGAGGTACCATCTGTGCAAAAAAACAGTTTTGACCAAAAATGTCAGTTACGCGGTATTGGTTCTTAAGCGACGATATACAAATTAAATAAAATGATAAAATACAGTTGAGTTAATTATTGTAGTTTATTAGTTTATCATTTCATTTAATTTGTATATATAGTTTTAATATGTTTATTTTAAGATTGTTTATATAGGCCTATATATTCAATGGTTATTCCAATCACCGTAAAATTAATGTACCACATGATATTGTTTGAATATGTGCCTGAAGATGCCAAATAGGCGAAAACGTTAGCAGTAAATCTTCTAACTGCAATGAATTATTTATATTTATAAATATTTATATGATTGATTAAGTGGCGATCTTACTCGTGTTAATTATGTAAGCCGCATATAGACACAATTAACACGAGTAAGATCGCTATTTAATTAATTAGTTATATTCGAGTGTTAAAAGTCATGTACGAAAGATTCAACATGGATTAAAAATATTTGTTGTTTTTAAATATTGATAAGTCATTTGGATTGAACAAATAAAATAAATATTCATATTATCCTATTGTATATTGACATCTGAATATTGTTACAATGCTTTCTAAGACAAGCTAAGTAAATAATTGTGAAGTTTTGTAGACTTCCCATATATGGTTATTCAAAATATAATCAGTAAATGTTAGCGCGTACGTATGTCACAACTAAGAAACAATGACAGGGAATTTATGAAACCCCATAGATTGTATGAAACGTTTTTCTTTTCTTGATACGTAAATGAAGAGGTTATTTCCAAAGTGACGTAAGTTCATGAAATACAAAACCTGTCATGATTTTTTATTTTCTTATAACTAAATTCAGGTATGATATGAATATAATGTAGTTTCATTCATTACTTCAATACACATCGTAACACTGTGCGTGTAAAATCTCGTGTCATTGAAAATGGTGATAATTACCTCGTGTAACCTGGAGTTACTACGTTTAGAAACTAAATTATTTATTGACATATGTTTTCAGTGATATTTATCAACATTTAAATTTTTTAACACAACACTGTATACCTGCATTTCATATATGGATTATTAGAGTTGTAATGTTGGGGACCGATAGGGTGCGTTACATTGGTTTCAAATTGACTATCCGTTTACCAGTCAGTACTGTAGCATGCGTAAACAATGCTGAACAATAATGCCGAAGGTTAAAGGTTCTAAGGCGCATATTTTTGCAACGGAATTTGGTGAGTGTCATTCGACGGGAAGATTGCATGTAAATTATGTAATACAAACATACGAGGTGACAAGCGAAATTATATACAGAGACATTGTAGCACAAGAAAGGAAAGGAGGAAACTCAAACTCACGAATAATAATTCTATGATAATTCTTCTGCACACAACGAAAGGTACGTAAAAATATATCTTTGTAATGCTCTGTAGCGTATATTTACTTTTAGAGCTGTCCAGATTTGTTCATGTGCACCATGTTATTCGCGTAATCGATCGCAGAACCAAGTCAATGTCCTCGTACTAGTTCACGTCCCCGGCCTATGTACCACGCTGCAGCCAACTTGTGTAATCGGTCCCCAATATTATAAGCCTATTGGTTATAAATGAAGTCCGCCAGATATTACAGTACTTACTGTGCATGAGCAAAATACATTTTAAAATTAAATGTTCAAAAATCAAGTACATTACATTGTCTTCAATAGCTGAAGTGACAATATTTATTAAAAAAATTCTCTTGCGCCTAATACAAAGAGTAACCGGGAAACAGCGTAATACAGGGTTTCCATTCTTCCATTCTCGAGAGCCTCCAACACGGATCGACCGTTTCCCGACCACTTGCTAGAACTTCGTCCGTCTCAACTGGACTCCCTTCCACCGTGAAGTAGGCCTACGCACACAGATACTACTCTTCAATAATATGACGCTACAGGATTAAGTATATAATTAAATGCTATCACAGTGCTTAATCTTACCTTAAATTAGAATAAATGTTCGAGATTATGTTCATCTGTTCGTAGTCAAGCTTCAGTACTGTTCTCCAACCAGGAGATCAACCGTGAAAGGAATGTACTTACTATTGCGTCATCTATTGGAGCGAAGTAGATAGATAATATTACCGTTATAACGTCAGTTTTAAAAACATGCGCTCTCCTGCATATGTTATTTCCTGTATGGAGGGATTAAAAGACCAGGAGATTAACAGTGATCTAATTTTGTAACTAGGGTAGTATAAATGTGTGTATCAATGTTATGGTTTATGCTGTGAGAGCTAATCAATTGAGATACGAGTACCCACGTGTGTGACATTATGACATCTTATGACATCAACATTCATTCACAGCATTACCCCCGCTGCGTCTCATTCCGCAGAGACTTTTTCGTGGTTGGAGTACAGTAACACTCGCCCTATTTCTTCTTGCGTAATGTTATGATTTATGAATATTACGGATGTCATGTAAAAGGCACTCACGTAACTGATGGTAAGGAAGGACAATGTCCAAGTGTCACGATCCCTCGAATTATTGAAACATCTGCACTCCATAAACAAAAGCCGTAGTGTTTTCCTGTCCAATTTGCTAATCAGTAACCACGTAAACATGAGTCTAGACTGATAGCGGTATGTGACTTCTAATCATAACACAAATGTTGACAGAAGGCTATAAAAAGGAACCCGCTATAGCACAGCGTTGCGATAATTTAAACCCTGATGCGATATGCGATAACACTGATAGCATAATGCGATATTTTTCATTAGGCCTAATCATATCATTCCTCTGAATTCATTCCACTTTGCTTTCCACACGAAGAAAGTGTCGCATTAATGAAATACCCTTCAATTTATTTAGCCCATTATCAGGTCTAATCTTCCCATTTGTACTTCCTTCATGTGTCTGTTTCTATAATGGATTCATAATTTTCTGCCCAAGGGCTTTCACTGCAAACTCAGCACTCTCCAACCCTCATTTTTCGCTTTCTTCTTACAAGCAAACGTTCTGATGGGGGCAGATAAAAAAAAGTTAAATTTTTTTCTTCCACCAAGTTAATAATGTCAAAAGAAGTTCTTATACAAATTTTGGCCACTCGACCGCAATTACGAGGCCGTCCAGAAAGTGATTTTCCCTGGGGCCGTTCATAGAAAAAAAGCACAATTGCATGGAAATATTTATTGAAATAGATACAGCAATTGTTGCACTATTTGTCAACATATCCCCCACTGGAATTGAGACATTTGTCATACCATGGGATCAATTTTTGTGTCGTAGAAGTCAGTCGCCTGAGATCGGAACCAGCGTTTGACTGCGTCTGCACCTCTCTCTGTCGATCCCATGATATGAGAAATGTTTCAATTCCGATGAAAAAATTTGTCCGTGAAATTGTGTTTTATTTTTTCTGTTAATGGCCCCTGGGAAACTTATTTTTTATACAGCCCTCATAACTGCGGTCGAGTAGCCAAAATTTGTATAAGCATTTCTTTTGGCATTATTAACGTGGTGGAAGAAAAAAAAATAACTTTATCTGCCCCCATCATAACGTTTGCTTGTTAGTCTACGTCTACGATCCATATCATCTGATACCTTCTTATGCCACGAATATTTTTCCCCGTTCACCATTCCTTCCAGTGCATCCTTCAGTAGGCTGTTTATTCTTAGTCATTGACCCAGCCAATCTCTTTTTCTCTTTCTGATCAATTTCAGCATTGTTTTTTCTTCACCCACTCTTTCTAGCACAGTTTCATTTCTTAGTTTGTCCATTTCACATGTTCCATTCTTCTTCATATCTACATGTCAAAAGCTCCCAGTCGTTTCTCTTCACTTCGCCGTAATGTTCATGTTTCTGGCCCATACAATTCCACACTCCACACAAAGCACTTCAATAGTCTCTTCCTGAATTATTTTACAGGCTACTTGCACAAATAGCTACTTATGTTCCTAGTGCAGTGGAATAAATTTAACTTTAATTTGCCAAACACTTTATACGAAGATACGAAGGCCGTCTAGAACGTAAGTTTCCCTGTGGTTTACAGGATGCAAAACAATTTCTTTAAACGGTCCCAGGGAAACTTACTTTCTGGACACGCCTCGTATTGCTAATCCATTAACTGGATAACTTGAATGGAGTAATTTCGGTAAAATCCGTCACTAAATGAAAAATCGTCTGGAGGTAGAAGGAGAATGTTACTTCACAATCATGTTCCATTCAATTACGATTTTAAGCATTTTTTTTTTTTGTATAGACAACAATTACTGCTGTTGTCCAAACATTGTGGGTTGGAATATGTACATCAACTACTAAGGCTAGTTCTATATCAACTACTTTTTCAGTAATTTATTAAGAATATAGCGTGACATTTTGCAGCTTGCCTTTACCAATGCACTAAAGCACCTTTTATGGACATGCTGCTGCGAACTGAAACTACAGTATGGGTTTAAATAGAGCCGCAGGTACCTGTGAGTGAATTGTCAGGTGCGACCTACTTGGACGCCCCTCCTTGAACTTGGCCGGTGGCTCGCCGGCCAGACTGCTTGTCGCCGCCGCGCCGCGGACTTCTGTCCCATGTCCGTTCACTTTCTCCGGCCTTCCTCAAGGCTCCACTCATTTCGCTCGCAGTTGGTGTAAACAGACGTATAGTGACGAGATAACGGCAGTGGAAATCTTTGCATCAGGCTCTGACGTCCTCGTCAACGCATTGTTGAAGATATTTAATTGAACGGCTCTTTTAAAACAACCGCCTTACAGAATGGTAGTATGGTGAGGCAATAATGTAGAAGTACTAATACCGGACTGATGTTCCAAGAAATATAAATGAAGAACATTGTATAGTTAGAAATGAGAAAAAATGCGCTCTGTACAAAATGGTCACACGTTAAATTGAAATTGCAGTTAACCTATTTCTAAGTAGATGACATAAAAAAATTGTATCTATTTGCGTTTCCAACCCACGTGGTGGGAGAAGAGTTCAGTGATATAGCATGACGTATTGGCCCGTAGGGCCAACTCTTCCCGCCCTTGGCTGGTTTATATTCCTCACAAAGGTGAAGAGAGAAGAATCCAAAAGGGCCTAATAATACCTATTACTACTACCTACTTCTACTGCTTTACTACTACTATTTCTTATTATAATTGTCTTCTTCTTCTTCTTCTGCCTGACAAGTGTTAGGCCACAAGGCATGTTACGGTCTCTCATAAAATTTTCACGCCATCTCTTAGCAGGAAGACCCACAGATCTTTGGCCATGTGGTACATAATCATAAATTGCCTTTGGGAGTCTACTATTACTCATTCTTTCCAAATGATGTTTCCAATTAGACTGATATTGAACAATGTAATCTAAAACTGGTTGAGTTTTTAGTTCCTTTAAAATTTCACAGTTTCTTTTCAGATCCCATTTAGTATAGCTCGCCGCCATAGCTGAGCATCGGTCGTGCCAATGTGTTGTAGAGACGTATGCGGTTGTGTTTCTGAACCAAGGATGGTTTCATCACACTATTTATAATGCCCATAGCTCTTGTGTATTTATTAATTTTCTGGGATATGTCCAATTCTTCAAAAATGGAAAGATTGTAACCTAAATATGGGAAACTATTACATCTTTCTAATATTTTATTATCGAGACAAATTTTACTTTGTATTGGGTATTTCCCACAGAATGCCATCATTTTTGTTTTATCTGTTGAAATTTCCATATTGTATGTGGCTGCTACTTGCTGCAAATTATATATTGACCTTTGGAGGTCGTCTTCTGAAAGTGCTAATAATACCAAATCATCTGCAAAGACAATTGAATCCAAATGAAAAGCTGTAGCGAAGTTCGTTAAGATTCTACACTAAATCTCCGTTAAATATGCAGAACATTTCCTAACGATCTCATGCTGGATAGAATTCCTGGAGGGGATCGCAATTATTATTATTATTATTATTATTATTATTATTATTATTATTAAGTATGTAATACGTAGGCTGTTTTAAGTTTATTGTTTAAGGATCTCATTTCTTGGCCAATTCTAGGTCGATTTAGCGTAATATAGCCCACCTTTTTGCACGAACGTTTTTTTTTTTTTGTGTTTACAGCTATTGTTGTTAGTCCTTGAAGGTTAAATTTCCACAGAGAAACTTGTTGCTAGGAAAACCATTCTTCATAACTAAACTACTGAAATAGACTCATAACAGTGCACTTATTCTTTCTTAGTTGCTATTACAGTGCAGTTTTGCGAAGGTTTTGGAATAATATTGCTCTAAATGTTCAATACAAAATATATTGTATTTGTAATTTTAAAAATATGACCGTGCAAAAAATGTACGATCGTGCAAAAAATGTTGTTTGCTCGTTTTTCAAACTTTTCCTCGATTTTGTAAACATCACTTCCCAACCTTGTATCTTAATATACTCGTACTATAACAAAGGTTAGTAGTTTCCAAGTCCAGAATCTGTATCCTATAAATGAGGGCGTATTTCGAATGATTTCCTTTTTATTATGAAGTGTTTGACTAGCTACAAAGATTGATTAATTATCTATAGTAATGTCACAAGCGGTCTGAGATTTGGGAAATCTCTGACCTCGAGTGATATTTATTAGGACTATTTCGTGAATAAAATAAAAATGTAAATATATCCCTAAAATTCCATCACAAAATGTTAATAATTGTATATTTATGAATACTTAACTATTCAGGCATTGTGAAGTCGAAATAGATGAATAACGATTACTGCAATAAAGAAATTGAATGTTATTCAGTAATGCCAATTGAGAAAAGCGAAATACAGGTTTGAAAATGTTAATTACATGTACTGCGCTTTTCCTCTTGTTATAACAGAAATACGTTTTCATTATCTGCTGAAATCATAATTTAATTTAAAAATTTTATAGTGTAATTACAAATAACCTGATTAATACATTAATTAAATGAACAATTGTTATGAAGGAATGTTATTTTATTTAGATAATTTACAATGGACATGGAATTAGAAGATGAAGATGTAGCTGTGGAAGTAGGATTTCGCATAGTGGATTCATGCTCATCGATTTACGTGGAAACATTTGGCGACACTGACTAAACAAAAAAAAAAACGACCATGCGATAAATTGATAGTGATAAATCGAGCTGCAGAAATCATCGCGATGTATGACTGTGATTGGTTGGAATTCAAAATTTCATTACACTTCATTGGCCGAAAATGGAATGACGTCATATAAACGAAATAGTCACAGTTATTTTCATATTTTATTTGAAGATGTGTCTTAGCAATGTTTCTGACATGTAAATAATTAGGACAAAATAGTTTGAAAACTCTTTGTTTTGCTTTCGAGCATCTACATAAAGGCAGAAAATTCTCATATTTAGAAAAATCTTGATGGATAACTCCCTAATCGTATGACTTTTGATCTAAATTCAATATAAGTATAATATTTTTGAGCTAAATCAACATAAAATGAGCTGAGGAACACGCTTTCCAGTTACTAAGCGTTAAACCGGAAACACTCTTCGTGTGTGTAGAAAACATCTTATGTCATAACCCATTTATAAGTTTGCAACAAACAATTCGAAGCATTACGTCGTACTGTCACTTGTTGAAGGCATGACCACCCAGCTGCGTCACTCTGATTCCTCTTTTTCGCGTAGTACGTACGTGTGTATTGGTAGCTGCGGCCCTCCTTCTGAGGTCCTTGACTGCCCGGCCTCCTCCACAGCCTTGAGTCGTTTATTGCTTTGAACCAATTGTTCGAATTAACTAGAGTCATTGTAACCTTTTGATCCTCTTAAATTTGCTCGAACTGTTTCTTGGCCGACAATTTAAGTTCATCCTTTCGTGCTAAATTGGTCACACGTGTCTGCTTCCAGCCCTGATGGTGGGAAATGTCTGAAGGAACTTCCAGGTATCAGATACAACATACGCCATAACGATCAACGATTTGGCGTCTGTTCAGGTTTTTCTTTTCGTTTTCGTTGCTCAAAAAGAATCGTTTCAAATGAAAGGGAGCAATAATGGATAGCAAGAGAAATTTGGGCTGGTTTTTTTTTTATTTCCAGTGAAATACAGAGATCACGTTGTTTTTTAAGGTTAGAGAGAATATACTTGTATTTTTGTAAAAGAAAAATTAGGTTATACCGTCAGAAATGAAATTGTGCTTAAAAACACACACATACGAGTATTATGTAACAAATCCGTGGTGCGATAGCTCATGGAGAGCCAAGATATAGCAGGCAACTGCTGACCTCACGCTCACATGTTTCACCAGAGGTGAATAATCAACCAACCAGTACGGAGGTAACGTGTAGTTAGCACGTTGATGTCTCCAGCCGTTAAGCCTCGTTGACACTTACGAGGCGCGTCCATAAAGTAACTTCCCCACTCGTCCCACAGCTAGAAAACCATATGTTGTGCGAAGCGACTGCGTGTACGTAATAGAGTAATGTCCTGGCATGGATCATGCGCTAGCGGAACGTCCCGAGTGCTCTCAGTAGCTTCGTTGCATTGGTTGAAGATGGACGTTCCTATTCCAGCACCGCCGCGTGAAGTACGGTCAGTGATAAAGTTTTTGAATGCACAGGGCATAGCGCCGATTGAAATTGATCGTCAGCTGTGCCAGGTCTATGAGCAAGCAGATGGTGCGTTGCTGTTGTAGACAATTCTCAGCATGACGAGGAGCGCAGTGGGAGGCCAACCATCATCACAGACGACCTTGTGGAGCAACGCACCATCTGCTTGCTCATGACGTTAGGCTCATAGACCTGGCACAGCTGACGATCAATTTCAATCTGCGCTATGCCCTGTGCATTCAAAAACTTTATCACTGACCGCACTTCACGCGGCGGGACCTGGAATAGGAACGTCCATCTTCAACTAATGCAACGAAGCTACTGAGAGTACTCGGGAAGTTCCGCTAGCGCATGCGCCATGCCAGGACATTACTCTATCACGTACACGCAGTCGCTTCGCGCAACATATGGTTTGCTAGCTGTGGGACGAGTGGGAAAGTTACTTTATGGACGTGCCTCGTAAATTCAAGTAACCTGAATTCAAGTAGAATAAAATGACGCCGATGGAAGTTGTGTAAATTAGGAGTTTCTGTAGTAGCAAGCCTTCATGCCAGGGAAATTATAAAGATATTGAAGAAATGAAAGAAGCGTTGTTCAGTATGGGTTAATCTTGGTCAGGATGGGGAGCGATGGCGGGCTTATGTGAGGGTTCCTTAAAGCCGTATGTATGTATGCATGTATGTATGTATGTATGTATGTATGTATGTATGTATGTATGATATCACAAAATTAATTGCGATCCCCGCCAGGAATTCTATCCAGTATGAGACTGTTAGGAAATGTTCAGCATATTTAACGGAGATGCAGTGTAGGATCTTAACGAACTTCGCTACAGCTTTTCATTTGACTGAAGTTGTATTTATGTATGTTCGTGAGTAAGAAGGGAAAGTATGAGATTCAGAAGTGTAGGCCTAAACCGTTCCATTTCGAACTGGTCGGGATCTGACTCTGGGTCTCGAATTTTCTAGTCCCGAAACGACGCCGACCAAACGAGACCAGGTATGGAAGGCAAGAAAATAATCATAACTTACTACGGTAAGAAAGTAAAATTGTGGTTTCGCTCCGTAGATCTACTGTATATTACATAAAAGAACCCCGTTTCTCCATAGAGAGCCCTACTCAAAATTTGTCCATCCCGAGAAGATGATTTGAAACTTTTTCTGAATTAAGCGGTTGTGGGACAGATTTTTCACTGAATACTTCTTTTTCCCTGTCATTCTTATTTCACCTTTCCTCTTTTATTGCCGAACCGTCGTATAGTCTCTGAATAAACTCATAAAAATTGATTTAAATAAAATTGAAGAAATTAGCAAAACAATTTTGGACATCAACATCTGGTGAAAAGCTGTGATCAAACCAGGCTACATATTGAATATTAAATTAGGACATGTGCATACTAATAGGTGCCGGAGGCTAACTGATAATTGCCGCCTTTCAACGCGATGTAGAGACCAATAATCAGGATTATATGTTGCCAAACCTCCGACAAGTTATTCTGCATTTGGGCTGCTGACCTATTCTTCTAGACTACACAGAACTTACAGCAACTTGACAAGCTGTGTCCTTCCTCATTCTGAAAATACAAATAGAGCATTATTCATTTCAGTCGAAAGTTGCTGCATTGCCTCTCATGGGGGTTGCATCAATGCCGTCCGCAATGCATCCAGTGGTTAAAGAATTTCATTTGTTCGTTCATCGTCCAGGCTTTGTTTCTGCTACAACATTGACCAAGTGGTAGGCTCAACCTCTGCGTATTATGTTGGCGGATTCATCCTCATTTGTTTTTATTTTTGAAGAGCTTACTAGCATCGCAACGTTTCCTGAAAGAAACCACGCAGCCATCCGAGATGTCTCTGTGTAGTATAGGTCAGGGATGACAAACATGCGCTCCTTAGAGCGCAAACATCATCCCTACTTCCTCCACCTCTTGTTCGCGAATCTGTTTTCATTCTGTTTAGTCGTTACCTGCAGAACGTAAACATTCATTGGCGAGCAGTTTACAGGATATTTGAAAATGATCATTATCATCATCATCATCGTCAAGGTTTAAGCTTCTACAGGCTTGTTCCGGTCTCATGCATTAAACATTTGTTGAGTCCATCTTTTCTTTGGTCTGCCAATGTTTCCTTTGCCTGTTGATCTGTAATCTAATAGCAGTTTTGGAATGCGGTATTCTTCCATTCTTTCCACATGTTCCCTCCACTTAGTTCTATATTGGTGTATCTTCTCTATTAGTTTAAAGATGCCTAATTCCTTTCTTATGTCATCATTTCTCCTTTTGTCTAACAAAGTGTAGCCGGCTATACTCCTTAGGAATCGCATTTCTGCGGCCTCTATTTTTCTCTCTTCACTTTTTCTTAATGTCCAACATTCCGAGCCATATAGCAACATGGGCACTGCCATTACTTTATACAATTTTAATTTCGTTTCTTTCCTAGTTTGTTTGAGGTTTCTTTTTATTGTTCCACATATATACTTAAATTTATTAATCTTTTTTATTACGCCATCATTTTTAATGTATGATACACTACAGCCTAAATAATTAAAATTATTTACTTGTTCCATCATTTTTCCCTCTAAAATGATCTTAGCCCTGATTGTATTCGATCCTTGTAATGCTAGAACTTTTGTTTTGGCTGTGGGGGTGTTTAATGCGTACTTTTTACTTAGAATATTTAATTGGTGTATGGCTTTTTGTAAATTATCCTCTGAGCTACAGATTAGAACTTGGTCATCTGCAAATAAAATTGTGTCCAAAAACCTATTCTTAATTTTAAAATGAGTCTCTAGATGTATCTGCCATTCTTCTATGACATTGTCAATATAATTAAAAAGCAGTGGTGAGAGAGAACAACCCTGTCTCACTCCTTTGTTAATTGTTGCTATATTTGAAAATGATGCTGTCTAAAGTACCAAGATACAGCTTCAGTGAAGAATAGGAATATGATTACTTTGTTGTTGAAGGGGATAATAAAGCTAAGTGCCTAATATGTTTCGTTCAGTATCGTTATATGCGGCATTATAATATAAGACGTTATTTCAGTGCTGCCCATTGTAAAGATTGTGGGAAAAACAAACTTACAGGTACGTAATTATGTAAAATTGTTGTTGTGTTGCTTATGTTATGGAATTTTGTTTTTATTTGGGATTTTTTTAATTTCGTGACAAAATGGTTAAACGATTTGTTACCAACAGTTTCAAAAAATATTAGGGAAAAATAGTCGAGATTTATGTACTAGTTATTGGCAATAGAAATTTATCAACATGAAAAATATTGCAGTTCGTATGATTGCAATGTGTGTGTTGACATATTGTTGTGAAGATATTTTTTAAATGAATCAGTGTAGCCAAAATCAGCTGCACATTCGAAGTTAAGTGATTGTCATCTTGTCTTTGCTCTGCTTGTGTGTAGGCCTACTAACACAAATCTAGCCGAATATTGATACATTAGTGCAAAACAAGAGGTGTCTACAATCAGTTATCACTAAATAGATTAATGTTCAGTAGTTTGTGTGTGGACTTATCAATCTTATTCTAATTTATGTTTAGAGTGGTGATTGTTTTTACAACATGAGTTTATGTACTACCCGCCACTGAAGCAAGTTTTTGATTGAGAGCGATGCATGGACGTCAATCGTATCTAAACGTTTTGGAGTGAGGGATGCCTGTTATAGGTCTAGTCAATACCAACAATAATGATGACTTACTAATTGAAAAATGAATAATGTTTTTTGAGGATTTTTTATTTGTCACATTTTTATACACCAGTTACTGTAGAGGTATGATTTCGGTGACTAGGAAAAAAATTCACGTGTAATTTTTTAACATGTAAAAGCTTAACAAATTATTAAACTTAATTTTAATTTAACAAAAAAATATTATTCGTACACGGATGCGGAGAGTGTAAGGACAGAAATAGTTAGGTGTTGGCGTAGGCTTTCGCAGCCGGTGTACATGGTCTATGGAGAAACTTCCGAGCGTTGTCTTGGTGCTAGTGGCTGACGTTTCGACCGCTGTGTTGTGGTTCGCCACTGAAGCAAGTTTTTGATTGAGAGCGATGCATGGACGTCAATCGTGTCTAAAAGTTTTGGAGTGAGGGATGCCTGTTGTAGGTCTAGTCAATACCAACAATAACGATGACTTACTAGTTGATAAATGAATTATGTTTTTTGAGGATTTTTTATTTCAGTGTCATCTTTATACACCAGTTGCTGTAAATGTGTGATTTCGGTAGCAGATTGACTTGGAAAAAAATTCATGTGTAATTTTTTAACATGAAAAAGCTTAACAAATTCTTAAACTTAATTTTAATTAAAAAAAAAACCAATGATGAAGGATGTGTGCAACAGAGAAAATTTCTCTCTGGCACCGGGATTTGAACCCGAGTTTTTAGCTCTACGTGCTGACGCTCTATCCATTAAGCCATACCGGATTCCCATCCCGATGTCGGATTGAATCTCGTCAGTTTAAGTTCTACCTCTTGGGTTCCCTCTAGTGGCCTACCTTCATGCACTGCGTCATAGGTGTATGACAGAGGCACAGTGTCCATACATGTGCAGAGGTCCACTCGTTATGAGTGACTAACTGGCCGGGATCCGAAGGAGTAAGCGCCGTCTTAAATCGCTAAGTGATTATTTTTTTGCATATCATATATTATTACGATGTACCGAAGTACATATGATATTTCCGTGCAGAAATTCTGCATCATCATATGATGAAGGATGAGTGGAACAGAGGAAAATTCTCTCCGGCACCGAGAATTGAACCCGGGTTTTCAGCTCTACGTGCTGACGCTCTATCCACTAAGCCACACGGGATTCCCATCCCGATGTCGGATTGAATTCTCTCAGTTTAAGTTCCACCTCTCGGGTATTCTCTGTTCCACTCATCCTTCATCATATGATGATGCAGAATTTCTGCACTGAAATATCATATGTACTTCGGTACATCGTAATAATATATATATATATATATATATATATATAAACCAAGACTACGCGATATAAGCCCGGAAGTTTCTCTACAGACCACAGAAATAGTTTATCATAGTCAAATTCAAAATTTCTTGACGGTGATATTAATTTCCAAATGAATCCAATTCTCTGTAATGACACATTAATACTAGTGGAAACACTAGTAATACACCACTTCGATTATTGAGATTTTCTACTGACTACCTCAGTGTCAACCAGTCGCAAAAATTACAACGTGTTCATAATTCTTGTGTTCGCTTCGTCTGCGATGTACGTCGCGCTGACCACATTACCCCATCCTTCCAAACTCTAAACTGGCTACGGCTTAACGAACGTAGAAATTTTCATTCTCTTGTTCTCCTTTTCCAAGTCCTTCACACTTCTACACCTCCTACCTTGCCTCCCGTTTCAGTTACCTGTCATCATATCATAATCTCTTCACATGCAAGCAAAATAGCCGCATACTAGCCATACCAACACATAAGACATCATCGTATTCATCATCATACACAATCTCGCTCTCGCGCAGCGTTCAAAAGCAAGCTTATTAAGCATTTTCTTACTGCGTAGAGTAGGTTTAATTTTTACTTAATCAATAAAAGAAATGCTTCTCTCTTCTTAACTTTTACAATAAACTGTCTAGCTTTTATTAATCAGTTAATCTTTTAGTACTTTGATTTTTATTGTATTTGTAAATTTAATATTAATTGTAATTTTAAGTGTAATTGTATTCTTAATATTGTAGTTGTAATCCCCTGGTAGAGGGGAAGAGAAGGCCTGATAGCCTTATCTCTACCAGGTTAAATAAATAATTAAATATATAAATTATTCATTACAATTTCAAACTCAATACTCATTGGCGTCGTAATAATAGGTGAATCGTTTCATCTCAATTCAATTGTTTTCTCGAGACTATTCCTCATGGGATGAGGGTGTGATTATGAAGTAATTTCATTACGAGAAGGCTTCGCTTTGTTAAATTTAAATGCCGAGACTGTAAAATAAAAAAATAAAAAATAAAAATATCATACTTTTATTTCAAATTCCAAACATCCTTACAGTCCCAACCGTGCTCACAGTCACGCATAACAGAAAACGTTTCATGCTATTAGACGGATTCGTTTAATGCCATGTCAGTTTTTGTTTATTGCTTCTTTTCTCATGAATGCAACCCCAGATTCCTAGAGGAATGCAAGTCACATGTTTGGTTAACGATGATCAAACTGTAGACCGACTGCACGCAGTTAGTTCGTATCGTATCGTACTACTGCGTCGCAGTGGTGGTCTGACTTCTCTCGTATGGGAAGCGCGGCTGAGTCATACAGCGTGTGTTCGTAATTCACCAGTTAAACTGATTGAGGCCCACAGGAAAGGCGTATATTCATTCATACATCTTTGATTTGGCAGCCCTCCATACAACGGAGAATTGGTCATGGCGTAATCGTCTAGCCTGTCTCGTTATAATGGCCGGGAAATACCCTCTCAAATATCTTAGTTCAAAATCATGTCACTAGGGTCGCCGTTTGTTTCCTTTATAAGCTTCCTACTTCAAATTCTCTTTACTCAGAGAGTAGCGCAGCATTTGCCATTATACATCTGTACCGTTCTCTTAGTTAATTTTTCATTTAAATTGTACTTAAAGTTTTTAGAAATAGAGGAATTCATAGTTTCAGCAGAACGAATATTTCTCTACGTTCTGGCTTCAGTATAAAATGTTAAATGTTACGTTTTATTTAAAGGGCGCAAATAGCCATAGTAGCTGACGCGCCCTTTTTAAACCTATCTATCTATCTATCTATCTATCTATCTATCTATCTATCTATCTATCTATCTATCTATCTATCTATCTATCTATCTATCTATCTATCTATCTATCTATCTATCTCTATCTATCTATCTATCTATCTATCTATCTATCTATCTATCTATCTATTTGATTTAACGACGCTCGCAATTGCTGAGGTTATATCAGCGTCACAGGTGTGCCGGAATTTTGTCCCGAAGAAGTTCTTTTACATGCCAGAAAATCTACTGACATGAGCCTGTCACATTTAAGCACACTTAAATCCCATCGACCTGGCCCGGGATCCAACCCGCAACCTCGGGGATAGAAGGCGAGCGCTATAACAACTGCGCCAACCAGGCCGACTGGTTTCAGTGTACACTGTAGTCATCCTGCCTATCTTGTTACAGAATTTATGTATCCGTGTATGTAAGATACTGTGACAATCGCATACGCAGTCCACTGCGATCAAAAAAATTCCTTTTTCACACTAACACTTGCCTTTGCTTGGCTTTACAAAGTCTGGTACGATTTGGACTTAGTGCGCCCTTGTATGCAATAATTGTACAAGTCCGATAGGTGGCGTGGGTGGCATTCGTGAATCCGACGCTGATAGGTGGACCATCCTTCCTCAGCCTTTAATAGTCAGGTCCTGTTTCGCAGACGAATAGCCTGATAATCTCCAGGGGACCGGAGCCTAAGCTCTTCCTGATCAGCCGATGCTGCAGGTGATCCACCCTGTCTCATCCCTCGATAGAGCCAGATCCCATCCGCATACGAGTAACCTGATAAGTTCCAGGGGTCCGGAGCCCCAAACCCTTCCAATATCAGAATCGGAAACCCGTACAACCCCCAGACTTCACTCTAGCCTATTTTTACTATTTCAGTTAATAGATGAAATGATGGGGAGGTGGAAAATGTTGGTGAAATGATAGATGGAAACGGGAGTATCCCAAAAACCCTCTGCAACCTGTGCTTTGTCAACTAATTCAATGTCGGCCTGGCCAGGGATCGAACCCAGGCCGCCTGGATGGAATACCAACGCGCTAGCATAAACACTTGCCAACTCTTGATTAAAAGTTGCAAGTGTTTTTCAGAGTATTCATCTTTGTGGTATAATCCTGTTGTCTTTTTTCAGTTTAGTTTGTGCGATGTACACTAGGTCATAGTGGTTCAATATAACTCAGACCCTTGGGGCAAGATAATGATAACCATCAATTCCACTAATTTCATTTTCTGAGAATTAATAGTTGAAGATTTGCTACGCTTCTTTTGTTTTGTTTGTTTGGTGTTTGAATTTCCTGGCTTTTAGTTATCAGTTCACACAGTTTATATACACAAAGCTTGTTTACTCTTGTTGCAAAAAGACTTTTAGAAGCAAACTGGTGTAGAAATATAATTGCGTGTTACCATTATCTTGCTTGCTACGTTTGTTTTTTTTTTTTCATAACACATATTAACTGAAATTAAATTGTTTTATTGAAAACATAGTTTAGGAAACAAAAAGAGATGATATCTACTTCATAATGACAATTTTCATAATAGCTTTGAAGTGTATTTTCAAGAATATAAGTTATTTTATGATTAATGATATTATTCATCCTTGTCTTCATGGGGAATGTACTTGAACCTGCTGAGATACATGGGTGGAATATACCGCTGTGAAGCTATCAAGTCATATTTTTCTTTGTACTTATGGGGATAATAACCTCAATCACATGCAATACAGGTTTAGCCTATTACACGTTTACTACGTCATATTACTTTTGACCAACGACGCGTTCCAACCAGTCATGGTTGCTTATCCTACAATTTGTATCACCTCCCTAGCATTTGTTTGTTTTCATCACCTCTCTAGCATTGAGGGGTCCAGTGAAAAAGGGGTCGATGCCACATTGCTGTTTATTTTCAGTTTTTTCGATAATCTGACAGCTATTACGATCTAGAACCTCTTTTATGAACTTCTAGTCTTGTGGCATATATCAACCGAACATGGTAAGCATTTATAAATGCCTCGTCTTCAGTTGAAGAGAGAGAATCTCAGTGGAATAAATGCCTCTCCTACAAAAATCAGTTTTTGTGGCATGAGCCCCTCGATTCATTATGATTTTCCGTACGTATAACATCTACTCTTGAAGTCGTACGAGTTTAATTCTCATTAAATAACACATTTTTGTTTTTCTTCCTTCTCTTGTGGGCGGTTTTCTTTAAACCGAAGTGAAGAATTGCAATCTGGTGTGGTCAAAATTATCTGACATGGTATGCAGAGCCCACTACAACAGTGTGACAAGTAGTGGGATGGGCCAGACGGGGTATAATTACCCGTCACAAGATAAGGACGACCCACTTGCGAACCAAGCCAGTCTGCGTGGCTCCATGACAGCTGTCGTTAACGCTATCATTTTAGGACTATGCAAAAACAAAATCAACTTAAAGAGGTTAATGCAAACATGTTTCTGTGTAATTTTTGATATCATAAACTGCATCTTGAAACGTTGTGTCTTTTTTAACTTTATTATTGAACTGTTTGTTCGTTATTAGTATCTACTAGTAAATTTATTCACGAATAAATTCAAATAAAACTTTACAAGTCTTACTAAAGCATCAGCAGTCTATTTCAGATCCTTGCTAAATGTAAAAATGATTAAGTCTAAATCAGCCCTACAAAATTTTCTCATTCATCACTGCAAAATGAATAGGAATCTGAACATAATAGGTATGTGCACTCCTGCTTCATTTCAAAGAGTAATGGGCCTAATTAAATGAGTTCCAAGTAGGCCTACTTAGGCTATTTCTCTCACTCCGAGATTAATTGTACCATTGAAGAAATCTGAGAGAAAATAAATATTTTACTTCCAAAAATGATGGGACACCTACAAAGAATAAATCCAAATCAAATATCAGAATTATCATGAAAGTATAAACCAACAGATAAGAGGCACATAGGCCGATCACGACAAAAATGGAGAGACCAGACACACCTTCAAGAACCGTAAGGGAACAGTCACAAATGACCCAACCCATACACATTCATGATGATGGTGATAAAGAACCTATCATAAAAATATATATAAATTCCCAAAATGCAGCTTTCTAAACCGTAGATCTGTGCATCACGATTTGCTTCTTCTTCATAATCGGCAATATTAGCAGGAGTGTTAGGGAATAGATCCAGTAATATAATTGTTCTTATCCGTCGCTAGAAAAAAGTTGGATTATTTCAACGTGTCTCTGACCATCCGGGTACTTTTCTTAACATTATTGGACTTTCTAATAATGGAGAGCCTTAGGCCTACTCATGAGAAGTTACATAAATTGTTGTATAAATACTTACTTACTGGCTTTTAAGGAACCCGGAGGTTCATTGCCGCCCTCACATAAGCCCGCCATTGGTCCCTATCCTGTGCAAGATTAATCCAGTCTCTATCATCATATCCCACCTCCCTCAAATACATTTTAATATTATCTTCCCATCTACGTCTCGGCATCCCTAAAGGTCTTTCTCCCTCCGGCCTCCCAACTAACACTCTATATGCATTTCTGGATTCGCCCATACGTGCTACATGCCCTGCAGATGGCTCAAACGTCTGGATTTAATGTTCTTAATTATGTCAGGTGAAGAATACAATGCGTGCAGTTCTGTGTTGTGTAACTTTCTCCATTCTCCTGTAACTTCATCCCTTTTAGCCCCAAATATTTTCCTAAGCACCTTATTCTCAAACACCCTTAACCTATGTTCCTTTCTCAAAGTGAGAGTCCAAGTTTCACAACCATAAAGAACAACCGGTAATATAACTGTTTTATAAATTCTAACTTTCAGATTTTTTAACAGCAGACTGGATGATAAAAGCTTCTCGACCGAATAATAACAGGCATTTCCCATATTTATTCTGTGTTTAATTTCCTCCCGAGTATCATTTATATTTGTTACTGTTGCTCCAAGATATTTGAACTTCTCTACCTCTTCAAAAGATAAATTTCCAATTTTTATATTTCCATTTCGTACAATATTCTGGTCACGAGACATAATCATATACTTTGTCTTTTCGGGATTTACTTCCAAACCTATCTCTTTACTTGCTTCCAGTAAAATTCCCGTGTTTTCCCTAATCGTTTGTGGATTTTCTCCTAACATATTCACGTCATCCGCATAGACAAGCAGCTGATGTAACCTGTTCAATTCCAAACCCTCTCTGTTATCCTGGACTTTCCTAATGGCATACTCTAGAGCAAAGTTAAAAAGTAAAGGTGATAGTGCATCTCCTTGCTTTAGCCCACAGTGAATTGGAAACGCATCTGACAGAAACTGACCTATACGAACTCTGCTATACGTTTCACTGAGACACATTTTAATTAATCTAACTAGTTTCTACTAATTGGATACTAATATTTGTATTATAATTATTTTTCTTACATTCTAATTTGTCCTGTATCCTGCTGTCTACTGCTCTCATGAGCCAGGCCTCTGCCGTTGCTTCACAATCATATACTGTATATATACAATAAATAGTGGCGAATGGGGTTTTTTGTTCGTGGAAATATGTATTTTCATGAAGTTTTCAGAGATCTGGTGATTACTAGGCCGTGACATCGGTATATTTGTATTAGTTTGAAGGTGAACATACGACGTCGGACAGAATGTAGTCGACGTGCTTCAAGTACAGCAGCGGAAGCGAATTTGACACACGCCTAAGCAAGCGCTTTCCGTGTTTTGTATATGATTATTGTGTATTATAAAATCAAGACAATACAATCATTGTATATAAGAGTTAATATCGTAAAGATCTAAAATGCTGGTGAGGTTGAGAAATCATACTTAATTTGTCACAAATGTGATAAAACATAAGTCCGAAAAGATATATATTTTGTACTACAGTTTTAGAATTCCGAAAAGGTATATGGCGTACAATTTTGCTTTCCCTGTATTTAATTGTTACATTAATTTATTTATCACATCTATTCTGTACCTTCTTTTCTTGCATGTTGTTTGCCTGGTTTCGGTTCCTGCTGCAGTAAACAACATTCATTTTCAACGTTTCAAATGAAAATGACCGCCGAGTGTCGGATAGTATACCTTGTATGCGGAAAAACTGCGTTCTTCATCGGCTGAAACCAAGGGCGCATATGTATGCTGGACCACCAGAGTTTAAAAAGTCAGTTATTAAATATGCATGTGCTATGTACAGAACGAGGCCCCTTTGTATGCGGAATCCCGCTCATCTGTCATGTTTTTCCGACATCGCGTTATTTTCTGTCAGGTTAACTCGAATTTCCGGTGTTTTACAGCTGAATTGAGTATTGACGCTTCTGTCAGTTGCCGTCGACGCGTTATCATTTACACAGCTGTGTAATAAAGACAGAAGAGAGGATGAAAAGAGATGCAAGATGAATTGCATTGCAACCGCATTTTATGTCATTTAGTAATTTTTTAGTTCACTGTGTCTTGTTTAACCTCTCTCCTCTCCTCTCCTCTCCTCTCCTCTCCTCCATAGGATTAAAACAGGGCGTTATGGGTCTACATTTTCCTGTGCCTTGGTAATGAAAGAGCCTCCTGCTCGCAATGTGGTATCCATTTACATGGCACAGGTGGAAAAAAAGGTCCGCTCTGCTCTCCAAGAGAAAATCGGCTAAAGATAGAATTTCAACAAGGACATGAAAAACACACCGTCAGATATTGGTCACAGGGCCAGATCAAGAAGAATGTGGTTATTTAGTTGCTTCAACCTCATGGAATAGGAACGGTTGGAAGGCATTATTGTAGTGTATTATTATTATTATTATTATTATTATTATTATTATTATTATTATTATTATTATTATTATTATTTTATAGCAATAAATAGGCAACAACAAAACGCTATTATCATAGATCCAACTATACGCATGGAGAGAGATCTAAACCAAGTTCATCAGGTTGATCATGAAAAGAGGGCCATTTATAAGCCTTGTATTCCCTACCTTAATGCCAAGTATAACATCCCTCTTTTCAATTGGTCAGTGACAGGTGTATTTTTTGGTGCTCGGAGTTCTTTACCAAAATTTACATATAATTGTTTTAACAATTATCAATACCATCTTTTGAAATTCAAAAAATCATCTCGCAAATTCTTAAAGATTCCGTACAGATTATACAGTTTCATTTATACCACTCTGAAGGTCTTAATTAAGGATATGCTAATGTTAAATATTTTTTTTTGTAAGTATAATTTTAAGGTCATCTTCTAAGATATTATTTTATAATTGGTAATAATCAATGGTTCTTAATTATTACATTTTATTTTTATAACATTATTCATGTTTAATTATTTTTATTTGCTATTAATTTCCGGATCCTCGTGTTCATCCTTAATTAAGACCGGACGATTTATTTCTCTCTCTCATTATTATTATTATTATTATTATTATTATTAGTTTACTTATTTAATGACGCTGTATCAATTAGAAAGTTATTTAGCTTCGATGGATTTGGTCATAGCGAGATGAAGCCGAGGATCCTTATGATTGGGTAAAACCTCGGAAAAAATCCAGCCAGGTAATCAGTCCAAGCAGGAATCGAACACGTGCCCGAGCGCAACTCCGGATCGGCAGGCAAGCGCCTTAACCGACTGAGCTACGCCGGTGGCTTATTACTACTACTACTACTACTACTACTACTACTACTACTACTACTACTACTACTACTACTACTACTACTACTACTACTACTACTACTACTACTACTACCGTATTTGCTCGCGTAATTTACGCACTTTTTAATCTATTTTGGCTGTTTCAAAAATTGGAATGCGTAAAATATGCGAATTTTTTAAATTAGACTTATTGATCTGGGTTTTATTCAAGTATATTTGCAGTGCTTGGGAAAAGCGACATAAGTCAGTTTTCACAAACCTTTTTTGATAACACTGGTAAACAAATTTTAATCAACTTTCTGCTTATGTTGATTTTTTAGTGGTTTATTAATAACTCTGACCCGCTGATCACGAATATCACATCAGTTTTTTCATAGTGTCAACGGTTTGGATGATATAAGCAATTTATATTTGATTAAAGCAGTAAATTAGTTAATTTGTAACATATAAAAATTCCAATAAATGTTTTGCTTATGTTGATTTTTTAGGGTTATACCAATAACTCTGACCCGCTGATCACGAATATCACATCAGTTTTTCTGTAGTTTCAACAGTTTGGATGATGTAAGCAATTTAAATTTGATTAACACAGTAAATGATATTTATTTGTAACATTGTATGAAAACAGTTTCAAACCTAGGACAGTCATTAACACTACTTCAATAAATCATGAGTGACATGTAAATACACAAATACAATACAGGAATGCAAAATAGTTAACTCCTATGACCTAGAATGACTTAGAAAATATACAGGGTGGACCGCTCAAATGTACCTAATTTCAATTGTATGTGACTGGTAAACGGTTGAAGATAGAAACCTACAGTAACGTTTATATGAAAGGAAAACTCAACAAGTTTCGATATGCACATCACCATATCTCTACGTGAGCGCCAGCTGTCACTGTGACGATATCGAGGCGATGAACGATTTCTTGCCAAGCACGTTGGAGCATGTCTCCTGGAATGCTCTCAATAGCCTCTATGATGCGCTCCCGAAGATCACGAAGGTCTCTGACTGGGGTGGCGTACACTTTATCTTTGACGTAGCTCCAGAGAAAGAAATCTAGCAGTGTTAAATCCGGAGATCTCGGGGGCCAAGCGATTGGTCCTCTAAAGTCAGGATCAGCGCCGAGACGGTCTAGCATCGTATTGGCGAATTCTACTCGTTTGGGTTTGTCATCCGGCTCCAGATGTTGCATTAACTGCCTTGTCAAGGTCACCTACGGCCACGCCTTGTATGCCTCACAGAACTTTGTTCCAGGCACAGTGGTGTATTTAACTTGCTTTGGTCCATTGTAATATCCACATACATAGCAGAAAGTGTCTGCCTGTAATTTGCACTTCCGCCCTGTAGACATGGTGTAAAGAACTACTAAACACAAAGATACATACGACTGCAAAGATAACGAACCTGCTATCGTGAATGAGCGTCACCAGCAGATATTTATACGCCAGAGCCATGTTGCCACCTAGCGGATATCAACATAAATACTTACATGTACATATTGCTAAACCAGTATTCTGAGAAATAAAATATCCCGATATAATCCAAAATATTGTGTCGAAATCTGTAAGTAATGATCAAAAAACAATGATAAGCAAAATCTTGTTTACCAGTGTAATTTATTGACAACTTACACTGGTTTATGTCGATTTGATTTTTTTCTGTATAAATTATTGTAATGGAAGAAATACTTATGTATTTTTTTCCAAACTAGCAGATGTTCCGTAAGTTGTCAATAAATTATCAAAAAAGGTTTGTGAAAACTGACTTATGTCACTTTTCCCAAGCACTGCAGATATAGTAATTAAGAATACAGTACTTTTGTCACCTACGACTACTGGTAATCTTGAATTAAAAATAATAATTAAATTGGGTATATGACAATCATAATGAATGCAAAATACATAGCAGAATAGGTAGTCTTTAGTTGAGCACATTGTACGAGTTTATAGGCCTAAAGGTGGTTGATCGATGCATTCTTCATGTTGCGGTGACAACTGCGCGATACCTGTTAAACAGTAAAACTTGTTACAGTCACTGCCCATAGGAGTAATTTAGAAGGACAAGCATCAGTGTTGAAGTAACGTTATTTAGGATTTCTTTGTGAAGAAGGTAGTTGAGTTGTTCAATGAACAATGCCGTGGAATGCAAATATTGGCTATGGAATTTAGGGAAGGAAAATTCATACTGCACAAAAAAAAAAAAATTACGTACAGTTTCCCTGAAAAAGGATGAGACGATTGAATATTCCTAAGTCTCAGATGTGAGACACTGCGCATGATCGGAGACCAGAGCACTGATACACAAGATAACGAATATTGAGTTACTTAAATTCAGACTATTTGGTTTGTTACTAGCATCGTTCCGAAATTCACTTCAAAAACTGCAAAAAATATGATAATATTACGTAAATGAAAGATAAATATATACATAAATCGTGTAGTTAAATCGACAATGGACCTTCATGACTATATCGACACTCCACACAGAAAGGAAAGCTTTCATGTCGTTTCAATAGCTCAGACTGTAAGACTTCTGCGTGTTGTGTAGAAGAGTGCGAGTTCGATTCTTAGTCTATACAACGATTTTTTTTGTCTAAATAACGTTGAAATAGCTAAGTAACGTTGAAATAGAGTTTTACAAAGTCCTGAGATTAAGTGTTAATGATCGCAAACAATACAAAATTACAAGTTATAATATTATAAACGTTAATCTAATGAATGCATTTATACATACACATATACAATGTAAATGCATATATATTAAAAATTAACAATTAAAATGAAATTATAAAAATATATATAATAATAGACAAACTTTTACAAAGGTTTAGAGTCCTTAGGCTATGTAATTTGTTGAGTAATTATTACAATATTTTATTAATAGCTTTCCCATATGTGTAAGAAATGCACTCGCACAAAACAATTTTTGTTAAAAGTATGGCTTTAGATTATTTCATTCTCACACCTTCAGTTAATTTTAACTATTTTATCTACGTGTTTTGAATAGTGTTTAATTTAGTATGCATTCAATTTTATTCATGTTATGATTGAATGGAAAAGCACTGTTGCAGTTATTGACTAATTACATATATTAATACTAATTATTAAATGCATCTGTTAAGTGACCAATTGCAGTATCTTTTGCAAAATCTTGAATGTTTAAGTTGTCAATAATATTTCTGTACTATATACTATAATACGTTAAAAGAATTTGCAATAGATTTGGGATCCTCTACTTTATAATCCTTGGTTTTAGTGAAAAAGTATTTTCTTTCTTAGGATATCTACAAGTTTAAATTTAATAATATTCCGAATAGATTTAATTGCATTATCTGAATTTTGTACTTTTCTATTCAAATATATTCTATTTCCCTCCTTCATAATTTTTGATAAATTACACTGTACTTCTTGCGGTATTTAAGAACATGAGGATCATTACATTGCAACTCATTACATATAGATTCTTCTTTTTAATACATGAGATTTTGAAGTCCCTGCGTTATCTACATGTTTTTACTTTTGAATTTTTTCACAACATTGAGTGGAGAAAATCCACTGAAGTGATTATGAAATTAAGTGAAAAATGCAATACATTAACTCTTAATATCAGTAGTACCAGTATCATATAGGTTTTTCCAAGATTCATTTTGAAGACATAAATGTAAATAATCATTAGATACAACATTTATGATCCTTTCTTAGTTTTTAAATTAATATTTTTAAATTGTTCAGTGACATTGGAAACACTTAGGATTTCTTTATCATGTTCAGACAAGCCATTGATTATAGGTTCTGTCGAATAGGAATTCAGTCTAATTCTGTGTACAAAACATTTATCAATGGCTGTGCTGCTTCAGCTTAGATTTAATTTGATTAGTTTCGCAACAGTTGGACTTCCTGTTATATCCTGTTATTTAGATATTTAATTTAGGGTTGATTTATTAACTCTTACTATGCAAGATGCCTCTTATTTCAATAATTCTATATCACGTTAAATAGGCATTGTCTACACTAAAGTATTATCGTCATCCCTCATTTCTCATCGTAATGGCGAACCGACGTGACATGAGACAGCGAGTTATAGCTCTAGTTGAGGCTGGATATGGGGCTAGATCTGCTGGCCGTTTGGTCGGTGTTCCTGGAAGTACAGCCGCTAGGTGGGTTATCGTTACCAAAATTTAGGGGAGGTCGAAAATCGCCCTATTCCTGGGCGTCCGCGGATTTCTTCATTGGAAGAGGATGCTCTTTTATTCGAGACAGTTCGACAGGACCCCTTTCTGACTGCTAACGAAATAAGAGCAGTATCTAACTTTCCCGGCTCTTCACAGACTGTGATCAGCAGATTGAGGAACCGCGGTATTAGGAGCCGGAGGGCTGCGCAAATGGAAATATTGGGGGAAGCACAAGCTGTCGACCGTCTTGCCTTCGCTACCAATCGAGTGGATTTCGATTGGAGAAATGTAATTTTCTCCGACGAAACAACCATCTCAAGTGATTACGAAGGTCCTGTCCGTGTCTATCGTGAGGATGGTCTCCGACATGACCAGCGCTATGTGCACCGACGTGAAAGATCGGGACGCTTTAGCATATCGTGTTGGGGGTGGATGTCTTACGATGGACCCGACTTATAGAAGCATCTATAGCCGGTTTAATGCGGGAACTTACGAGCACATTCTGGAAAATATATTCCTTCCCTCCGCCCGAGAACGTTTTCCCGAAGGAACATTGCTTTTCCAGCAGGATAGCCATCCCGTGCACTATGCTGCAAGCATTCAAAGATGGTTTCAAAGGAGACCCGAGATCGAAATCATTAATTGGCACCCGAAGTCACCTGATTTGAATGTCATCGAAAATTTATGGGTGGAATTGAAAAAGAGAAGGATAGTCCCTATGCCCACCGACGCCCTCGAAATCGAGACGAATTGTGGGATCAAGTTGTTGACACCTGGGAAGATCTCGCCGGGGATCAGAACTTATTTCACAATCTCGTGACATCCATGCCGGATCGACTTAGATCTGTAATAGAAGCTGATGGCATGTGGACAAGATTTTAAGTTAACAGGTCTCTTTTTCTTTCTTATGATTTTTGTTTGAGTAAGAATACTTTTAACTTCCAAGTAAGTTTTATTTTTTGACGAGGTTCAGCCAACTTGTAAAACCCAGAAATTGGGCATAAATTATTCCATATTTTTCGACAAATTAGACAGTCGAGGAACTCTGAACAAATTAATTACACCTCAATAAAAAAAAAGTTTTACCCGGGATCGAACACGAGACGTTTCGGTTGTACAGCGGAACCAACACGCTACTATATGAGCTGCCGAGACAAGACAGTGACAGCAGCAGTCCAGAATGTAGATCCCTTAGCAGGCATTTGCCATTCGGTACAGTGAAGCAATGATATTTTGTGACTCGAGCTATGTTGTGAAATCCTGGCCTTAAATGGCAGTCTTCTTCGTGATCCTTGTTCTGGTCCTTGTCCTTGTTGTGGTGCTTATAACAATTCTTGTACTATTTCTCATGTTATGTATCGTTACGTCGATATCGAGTGAACCGCGCTGTAGAACTTTAACTTCCGACGACCAAGAATCGTCTCATTCTTTTTAAGGGTAACTGTACAATGTGTGTGGAAAATACACGGAGCAAAATTAATGTTCAGAATAATCCTTTAAAATTTAGGGTGTGTAAAATACGCGCTGGCGCAAAGTACGCGAGCAAATACGGCATTATAGTGACAAAGTAACCTGATTCCACTTTAACAATTCTGCGTTCGGACGTGAGTTCGAATCCTGTTTCGGCTGATTAAGCTTGATTCCGAAGTTTTCCCTAATTGTATGGCGAATGTTAGATAATCCCATAGCGAATTCTCATACTCATTCCACCAAATAATGTACAGTGTCGCTGTTAACCATTTCCATCGACCCTAGATAACTGCGCAGTTGATAAATGACCGATTAAAATATAAAAACAAAACATTTATATTGCTGAGAAGAGAATATTGAGGTTCGACGATATGTGATTTTGATTATCGTGAATTGGCAACAGACACTTGAGTACATATTAAATGTAAATACCTACATCTGGTTAAGAATTATTCTTCGTCCTGATGCCATCTCCTAGCAAACCAGCAACGAGAGTTCTCTTTATTCCCACGATGATGTAAGGCAGTTTTATTTTTACGACGGGTGAGGATATCCCTAAGGGATAAAATGTAATTCCGATTGTGTGCATGTAATTCAAGTTCTTACGCATGGGCCACATTCAGAGAGAGACTCACTAGAAAGTTTTCATTTGTTCTGAATAAAATTATGTTATTGTTTTCTAATGCCAGGCGTTTGACAATAAAATCATTTGACCTCTTGCACTCAATATTTTTCAAAGATATTTTTATGGTCAGTCACTGAAGCACAGATTTCGAGATGTTCCGAATCCATTTCTTGATTTGAATTGCACAATGAGCAGTTAGGGGATTGATATATTCCAATTCTATGCAGGTGCTTGGCCGAACAGTCATGGCCTGTTGCCAATCTAAATGCAGCTACAGACGATTTGCATGGTAAATCGGGAATTAACTGTGGATTATGATGCAGCGAGTTTCACTTTTTCCCTTGAGATTGTGTTATCAAATTTTGTTTGTTGAAGTCTAAGTATGTAGATTTAATAAATCTTTTCACAGAGTAATATGTAGATTTAGTAACAGGTCTGTAAGTAGCAGTGTTACCCTTCTTTCCTAATTCATCCGCATTCTCGTTTCCCAGGATTCCTCAATGGGATGGTATCCATTGGAATACAATTCTTTTATTGATTGTTATTAATTGAGAAAGCATTTTAGTTATTTCTGCTGTTTGAGATGAAGGTGTGTGTCTAATAATTAATAATAATAATTATTTATTTATTTAATCTGCCAGAGCTAAGACCAGTAGGCCTTCTCTTCCGCCCAGCCAGACTCTAATTCTAATTGAATACAATTACTTACATAGTTATTACATTAATATTTAGACCATAAAACAACATGAAAGTAAATAATGAAAGTTGGATAAGTAATGTTAGTATGACAATAATAAACATTGGTAAGAAATAGTTATAATAATAATAATAATAATAATAATAATAATGAGATAATTTAGATATTTATCTGTGATATATATATATATATATATATATATATATATATATATATATATAACCATTAAACATTGAGAAACCTGAAACAGCTTTTGTTGTTAACAAGAATTGTTAGAAAAATATTTCGTTAGCCTATTCTTAAATTGGTTTGATGTCTGACAGTCCCTGACATTACTCGGTAGGGAATTCCAAAGCCGAGGAACAGCCACAGTGAAAGAAGATGAATATGAGGATGTTCGGTGGGAGGGAATGGATAATATTGAGGAGTGTTGTGGTCGATGTCTAGGTTATGATGGGTGGATAAATTTTGAAAGCGAGACGCAAGATAGACAGGAGTAGAGAAATGCAATATGTGAAAGAGAAGGGAAAGACAGTGGATTTTCCTACGATCTTCTAGACGGAGCCAGGACAACATTTCGAGGGATGGTGTTACGTGATCAGCCCGGCGGATATTGCAGACGAAACGGACGCACATATTATGAACACGTAGTCTCTGCGTTGAAGTAACGCTTAGGTCAGTAACCAGAATATCACAATAATCGAAGTCGGGTATGACGAGTGTTTGCACTAACATTTTTTTCATGGAAAAGGGTAGAAAATTCTTCAATCGCCTAAACGAGTGGATCAATGAGAATACTTTTTTGCAGGTTTCTGCAACTTAAATGTTCCAATTTAAACTGTTATCCATATAAATACCTAGATTATTTACTGATTCACTTAACTGTGTCTAGAGACTATTGATAGAATAGCTGCTTTGGAATCTGACAATATAACTGCATTTTTAAATTAGTGATGTGGCATAGAAGAATAAAATTTATTGGACAACGTTTCCTGGTAACGAATAAGGAGAGTCTTGAGAAGAAGACAATGCCGACTCCATATGAAAATGTGACAGAGTTTGTGCAATTAATTTTCTCTGCTGTGATAAGGGAATGGAGCTGTTCTAGAGCTAATGGTAAAAGACTACCCGGCAGAATTTAATTTCCGCTGCGCACAATCTAATGTGAGGACAGCTTCTCGGACCCCGGTTTGCGGTTGCTTGTGTTCCATACACACCCTCTCTCCGGAATACCTGCAATCAGTGGCTCGGTTACGATATTGTTCATAGTGTATGCTTTTGTGTCGCCTTATGTGGTTGTCTTTCTTCTTACTGGTACAGTTTTTTTTTAGTTCCTTCTTTACTTGTTTATTTATTTAGTGTTGTTTTTGCCGTTTTGTCCATTGTTTTTTCTCTTATCCTTTTTTTTCCTTAAGATTTGTTGTTCTTTCTTTTATTTGTTTCTTCTTTGTTTTCTTTCCTTAGGTTGTTTGTTTCTTTTCTTCGCTTTGATTTATTCATTTCTTTGAATGTTAGTTATTTTTTTCTTTATTTACTTTCATCCTCTGAAGTCTCACTGCATCAGACAGACTCTGAATTGCTTTAGTTTAGATCGACCTGGTGCTCATGTTTGTAAACTTGATTGATTGCAGTAATCTATACCTCATGAACATTTCTTGGAATCGTTTCAGGAGTTGTAATACAAGCCTCAAGTTCTGCAGATGTAATCTCCAGTGAGTGTAAACCGCTCGGAATAGTTTTGTGTTTAATAGACAGATCTGGATCGTTCGCCCAAAGGCAGTCATTTATTTTCAAGGTTATCTAACGACGAAGAAGCTGGTGTAATTCATGTAGTACAGTAAATACCATCTTTTCTTTCCTTTACTGGTTTATAATACTCATCAAATATTTGTCTTCACAAGTTGTAGAATAGCGTTCCATAACAAATCCCGGAGTTCGAACACCGGACCTCCAGAAATAACTACAGTACACTTTCTATGGTTATAGCAGAAAGCGATTTTACTTTAAGTTCTGTTCCCGCACCGAAAGGTGGGGGACTGTGTGATACCTTTTGAATAATACATGACTATACTCGTAGATGTTCTTGTACGACGTTTTATGAAGCTCAGAAAAGAATTGTGGCGTTTCCAGATGACCTTGGATGGGAGAGGCGTAAAAGTAGCGGCCATGATAAGAATGCTATGTATGGCACTGCAACAAGAAAATACTTGCGAAGACATAAAAGTCACGTTTCTATTTAAAACAAAGCTTTGCGTATTTCCTTCCGAAGAATAGAATGGGATTTTAGTTTTCAAGCTAGTTTCGGAGGCTTAAAGTTGTTTATAACTTTACACTAAGTTACTACAGTGTTATTTGAAGTAATAGTTAATAATAAATATTAACAATTGATACACGATGAAGTTTTAGTATTCTTCAAAAAATATGTCTGAGAAATAACTTTTTGTATCGGTGGAATGACCACGATATGTGGAGATATTTGTCCGTAAAGGAGGGAACTTCGTGGATGAGAAACAACCGTAAAAATTTTAGCGAGTTCTCTGATGATGTTTATCGGTCTTAAAAATCTGTCGCATTCTGCCGGATTTAAAACCAGCTCTAATATTGAGTATTGTAACTACTCGACCACTGAGGACGACAGCCGACATATGTAGTTGCAAAGGGCGATAAACTGCCTTGCAATACACCACGGAAATGGTATTGAGCAAGCGGAATGAATAAGCTAGACTAATTTATGTATTGTCCACTAATGATATAAATATTCACGAACTTCAGTTTGTTCTTTGCTAAGGACAAGCTGTGGAATATTTTAGGAAGACTGGGACTAACCCAAACTAATTCCTGGGCCCGCCAATGCCCTTGAATAACGTCTGTAGTTTGAAAGCGTCGTTAAATGCTACTTGACTAGGCCTTGCATGCTTGAATTATCGTCAGGAGTATTTTTCCGCAGAGTAGAAGAGTCTCATCCTCCGTGGAGGCCAACCTCCCACCTCCATTTACAGCCCATTCACTTAATCAACTTAATGGTTTACCCATGGGCTTTGCAAAAACTGGTTACGCCTGGATCGCTGCCAATTGGGTTTGTGAAAAGAAAGATATGGGTCACAGTGTTTGAATACTAACTGTGGTCAGCCGTTTTGCAATTTTCTGCTGTAACTCAAGATGTTGGTGATAAAAGGATAGACGTAAGTTTCTAGCTAAGCGTTTCACAGCTGCAGTCAGTGTGTCCTCGGTGGTTTGTTTTTCGATTGCATGACACACTCTTGTCAGGATAGAAGAAGAAATGTCAGAAGGGAAATAGGGAGAGGAGTACGACAAGGATACCCTTTATCACCTACCCTGTTTAACATCTACTTGGAGGATTTAGTGAAAAACTTTTCAGAACATGAGAGGAGTGATAGCTGGAGGAAGAAGAATAATGTGTATAAGATTTGCTGATGATATGGCGTTGTTAGCAGAGGAGATGATACAAAGGGATATGCTACTAGAGCTAAATGACAGCTGTGCAGTATGGGATGAAGACAAATGCCAACAAGACGAAGACCATGGTCATAGGAAGAAAAGTAAAGAAGGTAAACTTGCGAATTCTAAATGAGGCAGTACAGGAAGCGGATAGATTCAAATACTTGAGGTGTACTATAAGCAGTAACATGAGCTCCTGCCAGGAAGTCAAAAGGAGGATAGCTATGGCGGTCCTCTGGAGAAAAGTTGACAATTATGTTGTAATAATGATAGATATACTCGTAGGCTACATTATTTTAATAACTAGTTATTTATTAGTAAATATTTTAATTTTAATTTCTTTATACGGGCTATTCCATATGAAATCGATCAGTAAAAAACCTCGAATTTTTTAATACTCTAATTTTTTCCCTATTTATACAAGGTGCTGAGGACAGTGCATTTTCAAAAAATATACTATCGAAAGTCAAACGGTTTTCGTACTATTGAGCGACAAATTTAGCGTATTTTATAAAAACAAGCCTCTTTCAGCGCTCAGAACTCTGGAACCAATTACAGCAGAACATTGAACGAGAGCTCATTTTGAAGCTGACATTTGGTAGGTTATGTTAAGAAGTAGTCCTTACTTTTATTGTATAGGCCCTACAGAGAGACAGATAATCTGATTTTACTTACTTCTAGGCTTTTTGCCAATTTGTAAAAATGTAAAAAATATTGAGAAAAAACCTTGCATTATTAAGAGGGAATTGTTTGCTTAGTGGCTCGGCATTATGTTTCGAGGGTATTAAATAAATTATTTTCACACGCCTAGATTGAACGGCGCAGTACCGCACGCACTGGCCGAGAGCTGAAGATAAGCGAGCGTTGGGCGTCATTTTACTCCTTTGTTTATGAAAACTTGTGATAAAGCTAGCCCAGCCGTAATGGCTAGACGACACATCACGTGTTTGTCTCCTGGCCTTGCTTGTCTCGACTACCTACAGTCAGCTGGTTACTTCACGCGCGTACTATTTATTTTCTTTATTTGATATTTTCAATACTTTCTTATCAACATACCATCAGTAAAAAATATGTTTATTTGTACTTTCAATGCGGAATCTAATCATATATTTTAAAAGTATTTTTTCGTGGGCAAAGGCGTCTTAATGAAGAAAAATCTAAATTTCTCTATTTTCATAAAAAGTAAGAAAAACTTTTACATGTCAATATAAACTTTAATTTCTCAGCATCAAAATAAACCATTATTTTGATTATTGGGTGAAAGGGTTTCGGAGCCACAGTAGTTTAAAGTTGCTAATTTTATGAAAATACGATAAATTTAAATATTTTTAAATTAAACATTATGAAGTTCTGATGCCTCAAACTTTGCACAAAGCACTGTATCACAGTTGTCAACAGACAGAAAAAGTTTCATTGTATTTAAAAATTGCAAGGTCAATTTTCTCTGTATTTCGGTCGATTTGAGATGGAATAGTCCATACATGGGTTGATTTTTTAGTAGTGGCAACTATGCTGCAGCGATTCCGTGCAAAGGAGCCAGGCATTATGGTTTATACCACACTTTAAGATCCATTACCTTCGGTTGGGTTTGAATTCGACTTCGACTCTGTTGCAGGCATGTTATGGATCATCAAGATGATTAGGTCTATATTGTAACTTAGACCCTAATAAATGTTACAAAACCGAAATAAGAGTCAAAAGTATTGGATCATGCAGCCGACGTACCTACCAAAAATGTCACTGGACAGGAATCGAAATCCATTATAAAATATGAGTGTGGGTCGTTGAATAACAGACTTTCACAGAAAATTCAACCCAGAAAGCC
Organism: Periplaneta americana; assembly: GCF_040183065.1. Classification (NCBI taxonomy): domain Eukaryota; kingdom Metazoa; phylum Arthropoda; class Insecta; order Blattodea; family Blattidae; genus Periplaneta; species Periplaneta americana. The sequence continues at coordinate 134,795,900 of NC_091127.1, forward strand.
AAAATGGTCGCCCCCACGAAACGGCATACACTTGAACGAGGCGGGGGAAAGCGATTTAATTTGCGTTTGGAATGTGGGACGAGACTAATGCGCTAATGAACATCTGTGCGATGTGTTGTGAAATAGGCCACGCCACTCGATTGTACCCCGGGGGTTGATCAGACAAGAGAATGGACACGCACAGTCAACTCCACAATCCATTGGAGATTATTCCGAGGCAGTGAGACAATGGTATGTCGGTACACTGGTGGAGGAATAATAATGGAATATCAGTGACAGGAGAGACTGAATGAAGTAAGGCTCTAATCCTGCCAGGTTAAATATATAAATAAATAATCTAGGAAAGAAAAATAGTATTGTAAGAAAATCTGCCGCTCTGCCATAGATTTTAGATAAGTTATGTTTGGGATTCAAATGGATATTTTTGTTGAAACGTCTGCTGAACTACAACTGAGCCACGATAATGAAGGAATAGTTTATAACCCCCTTTCATGCGACTTAGTTTGTGAAGGTCGCAGCTTTCTAGCTTCCCAGAACAAGAGCCATTCGTCCTTGTGGAACGTTGGCTAGTTGTGATGTCAATACTCAGCTACTGTTATAAATATTGCATGCGCCCAGATAAAATATTGTAATCACGAAGATGAGACGTATGAATAAAGTCGCGTGAAAATCATTATAGTAGGTCTTAGTCTTGTAATGTTCGAACATGAGAGAGGCAGTCAAAACATTACTAACTTCGTCTTATTTGTTGATCTATACCAGGCCTGCATAAGGTTTGCGCTCTCCGAGCCGGCTCACACCTCATGAGCGGAGGCAGATATTGACTGCGCTCTGTATAAGGGTGGACTGGAAGAAGGGGTGATCTCGTACAAAATGTACATAAGAGAAAGTACTATTACGAGTGTTTATGAAATGAATTCCCGTTCATTGTTTGCAAAACTATCTTGGACTATTATTAATTAATAAAGAAATATTTATTTTACAGAAATAATAAAAATTCTATAGCTATTTAAATGTACAATATCATGTTGTTATATTTTTATTTATCAGTACATCAAAACGGGGTTTTATGTTGTTGGCAGCTGAAAGGAACAGTAGCCTACTGATCGTAATGAAACATCAGTTACAGATGTTCGATGTCTGCCTTTATGAAAGTTGATTATAGAAAACAGTTGCTCACAAATATAAATGTTGAGCCAAACATAGCAATCATTTTCACAGCCAGGCTGTGTAATCGTGGATATTATTGCTAATGTTTAGTCTTATAAAACTCAACCAGGCTAGTAGTATTATTCAAACGATCTTTAGCCCTTAGGTCACATTGAAGATCAATAAGTTCGAGCTGCAAATCGTTAAATGTTAAATGTTATGTTCCGTATTTTAGATTCCTCCATACTGTACTGTAGCAGTAGGTAAGCAACGTGAAACAGTTACTGAGAATACACATTGCACTTCACTAGATAGCCGAGTGGTCGTTTCCCTCTCCTCTACCTATAGCAAGTCTATGTCATTCTGACGTATCTTTCTCTCCGTTTCGGCGAGCGTTAAACACCGCTCTCCCGCTCCGAAGGAGCGCTCGCGCTCGTTGAGCGCTGTTTGTGCAGGTAGGGTCTATACTTTGCACAGTTTTTGAGTTGGAATTTTTCATTTTGTTATAAGTTATGAGGCAACAGGTTTGAATAGGTGAATACGAGTATGTAACCTTGTTCAACAATTTTGTTATGTTGGATTTCATTATTACCAGACAACGGATTTTCAATCCCTACACAGCAACAGACGTCACGTCCTTTGGCGTACGGAGGGAGCGTAGCATTGAGTTCAATGACTGACATACACTTAACGCTCAGTATCGGGACCGAAAATCCGCTGTCTGATTATTACTAATTAGGTTCATCCTCTTAACATTTTGTTTTCATTAGTGTCATCATTATCGCCATCGCCATCTTCATAAACAACTTCACAGTACAGCCCTTATTAATAGTCTGTTCCATCTCCAAGATTCTTATGCGCGAAACTGATATTTCCAGTGCTTCATTGGTCTCTAATAGATCTTTCTACCTTTAGGACTACAATAATTATTCTGTATTATTTTAGGTACACTATTTTGTTGGGACTCATTTTAGTTATGTGATTGAACTAGTTTTCCTGATATTTGTTTATTTTTTAAATGACTTTTCCACATCTGGTTCTTGTATTTATTCACTTGTTTCGTAATCCAATAGAGCAGTCATGTCAACTGATGCCCATATGGGCAAGCGCGCGCTTTAGAGCTCAGGTGAGCATGAGCGCTTTACAGTGGAAAGGAAAGAGACAGACGAGAGAGGTAGTATATACCGCTTGGTCGAGCTATATACAAGGATAGCCAGCACTGATTCAATGGATAAAGGGAAGAGAACTTACTAAACTATATTCATGTTATTTTTTAGAGAAATTTGTCTGAGAAGTATAAGTGTATTGTAAGAATTAAAGTTTCAATTTATTGCTCATTTTTTACGAGTGTCCTTTTTATTCAAAAGCAGTATTTACTCAACTTTCTACAGAAAGATGACATTTTCAGATATGTTTATTTAGTAGTCTCACAGGTACTGAGACAATCTTTTCGTAAATATGTATTACTGAAGTTACGTATTGAAAATTTTGAAAATATTCGCATGGAAAGTGTTTGTAAGAAAGTGAATTAACAACGAACCTCCTATTACATCATAAACAAAGATATGTGTCCATGTGTTGTAAAAACGTCAACTCTGTAGCCTCAGCAGATTTCGAGAAAATAATTAATATTCTGATGATAAGAAGTTGCGCACCAATATCACCTTAAAAGCATAATGCGATAAGGGTTTTGTTATGTAATATTAGTTACAGTTGAAACATATACCTAGGTAATTTTGCTTTGAACTGTAATATTGTTTTGATTAATTCATTGATTACTTTTATAAGGCTAAAGATACCATAAATATCAATTCCAACTTATCATGTCATACTTAATCTCTTTCTTTGGGGTATCACTTTCTTTATGGATGATGTGTTTCACTCACTTAATATAGTATAGTTTTACTACTATGAAATTTGTGTGAATATTTCTTCTTAGCTCTTTATTATGTTATTAACTGCAATATTAAGAAACTGGTGTTAGTACTTTGTTTTACAGACAATATAGATAATATCATACGGCAAATAGCCGTATAAAATAACGACATAAAATTCCACGTTGTTTCAAGTTTGTACACCACTGTTTTCTTAATCTAACAGGGTCCTTATTCATATACATAATCCTTGCTCCTTCCATACCTAGCGCTTGATGTCCGCGCACGACTTCAGGGTCAGAAAAATGCGCTTGCTTTGACATCATTGCAATAGAGTGTATTCCGAAGAGGCTTCAGCATTTTCATTTCTGCTGTCTCTATTCGTTCCTTTGTTGAGCTGTCAGATCTCTATTTCGGAATCGTATAATAATTTGGATAAGTGCCATTTTTATATAAAATCTTGAGGTTCTTTCTCTCATAACAGTTTTCAGATTTCGGAACCCTTTAATGACGTGGGATGGGAGAGTGCCATTATTTTGTAAAGTGTTAAGATTGCTTATAGCCTTGCCTTCTTTAGTGGACTTTCATTGTTCCTAGGAAGTGTTGATATCAATATAATTTGTACTTCTTCATTTTTTTTCCATAAATAACCTCGTATTCCAAATATTGTAAACATTAAACATTTCACTTGTTCCAAAACATAAACATTTATTACAATCTTTGCTCTAAGACTGTTACTTCCGTTATGTAATCCATTTGTTTTCTGAGTGACAATTTACAGTCGATATCGTTATGATCATATTGTGAAGGGTAAAAAGGTCTGTGTGAAAATTGCTCTCAAAATAGACAAGGTGTTAATCCCGTAATATTCGGTATTTTTATTTCTATTCCTATTATGTAATTTGGTTTCACCAATTTGTGTGGGTAGGTAAAAGAAGATAGTTGATGTAATATCTGATTTGTAGATATTTAATTTTAAAGATTCGAAGCCCTTATTGATTTGACCAGTGTAATCATATACATGTATATGATTAAGTATTACTATTTAATACGAGAAAAATTCGTACCGGCACTGGGAATCGAACCCAGGACCTCTCAGCTCTGCTCGCTGAGCGCTCTTTCTAACTGAGCCATGCAGGACACGATCCAAGGCCCCGGCCGAACCCCTCTCGTAATGCCGTGGATCGTGTCCCGGCATGGCTCAGTTGGAAAGAGCGCTCAGCGCGCAGAGCTGAGAGTTCCTGGGTTCGATTCCCGGTGCCGGTACGAATTTTTCTCGTATTAAATAGTAATAATACATATTGGCTATTTCATAATAGCCGTGTAGTATTCAATGAGGTGGGCGAGACCTCATACAAATTGAATATGTGATATGATTAAGTATTTAAATAATAGATTTTATTTCCTTCATGTCTGAAGATCACATTTTGTTCCATTTCTTCAAATATCTTCATCCCAATAAAAGCTGAGGTTCTTCTAATACCATTGTGACATTCTAATAATGCAATTTATTTATTTATTAATTCAATTATTCACTAAGCATTTTCCCTAAATATTTTAGCAGGAATCTAATACAGTCAACTCTGGATAAGTCTACAGTGAACTCGGTTGTAGTGAAAATTCGGCTATAGTGAATCTAAATCGTTGGTCCCGACCCGCATCCGAGTACATTAAAGAGTACATTAATATATCCGTTTATAGTGAACCCACACTTCGGTTATAGTGAACTTAAATGCTAGAACTTCCAAGAAAATGCTGTAATTTAAAAATGACCAAAATGGTAATTTATGAAAAACCCTTTCTCGTATAAACATCCAAGAATATGTTTAGAACAAAATTTCAAACCTGCTACACCATAAGTGCATTGAAAGACAAAGAAAGGATTTGTTCACCTTCCTAGACAGCTTGAAACATGTTGAAGAGAATACCGTACGCAGTGAAAGATAAAGGAAGGATTAATTCTGACCTGCTTAAATAGTAGAAGATTAGGAATAGAAAGTGTTTTCTTTTGTAAAGGGGAGTAGAGTAATGACCAAAGGGTAAGTACAAGAAGGATTAGTATATAATGAGTCTTAACTCTACATGTAAAAGTGAACCCAGGGAAATTCCAAGGCAGCCACCGGCGTGGCTCAGTCGGTTAAGGCGCTTGCCTGCCGGTCTGAAGTTGCACTTGGGCGCGGGTTCGATCCCCGTTTGAGCTGATTACCTGGTTGGGTTTTTTTCGAGGTTTTCCCCAACCGTAAGGTGATAGCAAGATGGTATTTGGCGAAATGAGGCCGAGGATTCGCCATAGATTACCTGGCATTCACCTTACGGTTGGGGAAAACCTCGAATGAGGTAATCTATGGCGAATCCTCGGCCTCATTTCGCCAAATACCATCTTGCTATCACCAATCTCATCGACGCTAAATAACCTAGTAGTTGATACAGCGTCGTTAAATAGCCAACCAAAAAAATTCCGAGGCAGAGTACCGTAAAATGGGGTGAATAGGGACAAGGTTTTATTATTTTTTATTTCTTTGTTCAAATATTAAATATAATAAGAGTGTTTATGTTTTCATTCCTAATGAGTGAAAAAATAAACACACTTATTATTATATTTACCCTTTGACGCAAGGAAATACAAAATAATAAAACTTCGTCCTTATTCACCTCCCTGCGTTCCTATTCACCCCATTTTAAGATAGGCCTATACAGTATTTGTGTTATTTTAGTTGTATTATTTTCCATTCCTCTCAATTGAAGATTTGCTTATTTATTTTTCATTTATTGCCGGAAACATTATTACTAGGGTACGGATTTTTAGGTCGTTAAAATATAATTTTAGGTATCTAAAATAGGCTTAAAAGTGTAGGAAACAGTCTCTAAAGAACTGAAAATAGGCTCTACAAAAAATGACGTTTTCTTTAAAAACATGTTCCAAAATATCAAGAATTCACTTCTAGAATTTAATAATTTAAATGCTTATACACCGTTACCACCACTACTACTAAAAGTACAAGAACAGCAAATATCTAACTAGTTATACATAAACTAAACAATTAAATGTGAAAAATGAGTTTAGACATAAATTCTGTACACAAACAAGTCAAATATAATCCATTTTTACCAGGCCTTGTTCGTTAATGACCATAATTAGCTTCACAATAAATTACTAATACTTTTTCTAAATTTTCCACTAAAAAGCAATGCTGTCTGTCATTCAACACAAATTTGTATGCTGAAAATGAACGCTCCACATCCACTGAAGTAACAGGAGCTTATTTCAATTTTGACACTAGTCGGACAGGAATGTTACATTGTAAATCCGTGTTCTTCCCTGCTAGGATATCTGAAGCAGTACGCAGATCCTTCAGTCCTACATTTTTCTGCAGAAATTGCTCCAGTTTATCCCATACTTTATTTTCAACAGAACCAGGAACACATTTCGAATATAAAATACAAATTTTCAAAATAAGAATGGCTGTTTTGACCTATTAGAGATAAAACATGCTTAATAGGTCAAAATAGGCCTTTTCGGCAAAATAGGCATGTTTAGATGCTATTAAACTACTAATTTTAGGCATAATTTTATATGAAACATGTACTTGCAAGTTTTTATGAACTTGTCTTTTAAGTATTAAAATAGGTTTTTACCTAAAATCCGAAGTCTAATTATTACTGTATGTAAACAACGTCAGTAATAGAAAAAACAGACAGTTCGGTTTTAGTGAACCTCGGATATATAATAATCCGTGGCGCTACAGCCCGTGAAGGGCCTAGACAGTCCAGCCGGCTGCTGGCTTCACGTCCACATGCCGAAGCAGATGTGGACGATCATCCAACCAGAATGGAGTTATCGTATGGTTAGCACGATGATCCCCCCAGCCGTTATAGCTTGTATTCGCAATCGGATTTCGCTACCTATCGTAGCTCCCCAAGTGCATCACGATGCTGGGTGGGCACCGGTCCCATACGCTGGCCGAAATTTCATGAGAAAATTTCTTCCCCCATGAGGACTCGAACCAGTGCGCATTCCGTAACGCGAGTCCTAGGCGGGATGCCTTAGACCGCTACGCCACGGCGCGGGACGAACCTCGGATATAGTGAACGAAATATGCTGGTCCACAGAGGTTCAGTATAACCGGAGTTGACTGTACATTTTGCATCTGTAGTTCACTGTACTTTCTCGTTATTTGGATGGAATTACAGTCTTTACATTAATAATAAGTTAGTAATAACAGAGCTCAGTTGTGACACGTGTGAACTAAGGCAGTCAGTGTGGGTGACACAGCGGCGCCACTTGCAAGTTACAAAACATGCCATGCAATCAAAACAGGCGTGCAGAAAGTGCGTAGTTAAAGGGCAGTAAAATGCTAGGACTCACACTAGACGGGGATGGGGAGTTTTATCGCTCGCTCTGTGTTGTGTGGGAGTGTCAAGGACAAAGTTATGCATTTCTTACAACAGTCCGTCTGTCGCGCACTATATTACTGTTTCACTATATCTACACGTGTTATTTTCAGGCGAGATAACCATTGATTTGCCGTTTTTATTATTCATATTATGCGTAGCAGCGAGAATCGGAAAAGCCGCGTCTGTGGCTCCTGTGCTAGCTCTCTGATCTTCCATCCGGACGGCGATGTGTAATGGAGACAGCGGAAATAGATCTGTTCGTATAAGTAAGTGATTATTCATCAAGGTTAGACGGCAGCAGTTTGCATATACATCCATATTTACAACTGGTGTTGAATTCAGACCTTTTCCCCGAGGAGGGATTTATAACTTTACCGAAGGGGAGGTGGAACCGACAGCAAAAGAAACAATAATTCATATCTTACCCAAAACAAAAGAGATAGTCTATTGTACGTACTGTATGTAAAAAGGAACATAGAAAATGGTGTCAACTAAAGACATAGAGCTTTCATTTGTTTATATTTGTTTTAAATATTACTTAATGTTAATATAGACTTTAACTTAAATATGTTAATATTGTTATGTAAAATATGGCTTCCAGATTAAATTGTCCTCTTCAAAATGACCAAAGGAAAAATGATCACAAGCAAAAATGTCCAAGGGAAAAAGTCCACTAGCAAAATGTCCACATACAAAAATGTTTATTATAAAAAAGTCCGCATTAGTATTTATTTATTTAACCTGGTAGAGATAAGGCCGTCAGACCTTCTCTGCCCCTCTACCATGGGATTACAACTATAAAATTAATATTAAATTTACAATTACAATTACAAAAAGAAATTAAAGTACGACAAGATTACCTGATTAATGAAAGCTAGACATTTTATCATAGAAGTTAAGAACAAAGAATATTTTTGTATTTACTGAATTACAAATTAAACCTAGAATAACAAAATTCTATTGTGATGAAATAACAATATATTAAAATATTTTGTGATAGATTAAGAGAACTATTTACAAGAAACCATGTCTGAACGAGTCTCAATTACTGACCAAGTGCCTAGTAAGTTTGCGTTTGAATTCAATTTTATTTCGACAGTCCCTGATGCTAGCAGGTAACGAATTCCAGAGTCTTGGCAGGGCTATTGTGAAAGAGGATGAGTATGAGGAGGTGCGATGGGATGGTATTGTTAGTATTGTTTCATGGCGAGAACGTGTGTTCAGATTGTGGTGGGAAGAAAGGTAAGTGAAGCGAGACGACAGGTACGAAGGAATAGAAGAGTTCAAGATTTCGAAGAGAAGGAAAAATGCCCACAAAAAAAGTCCATAACAACTTCGCGGGCCTCTATCGTCCATATGCCCGGGTCAGAGGGTCTCCTTTGCATTACAGATAGAATTCGAGGAGCTATATTGATATATAGTATTATATAAAATCCCACTGTGGTATAGTGGTCGCTCAGGGTGACCATATTTTTTTTAAACTGTGCAGAGTTAAAATTCTGGAGAAAAAAAAATTGATCGAAACTTTTTTATGATCTATGATATGAAAATCATAAAAATTACATTTTGTTTTCATTTTTTGGCTTACTGTACTGTAAAGGGTGAACAGTATCAATTAAGACTGTAAATTCAAACAGTTTACGCAAATTTTAACCAGTCAAGACCGGTCGGCAGGCTCCTCAGCCGACGCCTTTCCTAAAATCTACAAAAAAAAAAAAAAAAAAAAAAACCTTCAAGGAAAGCACATAACAGAATTTATTTTTAGTTACTAAAAAGCCATATCAAATTGAAATATAATGATATGTAAATTATATGTTTTCCTTTGAAATACTATCTCCCGCTGAATTCATCACTGTTTAGAACGTACATTGTAATTTACCACTATCGTGAACTGACGAGATTGCAAGTGTGAGCTCTGGCGGGTTGTAGAAGAAGTAATCTTGTGAACAACTATGACGTAATCTATGAACAGTAGCCATTAGCTCGGTTAAATGGGTTAAAACTGTCAAGTGAATCACCAACTCTTTCTTATTAATGCTACTTTAACAGTACTGTTGCCACAATCTCTATTTCCACAACTACGAGTATTACTGTAATTGCTGTACTTTTACGACTATTACAACTCACCCTCACTGCTTTTATTACCCATATATAGTTATGCAGTATTGCTGCTGCTACTACAATAGTATTAGTACCCTACTGTTGTTTACTAGTGTGGTTACTGATGCCATTATCACTACTATTGCTGCTAATACTTCTATTATTGTGGTTCTCTTACAATTATTAATACCCTTAATGCTATATGCACCTCGAAATTTGAGAGGACTTGGAATTTTTAAAGCACAGTGGGAAGCTTTTCTCCAACATCTTAATGTTTGCAGATTATTAGTTAAAGAAGACAACCCTTATATTAATCACACTAGGAACTTTCAAGCCGAAATTACTGACAGCCTTCGCCACTTACCAATTAATGTCAACGATATTGGAACCATTAATCCACGTAACATCCGTAAACAACTTCGTGTCATTTCTTATAATCAGTGGAGCGGATTACGTGGGAAAGGTAATTTTTTTTTTATTTTAGTAGGTTATTTTACGACGCTTTATCAACATCTTAGGTTATTTAGCGTCTGAATGAGATGGTGATAATGCCGGTGAAATGAGTCCAGGGTTCAACACCGAAAGTTACCCAGCATTTGCTCAAATTGGATTGAGGGAAAACCGCGGAAAAAACCTCAACCAGGTAACTTGCCCCGACCGGGAATCGAACCCGGGCCACCTGGTTTCGTGGCTAGACGCGTTAACCGTTACTCCACAGGGGAAAGGTAAAGGAATTACATTAGTATTAGTAGTATTTAGTATTTATTTATTTAACCTGGTAGAGATAAAGCTGTCAGGCCTTCTCTGCCCTTCTACCAGGAGATTCCAACTATAATATGAAGAATAAAATTACAATTAATATTAAATTTACAATTACAATTACAAATAAAATTACAATTAGTATTAAATTTACAATTACAATTACAATAAAAATCAAAGTACGAAAAGATTACCTACTAATTAAAGCTAGCTAATTTATCAACAGTAATCTCACTAGACGTTTTGATTTATCTAGAGAAAATCAAAACTCGAGTGGGATTTAATTGACTATTACACGATTAGAAGAAAGTATATAAAGATTAGAAGTAACGAAGTACTCCAATACAATAAAATATTAATTGACTTACGAAAATACAACTGTCTTCAAATGTATTATTGTACCATCTCAACATTACAAATATTACGCTAGATGCATGCTAGATGGCAATAGTGTCTTTATACAGACACTGTAATGATTACTATTCAATAAATCTTAATATTAAACAATCTCTGATACGTGACTATCCATAATATCATATAGCAGAAGTTCTTTTTATCCTCTCAGAGCAGAAGCTATAACATAACCTAACTAATATACATAAGTGTTAGAAAAGTTTTAATTAACGACGATGACATAAAAAAATAAACATGAATAATTTTAAAAGGAATAATTATTGAATGCACAATTTTCAAATTTGAATGTGGTTGCTGGTTCAATTGATGTTATATTGGACGTGTGCGTAATAGAAGTGGAACTCGTTGATTTAGGCCTACATGGTGTATTCAACTTATTCAGGATTTCTGAATGGTGCTCTTCATTTATTTGTAAATCGGATTTTAGAAGATGCATAGGTATGATCAGTGATTTTTATTAATTCTTGTTCTTGAATGCCAATGCGAGTCATATTTGAAACTGCTGTGCATCGACTGGAGTGGTTTGTAATTTTATATATATTTTTGACGTCCAGACCAGCGCAGTTTCAAATGTTGGCAAACAAAGAAACAAATGCTAGGGACGCGATAAAATTGTGCGATAAGCAGCCATGATTGGTTGAAATACGTCCTTTCGTACCGTTTTATTGGTCAAAAGTAGTATGCGCAGTAAGAGTGTAATAGTCATAGAAAAACAAAGAATATTTTATATTTACTGAATTACAAATTAAACCTAGAATACCAAAATTTTATAGAGATGAAATTACTGGATATTGAAATATTTTGTGATAGATTAAGGAAACTATTTACAAGAAATCAATTACTGACCAAGTGCCTAGTAAGTTTGCGTTTGAATTCAATTTTATTTCGACAGTCCCTGATGCTAGCAGGTAGCGAATTCCAGAGTCTTGGCAGGGCTATTGTGAAAGAGGATGAGTATGAGGAGGTGCGATGGGATGGTATTGTTATTATAGTTAGTACATTCTACTCTCACTGGAAAAAAGGTAACACCTGGATTAGCAATATTTGCGTTTGAATTCAATTTTATTTCGACAGTCCCTGATGCTAGCAGGTAGCGAATTCCAGAGTCTTGGCAGGGCTATTGTGAAAGAGGATGAGTATGAGGAGGTGCGATGGGATGGTATTGTTATTATAGTTAGTACATTCTACTCTCACTGGAAAAAAGGTAACACCTGGATTAGCAATAAGAAAAGTCTATCTTGTGGCCAATGGACCGAGGCCATTAAAATGAGCACCAATGTTATCGCAGATAGATCTCTCCCCGGTAGAAGCCTTAGCAATACCCATTGCAGGAGATGCAATGAGCATGAAACGTTACCCCACGTGCTAGGTTTCTGCCCTCAGGGCGAATTACCGCGAATTGACAGACATAACACAGTCCGCTCAATAATAGCTAACATTAAGGGAACATGGTGAATACGAAGCATATGAGGAAGTTCAATCTCTTTCTACGGAAGGATCTACACGGCGCGGCGTGCTGACATCATAATAATTGACCGAGATAAAAAAAAAACTGGTCTCATTCTTGACCCCACTGTAAGGTTCGAAATTAATGAAGATCAACCAAAGCAGGTACATGAAGAGAAACGCACTATTTACCTTCCATGCTGTGATGATCTCAGCCATAAATATAATATTCAAGATTGGAATGTCATTTGACTTATGTTTGGTGCGCGAGGAACAATTCCCAAATTTACATTGGAGATCCTCAGAAAATTAAAGAAGATAAGACTCTTCAGACAATTGCATCAGCCATTTTAAAATCTTCATTGAATATCATCAATCACCATCTCTATTCATCTTTATAATATTCAATGTGTATTATTTATTTTCAATAAATTTTTATCGTTTTGATAGCTACCAGGTCTTGTCGCAGAATGTTCTTTTTTAAAATTCCATTGTGTAATTTTTTAACATTAATTTACATTTTTTTTTTTTTTTTTTTTTTTAAATTGATTAAGATGCCGATATTTTAAATCCAAGATTTGGACGGCTATCATTTCGATGATATTCTCTCTACTACTATTCCAAGGCGTTTACTGCCTCTCAGAGACGTGACGAGACCCACATCTACTTTCTTGCTCAAGCCGACTTCAAAGGGGCGCACGGTGGAGTTGTAGTCGTCACGACATGGTCCCCTGCATCTAATAATCATATTTCTGAAGCCCTAAAAGCAACGGATGGAACGCTTGATATCGACTGCGACGAGCGTAGCAACTTCCACTGCTCTGCCTCCCCCATGAAACCCAATCAGGAGATAACAGCGACGCTTGCTGTGATTATCCTGGATGTGGCGAATTTATCGGTCTGGGAGTTTGCGACTCCTTCGAGGGAATAAAATCCAACATCCCTGTGCAGAAATGTTAGGGGTCATGATACGAGTACCTACATTAGCAGTTTATATGTGTTGTCAACCGTTGTCTTAGAGTCTTAAATAGACGCTCTTCGTCGTGTTGACTCCCTATCAAACGATTCTCACCATTTGCCCATCTGAAAATGGAATAGGCAAGAAAAAGAAGTCCATGTAAATACTCGTACCGATGCTCTTATAATGCTGTAAGCATTGGACGAAAGGAAAAGTAGTAACTGAACTTTACGTGGTGGCAAAGTTAGGCGTCTGTTTTTGCTGTTAGTTTGAAATTATACTTCCTATCATATTTAAGGAAGGTAAGATAATTAGGCATGTTAAGAAACTAAGTAATGTTGCGCCATTTCTATCATTATTATTGTTTATTTATTTATTTCACCAATCTTTGTTCCTGTCATGGCGGATTAGATGTGTTCCAGTTCTTAATCCGCCATCACTCTCTATACAAACATTACAAGAACTAATACAATTGAACCTGTAAGTATCCTCTGTATACCATAATAATAATAATAATAATAATAATAATAATAATAATAATAAACTAATAAGTATAGCTCTTGTATTTAAAACTCTTACTTTAGCTTTTTCACTTCTATATTTAATCTCTTAAAAATAATTCTGTTAACTTCATTGACTAGGTACTTTTCGTAGTTTCCTATTGTGTCCGATTACTCAACATTTATAATTCCATTTCCGTTAGAGCTTTGACTTTCCCTTCCCATCTAATTTTAACTCTAAAAAGAAATTTTCCGTCCACGCCTGTGGAGTAACGGTTAGCGCGTCTAGCCGCGAAACCAGGTGGCCCGGGGTCCATTCCCGGTCGGGGCAAGTTACCTGGTTGAGGTTTTTTCCGGGGTTTTCCCTCAACCCAATATGAGCAAATGCTGGGTAACTTTCGGTGTTGGACCCCGGACTTATATCACCGGCATTATCACCTTCATCTCATTCAGACGCTAAATAACCTAAGCTATTGATAAAGCGTCGTAAAATAACCTACTAAAATAAGAAAAAAAAAAAAAAAGAAATTTTCCTAATTTATGCAGATTGCTGGCGTTTAGGGGACCATTCATTTTTAGAAGCTACTATAGCGTTTATTTGTAGAAATTTTTATCCACTCAACCGTTTCTGAAATCATTCGTTGCCTGACACTTTAACGCAATATGCATTGCGTCTTCCGGTAGTCCGCACAAAGGACATTTATCCTTCTCTACGTTCCCTCTCTTATTCTTGAGCCATCAGATACCTAATCTCCACCATGCCATTCCTGTTCTCTCATCCCTTGCATTTAGTCTAATATATTCTTCCTGTTCCCAAAACTGCTTAACCTTCCTATAGTATTTTAGTGATCCTAGGTCTTTAATATTACTAAAAATATCTTGTCTCGAAATTTCGTTTGCCCTCTCTTTTACTATTCTTCCAATCGTTTGCTTCATGTTTATAGACCCTAGTTCTCTCCATAGCCAATTTAGACCTAATCTGCTTATTTCTCGTTCCAGCTCTTTCAGCCAATTCGATTTCCAATTAGCGGCTTCCATACAAAAGATATATGTTTTCATAATTGTTGAATCATTCCTAAACAGAATATTACCTAAATATTTGATTTTTCTTTCTAGAATAATTCCCAGACTCGAATCTGTTCCCATCTCTAGTAACACTGCCAGCTTAGAAGCCTCCGGTATTCCTAGAAATTTTTTTACACATTTTGGCTCTCACTTTATTGATGTTTCTACTGGATAACCTACTACCCCATATCTCTTTATTATACAATATTTTTTATGCTCGACCATGCCGAAATGTAGTAATTATACACCTGGTAGTAGCGCTTTAATGCACCTCATTAAAGTACACCTATTCATTATAATTCAGTTGTTCAGCCAATGAGAAATCAACATTGTACCATTATAAAACCGCAAGTATCGATTATTCTCGGATATGCAATCGAAACACAATTAGCGAAAAGTCACGGAGGCCGGAAATCCAATACTGTCGCAGAAGGTTATGTTCTGTTACTATAATAATTAGCGTTAATTGTAAATAATATTCAAATAAATTCAATTTGTTATCTCGTTTTTCAATTCTAAATCAATTTCCAGGTTATATCAAGACTAATATTCATGTTATTCTCTAGATTATATCAAGGTCAATGACATTCGTGCCTCGGAAAAAATCAATACTTCCGCGTCTGCGCACATCTCACAATTGAGGCCAGTTCCACTCCTCACTTACATAACCATAACATGAATACATATGAATAATTTCAAGTTAGAAATGTGGTCGAGCATAAAAAGTCGTATGAAACTTGCCTAAATGGTAATTAAGACGCTCGTTGCATAATGTACTGTTATTCAACTAATGCAATATTATTATTATTAGCCTTTTATTATTATTATTATTATTATTATTATTATTATTATTATTATTATTATTATTATTATTACTACTACTGCTGCTGCTGCTGCTGCTACTACTACTACTACTACTACTACTACTACTACTACTACTACTACTACTACTACTACTACTACTACTACTACTACTACTACTACTACTACTTCTACGACCGCCGCCGCCGCTGCCGCTGCTGCTGCTGCTGCATAGATACGCTCATTTACTTTAGTCATAAATACGAAAAGTTTCGTAAATCGTTAATATCGTATCAAACTTTGTATTTGGACTGGTTCCAATTCCAAACAATTTATGCTCTTATCTCGATGCACTCTAGTTTGGCAATTTAGCGTTATTCTGGGAATTCTATAATGTGGAATTGTTAAAATGTTCCTGTTCATCGTCACAGATACCGTATTTACGAAAATAAGACCCTCATTTTTTTTACCAGATTTTGTCTTTACATTTGGGAGGGTCTTATATTCGCATCGAGCCTTAAAATCGAGTAATTGAGTGTATAGAAACATGAAATAACTACCGGCAGTTATTGATTTTATGAGCTGCAATATTGAAAGGCATGATCAGGTAGAAAGGATAAACGGAACGACCAACTTTCGCACTCCTGCGATCTCATTGTTTTTGCTAAAAGTTACTGAAAATGCAATTTGAAGGCTTAGACTGTAACTAAGAAAGATTGTTGTATTGTACTAACACAGACTTCATTAAAACTTTTTTCTTCTGATTTCTCCAGTATCTAACCATATGTGGTTGTACTGAAAACTCACGACTCGCAGCCCGTATTTTTCTCGGAAAATTCAAGCACATCCAACTTAAATGAAACCGTGTAGCATTTCCAGGAATTCATTTTCTTATGCAGTACTTGAATCACACAAGACACTTGAAAGCACTATGCCACTCAAGCACAAGACTACCGGTAGTTATTGATTTTATGAGCTGCAATACTGAAAGGCATGATCAGGTAGAAAGGATAAACGGAACGACCAACTTTCGCACTCCTGCGATCTCATTGTTTTTGCTAAAAGTTACTGAAAGAGAGTGAAATCTGTCCTTGGGCTGAATCTAACGGTATTCCACGTATCGTTCTCTATTGACCTAGGGATCTATTATATTCTCTTGACAACGATTTTCTGATAAACTCAGAGTTTCTGTCTCACTTAAAATACGAGACTAGAATTCTATTACTGGTATTTTCTTATGGTTCTAATATTCGCATATAAGACAGTTTTATAAAACAATACTTGAAAAAATTAGGAGGGTCTTATGATCGAGGGGGATTATTTTCGAGTAAATACGGTAACTGAATTGAACTAACAATCATCCACATTATTGATTTAGACTTCGTGGCCTGTTCCAAACTTAAAAAAAAAAAATAATAAGTTATTCCTCTATCTATGAAATAGGCTCAGATTCTATCTGTCGCCTTAGTTTTGTTTATATTTATAAATAAATAGGTTGATAGATTTTAGTAGGTTATTTTACGGCGCTTTATCAACATCTTAGGTTATTTAGTGTCTGAATGAGATGAAGGTGATAATGCCGTGAAATGAATCCGGGGTCCAGCACTGATAGTTACCCAGCATTTGCTCATATTGGGTTGAGGGAAAACTGTGGAAGAAACCTCAACCAAATACTGTCCGCATTTCACGAGAATATCCGAGCAAGGAATGTGAATTTTTTTCCCCACTCTTATAACTTACCCCCAACACGAAACAGACCGGCCATTGACTGAGTTTTGTTTGTCACAGCCGACCAATGACATCACCCCATCCACCTCTCCTTCAAGGACGCCGAGTTACTGACTTACTCTCTCCTCTTACCCCGCAAGGACTACACTACCCTCGCAGGGATCATCTCGTGAAATTTGGACAGTAACTTGCCCCGACCGGGAATCGAACCCGGGCCACCTGGTTTCGCGCTAACCGTTACTCCACATGTGTCCACAGGTTGATAGATGGCTAAGTAGGTAGGTAGGCCTACATGGATTTATGTATAAGAAGGTAGACAAACACACCGACAGAAAAGTAGACAGAAGACAGACAGACAGACAAGTAGGTAGAAAATGGACAAATGGATAGAGAAGCAGGCAGAAGACAGACATGTGGATATACGGATAAATGGATGGTCGGCAAATAGAGGGATAGATAGACTGATAAATTTAATGGATGATCGTTAAATGGGTGGATGGATATATATGTAGATAAATAGGTAATTAGATCAATGCACAGATGAATGGATGGTTGAATGGAATGACAATGTAATAATTTCAGTTTTCTCGTTTTTTTTTTTTTTTTTTTTTTTGCAGTATGAATTGTTATTCTATTTGTGTTGATAATAATTTAAACTCAAATAGCTTATATAGCCTATAGTAAATTTTTAAGTTAGTTTTATTTCTGTTTAATTATAATTTATACCAGTTTTAGTTAAAAATGCCAATATTTTTAGTTTGATGGATGAATGAATGTATGGACGGATACATGGATGGATGGATGGATGGATGGATGGATGGATGGATGGATAGTCGTATAGTTAGGTAGGTAGATAGTGTGTACTGTGTGAACACTTTCTATTCTTTTATTATGAATCGCGTGCGAAGTCTTGCTAACAGCGAACAGGTGTTTGTAATTAGTGAACTGCTCGTAATGGGCGCGTCAAGGTAACTTCTTTCTTTGCCTTGGGCCGCAACCGTAAGACGAGGATGGTATTTGATTAAAAGAGTAAAATAATAAGTTTACCGATACTGACATTGAGAAAATTGAAAAGAAGGAAGAGTGCTTTGTATGTCAATGCCAAATATTTTCCGGTAAGTTGTTTGTAGACACTGAACTAGCCTTGTTACGCAGATTTGAAAGTCACCGTAAAGACATAGGCCTATCTTTTGTCGCGGGAAATAAAGACATGCAACATTGCTCGTGTTTACGTAACAGTAAAGTCATCATTGTAGTATGTTATTCTACTTAACTTCTGCTGATTTTGTTTGCCAATTATGATTTTAATTTCTGAATAAATATATTAACGTAACAGAAGTTGCATCATTTCCTTCTATAGTTGTTCTGTTATAATTTTATAACTAAAAGTGACCTCAATATGAAGTTTTCATTTTCTGTTTGTTACGAAATCTTCTTATGCATGGAGCAGCATTGAATTCAAAATTCAACATTAATCGAACTACTGAAGAGCCTTGATTTCCCTCACTATAGTTTCCTGTTAAAGTCTCGGCTAGTGCAACTAGAATGTGTGAAGGGCAAAAACGGTATTAAGCCATAATTCCTTGTGTACAGATCGAGAGGCGAGACTTGGCATATGAGCTGCGCGAGAGGGAAAAGGATAGGAGATCAGAAACAAAGTTTGTTTCGGTTTGGTTAATATTAGACGAATCTATCGACACCACTATTCAATTCAGACTAAAACCTTATTTCCCCCCCCCCATATCCACCGATAATATAGCCATGGCGCGTGATAAGGTCATAGGACAGGTCTTGCCTCGTCTACTATACTACGTTTCTCTTGAAATCTTACAACCAATTCTGCGTTAACAGGTCATTATCATCAGCTCATAAGGCATTTTCCGATCATGCCATGCAATACTATAACTTATACACGTTCACATTTAAGGTCACTAGCCAGCTAAGAGTTAAAAGCTGATTAAAAGACAAATAGCCTATAGAGTAGATGTCATTTTAAACTATTTTGGCTATTTAAAAGCTAACAATGTTCAAATATTTTTGTTAAATTCTGCTCAAGGGGGCATTGATACCTGTTATAGACTGTAGGTTTCGAATATCAGAAGCATGGGGAATCTGTACTATATAAATATACGGAGTGTATAACGCCTGGTTGCCTTTCATAGCTAGAAAATATAGGTTAATGACCGTGATGTTTCAAGTCAAGTTTTGTTTAATGACAAAATCAGACGAAAAGTTTCGTTAACTTGGAAGGCAATTTCTCTTTAATGGCCAGTCTTTAAGAATCTTTTACAGTTAGAGGTCGTTGAGGGTTTACAAAATTATAACTCCGCGATAAAGCAATAATAGATGGAAAGCGTCAAAGGAAATCGAAGCATTCTCAGCTATTTTTTCCACCATTAATTCCACAAGATCTGAAGATGGGAATTGGAGGATAATGTAAAAAAAGAATTTCCAAATAGAAATATATTTTATTGTACGCACACGAAGTCTTGAATGTAGAAAATTTAGAAAAATGGTTTAGAAGCCAATTTGCTAGGCGAATATTGTAAGTTTAAAATACCAGTAGTTAAAATTAAGACAACGACACTTAAAAAATGCCTCTAATAATTAAATAGTTACAGAAAATATGTTACCGGAAGAAGTAATAGTAATATGCGTTACAAGAGCGGTATGTTGAAGTTTTCATGTTCGAGGAAAAGTTTGAAAAAGCGAAACGTAGTTGAGCTTTTTTAATTTCCGAGAATTGAAAGAAAACATACCGCTCGTGTATCGTACATTATTTTGTGCGAAGATCGTTTATTACATACCTGAAAGAGGAATTTCTAATTAGTTGCAATGAAATCTCCATCTTGGTTTCTGTTCAATGACGACATATTTGTAAAACAAAAATATCTATCTTCAACATTGTTGCTTTAAAATGTTTTCTTTGTTTACTATACTCCAGCAAGCCGTGATATAGTAAGTCTGTCTTTCCCCCCCCCCCCCAGTCCATAAATGCGGACTTAAAACAAATGGTAAGGTTATGTAATGATTTATTTTACATTTTAATATTTTAACAATATTATTTATATAACATATTGCAGTAATAACATCGGAATCTGGAATCTTGTTGATTTTTTCACGGCTTCCTTAATGTTACTTGCATCACAAATCCAGTAACTTTAGTGGAGTTGTAGAGTTTACTTAATTTTTGCAAATATTTAAAAACAATAATTAACAGTGCAATGGTAAGTTTCCAATTTATAATTATTACTATATTGAACGTCTCTAAAAATAATATGTTAGAAGCCTAAAGCAGTAAAATCAATATGTCACTTAAGCGGTAAGAAGAGGGAAATTGTTATGTGTGTTCGGTTGGGAATACTGAATGTGGAATTTTAGACTTATCGCGGATGGTTTTGTGCGGAAACCGAGCAAATACGCACGATCTCGCATAAAATATTTTTTCTACTATAGTACGTGAAGTTGCATTTTACTCTCTGTCATCAGTGCATAAAGTGAGCCTTTAAAATACTAATGCGTAAAAAAGTAAGTAATCACTTTACGCACTGTCATTCATTTTAAGCACTGGCAAAGAAAATGAAATATTCAATTTGCAAACTTCATTCAATAAGAAATTAATAAATTACCACAGTCTAGTATATACAGTCACGAAGCTCAAAACGTAGTAAATATGCATCCATAGATAGTTGCTAACCACTAGGATCGCTAATATCGTCTCATTACAGATAATGCGAAATAGTATCTGCACAGTCTATTGTTCCTAGCACCCTCACAACTCAGGCTTCGTGACTGTATATACTAGACTGTGCTATTACCTCGACCTTTCATAACGCAAATATTACACGTAACATAAATAAGTAACAAATTTAACGTTCTTATTTATATTTGAGCCGGTAATATTCTGAAGTTACGTCTGTAGTACTCATTGCAACAAGATGTAGCATTCAACGTTTTCTGTTTGTTGATTATGGCCGGTTTAGACGCCATCAAATCGTGATCATAAATAAAACAGGCTGTAATTCCATGGGTACTTACTTCTTAATGGTTCTGAGTTTAGACTGCCGTGAAATCGTGATCGTATAACCTCTCCAACTTGAAATATTTATTTTATGTAAATCTGTGCTATCGTAGAAAAAACATTGTATGATAAACTTTCGTAAAGTTATGTTTTTGATCCTCGTGTGTTTGTGAAACTTGGAGAATCTTTACGAACTTGTGTAATAAATAACTATTAATTATTTAGGAGATATTACATGCGACTGCAATTAGGATACAGCAAAAATGTAAAACCGCGTATCGCCCACCGCTGTGGAGTAACTGTTACCATGCCTAACTGTGAAACGAGCAAGCCCGGTTTCAAATCGTGATTGGGACAAGTTACCTGGTTGAGGCGAATATACAATATGTTTTCCTTTTCTTCTCTCATGCATTAGGCCAAATGCCTGCAGCGACCACTGTAAATTTTATGGTTCCAAAGCAAAAAAAAAAAAGTGATGTCAATTTTTTTTGCCAAAATGAGATTTTGTTATATGTTATGCATTCTGGTGGTTTCTTTTTTGTGTCAATTACATGGATAGATGTATTATTTTTCTCTCTAACCCGTTGATATGAAACATAATTACTATGATTTTATACTATCTTTCAAACTTTAAATGCTCGCTCCTGGAAAACTGCCAGAAATGACATCACTTTTTGCCTTAGAGCCACGGAATTGTTCGCTCCGTTTTCTCTTGGATCTTCCTACAGGTTTTAGGTCTCTTGGTCCATGGATTTTAAACCTCTACTTTTTTGCTGCTAAGCTTGGTTCGGTTCGGCTGCGAACATTCTCGTTATGTTTAGGGGTGTATACCATTTAGTGAGGATGGAGAGTTGAAGTGGTGCACAACGTGCGCATGCCATCAATGCTTACTACAAAAATGGTGATAGTTGCGTGACTGCACAGCGCTTGTTTCGGTCGCATTACAATGTCAGTCGTAATTGTCCAGTGTCATTTTCGTATGGTACCAAAACTTTAATGAATAAATTCGAAGAGGCGAGTTCTGCTCTAACGAAGAAGCCTACGAGGAGAATGAGAAATGTGCGAACATCAGAGAACATCGCTGGTATAAGAACTGTTTTCGAGCGAAGTCCTAACGTTCTGTTCGATTTCACTCTGTTTCACTTAGGACATCACGTTCTGGTGTCTGCCGAATGTTGCATAAAGACTTAAAATTCCATCCATATAAATTCCAATGTAGATGCGCATGCATGCATGGACAGATGGCACTGGATCATTACGACGAATGTTGTAATCCTGCCGAAATAAGCGCTGTGTAGTCATGGAACCATTGCCATTTTTATAATAGGCATTGATAGCATACACACGTTGTGCACCACTCCAATTCTCCATCCTGACTAAATGGTATACACTCCTAAAGACAACGAGAATGTTCGCAGCCGAAACCAACCATCTTAGCCAGAAAAAGTCGAGGTTTAAAATTTCCCGTTTTTCTGGTCCAACTTGTAGTTAAACTTCTCCAGTTTTCCTATATTCATATATTGAAGGTACTGCGGACGAAGGATTAGGGAAACAACTGGTAGTGTCTGAGGTCAGGAGCATAGACAAGACTAATGGAGGAAATGCAAGAGAAGACATGAGAAGAACGAGTGTAGGAAGGAAGCGACTACCAGATATTAGTGATTGTGAGGACTGAATAGATAGGGCGTTGGAGAGGTTATAGCGAAGAAGAAGAGTGCTAAAAAGTGAGTGCAGAAAAGTTAGGGGTGGCAAAAGTGTAAGAAAAGGAACAGAGAAGAAAGTGTTAGTGTAAGAAGATAGGGTAAGAGTGTAATAAGATAAACTATCAAACAATGAATACAATGATATCTGAACAAATGTGAAGTGGAATGAGAGAGAAATTGGAAGTGTAATTTAAGTGAATTAGATATTTGATGTTTTTCAATGTTTTGGATTGGGAGTAGTAGCAGGGCACTATAACTGTAGGAGTATTATCGAAATAAATATATGGATAGGGGTAATAAAATAGGAAATTTAGGAATGGAAGGGAAACAGTCTAGGTAGGAGGGAGAGAATAGAAGAGGATAGAGGGGGAAGGACATATAGCAATTCAGTCATAATAGAACATTAGAAAGCAATCAAGAAATTCTCGGCAAAGAATACCTTAATAGAAAAGAGTTATATGTATTAAAGGGATGGTGGATCGAAAAACAGAAATGTGAAGGTCCACCATACCTGTGAATTGTAAAGTTGAATGACAAATAAATATCAATATCAATATCAATATATTGAAGGTAAGATAGTTTGTATCCTACAAAATTAAAACTGTTGATCTCCAAAATTCTGTTGTATAAAACAATTTTTAAACGAATAATTACAATTATTAGTATATAATTAAATTAGGGTAAAGGTTAGTAATATTGTGATAGTTCTTTTTGAGAATTTATTTAAATTTTATTGTGCAGAAACGTGTCCACGAACATTCCCTTAATTTGTTGACGCAAAAAAACCGATCTTCCACACACTCAGTAAAATTGTAATAAATTCTCAAAAAGAACTTTCACAATATTACTCATATCACATTATTACTAACCTTTACCCTCATTTCTTGAAAAAAAAAAAAATAAAAATAAAAAATAAAAAAAAAACTAGTTGCAGTTGAAGCTGGATAGCATTTCTATAGTAGAGAAAATACAACAAAGTGAATTAAAATGTTATGGTTACATCAGGATAGAGGAGAATAGGAACCATTCAAATTTTTAAATGGACAGTCGCAAAGGAGACGGAGGGACCGATCTAGAAGAAACTGGTTCGACGGAATCTATGTAAGCGCAACATGAAAGAAGATATAGGCTATGGAAGGACCGAACAAGCTGGATATTTGGTACCTACCGTAAGATGACATCGATCGTTATAAATCTGACATAGATGAGATTGAGATATGCTTTCAGAATTATACCGATATTATTAGTAGTAGATAGGAAATAATTTAAAAGGCGTTAAATAGAACACGTAAACATACATAGCGTAAGTTTAGCAAGATAAATGGTTTGTGTCCACACTAGCGCGTCTGTCAAGTTACCTGGTTGAGGTTTTTTCCGGGGTTTTCCCTCAACCCAATATGAGCAAATGCTGGGTAACATTCGGTGCTGGACCCCGGACTCATTTCACCGGCAATATCACCTTCATCTCATTCAGACGCTAAATAACCTAAGCTGTTGATAAAGCGTCGTAAAATAACCTAAAAAAATATAATAACTTGTCCATCTTTTAGTCTATCACTGTAGGCGAGTAATGTCATACAAATTTGCATTGCATTCATGCAACAGAAATAATATTTCTGTGAGAAGGTCAAATATATAATAATTAAAGTATGATGTTCTAATTAAGGAAGGAAGCAATGACGGATTGTCAAGGAATTGTGTAGCTTGCTGGTGATGAATATGAGTAGGTAGACTCAACCTTCGAAGCATTATAAATTTATAAGCTACTAACAAGGGGGAAAGGCCAAGCCATACCTCATGTAAATAAAATTACGAAATTTTACAATATTTTATAGTTAAATAAAAATTAAACGCACACAGGCAGAACTGTAGATATCACTGGGAAAGAAGTGACAAGACTATCTAAATTAGTGTTACGAAGTTTAATCATTAGGTGTGAGTGACGAAGGTCGACCTTGAAAAAGATGGACTTGAGGCCGGAACAGGTGGAGATGTGTGAACCTTGAAACTCAAGAAAAAGAAATATAATTAAAATATAAATGTAGTCCTACTCTTTGCATTGCATTTAAAATTAAATCTAAACAGACCTAAAGTTACCGATAAAGATTAAATGAAGGGGATGGGGAATAAATCACCATCTAATCGGAGTATTGGGCCCTAAGTTCCATTGCAGCTTCCTTTTCACTAGGACTGATATTGTGAGATTATTTTTGAGAAATTTTTTAAAAATCCATTCTCTCTACATGGTCCCACCAGCCATTTCGATATTGATTATTATTTTTTTTTACAGGATAAAATATTTAATACCAGTTATTATGTCATCCTTTCTGAACGTATCTGATTTTGTTTATCTGATTAAAGAATCGCATTGCAGAAAACTGAAGACGATAAATGTATAATTCTAAATGGGCTAAATGCCAAAATATGTTATTTTAAAATAATTTCAAAACTTCTATAATTTATGACATAATGTATCACGCTAAAAGCATTTGGATACATATTCAAGTTGTCAGTGTCATATCTGGAGATTATTTGTATAACACATTGAAAATATATATTTAAAACATAATTGGTTAAGAAAAAAAAAACAGGAATGGGCTAAGTGCCATAATCATTTTTCTTCTTAAAGAGATATGCTGAAAGTTACGTAAGCACACATCAGTATAAATATCCCTATTCTTTTCATTAATGACATTTATCTTTTAAAACAATCTTTATTTTAGCTTGAATAAGATCTTAATCATCAGAGAGGAATTACAACTCAACAGGTGCTACTGTATGTTACGGACATTAAACCCTTTTCGAAAAAAAAATTCATTTTTCATATTCTGGAAGTTTCAAATCAGAAGATGTATCTCCAGTTGACTTTTTGCTGAAGCTTTTCATGTTTTTCCTTACTTTTACACGAATATCTCTAATATTAGCTCAAGGAAATCACAATAGAAAAGCTGGCGGAAAAATGTAATTAACCTGACTGTTATACATCTACTACGTCATACTACTTTTGACCAGTAAAACGACACCGAACGACGTGTTTCAACGAATCATGGCTGCTTATCGTACAATTTTATCGCTTTCCTAACATTTGTTCAATTTTATCGCTTCCCTAGCATTTGTTTGTTTTTATCAGTAACATAGCATTTGTTTCCTTGTTTGCCAACATTTCAAACTGAAAATTCTTTACGGTACTATAAAACATGCTTTGCGATCGTAATTTGTTTAAAGCATAGACAGTCAACTGAAAATTACGGCACCGTTCAAACGTTTTCGTGAAGCTAACATCAGTGAAATAGAATTTCAGTAAGTCAATATTTTATTGTATTAGAGTACTTTATTTCTTCTAATCTTTTTATACTTTCTTCTAATCGTGTAATAGTCAATTAAATCCCACTCGAGTTTTGATTTTCTCTAGATAAATCAAAACCTCTAGTGAAATTACTGTTGATTATTTGTAGGTCTATGTTTTCTAAGAACTTCTCTCCAGTCTGTGAAGATTTAATTAGAACATTTTCATTCCCTGATTTTGTGGTCATAGTATTATCAACTGTATCATCCATATTCATTACGCAAAAAATACACATAAGTGCATAAGATATAAACTACAAACAAAGTAGCAAGAACTGTATTGGCCGAGTGAACGAAATCACACTAACCCCTTATATTTCCAATTTCAGTCAATTTTCTTACGATCCCTATCACTGTTGTATGTGGAATTGGATTGCGATCCGAATGCATATCATTAAATCAATTCACCGCCTCTTGATGAGATCTTTGCCTGTCTCCATGCCCAACCATAATTGAAATTAAAATTCTTTCCCTTTCGCTCAATATCAAATACAATTATTTGACGCATTAGATGTCAGATTCAATCTCTTAAATAATATGTTTCTGTATCAGTAAACATGATTCCATTGTTATAAAAAAATAACAGTCAAATCACAGTAACCAAAAGAAGCGTTTTACTCGTTTTATTCGTTAGACGTACACTTTTCTGTTTTGTTGACTTAGCAACAATAAATTTGTACAGAAGTATCTAGAGTAGGTACTTTTTGAAAAGCTCTTAATTAGCATTATTCGAAAATATAAAAATATATTGGGTATTCCATTTAAAATAAGAAAGATGCAGTTACTTCCGGTTAAACCGGAAGTAGAAAAACTCTGTAATACCATTATTGAGTTCTTAGTATACGGCTATCCCCACACACCGAGTTTCATGTCATTGAACCGCATGCTTCAAAAGCTATTTAGGTGGTGCGGGACTTTTAACTAACCCTATGTGTGTGTGCGTGTGTGTGTAAAACATACAGTAAAAGTCGATAATCCGAACCCTCAATTTTTTTCAGTGCCTTTGTAAAAGCGCGGGAATGATTCATTGCTTTAGAGACGCCTATAAATTGGCTGGATAAAATGCTTGAGTGTACGGTAATACAGCGTGCCTGTCTGCGACAAGTTGGAGACTTGGCTGTAAAAAAAGGAAACTCAGTAAAAATTAAAAAAAAAAAAAGATCAAAGATATTTTTAAATCTGTGTAGTGTTGTTTGTAGTACAATATGTAGGCCTATTGAAATCTTTAAAGTTAATATAGTATGTAGTTAAAATTATTTGTTGTGTCGTTTTTGCTCTATGTTCGAAAATCCGAACGAATCGATACTCTAAACAGGGCTGAATATCAATTAATTCGTATTATCGACACTCTACTATACCACTACACCTACAGTATCATACCCAAGAGATAAGAAAAAACTTTGTGGACTGAAAGTTGACATCACTTAAAATATGCTAAACTGTTTGTAAGGCAGCGTATAGCGACGATGGTAGTGAACATATTTTTGGCTATGGGATTAGCCGAAATGAGTTTCACTTTGATAGAGGCTAGCATTACGTACTATGTACAAGGAACAGTGAGTACTATAAGTTTTAATCCGTGTTTAGTGAGAGTATTTACAGGCTACATTATTCAGTAATTCTTAGGTAATAGGACATAATAGTAATATACGTTACTAGAGCGGTATGTTGACGTTTTCATGGTCGAGGAAAAGATTGAAAAAGCGAAACGTAGTTGAGCTTTTTTAATTTCCGAGAACATGAAAACAAACATACCGCTCGTGTATCGTACATTATTTTGTGCGAAGATCGTTTATTACATACCTGAAAGACTAATTTCTAATTAGTTGCAATGAAATCTCCATGTTGGTTTCTGTTTAATGACGACAACTTCGGAAAACCAAAATATCTTTCTTCAACATTGTTGCTATAAAATGTTTTCTGTGTTTACTATACTCCAGCAGGCCGTGATATATGTCTGTCTTTTTTTCCCCCCAGTCTATAAATGCGAACTTAAAACAAACGGTAAGGTTATGTAATGATTTATTTTTCATTTTAATATTTTAACAATATTATTTATATAGCATATTGCAGTAATAACATCGGCATCTGGAATCTTGTCGATTTTTTCACGGCTTCCTTAATGTTACTTGTATCAGGAATGCAATAAGATTCGTGGAGTAGTAGACTTTACTTAATTTTTACAAATATTTAAAAGCAATAATTAACATTGCAATTTAGGTGAAATTGCAGTGGTAAGTTTCCAATTTATAATTATTACTATGTTAAACGTCTCTAAAAATAATATGTTAAAAGCCTAAAGCAGTAAAATGAATGTCGCGCTTAAGCGGTAAGAAGAGGGAAATTGTTATGTGTGTTACGTTGGGAATACTGAATGTGGTATTTCACACTTACCGCGTATTGGTTCTGTGCGGAAAACAAGCAAATACGCACGATCTCGCACAAACACATGTTTCCTCAATTTTGTGAGAGTTGGAATTTTTCTACATAGCTACATTTTTAAAACACACTATCAGTTACGTAAAGAAAAATGTTACGAATTAATAATAAACATATAATAATAAGAAAGTTCTCTGGACCATGACAGAAGCTGTTTAAAATTGTGACTTGGGTCCCTGCGTCAAGGTCCGCCTATTTTTATTACCATTTTAGGTCACTCATATAAAATTGAAGTGGTTTCGATCAATCGCGACCTGTTTCTAGGCCAGCCGAGGGGACGACTATTCCCGACCTCAAACTCCGCATTAGCACGCTTGTATCGTAACAGGTCGAGCACTGCAATCCCGGCACCGGATGCATTGTGTCATTACTCCATCATTATTAACTTCAACTTCAGTGGCACTGCAAAGCGAAGGGGTGTTCCGCGTAGAAGGCCTTGATTCAAGTTGAAATTTGTAGTCAACAAGGACGCCATTAGGGCAGGAATTGCCCCCCCCCTTCCCGAGTACTCCAGTTTTTCCTCTCATTACGGTCCGGTGAAAGAGGGCAGGGCCTTACCAACCATTACAATAACATTGACTTCTAGCACTCAGAAAGGTTTTCATTTTCGAATAGCTACTTGTTACTGAACACACATTAATATGTGTATAAAACTTATCTGTAATGTATAACATAGCAATTAGGGAACTTTCTTCCCAGTTGTAACTAGAGTTGGTTACCCAGAGTCATCAAGCAACCCGCAACAGTGTAGTTGCGTATGGGGTATAGATCAGTAGCACTAAAGCCCAGACACTCGTTTCATGTCTACTGTTCAGTAAAACAGTCGACATGCCAAAACAAAACAAGACAACAAGTAGTAGTCAGTGTAAGTAATTTTTTTACTGTGATTTATTGTATTATTGTAATTTCTACAATTATTATTTATTTACTTATTCATTCATTCATTCATTCATTCATTCATTCATTCATTCATTCATTCATTCATTCATTCTTCGAATAGCGAAGTTAATATTTATTTCTTTATTACAGACTCTAGTTCATCGTCTGACGACGAGGTTATGTGCTCTGTAGTCTGTCTTTTTATTTTCTATAAAATTAATGTACTCATGCGCTATTTTTAATAAATAGGCATATTTGTCTTTCTCACTAAAACTTCTGTTCCTGATTTCTTTCTGGTTCGTATTAGTCTATGTATATTGCAAATTTTGACAACAATAAAAGCAATGCCTCACATCAGTCTAGCAACCGATATTCACTTTTTATTCATTCATGTCCTATTGCGTCACTTGTGAAATCCAAAGATACTTGGTTAACAATCCAATAACTAATGGCCTGTTAAATTCCTCTTCTGCAACCCGACAATCCACTAACTTTAAAGGTCCACTAACTAATGGAAGAATACATTATTTATAGGTCTGTTTTCTTGCAACCCAGCATATGTCTGCTCACGTGAAGGAATTTAGTACGGTCACTTACTCTGTCTCGCATACCCGCCGGAATCTCATTGAGTTTGGCTTGTTGGAACAGGATATGACGCGATAGTTTGCAATCGCCTTATGTACAAATGATACAGATTATTATTGATTACAGACAGGAGAGAATGTAAGTAACGCCGCCTTCATCCCCCGCAATTTTCAGTTGGATTTGCCGGTATTTAGATAGAGTCTAATGCATCTTAAACTAACATCATTGCAGTTAGTTGTTTCTGCCCTTATATACCTAATGCATGAACAGACTATGTGTATTTCGCTGTGGCTATTAGAAGTATAAGATAATGTATGACTAGGTCTACGTTAAACGAATAGGTTTCCAAACCAGGTATGAAAGGTGAGAGTTCTCATTTTATAAAACACCAGAGGAACTAGCTTGAGTTTCTCCCGTCTATTTCAAGCGCTGACATCATGACTAAGGACTTCCAATTCTTTAGTGTCGCTCTTCATTAGAAATGCATAGCTACACAATCGCGTTAAATATATGCGTCTAACTGCAAGAAATAAAACGTTTATTTATTTATTTATTTATTTATTTATTTATTTATTTATATAACAGGGCAAGCCCCAATTACAATAGACAGTACAGATATTTAAAAAAAAACATAGAATTTCATATAACATGAAAAAAGAGATAAAAGAGAAACAAATGGAAGATACAAGTGTAATTACAAATTAAAAATAAAAAAAAACAAATAGATACTACCTAAATAAAAGACACAGGTATATATATAAATGAGAAATACCAAATAAAAAAAATTAAAAAGAGTTAAGTATAGATATCATAGTCAAAAATGTAAAATGTAGCTATAATTGGCAAATTACAGAGTAAATATAACACTATGTTAATAAATTCAATATACAGTATTATATTTATATTTATTTTGATATGATACCTCTTGCACAAAAGGGGAGATCTATAACTGAAACTTGATTAATATATTTCATTATTATTTGTATTTATCCTGGTAATAATGAACAGTTTGACTCGTAGACATTTTGTTTTTCAGTATTAACTCCCCATGATTGTATGACAAGATTAGAAGAGAACGGCAGTTACGTAGACCAGGTATGCTCAAAATTGTAAAAGCTCCGATTAGACGGATGATGCTGCACTGCATAATACAGACAGTGTACGGAATGGGCTCCGCAACTACATTGCAGCACAGCCCGTGGCATCGCTCTCACACACAAATATAGATAATGAACTGAATTTGAAAAAGGAAAGAATATGCACTGTAATATTCAGTTATTACATTGTGTTTTATATTTAATATAGTTATGATATTATTATTATTATATCATAGATAATGTTATTTTCATATTCCACCATACATTGCGGTCTGTTCAACATGTGCATTCTTTTCTGCAAGTAATCGGAAATCTATTTCCAACGAATTTACTCAATGCGCAGCTGGCTCAGAAGATGCTCATCTGTTAATCCGGATCTATGTTTGGATTTAGCAATCATTCTCTAAAATAATTCTTCGCACACGTAAGTCGAGGCAAAGGTAGCTAACTTTGTGGCAGCGAATAAGCTCATCGTGGGATATTTCGTTTTGTTAATTTTTTTTATACTTCTATCCTTGTCAACTCATATTCTCTGCATTTAGTTCTCAATTCTACGTTACTTTGTAGATCAATTAACTCGTCCTGGAACTGCACTCTCACGGATTGTACTAAATTTACTACGAAAGGATTAACAAAAAGATTAATATCACTTTCCATACGTCTAAAATCACTAAATCTGTGTTCTGTGAATTCACATTTGAGTTGTTCGAGTACACAGATATAATTAACTATAATTTGTTCAGGCACCATACATCTCTTTACAAGTTCACCATCCGTGAAGAGTTTTAGTGCCTTAGCTAATTCCCAACACACTACATAACTTGCTCCTAAACATAGACTCTGAATTCTTCGACTCTCTTCAATGTTTGGCCTTTCATTAAGTGCTTTCAATTCGTGAAACTGTAGTGCCTCTGAAAAATTATTTTATCATAACATGTATTTCTGTTGAAATAAAATCACAATAATAATAATAATAATAATAATAATAATAATAATAATATAATAATAATAATAATAATAATTGCAATATACTTAACAATAGTAATACTACTACTACTACTACTACTACTACTACTACTAATAGTAACAGTAATAATAATAATATTAACGTTGGTATATGAATACATTATTACAGAAAACAGCTTTCCTGTCACTTCGGCATGTTCTGGATGGCAGAGCGTATGTCATTTTATGTTGCTCAGTAGTATTCCTGACAGTACCTTACAACATAGTAAACACTTACCGAACGCAAAACAATATGGTATATGTTGTTTGCTTACAGAAGGTTTTGACTCTGTCATTGTCCCGCACTGTTCGTACGTTTACTAAGTACTTGAACTGCCTTCCGCAGTCATCCGTCGAGCTTCGAACGAGGAACAGCACGCTCTACATTGGAAGGTTGTGATTACAGAACGTAATCGCGAGTCAGAGAATGAGCATCCCTGACGTAGACCTTCGGCTCCCCCTACTACCAATAATGCATAGCACAATGTCAATACGGCGGTTGCTGTCGTCTGCGATACATCGAACTTTTCTGTTGATTTTCGAGTTCGTCAGTTTTTTTTCTGGTTATTATATGCTTATTTAAGTTGTGTTAACTCTCGCTAGTGGTTTTATATTTTATTTTATCCTTCTTAGTATTTATTTTATTATTGTAAATATTTTTGTTTTATTACTATTATTATTATTATTATTATTATTATTATTATTAATGAATTAATTTGTATTACTATCTTTGTAGCATCTCCGTCACGAATATTCTATTATTATTATTATTATTATTATTATTATTATTATTATTATTATTATTATTATTGTTGTTGTTACTATTATTTCTGACATCAACTTTATTATTGATCTCTTTAAAATTTATGTAGACTACTGGACTGTACCCGAGCACGAGCATATGCTCATTTCGGGTATATATTCATATGTATCATTTCAAATGTAAATTGTGAATAAATTTGAATTTGAATATAGTAGGCCTAATAGGCTTATTTAATTTATTTAAGAAATTCAGTACTACAGAGCATGTGCTCCAGTTATTATTATTGCTAATTAAACTCTGTACTTAAGATCTTAACTACAGTGAAGACGGGCATGTATGTCGCTTACACGGAAGAGACGTCGTGCGTCGTTTGCGACACAAACTGGGTCAAAGACGCGACGAAGCATGTGGCGGTGCATCGATTTTTGTGCCAAATTTATGCATAACGTGAGAAGTGGGGGGATAAGAGCTCTTAGTTCACACTGCAAGTCCCTGGAACGCATTTCATGTCTGGTTCAATGTCACTCACTCCCCCGTAGTTTTCATTAATATCTCCAGTAGTAGTAGAATATTATACAGCAATACTGTGCTAATCATGGACTTTACGACGAAGTGAAGAGAATTGAATAGAAGCATTTGAAATGTGGCTATGGAGAAGAATGGGACGTGTGAAGTGCACAGACAGAATAAGAGACGAAGCTGTGTTGGAAAGAGTGGCTGAAGAAATAATTATGCTGAAACTGATCACGAAGAGGAAAACGAATTGACTCGGTCTCTGGCTGAGAAGAAACTGCCTACTGAAGGATCCACTGGAAGGAATGGTGAACGGGAGAAGAGTTCGGGGCAGAAGAAGATATCACATGATAGACGACATTAAGATGCAGGCTGTGGATCATATTATGAGGAGACAAAGAGGGAGGCAATAAATATGAAAGACTGGAGAATGCTGGGTTTGTAGTGAAATACTTGCCCTTGGGCAGAACACTATGTATGAATTATTATTATTATTATTATTATTATTATTATTATTATTATTATTATTATTATTATTATTATTATTATGGGATTGGGAAGCAAGAGAAGAATGGAGGAAGAAGATAAGGATTTAAGCACTTTGGACACAGGAAGATGTAGTTTACATTGTAACCCTGTTAATAAATAAATTATTATTACTATTATTAATAGGGACCGGATTTTTATGTAATATCGAGGTGTGAAATATGTACATATTTATGTAAGAAAAATAAGCTGAATACGTACCGAAATATGTAAAATCATGAAAATATTTAATATCAATATCTGCGCTGGTTTCTATTGTTAAGCCTAGATATTTGTAGTCTGGTACAATTTTTAATTTTCTTTTCTTCATGACGATTTCTACTGTTTCAGGTGCTTTTCCGCCGTTTCTGAATATCATCATTTCTGTCTTGTCCACATTTATATCAAATTTGTTTTATTGCACCATTTTACCAAGATGTTTATTGTTTCTTGTAACTTTGTGAGGTCTTTAGATCCTACTACTGTGCCGTCCGCTTATGCGTATGAGATTATTCTCTTCTTGATTTTTACAATACAAAGTAGTTGTATGAGAAATTTGCCTCTTGTTCACTCATATTTACAGTGGACGGTAAGAGGTGAGTGCCTCTTTTACTTCCTGGAACTAAGATGTTATGTTTTGTCCCGATATAGGTAAAAAGGCTTTTTAAATCTGTGTATTTCAAATTGTAAACTTCTCCAGCAGAAGTTTTCTTTTACCTTTTAAAGAAGTAAAAATGAAATGTGTAGATTTGTGTAATACCAAGCCATAATATGTAATGTGGGGTAAATATGTAAAAATATGTAGTATCAAATTTAAAATATTAATGGTAATTACAAGATTCGCAAAGATTTGTTATTTATATACGGTTAGATTGAAAGGCATATATGTAATTACATAAAAATCCGGTCCCTAATTATTACTACTATTATTATTATTATTATTATTATTATTATTATTATTAGTAGTAGTAGTAGTAGTAGTAGTACTATTTGTAATTTCAATAATGTTTTAGGTCCCTAAAACTGTATTTTAATGCCTACTTTCGATCATTATGGAGCCTAGTTGAATTGTCTGAAAGTTGGTTAATGGCCTAAATATCCGAAGTCTAGTTATAATGTATGTAAAATATAATGTATGTTTTTGCAGGCATCATTATGACATTAATAGGTTTCTTTATCATTTCAACGGACTCAACGTACCTATCTTGTGCGATAAACTTGCTGGAACGCTGTACTTATTAGGAAGAGAGTGAGATAGAGATACTATACCTCACTCGTTCTACTAACGGAGGCATCTTGCGGCAACACTGTATTGTCGGACCATCGGATCTGTGCCCCTTCAGCGTTGTTCACGTTCTTGGAAAAGTTAACGCCTGTACTCACCCCATTCCACCCGCTTTCCTCCCACCACGTCAAACAGCAGGCCACGAACCTTGCCGAATAGGGATATTGCCAAACTTCCGTCAAACGGTGTCATAAATAACTGGTCCTCCATGCTACAATATCATTTCTTTCAATTAAAATACATGTTGTATTTCTACATTTTTAAAACCTAAATCCCATATCTCGAATCACTGTCCGTAGCGTTTCTCTCCAACCTTGGAAATTATTGCTTCTCTCGCAACCTTCAGTAATTTCTTCAGTGTTGGAACTTCTTTCTGCACGGTATAAAATTCTTGTATCTTTCTTTTTAAAATACATCGGTTCATATCATCTACAAGAATGAAAAGTTTCCTTGGTCTGTTCTTCCCTGATGATTCTAACTTTACATCGCCTGCACAGACTCCCTCTCTCTTGATTTTCTTTATTAGGAGCGCTGACCTGACTATATAAATTGCATAAAATGTTGTATTATTAGTATTAGTTAAGTAAGTAATTTTAATACGTAATCAAATGAAATAAAATAAGCCTTACCTGTGATAGCAGTTGCTCTTTTCGTTGCCTGATTTACAGGAAACCGATATTGACCTGTTTGTTTCTCTTCATCGCAAAATGCTATTACGTACTTGTTTAATAATATTTCTTGCACCACTCCGTGCTACAGTATTCATGTAGAGTTGACAACACTGGACTGCAAGTGCAAATAAACTGTCCCGCAAGAAGGCCAAAATTGTGAGTAGTGGGGGAGAGAAAGGGAGAGAGATAGGAATACAGGGAGAGAAATGAATTACCGAGGCTGAGAAGGAATTAGGGTTCAGTTCGCATATCTTACGGGGGCACAGATCCGATGGTCCGACAATAGACCCGTAAGACCAGTGCTTTTTTCTTAAGTTGGAACATTCTATAGCGATGATGCATCGAATAATCCGATCCTTCATCCTCCATATCATTGAAGACGATCATCGCGTGCAGACCTGTCAACTTGGGACGCTGTCATATTACGTGCAGCTTCAACAGATCTCTTGTTGAAAATCCACCCAGTCGTGCCGTCTCGCTCATCTCGCCGCCCACGTGTTGGAGTAGAGGGGAGTGCAAAGTATTCCGCCGTTGCTCTGTCGACTTGTTTTTAGGAGGATCGCGGTTCAGTATCCGTTACATGGACATGGAGCAGAGTTTTCTCCGACTTTTTTTTTATTTTTCTTGCCACTATAAGTTAACCATTGTTGCAATATCGCAGTGCTGTCGTCTTATTGAATCTGAATTTATATAGGGTGGAAGGGAACCCATTACAAAAAAATATAGAGGTAATAGATCAAGTCAACGAGAACAAGTTTTGTCAAATAAGTTTTTTGATACGTTAAATAGTTTTAAGACTATGAAATGTAACTATAATCGCGACGCTGTTATTTCCGGCGTGACTCCGCCTCTTTGCTTACGTCTTAGGAAGTGAAGGCTCTATAAACTCTAGGTAGGTAGTATCGTTCGCCATTTTTGTTCTTTCGTTCCCGAGCTACCATACGATGAATCTATTTGCCACACCGTTAAACATTATCATGTCGTAGCTCCTGTGATAATAAATCAAACGCACTGTAATTCAGCAAATAATTGAGCGGCAAATAACGTCTTCGTGTACTTTCTGCGAACGCCAACGAAAGAGGCAAAATGGCGGGCGATTATATTAAGTATTTATCGAGTCTTAAGAAATGAATAACGTCTTCATAAGCGAATCACAAGACGCACACGTTTAAATGTAACCGACTGCAACGCGATTGGCTGCCGAAAATTAGAGCGACGGGACTATAGTTGCAAGCTGCAAAGAAAAGCAGTGCTCCTTGAGGTCATTGCTCCGCATTGGGGTGAGTATAACTCCAATGATCCAGTCCGCAAGACTTGCGAGAGGAGAATGTAAACAAAAACGTCTCATCAGATACGTTTCGTTCATTTTAATCATTTTTTCAATGACACGCTTTCTGATAGCTTTAAAATTTCCACTTTCAATCCTCCGGTTTAATGAACAGTGCTAGAATTTTGTCCAGTTGTAATTATTTATTCATGTTTAGTGGAATAGCAAACTAAATTTAGGCCTATTTGCACATGCTTGCCATTCGGAATATTACTGTATTATTTTTATTATTATTATTATTATTATTATTATTATTATTATTATTATTATTATTATTATTATTATTATTATTATTCAGAACATTCGAATTTTGTTTACCCATTTTGTCTTCCGTAATAAACAATCTTTGCGAAACTGTTATTCAGGAGTGGTGAAACATTTGGATTTCTGACGAGATAAAGAGGAAGAAATCGTAAGAACTGATGTATGGAGAGTTGTAGTTCAGAATCGCTGCCGACTAGCATTAGTTATGAACTTAGGAAATGTCAGCAGGGGACGTTAACCCAGACACAAGTATCAGCAGTCGATCAATGCACATCGCGTGCTTCAACGGATCCCATTACATATCTGCCAGAACTTGTGGCTTATTTTGAAA
The DNA here is from genome assembly GCF_040183065.1 of Periplaneta americana. Lineage (NCBI taxonomy): Eukaryota > Metazoa > Arthropoda > Insecta > Blattodea > Blattidae > Periplaneta > Periplaneta americana. The sequence goes on from NC_091127.1 coordinate 134,833,842, forward strand.
CTAGATTTGCTTTCAGTGTGCTTCGCTTTATGTTCCACTAATAAGCTTTCTGCCTGTTCACGTATGCGGTAGATATGATGATTCACGAGGTTGCACTGACCCATTTGGAGTTTCCTGTTGAAGCAATTTCGAGTAAAAGAATTTCATATGAACATAGGTTGAATTCTAAAAAAAACCGTTGTAATAGTTTGAATCTTAGAAATAAAGATTGTGATTATGTTAATTGCGAAACAAGGCAACATGTCTAAGGAAACTCTTGCATGATAGTATTTTTTTTTTTGTTATTTATTGATGTATCAACTATTGCGTTATTTAGCGTCAATGGAATTAGTGATAGTGAAGTGGTATTTGGCGAGATGAATCCGAAGATTCGCCATAGATCATCTGATATTCGCCTTGCGGTTGCGGAGAACCTCGGAAAAACCTAACCAGGTAATCAGTCCAGGCGGGAATCAAACCCACGCCCGGGTGCAACCGCTACCGCCTGAACTACGCAGTGGCAGTAATTCTTTAAATTAAATGTTAAGCATGAGGTTTTTTAGTGGGTTATTTAACGACGCTGTATCAACTACTTGGTTATTTAGCGTCGAGATGGTATTTGGCGAGATGAGTCCTAAGATTCGCCATAGATCACATGACATTCGCCTTACGGTTGGGGAAAGCCTTAGAAAAAGCCCAATCAAGTAATCAATCGAAGTGAGAATCAAATCCACGCCCGAGCGCAACTCCGAATTGGCAGGCAAGCACCTGCGCCGATTGAGCCGGTGGCTAAGTATGAGGTTAGTACATATAAAGTCGCAAGTTTTTCCTTCAAGTTTCACAACATTTTTTGTATATCTTAGCATAAAAATATGCTAGTATTACATTTCACAAAGCATGACAAACTAATAAGTTTTTTAGTATTATTAATGAGCTACAGTTTGTTCTCTTTAGGTTACGTAGCATGGCGTTGGTAGCAACTTCAAAAATTACTTTCCTCTTCATTGCGCCTGGTCGCACGTGCGTGAATCGCGCGCTGCCTTTAGAGATGTATTGGCCAATCAACGATCGCAGAGTATATCCATGTTAGACGTGCTACGATTGTTCAGACTCCCTACTCGCATTAATGTTTATTTGAGACTGGAAAATAATTACGTACCTATTCGGAATTGTAGCCATATTTGTGTGAACTTTCTTTAACTAATACGATTTCAGGTATAAACTTCTCAAATGATTTTGTAAATCACTTTGTGTATGTTGAGAATAGTACCTTGTCTTTGTTTTGTCTTTCCGACTGTCCTTTTAAGATCACTGCAGCAAGTTCCTGAGAAAATTGATTTGTCAGTTTCATGGCAAGATAGATTTTTTTTCTCCACTAGCTAGATTGCTTGTCATAGACTAGCTATTGACTTCCATCTATTCTTCACATCCTCTTGTGGCGCGGATATTTCTCTGGTATGTACTATTCTCAAAATTCCGATGAGCCTGGATCTGCATCGGCAAGAGTTGCAATCTGATTACTGGTTCATTGAAATAATAAATTTGTTTTGTATTCTTCTAAAAATTCTTACTTTTATACAAGATACCTCAGGATTGATGAAATGACTGTCAACCCGAACCTTGTTGTTAATTTGCCTCATATCGGGATTCACCGTCCCATTAGACAGTGTTGGACTCATAATACGGAATGGATGAAGCCGAAAAGAGAACCTCATCTGCTATATAGCCGGTTGCTAACAAATATTCCTCGATGATAAACACATAGTAAACAAAATGTGTATGTTGTTAAATCTTAATCGTTTGTGTTATATGTAGACATCTGATTTATATGCAAATGCATATTTAGTTTATTTTTACTGGTGATATGGAATTAACTTTTGCAATATGTTTCATGTTCTTCTGTTTTGGTATGTGAAGTTTCATAGTGCATATAATCACATATTTCCGATGTTGCTGCATATTTAATCATTTTTCCATGCATCGAGCATATAATACATGTATTTTTTAGTTCTAATTTGAAAATTAATATTTAAAAACATTAGTGACAAGATAATAAAGTCCTTACTATGAAGGCATCCGTAAAGAACCTTTCCGAGTATTACTGACAAAATCACGTGAAGTTACTGGGGAATAACATTCCTATTTACAGTTGAAAGCAAGAGTATTTGCGAGCCCCATCCAGAGTTAATGCTTACAAAGAAAAATTTACAGATCTCCCATTACCCCCAGAGCCAATATTTACACGCTGAGGTACGTGGATTGAAGCTGCTCTCTCTATTAAGATAATTTCAATGCAGTCAAAGAATTCGTTGGTGCGCTAAATGCAATTGAAGCTTTGGCAATTCAACGTTCACAGAATATTTTAATAGCGAATATTTGCAAAGGGGCTTGGCACATTTCAAAGTTATAGCTGAAGCCACAAAAAATACTCGAAAAATTTGGTTAGTCTTTACATGAATCTTTATGAATCCTCAAGGAGGTTTAGAATTAACTTTAGTGTTCTTTTGAAGTATGCAGAAAAATTAAGTGGTAAATTGTGCACTGTTTTAGGGAGAAATTCTGACATTAAAGTTTTGTGTTCTGTGGATAAAAATCTTCAAGGTGAAAACGTTGTACTTTCAGAGCTAGTAAATGCTTTCAAATTTTGCTCAACATCTGTAGACATGGAAAGGTTCTTCTCAGCATTCAAACTTGTGCTAAGTGATAAACGTCATAAACTTACCCCTGAGCATTTGGAGAAAATAATCTCTATGTGCTAAATTACAACGACTAGAAAGATGTCTAAGGAAGAATATACATTGTAAGTACCAAAATGCATAAGCCTAAAATTAAAGTTTTAGTGCATATTTTGTGCATATTTTCGAAATGAAGAGAGCATATTTTAGAGATTTTGACAACATAATTGCATGCATATTTTAGATATTTTTAGTGCATATAAATCCTATGTCTAGTTATATGGATTGGGAGGTAGGTAACAATAAATATTATAGTAGTACCGGTAACTGCAATTTGAGCTGCTGAAGTCGTACCAGTTGTTCAAATCTGAGAAATTTCTACCCAAGAATTTTGAACCTTCAGAGCATGTAAATGAGAGATATAAAATTATCATATCACGCTTCAGATATTCTCAAATTGTAAGGCTGCACACATTTGTAATACTAATTGTGTACTTGTAGACTATATGGTCACGTTATGAACAAGTTGCTTGGACTTTATGCACAGATTGTCATTTGATATGCAGGCTTGAAACATGAGCGCGTCATTAAAATGAGACCTTTGATGAGACGGGTGCAGACGTCATATGCATTTATACTGTATGTTATGATGATGTTCATTGTGTATGCTTGCCACATCCTTGACATAGTTACAGTACTCGTATTTTCGTATGTGCAAATTGGGATGAAGACACTTCGTTATCACTGGTATGTGTCTTCTCTGTTCTTACTGCCTCTTTTCTTCATTTCCTTCCCACCCCCCCAGCCAACTGCATAGGTTCCCGTGATAGGCAGATTGGTTCATTCATTCATATACGGGATCATGACGACCCGGCATTTAAATAACTGTGCTAAAGCTCGCTGCGTATCCAGAGTGCATTCATGTAACGTCACATATTCTTGGACCAGTCTTCTCTGCACGTCGCCAGTCAGTGATTGGAAGAATGCTTATGAATGTGATAATGGTATAAAGAGATATTGAAGGAATGTTGTCGATTTATATATTTCATAACGGAAAAACTCCGAGAAGCACCCCAACTTCTACCTTGTCTGCCATATTTTTAGCACATTTTAGTGGATTTTTTAAATAAGTTTTAGACACATTTAAAAGGTTTAGCCAGCATAAATGCATGCACATTTTGACCATAAGAGGAGATGTTGCTAAGGGATTACTAGTAGAAAAAGATGAACACATTGAGAACAAGGGAAAGACTAAAAGAACAAAAGGAATGAAAGGAGAGTAATGGAAAGACAAGGAAAACAAAGGAAAGCAAGGAGAACAAACACAAGCGTCACTATGGATTTTTAATGAAAAATTCCAAGCTTTATCGGAACTTGACCTTGAACCACATACGTGACAGGATGATGATCTAGACCAGCGGTATTCAAACTTTTTTTTACTAGCGTACCCTCAAAGTACAGTGCGTCTTCGCCATCATGTCCGCGATGATTAACAGACCGCGTGCCCGGTGGGATTGGCGGAATAAAATACCTGAGTGTGCGGTAACACAGCTTGCCTGTGTACGAAAAAAAAAAAAAAAAAAAAAAAAAACTCTGTAAAAATAATAAAAAAAAAAGATCAAAGACTTTTTAAAATCTGTCTAGTGTTGTTTGCAGCATAGTATGTACGCCTATTGAAATCTTTAAAGTTAATACAGTTAATAATGTAGTAGAGATGAGTAAAAAATAACACAACAGTTATTTTGGAACTGTTCCGGTCTCGGAACTGTTGCAAAAATGAACAGTAGGTCGGAACCTTCTGTTCCGAAATAACACTGTTCCGACTCCGAGCTGTAACTGTAACTTGGAACTCTCACGTGGATACATGAGGAAGCATGGAAGTTGAAATCCTTGTAGTGTGATCATAAGTAATGCCACAGAGTGAGGTGCGATGCGAAGTTTAATTAGGGGTGCTATTCATAGACATTTCGCAGCACGCGCTACGAGCGTACTAAGCTAGCCCCGGCTATCCAGTGGTTACTAGTACAGAATTCAAATCATATCCTATCGCTAACACTGGTTTATGAATACGAAAAACGCTGAGCATCCACCGGAAGCCCGCGCTAAAAATGTCTATGAATACGGCTCTTATAGACTTTGGTACAGATGCGTTTCTGACATTTTACTAAGCCAGTGTGGGGGTTTCAGGTTTCAATACTGCTAATATATAAATATATGCAGTAGTTAAATATTTGTATTAGATATGAAACTATAATGTAATTATTATTATAACTCAGCATTAAGATACGTTAAATAAAAATTAATGATTTTAGTTTTTTTTATTACGTAACACTTACTTACTTACTTACTGGCTTTTAAGGAACCCGTAGGTTCATTGCCGCCCTCACATAAGCCCGCCATTGGTCCCTATCCTGAGCAAGATTAATCCAGTCTCTACCATCATATCCTACCTCCCTCAAATCCATTTTAATATTATCTTCCCATCTACGTCTCGGCGGCCTCCCCAAAGGTCTTTTTCCCTCCGGCCTCCCAACTAACACTCTATATGCATTTCTGGATTCGCCCATACGTGCTACATGTCCTGCCCATCTCAAACGTCTGGATTTTATGTTCCTAATTATGTCAGGTGAAGTATACAATGCGTGCAGCTCTGCGTTGTGTAACTTTCTCCATTCTCCTGTAATTTCATCCCTCTTAGCCCCGAATATTTTCCTAAGAACCTTATTCTCAAACACCCTTAACTACGTAACACGGAGAACAAAATGTACATACTACACGTTTTAAATGACACGTTAAATTTTTGAGTTGGTTACCGTATCTTCATGAATTTATGTATCAATTAGTGTTGCTTTCTGACCTTGTATTCAACAGCTGTTTATTTAATAAACATGAAGCTTGAAGCTTCTGTCCGCATACACAGCAAGTTTCCAAACCGATTCGAATGTGCATTGGAATGTCAACTATTATCTACTGAGAAGCATGTGTGCTATGATGTCATGCCGATACATATTTTAAGAGGAGTCCGAGCGACGTTTGTGCGAGCTGCTTGGGGAAGAGGGAGGGTACTGTACCGCTCTTTTGAACGACTCCTCAAATGGAGCGAGAGTCAAAGAGATAGCTCGCATCAGTGAACGATTCGGACACATCTCATCTCGTAACTATTATTTCGGAACTGTTGTTTGGAACGTAGTATTTTTCCGGAACCTGAACAGTCGGAACTTTTCCGGGAAAAAAACAACTTCGCCCATCACTAGTATGTAGTTAAAATTATTTGTGTCGTTTTTGCTCTATGTTCGAAAATCCGAACGAATCGATACTCCGAACAGGGCTGAACATCAATTAGTTCGGATTATAGACGCTCTACTGTAATATTACTAGCCATTCACCTCGAGGAGTTTTAGAATTGTGATGTAGACTGCATGTAACTACTACCTGTATATTACAGGTATTTATTGGAATTTATGAAGGAAAAGTGTTACTGTGGTTGAAGCGATAATCAACAGTCTTACGTTCGTAAAATTGTTTTATTTTTGTGTATTCTTGCAAGCGAGAAATGCCATCGCGTCATACTCTGTCCACAGTCTAGCAAGCCACTGCAGCAAATTTGCGCCGTGGTGTAGGCAAACCTGCACCATTATTCAATTTTACAGCTAGGCGTAATGGAGGCCTGTTGCCACAAACCGCGATTACTGACTTGATTACGTGCAACGGGATAATCACATCACGGAGACCGCAGCTGCAGTTGCACTACTGAGTGCATCGACACGCGGTTAGTAATGGACGCTTTTAAAATAATGCACTTTGCTATATTTCACATTTTATTCCAATAGGAATAGGCCTATGTCTTTTGCAGAGAAGAATCTTTTTCAGAATGACTCTGGGTCCGCTTATAATTTTCATGAACAAATATCGCATTTTCGTTCTCTTGAAGCAAACACAGAGGCTCTACAGTTTGATGGCGTGCGTGCTGTTGGATGTAAATGTTACAGGAATATCCTATGGTATACAGTAGTTAAATTAAAGCACAAAGATAGCGACACTCTGATGCTAACAAATCAGCTTCGACTTCAAGAAAACATAGAAACTGTATCTACTAGCTCCACGTACTGGGAACTGTAATGAGATCTATAAGGCTCGATTCACATTATACGGAACATCAATGTCACGGACCATCACAGTCACCGTCACGTCCAATGCAAACTCATTTACATTTAACGACAAGTGACCGTCAGTTTGCCGGCGTCATCAAGAATAGATAAGTAGTTTATGCCCTCCAAAAATGTCGTAACTCTTATGTGAAACAATGAATTGCACTGTAATTTGTAGGGTTCATTATAAAAATGTCTAAGGAAAGCATAAGAAAAATTTGGAATCAAAATCTTTTTTGGACAGTGAGAAACGTCACCCGTTCAAAATGGATATTGACATATCAAAAGTTGATAAGCGGCAAAAGTTTTTTTTCATGTTAGATGGGGGGTTAAAGCGAGAGAAATGTTTAGAAAGAATGGAACAAATAAATTGAAATAAATTAGGTCCTTTTGCCTTCTCTTCCACCTACACTAATAATAATAATAGTAATAATATAATAATAATAATAATATAACCCGTCTGAAAAATCATTGCAGACGGCAGGTAGAGTAAGCTTGAAGATAAACATGCGATCGATACTGCATTACGTCACCCTGTTCTGACGTACT